>NC_133651.1:291819008-293019008 GCF_009905375.1 Apium graveolens
ACCCCCTCTCCTTGATGATAACAAAAAGGGGGAGAGTAAAAGGGAAGGGGAAGGAGAGCTATCTACAAAAGTCAACATATCTAAAGTGCTAGTTCCTGCCATCACTACTTCTCCAATCATTCAAATCAAGGGCAAGCCTGATGGAATTGATTTGATTCAGCTAGCAGCAGCTGAAATTCAAGTGAAAGAGCAAAGGAGGAGAATTGATGAAAGGTTGCAACTGTTGTTTGGTTCTACACAAGACAAATCAACATCTGTGAAATACAGCACAAAAATTGAACCAATCAACATGGAGCTCAAGCCAGTAGGGGAGTCATAAGGATGGAGAAGCTTCTTCCAAAGAACTACAAGCTATAATTCTCAAGCCCAATGAAAGATCCAATAAGGACTCAACAAAGAATCCTTTAAAAGAAGTGGACTTTCCTCCTCCAAAAGCTGATGAGAACAAGATTTTAGGCAGGAGTATTGCTTATCTCAAAGAGACCATGGATGAGGCTGTAAGGAGAAATAGAGCTATTATCATTAGAGAGGGAAAGAGCATCTGTGTGATGCAAGGACATCCCAAATTCTCAATAGCCAAGAAGGAAGAAGCCAAGCAATTAAAGACTGACAAAAGAGCACAAGCAAAGCTTGAACAACAGCTAAAGTCAAGTCTAGTTGAAAAAGAAAAAGGGATTGAAGTCAGGGGTGAAGACAAGACTACAAACCTAGATGAGGTTTTAGGGAGTATATTTGGTGAGAGTGTGGAAGAAAGAGAAGAATGGCAGAAGGGAAACAGAAGAAAGGCCAAGGCACATAGAAGGAGTGGAGATAACACTGAAGTAACCAAATCTATATCTAAACCACTACCTTCCATACCTGAACCCCTTGTTGCTGATCCCACAATAAACATCCATGGTGAACCAATCATTCCAAAAGAGGAACCTATTGATTGGGACACTATCAAATTGCCTACCTTTCTAACCACTCTTCCACTACCAAAGAAACAGAAAAGAAAACCAAAATCTACACCTCCCATAACCTCTAAGAAATTCACTCAAAAACAAAAACCTAAGCCTAAGTCACCCATTTCTAAAGATGATTATGTTCACATCTGTGACATAAAAGAAATTTCAGACATTGAACTCTATCTGGATGAGCTGGAGGATGTAAGGGGAATAGCTGCCTACAGACAGCTACCAGAGAGATTAGTGTTCAGATATAAAGGAGCTGGGGAAAGAACATGGCCTCTCCACAGGATTCTGGATGAAGGCTACTCTACCTTGATTAGAGTCTTTTCAGCTATACAAAAGGATTCTGGCTTTACCAGAACTGCCAAGACTGAAATTCTCAACAAGATAGCCAATATAAGGAAAACTTGGAGGGAGCCCAATGCTTTACCCAGGACTTTACTCATTCAAGAAAGGGAAATGAAAATTCACAAATCACCTCATTGGTTGATGGAATTTAGAGATGATAAAGGAGTCAGAAGATTTTTCAGACTTGAAGACCAACTCAAGATTGCCCGCAATGAAACTCTCAAAGAAATGCAATCTAAGTTGGATGTCAGTGTTGAAGATGAAGCTGAATTCTTCAGACAACTCCAACTCCAAATTGAGGAAAATGACAAAAGGCTAGGAAAGAAAACCAGGGAACAAAGAAGAAAAAGATGATTTGCTCAGACTAAAGGAGTGTCCTTGGAAACACTGTAAATCTTCAATTACCTCCTAGTACATACACTTTTGCAGCATTTTTAAATTTCTACTTAGTTTCAATTCATATATCTGTTAAGTGTTTTGTTATCATCAAGTTAACCCTAAATTTATGCCTACAATTCTTATAGACATAAATAGGGGGAGATTGTTAGGAATGTATGTGCATTAGTTTGATGATATGTTTAACAAAATACTTAAGTAGAAATTTAGTGTCTGTAGCCTCAACGGATAAGACCACTTTGGCTATCCGTTGATGGTGTAGCTTTACTTAGAAATAAGTCTAGTGTTGTAGCATATTTCAGTCTCTGTATTTAAAATGTAATTCTTGGAAGTTGAGAGAAACTATGAGTCATGTTGACTACTAGATGATATGCAGATAGGAAGGCCAATTGTAAATACTTCATGCCTTGTAATTTTGTATAAGTGAAGTGGTATCAACGGATGACTTAAAGACCTTCAACGGATAAGAAGCTAAGCTTCAACGGATGTCTCTGAAGCTTCAACGGATAAAGTCATCAACGGATAACATCCTTCAACGGATGAAAGCTTCACATCCTTCAGTGCATCAACGGATGAAAGCTTCAACGGATGTTCTAATGATTAGCCGTTGATAAGGGGTAGTTGTACCTACAAACAGAGGCACATGGGTTGATAGAGACAACTGAGATGTGGTAGCCGAATTTCAGGAACAACAGAAAAAGCAGCCGTTCTTCTTTAGTACAAAGATGCAATAGTCAACAAAGTACTGGAGTGAACAGGAAAAGAAGCAAGTGAAGAACTTATTTTATTACTGTATTTTATATTGTTCTTAACTTGTACACTTGGTAATATATAAACCAAGTAGAAGCTAGTAATTGGATGTGAGATTTTCCAGAGCTGTTTAGAAAAATATTGAGAGAAAATTCATCTAGTTTGTACTAGGATGCAGCTGTGATCAACATTGTTTAATCACAGATTTTCTAAAATACCATCTCTGGTGGAACAACAAATCCACCAGAAAAGTTTTTAAGTTCTGTTGTGTTCTTTACATTTGTGCTTGAATTTATATCTGTCTGTATTAGCTTAAAGCAATTCACACACTTGTTGTTCTTGAACACACAACTTTCATAAACTGCTCAAAACTTGAAAAAGTTTTGAGATTTACATTCAACCCCCCTTCTGTAAATCTCATTGTTAGTCCACCAGGAATAACAGTTTATTAGTATTGTTGTTAGTGACGTTAACTCCTGACCCCGGGGTTATGGTCGTCACACCTGACCTGCAGGAGTTTCACTCCAAGGTACTGGTGCATCCCTGATAACAAACTCCTTTACCAGTTCAGACTTAGGAAGAGTCGGTTGAGGAGTATGTCCTGAAGGACCTGCTTCATCAGCATCTACAGTTGGAGCAGCTTCACCAATATCTCCAGATAATGTCATGGCTAATATGTTTTATGTTTAGCTTTTAGATCTTACTGAACAGGATAACTCAGTACTTAACTGTTGATCAGTACTTATACTGGAAGTCAGGACTTAAGGATATCAGTATGTATGTTATCAGGAGATAATCATCAGAAGATAGATATCAGAGCTTAAGTGCTGAAGGATAATCAGATAAGGACAGTAGTTGATTAAAGGAAAGAAGATTGAGATAAACATAAGAAGAGATATGCATGAAGAAGGAATTCCGTGAAGAATGGAATACTTGGAAGAAAAGATATCTGATTGATATATTTTAGGAAGCAGAATTATATTCCATATCAATTAGCGATTATCTTGTAACTGTGTAGTACATAAACACAGACATAGGGTTTACACTATAAGTGTTATCATTATTAGAGAAGATTATTCATTGTAACCCTAGCAGCTCTCGTGATATTTATTCATCACTGAGAGGTAACAGTTCCATACTGTAACAGAGTTTATTGTTTCAATAAAGTTTGTTTTCTGTTACTTAAGTTCTTAAAGTTCGATTTGAGTGTACTATACACTGTATTCACCCCCTCTACAGTGTGTGTGTGACCTAACAATAAATACTCAAAGATCACACACTCAAATATCTCACATCTCCAAAATCATATATAAATTTATCAAATAACCTCAAAAAAACTATAACCCAACATCACGAAACAAACTAACATAACAAACCACTAATTATTGATAAGCTCACATCTGATCAGTTTCAAAAAATATCAAATTACTGCATAAAGATGAAGTCAACTGAAAACGTACGAAACACAAAGTCGTAGGAAATTCCGAGACCTTTCCAGAATGGTAAGGCTCGTCAAAAACGAACAAGTAACGAATTCAGAAAATAAATAAATGCGGACTACAGAACAGAATCAGCCCCTCATTATAATTGTATTTTGATATTTAAGACATTAAAATCACAGAATTTAGCAGCAAAATATAAACGCAAATTGTAGATATCGAAAAGAGCTTTCCAGAATGGTATTGCTCATAATATTTGAACAAATATTCAATTTATAATGAATTTATGAAGTTAGGCCAAACAAACAGAAATTTCAGCAATAGATTACACAAACAACATATTTTGACATATTTACAAGCAGAATTTCAGAAAATACAAAAAATGAAAAACGAAAATAATCAAATTAGCTTTCCAACGAGAATAAAATAACAATCATACGATGAACAACGAATCAGATGTGAATTTAACAAGATTCAGAATATGCAATATACATACACGAATTCGAATACGAAAAAAAGAATACAAGAAAGATATTTGTACACACGAATTCGAATTTGAAAAGAAAGAGTACAAAAAAGTTGTCCGTACCTCGAGATCTTAGTAACCGAGAATGCTAATAACTATTTCAGAACCACAAATCGCAAGAACCCAATTCCACAAACGCCAAATTCAAAACCCTCCAAAAAGTTCTTGATGTTCATCTCTATCTCCATCTATTTTCTCTTCCGCTCTCCCTCTCTCCTCCCTTCTCCGATCAAAGTAACACAAACCCTTATTTTTTTTAGCAAACCCTAACTCTTCCTTCTTTCTCCCTTTTTTTTTATTAAAACCCTCAATCTTTTTTTATAATAGACTTACTATTTTTTCAAACTAATACTCTTAAAATAATATTCTGATTATAAATATAAAAATAAACTTACACAAACTAATTTAATTACAACACATTGACATTAATAAATAATTAAATCAAATAATCCAACTAAAAATAATTATAAAATATCGGGATGTTACATTCTTCCCTCCTTACAAAAATTTCGTCCTCAAAATTTAACTGACACATCTTTTTTTTAAAAAAAAACGGATATAGATAGACAACAAAGGAACACAAAGCGAATAACATTCTTAACTCACGATCTATTCTAAAGTTTACCCACACTCACAGGTCGAGTCTAAAGGCAACTCTAAGGCTATAAGTCTATCTTACAACTACCCACAATTCATAAATCAGCATAAAGACAAGTCTACTGAATCTGAAAACACTAGCTCTGATACCAACTTTAACAACCCAACTAATTAAGATTTCTCAAGATAATACTTATTTAAATCCAAACTCCTTTAAAATCCGATAAAACTTTCAATTCTTGAATTAAAATACAACTAAATTACAACCAAACCAACAACTCTAAAGAAAATCTAAAAAAAATAAAAAACTCCTCAAAGTCTTGGAACTCGCACTCTTCCCCTTGAACAACCCACCTAAAAGAGAGAATACCTGCCGGAGGAAAACAAGAAAAATAAAGGACCGACAGTGAGCGAAAGGCTCATAAACGGATATAAAATAAGCATAACTGAACAAAGATTAAAAGATGACGAGGCTAAGAACACAACTGAATACCTGAATGAAGCACAATAATAATAGTGAATGAGACAATATAAAAAATGAATACTCAACTCACAAAACAAAACTAAATGCTTACCATCCAAAACTTATCATACTCTTACACATATCCTTATCAATTTTACTTAATAATCACAAATAATATAATCGAAAGAATAATGATAAAATAAAATCATACCCTTACATATACTCTTACACATATTCTCACATTTACAAAATAATACATAAAATAGTTTACATACGAACATGGGAGATAATCTTACACTTACAGGATGTCCTACATTTTCGGTAATCCAGAAATATGTAGTCATCAAAACTTACAGGGGCTTGCACAACACAAAGCACGTGCTACCCAAAAGGCCAAATCATACACATACTAGCCACTGCTATACGTGTCCCACACCTTCGGCGACACGCCCATACAATTTAAGTACACCGCATAGGAGGTGCCAAGCACGAGATTATCCACTCGCGACGGATGTCTTACAAACTCCCAAGTCATACAAATAACATAAATAACTCAAAATAAATACTCAAAGATCACACACTCAAATATCTTACATCTCCAAAATCATATATAAATTTATCAAATAACCTCAAAAAAACTATAACCCAACATCAAGAAACAAAATAACATAACAAACCACTAATTATTGATAAGCTCAAATTTGATCAGTTTCAAAGAATGTCAAATTAATGAATAAAGATGAAGTCAACCGAAAACGTACGAAACACGAAAATCGTAGGAAATTCCGAGACCTTTCCAGAATGGTAAGGCTCGTCAAAAACGAACAAGTAACGAATTCAGAAAACAAATAAATGCTGACTGCGGAACAGAATCAGCCCCTGATTACAATTGTATTTTGATGTTTAAGATATCAAAATCACAGAATTTAGCAGCAGAATATAAACGCAAATTGTAGATATCGAAAAGAGCTTTCCAAAATGGTATTGCTCATAATATTTGAACAAATATTCAATTTATAATGAATTTATGAAATTAAGCCGAACAAACAGAAATTTCAGCAATAGATTACACAAACAACAGATTTTGACATATTTACAAGCAGGATTTCAGAAAATACAAAAAACGAAAAACGAAAAACGAAGATAATCAAATTAGCTTTCCAACGAGAATAAAATCACAATCATACGATGAACAACGAATCAGATGTGAATTTAACAAGATTCAGAATATGCAATATATATACACGAATTCGAATACGAAAAGAAAGAATACAAGAAAGATATCCGTACACACGAATTCGAATTTGAAAAGAAAGAGTACAAAAAAGATGTCCGTACCTCGAGATCTTAGTAACCGAGAATGCTAATAACGATTTCAGAACCACAAATCGCAAGAACCCCAATTCCACAAATGCCAAATTCAAAACCCTCCAAAAAGTTCTTGATGTTCATCTCTATCTCCATCTATTTTCTTTTTCGCTCTCCCTCTCTCCTCTCTTCTCCGATCAAAGTAACACAAACCCTTATTTTTTTTAGCAAACCCTAACTCTTCCTTCTTTCTCCCGTTTTTTTTTTATTAAAACTCTCACTCTTTTTTTATAATAGACTTACTAATTTTTTTAAACTAATACTCTTAAAACAATATTCTGATTATAAATATAAAAATAAACTTACACAAACTAATTTAATTACAACACATTGACATTAATAAATAATTAAATCAAATAATCCAACTAAAAATAATTATAAAATATCGGGATTTTATAGTAGGTTAATTTGGGAAAATGAACACTATACACCGTAGCTTCATAAATGGATCATAAACTTTTTCTGCACTTAAATTTATTTAAGATTTCATGTTTCAATTCAAATCAGTACCTTTCAGGAAAGGAGTATGCTTTACCTGACCCGACTCCACGTATCTCATGCATTCATCAACCAAATGTCCAGCACTCCAGCTAGCTGAGGTGTAGTCCGAAAAAACAAAATCAGTCACAGTGTTAGTAAAAACGCACAAGAGAAACAAAAAATTTAATGGACTTTAACAAGCAAAGCATCGATGGAGTGAGTATAAACTATGCTAAAATATTCACTAGGCAGCCATTCAAATTGAACTACTACTAGAGGTAATAAAGACCCAGTAATTGATTAATGGTACAACACCACTTGTTTGGAGAGTGGTAGACATAATCAATGTAATTAAGTGAAATAATTGTACTTCCTCTCCTAATAAATTCCTAACTACCATCCGTATACACAAACCACTAGTACTTGTAACTCATAACTCACATGTACTTCCCAACCAAAACACACATTTCTAACAAGACAGTGTAAGAAGAAGAATAAAACAGATGTTGCAGTCTACTGACTCTACTCGCTTCCTCATGATCCGTGCAACACTCTCCATTGTCACAACCATGTTCTTGATCACCACAGCCGTTGATGCCACCACTGGGGTTCACAGTCTCCTCACAATACTTCCTGCCACCACCAAAACCTCTGATGTATGCGATGGCTCAGCAATGGATTATGATTCTGAAATAACAAGGCGCATTTTAGCACCAAAGAAGAAGTATATAAGCTATGATGCGCTCAATAAGAACACTGTACCGTGTTCTAAACGTGGAGCCTCGTATTATAATTGTAAAGCTGGAGCTGAGGCCAATCCCTACTCTCGTGGTTGCTCTGCTATTACTCGTTGTCGCCATTAATATTTTCTAAGTTTTACTACAAAATATTAGTACAAGGCTCTGTATTGTCCAAATCTTAGTTCCCTGTATCACAATCATTCGCGAATATGGATGATCATGTAATTACAGTATTTTTTTAATGTAATCACCTAGCAATAAAAATTATCAGATCCGAATACTAGCTAGTTCAATTAAAAGTAAAAAAATATTGAATTTGGAATTCTTCAATCTTTCAACCAGATAGCTTAGTGCCCGTTTGGGAAATTTTAAAATAAGTAACTTATGACTTAAAATTAATAAGTTACTTAGAAGTCATAAGTAGATGAACATTTATAAGTTATGTAGGTGTTTGGTTAATTTTACTTATAAGTCAATTTTTTTTTAACTTAAATGAATTAAAATAAATAATTTTTAAATATAATTATCTTAATTCATGACTTTTAAATTAACTTAACATTTAAAATATATGTTTAAAAATTAAAATTAATAAAAAAGCGAAAAATCAAAATAAGTTGAGAAAAAGTACGTCGTTACTAACATTCAACTTACCAACTTATAAGTTGAAACAACTTATAAGTTGGATCGACAAACAGTCCGAGATAAGTACTTACGGGCTTATAAGTCAGAAGTAACTTATAAGCCGGAAGTAACTTATAAGCTGGGAGACAAACAGCCCCTTAGTTTTACTTCAGCGTCGAGAAATGAAAAAAAGACGCGTCTATTCTAATCATTCAGATCGACTCTGTGATTATAACAAAAACCCAAGTACAGAATTGGCGTAAAAACAGAAACAGAAGATACAACCTCATGCTCAAGGAAAATATCCATAAGTCGGCATTTTGATTCTGCACTCAAGAACCATAGAGGCCAAAGGATGCCTGGAATTCTATTTTTAGATTCTCTCTTTCTAATATTGTATCCATATAAGTCACACTTTCTTCTACTCTGTTGCTCGATCTGTACACATTTTTTGAAGATTTCACCAAACATCAAACAAACCATCAGTATCATTACGATACTACATTATTATAAGTTGGAGAAATCGAAATCACTCTGACATGAACATACAATTTGACCCAATTCAATTACCATATTAGGATTTTGCTCCATTTGAAGAACCCCATGTTATGAACTAGAGTGATTGTTCTAACATCACTACCATAATAATTACTCCCTCCGTCCCTTTCAATTGTTTACTATGGTGGGATATAGGGAAGATGATGATTATCTGTCGGAAGGGGTATTAGCAAGGGGGAGCTAAAAGCATACTTAGTGGATGCTTAATACCCAGGGTCTTTGTAATGTGCTAAGATATCAGGGTATTCGAAGAAGGGTACTTAACTGGGCTATTCTGATAATGGTAAGAGGCCTGTAGAAGTAGTGTTCTAGTTAGAAACGAACTCTACAATGGGACAACAAGATGGATACGACTCCTAGCAACTTACAAGTACTTATTAACGGATTTATATGAAATATGTATGGAATATACATATATTTGATGGATAAACACAATAATATCAAAGATAAATAAGGATTAGTAATATATTAGAAGTAGGACTCTTTGAATTAAGATTAAACCTAGTTGGATAAGGCTTGAGAGCTATTATGGGCTTAGTAAAAACGTGGATAGCCCATCATGGAGGAGTCCTAAGGATATAGAACTACATATGGACTTGATTCCTAAAATATAGGATATGTAGGCCATTTGCAGAGGTTGGACATTCGTTTTCTCTACCAAAACACACGGTGGAGCTCTCGCAAGACCTATTCCGGCACCCCCCACAGCTGAGTAGGAATTACTCCGCCACCACGCTCAGAATCCTTGCAAATTCAGTCCAAACGCAGCCACAAACAGCTCCCGCTTCCGGCTGATCAGGCGTATTCAGCTTTTCACAATACGCCCGATTTCCGGCTTAAATCTCCGCGATTATTCCGTTATTCCAACAACAACTTCCCCGAATATTGTACCAAATTCCTCTCACAACATTTTTGGCGCTGGAAGGAGGGGCATTGGTGATCTTTTGAGGGGAAAGATGATTAAAAGCTCCGGTGATGAACGTACACCGGCGAACAACAAAGACAGCCTTGAAATCGAGCCCAAGGAGGTCATTAATGGATATGGATGATATCACGTGGATATGCTGGAGAGTCGATCTCCCATGAAAATAAATTCGAAAAAAAAATATATGAAAAAATGGTGGTTAAAAGCATGGTTTATCGAGGAATAGGTGAATGGCAAATAGCCTCAACCGCATATTCTATTGCTCCGGTATACAAGTGTTTTAGCTTTGATGTAAAAGGTCCCGGATATTATGGCCTAAATATGGTCTTCGGGTTTTGATTCCATTCGAAGAGGATTGGAAATAAGGCTCAACCGGTGGCAGGCGGGAAGACTCGGAAATTGCTCAGAGCCCTAACATGAGGAAGGAAGGGCTGGAGAGAATCCTCCAGGAAATGTGCTTTTTGATGATTGACCCGAGAAATGAAGAATGGGAGAAACAACTTTAAGATATGGATGATTTCTACTACTCGAGGAAGAAATTCGGCTCGAATGAAAAGATGTAAAGGCCATATGGAGAGGCTACAATCAAATAGGCCTATGAGACAAATGGTGAAAGCCCGATTAGGGGTTTCCCCTCTATATGAAAATCCCTGGTCTACAATATTTCCCAAGTTAAATGTTGGAAAACGAAGTCTTGGGGTGTCCCGTGGTCCTTTTTACCCCGTAATTAATGTTAACAACCCCGGGATTGACAAAGATAGGAACCCTATCTCAGAAGACGGGAATAGGCTGGGATATTTTGTCCAAGTAGAAGGCCCATGGAATTATCATGATGGATCACAATGGGGAATATATGTATACCATAGACATGGCAAACCTCGATACGGGTTCTCACAGATGCGGTAAACCCCAAAATGAATATTGGCTGGAAAATGACTTTGGTAAATGTCGACGAGGGGTATGTGCCTTTTTCATAGAATGTCGGACCACCTTATAATCTAAAAATTAGAAAAAACTCTATATATGATGAAATCAGGGATGAAGTTGCGGCAGAATGGACTATTGTATCCCCATTTTTCAGGGTTATAAAGGAATCCCATATTCCCCATTTCCAGGGTTATAGAGGAATCACATATTCCCCTTCTCCAAGGTTATAAATGAATCTATTACCCAGCTTCTACAAAATAGGCATTATCCCCAAATATTATGGTGTCTCTAATCCAGAAGAATATTTCTATCACTTTAGCATATAGATGGAGGTGCATCTGGTGGAAGAAAATGCGAGGTGTAAGTTGTTGGCTACAATCCTTGATGAGAAGGCCTATCAATGGTTTGAAAAGTTTCCACTGGAGTCTATATCCCCATGGGGTAGATAAAAAGGCTATTTATGACGTGGTTTCAAGTTCTTACAACGCTGCAACCACTACCAAATTCAATGGTAGACATCTAAATAAAGGGCAGACATGAGATATTGGGGAAATACATTTCTCGATTTAGCAAGACATGAGCAAATTCAAGGGAAGCCCCAAATATGACATACCCCAAAATATTATATTTGTGCATTTAGTAAAGAGGCTCTTATAGTGAAAAATGGAGAATCTCAATTTGGAGGTTCGGTATCTTAAGATTTAAGGCCCATCAAAGTCCATCTTTACCCGAATAAGGGGTTCAACCAAATAAGGGTTTAACCACGCAGATGTTAAGGCCTACGAAAGTCCTCTTTAATATGTCTGGGGTTTCAATTGGAGTATGTGTTTACCTAGGCTAGGCGTTCAACTGGACTTGGAATTCAACTATACCAGGGGTTCAACAAGCTAGGGGTATGGTAAAAACTGGAAAACCCCAAAATTACCCTGTACTTCAGCCTATAAGAGGAGTAATTAGGTGAGCCTGAACAGTAAAAAAGATGCGAACATATTATTTATGAGAAGCAGAAAAAATCCAATGCAAAAGAGGTTGTGAACCCCCTGATTGTTGGCCAATTCTATAATATTAATAAGCCCGAAAACTAGGCTTCTATGGAAAAATGGCTTACCCATACGAGGAACCCAAACAGAGGTTCCATGATCCTAAATGATAAGTTTCAGAAGCTAGAAGCTTCCTATGTTGGAGGGGTGCAACTAGGAAAACCCCCGGGTAGAGGTTCCAAAGAATCCTAAGAAGAGGCTTCAACTGAATATGAGAGAACCCATTATGGGAGATGAAATAAGGGTCATACACTCCTAAATCTCTTTTCCTTATGCGGATGAACTATGATTTTGAATATAATCAAAACCCCCAACCCAAGGGAGTACTGAAGCTGGATTAATATGAAAATGAAGGCATATAAGGCGTATATCGAGGCTATTATATTTTCTGGTAAAACCCAACAAACATGAGAGCCTTTATGCTGAAGATGATAGAATATCATCTTAGAATTTATGAGATGGCTGTGAAGGTTGCCCATGTCAAAAGGGGCTGAAGGCATGAGAAACCCCTGAAACGGGTCTGTATGAAGGGTATATGAACATCTCCACCTGGCCTAGAAGCGTGACAGCCTCTAAAAGTTGGCTTATAGCAGAAGCCCTTGGAAGAAAATTAGCTCAATTCATTAGAGCTTCTATCAGGAGTAATGCTAATCATTTTTATGCTCATGAGGATGATGTTGCTGGCCAAATATCAGTTCTCCAACATGAGGGGTTTTTCTACTATATTCCCCTCCAATATCATAGGCCAAAATTTAGAGTTGTAGAAGCCTGTAAAAATGGGATAGACAATGAAATATCATCTGGGATCGTCTTCAATCATCGTAAGCAATAAAAAAGGTGGAAACAAATTAGGGGAAGCTTTCCCTAAGAACTGCTAGCAACCTTACCTCCATAGGGGATAGAAGAAATCTAGAATACCCCCGTAGGGAATGGAAAAAATATAAAATACCCTTGTAGGGGATGGAAGAAATATGGAATACCCCCACATGGGATGGAAGAAATCTGAAATATCCCGGTAGATGATGGAAGAAATATAAGATACCTCGGTAGAAGGTCTATTTCAGGGTATTGGTAAAAGCTATTTACCCTTTTCTATGAGCTAGTTGAGGCTACCCCGAATCCTGTGATGGCCAGCCTCATGTATACCTATTTATGCTTATCCTCTACGATAATGAGAAGCCTTACAAGGTTCAACTTTCGGCCACGGAGAAATTATCTTGAAGAATCGGGGGGTAGTGGATACCACGCTATTAGGGGGTAGTCCAATTTTGCGAAACCCCGGTGGAGGCCCAAAATCTTCTATTGGACAAATTTAATGAAGGTATATTTTGATTGGTAAAATCATGGAGGCCTGTATACATGAGGACGAGAAGTTCAACATATTTAGTTTTCCCCTCAATAAAAGGCCTCCTAGGTTTCTAACATTTGACCTCCGGAAGAGATACAATAATATCTATGGAAACATCAAAAAAATCTTGTATGATTTTTATGGGAAGGTGTATAGATAGTAGACATTTCTCCTACTATACCATGCTCACGTAAGCTTAGGGGTTCGAGGCGAAAGCTAGTTGAGACCGTTTGTGGAATATATAAGGTTCCTTTTGCATTTGAATGGCTACAAGGAACCGGGGGGTAGTGGATGGTATGCTGTATGCTGCCCAAGATGGTGTCTTGAAAGTGATGAATTTTCAAGAAAATTAGAATTTTCAAATAATGAATAGATTGGGGTAATGGAATTTTCATAAAACCCTTAATGTGAACTGATCGCATGGGCTGAGACCCCTAATGGAAATTGATTTTTAAAGAATTTAAGGAATCTTGGTTAGGGATTATGTACATATTGGATTTAGCTTTCATGGATTTCTCTGGATATGCTTTTGTGGATGAAATTGGCTTTCATGGATTTCTTGGGATTGACTTACACGCCACAGATTAGATTTGGCATTCATAGATTGGCTTTTACCCCATGGATCAGATCATATGTGGTTTATATATGAATTAGAATGGATAATATATGGATTATATTGGAATATATTCGGAAATCCCTAGGGATACTAGGGCTATATGGAATTTTAACTTGGCTAGGGTTTACATAAGGCTTGGAAAAGCCGAAAATATATAAAACCCGGGATGAAGTTGATTTACTTCAATCCTCTGAACCAGAAGGGCCCAAAAGATTAGGTGGAAAACCTAAGGGTATATGGTTATTTTAAGACCCTAGGGAATCTAGGTGTATGGATAACCTGGATTGGGAACAAGTGTGGATTACACTTAAAATGGATATTGGAAATGTATGGATTATATATAAGTTTGGGAAGGATCCCAATTATTTAACCTACGTGATTCCCTTTGGGTGGTAAGGTTTAATTTATGCAAGAGAATATATATATTTAATGGATGAGTTGGTATGGATACATAACTCCTGGTTTAGGTTCATATAGGTATGTGAACCTTATTAGATAGATTCATATGAAAATATGAATCTCTGGATAGGGTAGGATCCCTTTCCACGGGTGCATGTCGATCTCATGGAAACTGAGCTACTATGGATCCTGTGAAGTCTTGCATAAATATGGTTGGAATTATAGTGCAAGGACCTTGCATAGGGAATTGGAACTTACAAGGATGGTGTAAGTTCAGGTTCCAGTGTGAACCTTGGAATTGGAATTGAATACATGATAAGGAAGATAGTCAACGAGTATAGAGGTAACCCTATCACTTTTATATTTCACATCAGATTTTAACTATTTGACCTTTTCAGCTACATCTTGGAGGAAGAGTGTAACACCCCCAAATCCGGGGTCAGAGGATTTGGTCGTCACTATAAAACCTCAATCCAAAATAACCTGTTTAATCAAATAATAAATGCCAGCGGAAGATATTTATCATTTATGACCCCAAACTAATCCAAGATCTTTTAAGGTTACAGTTCTAGAAACAAGATATCCAAATTCCACAATAAATTTTTCACTTTCTTTTAAATCTCTTTTCAATAAATTCCAACTCAAAACTAAACTCACTAGTATAACTTCGAAATGAAGTATACTAGGCCCAAATAAAATACAAAACTATAATATAATATAATATAAACAACTTTACACAATAAAACTTACACTAGCCCGCAAACCCTGGATCAACCAACTTCCAAAAGCTTCTTCTTTGCTTCCTCGAATTACGCAGCTAAACAGCGCAAGCTAATCCTCACTGGAGGTTAAATTTAAAAACAGGCAAGTATGAGCGGAAGAAATGCTCAGCAAGATCATTATAGTAAATATAAGGTCGTTTGATATAAAACCGACATCTGCATTAGAGCAGAACATTTTTAAAAATCGTAGTTGCTGAATCATAAAATTTTAGTTGAGGAACCCCATAATTGATTCCTTAATTGTATTCAAAACCATTTTGATATTCTTGAGCGACATGCTTCAGCAATACTTTGAATCTTGACGAGAATAAAACTCGTAAAACAGTGTTTACGGAAATATCGTAAACCACAATAACATGAAACAATGATTATGGATTGAATCATACACTTTACTCAAAACTCAACTCTTAATATTAATACTTATTTTGTTGTCATATCAAATTAGATATCAATACGAACTTTGATGCTCACAACATTCCATACTGAAGTCAACATCATTCATCTATACTAATACCACCTTTGATATTTAACAACAACGTAAGTATCAGCATAAATCACAATCTGAATCAAAACCGCACTTTACCATTATTCCAAAACAGAAACAGTTGATAAATCATTTATTCTATGAATATCAAAAATGATATGATAATTTAGATTATGATCATTCTCCGACGGACGTACTATCACATGCTGATCAGCCCGTGTGATAGCACAAGGTCATGATTCGTAGAAACGTGACCCCAAAATCACTAGTACTCAAATAAAAGGCATAACTAGCCTGTGGCAAAATGGTGTCATAATATTTCATATGGCACTTAGGAATAGCCCTCCGCTGGACCGTCCGTCCCGGTCACTTACGCAATTATGATCCAATCTTAAAACCTTTTATTGAAATGGGGTCATAATAACCGACACCCGAAATAATTTTATTCCCCCAATTCTTGGGTATGAATATTCGCAACCAAATCACTTTTCTCAAAATCCCAAAACATTTATAAATCCAATAATTGGATAAGTAAAATCACTTGACTATTCTGAACATAGAATAGCAGAGGGTACTTGCGTAAACAGAATAATTTAATTCAGCGATATGTAAACCATTTATCGATTCTAAACTGAGATAGGGAAAACAATACTTGCATGATACGATTCAAAATAAAGATCACTTGAATAATAAGTGATGATAGAAATACTTGCATAATATGATTTGAAATAAACGTCACTTGAACGATAAGTGAAGTCAGGGATACTTGCCTTTGGGTTTTAAGCAGTTAGTCACACTCGCAAAACCACATCTATTCTGACATTCTGTCTCAAAACATCACCGTCTTTCTTTTCAACACTTCACCGATATGCTGCTCCTGCGATTGCTAGAAGCCAAATACCCAATACCATTCCATCTCATTCTTTATCCAACGTCTTGTCCTGATCAACTCGAATGATCCGCATCTATAATTAAAAGATACAACTTTAATTGTCTAAATGATAATTACTTGACGAACGGCGCGTCAAAACCCTATCGTCTACCCATACGATAGCCCACATATAAATATAACAGACAAACACAGGACTCTTAATCCACACACACACATAATTCACATAGCACATAAGCACATAACTCATGTATCACTTAATTCATATCACATATGACTCAGTTCGTCAAAAGGGTCGACTCGATATGTTTAAAACTGAAATCAGGTCAAAATATGATTTTTCGATCAATAATCGACTGAGAATAACTTTTAAAACAAACGACCTTTCGAAACAAAAAGGATTTGGGTCTCGAAAGTATTTTTAATGAAAGCGGAATATTTTTCTGAGTCTGTACGCGTTCGTTTCGTATTAAACAGACGAACGGTTGATTTATTATGAATTTTTGAACATTTTTCGGAATAATTGCCGCCTTTGCCTTTCTCGGGTAAGCCGACGCCGGAATTCCGGCCGGCTTTGGCTTTCTTGTTGGTGTTTTGTTCTTGCTTATATACCTATGGGTGTATATAATTGCATATATGTATATCTGTGGGTATGGTTATGTTGGTTTGTGCCTTGTGATATCTGTGTTGTGCTTCTCGTTTCTTGTTTAGCTGTGCGCCGCCCTCCTTGTTCCTCCGGCGAAGAGGCGGTGGCGCGTGGAATCGGCGCGTGTGCCTGCGTTGTGTTCATTTATATTGCTGTTAATTTGCTGGGTTTAACTGTTGTGGAAATTTTTATTTTACTAATTGATTTTATTAATTTTCTGCAGAAATTCATTGACTGTGATTCGTGAAATAAAATATTTTTGTTCAAGAATTATATTATTAATCGATGAAATTTACGTAGGAAACCCGAAATTTATCGGGTACCCGTAAATTTTATCGCTGTCGGCGATGAGCTTCGGCGAGCCGACAGTGGACTATGATGATTCGATCTGAGTCCTACTATTTAAAACACAAAATACGAATAAAAATTTGTAAAATACGGATTAAAATATAAAGATATGGATGATAACGATTATTAATTGTATTTAATTGGAATTGGTGAATTTGCGAATTGACGTTATGGACTGAAGTTAGTAATTGGATTGTGCGATTGCGATTGATGGTGTTGTGTGTTTTGACGTCGGGATGTTCGACGGGTAGGCCAATAAACAAAAGAGACGCTGCCCGATTTTTGGGAAATTAATTCCAAAAATACGGAGACGTAACCTACGATTATCGGAGACGTCGAACGAGGATATATAATTAAATTTTTTCGAAACCTAATTACGTGTTGGGACAAGATATTTTTATAAATAAACCGTTCGTCCGTTTAATACGAAACGAACGCCTTTAGACTCAGAAAAATATTCCGCTTCCATTAAAAATACTTTCGAGACCCAAATTTTTTTATCTCGAAAGGTCGCTTGTTTTACGAATCATTTTGAGTCGATTTTATTGATAAATCATATTTTTGACCCAATTTCCGTTTTAAACATACCGAGTCGACCCTTCTGATGAACTGAGTCTTATGTGATATGAATTATGTGATACGTGAGTTATGTGCTTATGTGCTATGTGCATTATGTATGTATATGGATCAAGAGTCTTGTGTTTATCTGTTATATTTATATGTGGGCTATCGTACGGGTAGACGATAGGCTTTTGACGCGTAGTTCGTCGAGTGATTATCGATTAGACGATTAAAGTTCTATATTTTAATTATAGATGCGGATCGTTCGAGTGATCAGGACAAGACGTTGGATAAAGAATGAGATGTAATGGCATTGGGTAGCTGGCTTCTAGCAATCGCAGGAGCAGCATATCAGTAAAGTGTTGAAAAGAAGGACGGCAATGTTTTAAGATAGAATGTCAGAATAGATGCGTCGTTACGAGTGTGACTAACTGCTAAAACCCAAAGGCAAGTACCCCTGACTTCACTTATCGTTCAAGTGATGTTTATTTCGAATCAATTATGCAAGTATCTCTATCATCACTTATTATTCAAGTGATATTTATTTTAAATCTTATCATGCAAGTATTGCTTTTCCTATTCTCAATTCAGAATAGATAAATGTTTTATATATCGCTGAATTAAATAATTCTGTTTATGCAAGTACCCTCTGCTATTCTATGTTCAGAATAGTTAAATGTTTTACTTATCAAATTACTGGATTTATAAATATTTGGATTTTGAGAAAGATGATTTTGTTGCGAGTATTCCTGCCCAAGTGAATGGGGGGATAAAAATTATTTAGGATGTCGAAGGATTCGGCTCCTTTTTCAATAAAAAGGTTTTTAAGATTGGAATGGTTACTGGTTACTGGTTATTGGTTACAGCGTAGGTGATCGAGATATCGGTCCAGCTGTAATATATTTCAAGGCTAGTTATGCCTTTTCTGGCGCCCTATAGGTACCGTATGTCTTCGGGATACGGGTAGTACCTATATTTACAGTATGGCTGCGGGATACAGGTGTTGTTTCGCGACTGATCATCGGGAACAGCATGAAATATTATTGGTTCCAATCTAAAATATGGTTTTCTAAATTGTTTTGATAATCATAGAATAAATGATTTATCAACTATTTCTGTTTTGGAATAATGGTAAAATGCAGGTTTGATTCAGATTTTGATTTATGCTGATACTTACGTTGTTGTTAAATATCAAAGGTGGTATTAGTATAGATGAATGATGTTGACTTCAGTATAGAATGTTGTGAGCATCAAAGTTCGTATTGATATCTAATTTGATATGACAGTAAAATAAGTATTAATTTGAAGAGTTCGGTTTTGAATAAAGTTTATGATTCAATCCATAATCATTGTTTCATGTTATTGTGGTTTACGATATTTCCGTAAACACTGTTTTACGAGTTTTATTCTCATCAAGATTCAAAGTATTGCTGAAGCATCTCGCTCAAAAATATCAAAATGGTTTTGAATACAATTAAGGAATCAATTCTGGGGTTCCTCAACTAAAATTTTATGATTCAGCAATTATGATTTTAAATGTTCTGCTCTAATGCAGATGTCGGTTTTATATCAAAAGACCCTATATATGTCATAATGATCTTGCTGAGCATTTCTTCCGCTCATACTTGCTTGTTTTCAAATTTAACCTCCAGTGAGGATTAGCTTGTGCTGTTTAGCTGCGTAATTCAAGGAAGCAAAGAAGAAGCTTTTGGAAGGTGGTTGATCCAGGGTTGCGGGCTAGTGTAAGTTTTATTGTGTAAAGTTATTTATATTATATTATATTACAGTTTTATATGTTATGTGGGCCTAGTATACTTCATTTCGAAGTTATACTAGTGGGTTTAGTTTTGAGTTAGAATTTATTTAAAAGAGTTTCAAAAGAAAGTGAAAATTTATTTTTGGAATTTGGATACCTTGTTTCTAGAACTGTAACTTTAAAAGATCTTGGAGTAGTTTGGGGTCATTTATGATAATTATCTTCCGCTGGCATTTATTTATTGATTTAACAGGTTAATTTGGATTGAGGTTTCATAGTGACGACCAAACCCCTTGACCCCGGATTTGGGGGCGTTACAACAGTAGCACGGCACGCCCATGCTGGAATGCGGGGCGGCCGCACCAGACTTCCAGACACAGCGCGCGCCCGCGCTGGAATGCGAGGCGGCCACGCTGGAATGCGAGGCGGCCGCGCTGGTCCGTTCTAGCAGAATCCTGATTCTACTTGATTTTTGAGGGAATTAAAGTCCTGATCATCCTAGAGCCTATATATATCAATAATAAGACGTTTTTAACAACAAGGAGACCTGGGAGAGCAATAAGAAGACCTAGAGCACGAGACGGCTATGAAGAAGAAGACTTTTGTTTTCTTTAGTATAGTTGATACTTGGATGCTTGTTTTTGATTTGTCTTTGAACCCTAGTACTCTTATATTATTTATTATCATGCTTTCATTGGAACCCATGGTGATGATGAGTTCGATTATGAACTAATCGTGATCGTGGAGTTCTAGCGGATTTATTTATGGATTTCTTTAGTTAAATTGTTTCGATACCTTAGTGTGTGGTGATTGTATGATAACCTAGTATTGGTTGTGCTTATTCGTCTTATGTGCGTAGCTAACATATAAGATAGCGTGTTAATCTCTATTGAAGCGACAGTGAATATAGAGGTTTAGAACTTGCCATGCTAACATAGGTTCATGTGTTATTGTTATGCATGATTCGTAGGTAATTTTAACCATCTTACTTGCCCTATGTAATCACGATAGATAACTTGTGCATTAAACCGTTATGTTTTCAATTCTTATAGACATATAAGGACTAAGCATAATTGGTGTATATTCAACTTCTATCTTTTTTGTGGATGCTTGGTAGTACGGTATTCGTACAACGAAAGTTGGCGTTTATCAGTTTCGTTTTATCTGATTAGTGTCATCACAATTACATACTAAGTTTAAGAACAAAAAGGCTATTAAATGAAGTATTTAATGAGGTTAGGACCCATGTTTGTCTCATATAAGTAATTCAACCTCAATTCTCTTAGTTAATGCTATTTAGTATAATCTCTTAATTTAATCAAACCCAATTTGCTATTTGTCTTAGCATTGAGCGATAACCATACATTGTTGCATAGGTGCATAAATTGAATTTAACCTAAACCAGTCTCTGTGGGAACGAATCTGATTTGAATCTTATACTACTTGCGAACGCGTGTAATTTAGCGCGTGTTTTCGCCCTAACAAGCTTAGATTTTAGTCACTGGCTTGCTAATTCTGAAAGTATTAAAGATGTCATTCACTTTTCTTTCTTCAGATTTTCATGACAGAAGTCACCCACGACGAACATCCTCTCTAGAATATTAGAGCTGATATTCACGTGTCCACACTTTGGTTCTCAATTCTCTGAACCTGGTTTTTGGACAGAATCCATGGCAGGTATGACATTGTAGATTAGATATTAGGCTATTATGATTATGAAGGAAAGATGATTGATAGTGTTCCCTACAAATCATTGGTTAGAAAATCAAAATTGCACTGAAATTCAATCTGCCAAGATTAAATCATTATTATTGATCAATCATGTTATAGCCTGAGAATAATATTAATTACAGGCTGGTAAATAACAAGCAAAAATTTCGCTATATATAGTAGCATAAGTTGTAATGAAAATAGAATGCAATGTGACAAAATATGGAATTACTTATATAAGTGAATTTTATATCGCATAACACAAGTAGACAATAAATATTATACTTCCCTGAATTTAAAGGTTGCTTCATCTTTCTAGATCCTATCTTGGTTGGGCTCGAGCTTTAGAGCTCGCCTTTTACTATATGTTTTTCCATCCTCCGACCTAAGAGTGTAATCTAGGTGAAGGCACCGTGTGCTTTTCTTTGCTTCCCGCCATGACACAAGAAAAAATGATTTTCGTGCTAACATCAAATGATCCTGGGTATGGACTTTGGATTGATTTTGGTGAGATTTTGGAATCATGACTTGACGTATAGTAGTAACTAAGGAGCTAAACAATTTTTTGACATTTGCGCTCCTTACATCTTTACTTCAACAATTCCTCAGAGGTATGGTAAGCTATCAAAGCATAAGTTTAATCAGTTTTGATATAAATTTGTACAAGTTCTTTACATAAAACTATTAAGAATTGTTATACGTATATGAATGTAATTTTAAGCCACTGCGTAATTGTGATGAATCATCGATTTAACCAAACTTACGCAGTTAAAGAATCGATATCACAAGTATAGATTTTTGAACCATTCATTCCAACTAGACATGGAATTTAAGTCTTTTCGTGAGGGCACAAATAAAAGGTTCTAGTACAGAAGTAACAGGGAGGTAACAGAGAAGAAGAGAGAGAGACGGTAGGCGAGAGAGAGAGATGAGACTGCAAATGGAGAGAAAGGAAACGGGTTATACCCGATTACACCCCCCTTCTGCCCCCTTTTTTTTTCTTTTATAAACCCTGCAACGAAAGTATTATCCGACCCGCTTATTAGTTTAACGATATACACAAATAATATAATCTGAAATAAATCCCAACTAGATTTTAAAATTTCCGAACTAAATAAAACTAGTCAAATAAAATTTTCGTAAGTTTTAAAATAATTACTAAAATGGAATTTATTCCCGCTTTTAACTATTAAATGAATCGATACGCAGGTGAAATTAAATCCTAAAAACCCTAAAATGATTTTAAAACTCCCGGAATATTCCAAACTTAATAAAATAAATTTTTTGAAATTTTTGAAGAATCCTAGAATTAAATACGGATTTTACAATTAGATGCAATCAAAAATCATTTAAAGATAAATAAACAATACAATATTGATTTCTAAATTTCATAAATTCCTAAAAATAATAAATAACATTGTAAAGAAATAAAAATGATTTAAGAGACAATCCAAATATTTATGGAAATAATTTTTTTGAATAAGATCACCTTTAACTATACAACAAATAACACAGCGTCACAACTAAATACACAAATGATTCTCGAACACCAACAATCACACCTAATTAATAAAAATATTAACAAAAATATTATCTAGCTGACAGAACCCATATACATAGTTTATTTAATAATACAGAATCATAATTACATATTGGATCCGAAAATAGATTACTTAGCCACTAAGTAACTATATATAACGATACAATTTAATACCGGAATTGAATAATTATCAAAACCGAACTTTTCATAAAACACCATATACGCAAATAATATAAAAATATCCCGTCTCTCGAGAATACGGTTTTTGTTGATTTATCGAAATGCTTAACGTATCGAAAATCTTGCACCGGGTAGCGCACAGGTCAAACTGTAATCCGGATCGAAAAAGTCAAAACACGGAAAATGTCCGGAATTACCAGATTAGGTTAGGAAGGAGTTTTCGGAAGATTTTCGGGTTGTAAAAATGCAAAGACAATTGAAGTCGGACGATTCGCGACTTTATAAAATAATTTTGTAATTATTCTGAAAATAATTAATAATTCATAAATCATTATAAAATCATATAACACTCCAAAAATTACCAGAAAATATCACAATTATCTATATTTTATTCTGAACATATAAAAATTAGAACACTCAAGGAATATCACATATAAACACCCAAACATCAATTCCACTTATCATATAATTCACAAAAATTCACATAAAAATCACATAATAATTTTAAATAATTATAATAATAATATTTGAAAATATGGGATATTACAATCTACCCCCCTTATAAGGATTCCGTCCTCGGAATCAGCAGAAGAAAGCACTAAGGGTTTTCTAACCAACTTTCCATTCCCAGATAACCTCAATTTTCCATAATCTCAAATAAATCTTATATTCCTTGTATAATAAAACTTTTACAGGAGCTTCAGTGGGCACCATTGTTCCATTCAAATCCTTTGACCAATTCTTCAATAGAATTATTTTTTACTGATTGCGAGAAAGAAGAATAGAGAAAAAGATAGAGAGAAGAAAAGAAAGAAAGATAGAGAGAAAAATAAAGAAACAGATCGACTTCGTTGTACGTCATTGATATTTTAATCGCATTGCATTTCACTGCCGTCCTTGGTAATTCCATCACATCGCCTTACTTTGACTTGACCAGGATACTCAGCTTAACTTGATTGGCATACCTTCGAATGTTTGAGATGATAAAATCATGGAATTTCAAAAAAAAAAGAATTTGATGCCATAACGGAACCAAAATCTGAATTTGAGAAAAAGTATTGTTGTAATAAAAGAATAGATGAGAGATCAATATGATCAAATGAACTTGGTATTGCGTGTCCAAATTAAGACACTACTAAAGGTTGTTAACCTTCTTGTAGTCACAACACACACAAGTGATGGCGTCCCATCCAACTCCTATCACACAGACAGGTATACCTTGTGTCCCCTATAGTTAGGGTTGTTCATCTTAGTCAGAATTAAAGGATATCAAAGGAATTCAAAATCAAATGAATAAAACTGAAAAGATTTCAAAGCTGATATTTCTGAAGGAATAGAATCCAGAGAACAAAATTCTGACACCAAATGAGCAAGCGCTGTCACATCCCAATAAACTATCCTCCATATAAGAAAAGTGGAAGTTAAATTATCATAACTTGGCAGAGCTATCAAAACCTGAAAAATAGGCTTCATGACAGCCTCTGGCACATTTAAAACACAGATATGATTGAAAATGAGTGTTAGGGAATATATCCACTAACAATTATTTCTTTTTGAAAGATGTAAAAATGAATTATAAAAAGAGAAGGTATTGCCAAGGTCTTAATACTTATCTTCCGTTTGAACTCTTCAATTGACTTGTCATCTAATTCTAGACACTTCTTCCTATTCCAAGGATATCGATAATCTTCATCGTCGTCAAATCGTAGTGGCCTTGGAAGATTCCACCATAGAAGTTTGCAGCTTCCCGGAGTTCCATCCAGCTCAGTACCACCATCTCAAACGAATGCACCTATCTTAACTTATTTGTTGGTACTATACCCAATAGTCCAACAGGAACTCGATATGAGCTCAATCGTCCTCACATAGCTATACACACTCCTACACACTCTCGTTTCTAGTTTACTATAACCTCATCTCTGATACCAACCTGTAACGCCCCCAAATCCGGGGTCAATGGATTTGGTCGTCACTATGAAACCTCAATCCAAATTAACCTGTTAAATCAATAAATAAATGCCAGCGAAAGATAATTATCATAAATGACCCCAAACTACTCCAAGATCTTTTAAGGTTACAGTTCTAGAAACAAGGTATCCAAATTCCAAAAATAAATTTTCGTAAGTTTTAAAATAATTACTAAAATGGAATTTATTCCCGCTTTTAACTATTAAATGAATCGATACGCAGGTGAAAATAAATCCTAAAAACCCTAAAATGATTTTAAAACTCCCGGAATATTCCAAACTTAATAAAATAAAAATTTCGAAATTTTTGAAGAATCCTAGAATTAAATACGGATTTTACAATTAAATGCAATCAAAAATCATTTAAAGATAAATAAACAATACAATATTGATTTCTAAATTTCATAAATTCCTAAAAATAATAAATAACATTGCAAAGAAATAAAAATGATTTTAGAGACAATCCAAATATTTATGGAAATAATATTTTTGAATAAGATCACCTTTAACTATACAACTGTTATGGATTAAAACTAATATATATAATTGCTGTATTTAATAATAAGGAACGTGAGCTTCAAGGCTCGATTTTGACTGCTCTTGTGTTTCGTGACTCAATCTGCCTTAACAAGATGCCTACGTACCTTGCTGATTGTCAAGGATCAAGTCAAAAAATGTAGTTCTGATCTGTGGGGTGAGACCCCTTATATAGATGTTGGGAGTCCTTGAATTGGACTTGGTATAGGAGACTTGGTGGTCAAGTCTCTGAATTAGGATAGACTTAGGAGTCCTAGGGAGTAGGAAGCTGATTCCTTATCCCATGAGGTTCCTTGGAGGCCAATCTACAAGGATTTATATCCTCACTAGGACTTATCTTAATAGCTATTTTTCTCCCTTATTTATTAATTACGAAATTAATAAATAATCAGGGTTTTTGGGCCTTCTTTGTTCCATCAGGCCTGATCTGGTCCATCAGGCCTGATCGACATGTTAACCTTTCTGGTCTGAATGTCATACATCTTCTTATTGGGCCTAGCAGCCCATACCTTGTACAATTAATGCAATATTTAATTATACAATCAGGATTTATTTATCCCTATCATTTGCCCCCCAAACTTTTGGGAAACATTGATAAGGTTTCGCAAAAGTTAAGTCTATTCATTCCCTTACATGGTTTCATTTTTACGTAAAGTGTGGAGCGACCTACACGTTTACCACGATTTACTTTTATTCCTTTTATTCAGGAATTATCTTAATTTCCAGGAATTTTTCCCTTAATTTCGGGATTTTCCCCTAATTTTCTGGATTTTTCCCTTAATTTCTGGGATTTATCCTTTATTTTATGGATTTTTCCCTTAATTATGGGATTTTTCCTTAATTTTCTGGACTTTTCCCTTATTTTCTGGGATTTATCCTTAATTTTCTGGATTTTCCCTTAGTTATGGGATTTATCCTTAATTTTCTGGATTTTTCCCTTAATTATGGGATTTTTCCTTAATTTTCTGGACTTTTCCCTTATTTTCTGGGATTTATCCTTAATTTTCCGAATTTATTCCTTATTTCTGAAAAATATTAATATTTTTCAGAAAATATTTCAAGGAATTTCCTCTTTTTCTCTTTTTTTTTATATATAAATTTCGATCAGGAATTCCATTCGACCAGGATCCTGGTCGAATTATCCGCTTTGTGTCCTGGTCGACAGCATTTCGAGGAGATTCCATTCGACCAAGAATCCTGGTCGAATTTCGGCCAGGATTTCTCCCCCCTGTCCCTTTTTTTTTAAATATTTCGATCAGGAATTTTCGACGAGGAATTTTCGGCCATGAATTTTTTATTTCGGTTAAGATTTTCGGTCAGGATTTCCATTTTTGACCGAATTAACCATCATCTCGTGCCTTGATCGAAGCTTTTTTGAGCAGAATTGATTCGACCAGGAATATATCTTGTCTCCTGGTCGACAGGGTCAAGGAACTAATACTATTCTGGAATTTTGATCGAAGGAATATCATTTTCGACCAAGAATTTTGGTCAGAATTCCTTTCTTGACCGAATTAGCTTGTTTTATCAGCCCTAGTCGAGGGAAATTCGACCTCAGACCATTCGACCAGGATTTCTCTGTGCTTTCTGGTCGACAGGGCCAAGAACATATGCATATATATATATATCATCTATAAAAACTATCACACATATGTCCAGGTACTTTTTGAACACTCTGTTCATCAAATCCATAAAGGCTGCGGGTGCATTGGTTAATCCAAACGACATGACTAAGAACTCATAGTGTCCATACCTAGTGCGAAAAGCAGTCTTTGGTATATCTTCCGGTTTGATTTTCAACTGGTGATATCCTGTCCTTAAATCTATTTTGGAAAAATGTATAGCTCCTTTGAGTTGGTCGAATAGGTCATCAATTCTGGGAAGAGGGTACGTATTCTTTATAGTCAGCTTATTCAGCTCTCGATAGTCTATACATAATCTCATGCTGTCGTCCTTTTTCTTTATGAATAGTACTGGTGCTCCCCATGGTGACACACTGGGCCTTATCATTCCGTTATCTAATAATTCTTGCAGTAGAGAAGCTAGTTCTTTCATCTCAACTGGGGCTAACCTATATGGGGCCTTGGATACTGGCGCCGTTCCTGGTGCTAACTCTATAGCGAACTCGATTTCTCTGTCAGGTGGTAATCCTGGTAAGTTTTCTGGAAATACATCCTCGAATTCGTTTACTATGGGTATGTCCTGTATGTTGGGGACCTCCTTCTGGGTATCTATCACATAAGCCAAATAGGCCTCGTTACCTTTCCTCAACAATCTTTTTGCTTGAAGCATGGTCAAAAATTTCTGGTTCTGTCGTTGACCTTTAAACACTACTTCTTTATCATTCCGCACTCTTATCTTAACTTTCTTCTGTTCACAATCTATTTGTGCTCCGTTACGAGATAACCAATCCATTCCTGAGATCACATCAAATTCTCCTAACGCGAATGGTATTAAGTCGACCTCAAAAATCTCCTCTTCTAATTTCAGCTTACACTTAGGGTATATTTGATTTACAGGGATTATTTCTTTGTTTGCTATTTCCACTCGTAATACCTCACGTAAGGGTATGGCATTAAGTTTTAACTTGCTAGCAAAATCTTGAGATATAAAAGACTTGGTTGCTCCAGAATCAAATAGGACATTTGCATGTTCGGAATTTAACAAAAGGGTACCTGCTATCACGTCAGTGTTTTGGACAGCATCCTGAACAGTCATGTTGAAGGTCCTAGCGGCTGGAGGTCGGTTAGATGCAGCTCTACTCATTCCTGAGGCTGGGGGCTTCAACGTTGGGCAATCCCGCTTCATGTGTCCTACCTTCCCACATTGGAAACACGTTACTTTGGGCCAGGTGTAACTGTTGGCAAGGTGTCCGATTTGGTCACACAGGTAACATCTCAGAGGGGCTCTTGTCTGGTTACACACTCCAAGGTGCCTCTTCTTACAGGTTTGACATTCTGGTATTGGGGCACGTGGTTGGCTATGAAATGTTGCCCTAGATTGTCCGCCGCCCAGGCCAACGCTCTCACTTGGGGCCTTTCTGAATCCGGGGCCTCTTGTAGATTGGGACACCGCTCCCCTGATGAACCTACTTGGAAGGCTCCTGTTTCTGGTTCCTATTCCTTGGCTTCCTATCTTCCTCTTCCTATTCTCCTTTTCTTTCATTGTCTGCTCACTACCAGCTTCAACAATCGAGGCTTTCTGTACTAAGGTGGCATAGTCTGTCAGTTCTAACACTGCTACTCTGTTCTGTATCCATTGTTTCAGACCAAGCTGGAAACTTCACGCTTTCTTTTCTTTAGTATTCACAAACTCAGGCACAAATCTAGACAACTCAGTAAATTTGGCCTCATATTCTGCCACAGTCATCTTATCCTGTTTCAACTCCAGAAACCTAATCTCCATCTGGGTTTCCATAAACCTAGGGAAGTACTTGTCTAAGAACAGTCGGGTAAATCTATCCCATGGGATCACAGCATCAGTTTCTAGGTTTCGTTTGGACTCCCACCAATAGTTAGCTTCTCCTTTTAACATGTAAGAAGCGAAAATGGTCTTATGTCGTTCCTCAACTCCTAGTATCTCGAAGGAATTTTCTATCTCTTTGAGCCAGGCTCGTGCTTCAACGGGGTCAGAAGATCCTAGAAACTCTGGGGGTTTGAGGGACTTGAAGGCTCTAAAGACATTAGCTGCAGTCTGTTGGGCAACAGGGGGCTGTGGTGGAATAGCCTGTTGGTTCAGATTTTCTCTTAGCAGTTCCATAAATTCATTTACGGGGTTCCCTCCCTGATGGGTATCCTCAGCCTCTTCTTCTACATATTTTTCTTCATCATATTCATTATAATCTATGTCTTCTTCACTTCCCTCATTTACTACTGGGTCACCTCGTTGTTGGTTAACAGACTCTGCGGGCTGTGCCCTGGTTCCTCTTCTACGGGGTGGCATTAT
The DNA here is from genome assembly GCF_009905375.1 of Apium graveolens. Classification (NCBI taxonomy): domain Eukaryota; kingdom Viridiplantae; phylum Streptophyta; class Magnoliopsida; order Apiales; family Apiaceae; genus Apium; species Apium graveolens. The sequence continues at coordinate 291,848,845 of NC_133651.1, forward strand.
TCTGATAAGAAAAATTGGTCACATGATTATGACAGTTAGGTTATTTTATTCATATATAAGCATGTCATTTATTATTTAACAGGTTTTATAAAGTGCATTAATATAGACATCAATTCTTTAATAACTGCTTCGATATATATTCATAAGATCTCCCAATTATATCTTAGGGATGAAACAACTAGCCGAGTTTATACATGCCTGATTACAATCTAACATTGCTAGTTCTAAATACTGAGAGGAAAATACATAAGCCGTGTACCCTGAAAGGATAGGAACGCTATCTACTACTAGCAATCCTATCAAAATTGGTGACAAGTCACTCAGCCTTCTTCAAGGTCTACATCTAGTCACTAATCTCTCAGTTACTATCACTGCGAGTGAGGTCACGCACCCTCCTCATCGCTCCTGCAATCATCATCTCTGCATCGACTACCGGGATGTATCCTCCCACTGATGTCACCCTCATCTGAACCCTGGTACGGAGCTCGATCCCATCGATCTCTCTACGGGCTATGGCTGGGGAAGCAGCTCTGAAGTCTCCGGGGTATCCTAGTCGGGTAGCTCTCTCAGCTGTCAGTGCTTGGCGTAACTCAGCAATGCGGGCAGATGCCGCCGTGATCTCCGCATTAAGCTGACTCACTACCCAGTCGTGTACGGCTACATGCATGGTCGCCGGTGGTGGTAGAGGTGAGTCTGGATCGCTAGAGGATATGTTCTAGACCTCATGGAACTGTGCGCGTATCGCCTCCTCATCATCGTCATCAGTATAGGACATAGGGCTCTGGATCCCTGGGGGTGGTGTAGGAGAGCGAATAGCCTGGTGTGGGTACATCTCTATATCTCTCCATACTACGCCATTAGCTACGGGGACAGGAAGCTCAGTCTCCTCCTCTAGGACATCCTCAGTAGGGTCATCGTCTGAATCATCAATGGGTGGGCTCTCTGGCTCGGGAATAGGGTTATGCTCAGGAATCATCAAATCATCAACAGGGTCAACCTCCCTCCTAGGCTCCACTGGTACCTGACACAATAGGCAAGGTGTTACTAACTTAGAGTTGGAATTCCCTTGAGGGTAAAATAGTCAAGACTACCCGTGTAGCCCGACGACGAACTCGACTTGAGCTCTAATTGATTGTTTTATTATTCTTAGGTCTACATATTTTATATCCTATCATTTCCAAGATTTGATAACCTAAGGCTCTGATACCATTTCTGTGGCGCCCCAAAACCCGGGGTCAGGAGTCTCGGAAGCCACACTATCTAATCTCACACAACTCACACTACAATATGTAAATACTCACGCTTCACGACCCCACACTTAACACACACACACACTATAGGTTATTGTCTTGGAAACGAACCATCATTGCTAGAGAAATTTTATTACAACCCAAATGTAATTAGTCTTACCGGGGGTGACCTTTAAGTAAGGTTAATCCGCCGGCCGAATATACGCTTCTTATTTCTTATTTTACATAAACCATACTTATAAATAAGCCGAACTATAAACAACTGAAAACTAATCCAGCTTATTCCGACTACTTGAGGTACTGCACCAAACAATCTACGGAACAGCTGGCCATTTCCTACCCGTTTCCTGGCTGTGGTTCTCATGCCAGGCATCTTGATTCACTGTTGTGTTGTGTCAATTTAAGAAAATAAGTGTGAGCTAAGATGCTCAGCATAATAATGTACAGTATGAAAATGACTGTATAATAACATTATCTATTGTATATATGTTTTATTTAAAAGTAGATTTCTCGGTGTCCCACACCTTCTTATGAGAATAATTCTTTTAAGGGGGTTTTTATAACCTGCGAATACCTTAATAGTAATCCCAGCACCTAGGCTTGGGTTACGATATTGCATATCAATTCCAATTGGAAGATTTTTGGACATCTCACAGGAGCCATCGCATATGATGATCAGTCGTCCTACGGCAAGTAACCTTCTTTACTAGTAAAAGGACTAATACCGTCATCTCTCGGGTATCACCCTGGCCGCATTCGGGCTATGTGTCCCATTTTCGGGTATACACATACTTCACAAGTTCCTGAGTACACAAAGTACCTTCGCCTGCGGTACCTTTGGTAGCCCATCCAGCACACATAGTACCAGAGTCTACCCCTCCATTGTCCTTCAACAGAATCCTATCAATCTCGGGAACTTGAACCACATCGAAGTTCCCCAAGCGTTTTGTTTGTTGATAGAGATAGTTTATCTTTTTAGAATATAAGTGTATATATATGTATATACGTACTTCCGAGAATTTCGGAGGAACTACTAGGGATGTGAGTTGACCGTTGTCAACAGATAATTAATAAGGGGAAAAGTTTCTTCTTGAAACTATATTCAATATAATAATAAGTCGGGATAATATTCACCGACGATCTGAAATTATTCGAATGATACTTCTAAATCAGAAGGTATATCAGGATCTATGATCTTTAAATCAATAACAATTCTTAAATAAATAATCATTAATTAAATAGTAGTCTATAAATGATTAAATGATAATTAATATTCATCATACCTCAAATGAGTTATTCTTTTAAAAGATTTATTTAAATAGTGTTCCTCAACTAGTTTGTGTTTACATAATTAATAATCTATAATGATTATTCAGTTTGAGTAAATAAACGTTGAAGTATACTACTCCTATAATAAAGGAATACGTATATAGTATTTAATATCCGAATCAATAAAATATAGTTGAGGGACTATGCTCATTGGGAAATCATTTTAAAAGTTCGAGGTGTTTTAGTGTTTCGTAAGTGGACGATGAGTCCCTTTAAAATGTACTATTATGGACTTATATCCGTCCTATAATACCTCCGGAGCGATTTCCGGGTTTTATCTTAAATCCCGACCGACCCTCGGTCTTCTATCATACATTACGCTTAAAGCGAAATAACATTTCACGATATATACTTATCGTACAACATCGCTATATCATGCGAAAATTCAAAACTACGTATCATGGCAAACATAGTATTTATGCGATGATAGTAAAACAATCTTTTCACAACACAACAGTAAAATGGAGTTGGGTTTGTAAACTTGCCTGGGTATCTTGAGGTGGAGGATGCTCTAGGTTCCGCTCGGAAATCTATAACCATAAACACATTTCATTTCGTTAGGTTCCGCCCTAATTCACGGTAATTCGCACTCATGCGCTACTCATTATACACCCTCTCAACTCATACCACCCTTAACATTTCTTTTAAGTCATAAACACTTTATGGTCACTTCATTTTCCTAAGTATCTTGAGTTCATTCTCATTATCGTTGTCGGCTCCGCTTAAGGATTCTTACGGTTTCTACTCGCGCGGTCTCGGCTCCGACATTTTTATAAAATTGAGAAATCATTATTTTCACTTGAAATTTTTATGACAGTTAGGAAACTCCACATGTTACTCTCTGTAAAAAATTTCATGATTGAAGAATACATTTAAGTCTATCCTTTATATTTTCAAAGTTCGTGATTTGAACCAGTTTTTGTCGCGTAAAATACTTTTACTAAAACGATCATAACTTTTGATCCGTAAATCGGAATTAAGTGATTCAAGCGCCTAAACGATCCTTATAACATTGTCTATATTGAAAAAAGGCTATTTCTCAAGAATCTACAGTTTACAACTTCGAGAATTTCTGCAGAAACTTAAAGTTACGGTTTGTTGGTTTTAACGAAGTTACGTTTACGATGGGGTTTCGTTTATGCCTTAACTATCAACACAACCACCAACAATCATCATATCATCATCAACACACAAACTCCTCTCAAGAACGTCATGTTCTTGAGGCAACAACAACCAACCTTAAATCTACTTAACTTAATCATCAAGATTTCATAAACAACACTTAGTATGCTAGGTTTACTAACACCCACTAAATGGATCTTAAGAATGAACCTTAAATAAAGTTAGGCCAAAGATTTTTACCTTTATTGAAATCTTGAGATGTGTTCTTGAGGATGGTGGAGTCTTGGAAGTGCTTGGTATGATTTTTGGAACCTAAAACCACCATTAAAAATCAAGAACCAAAGAGAGGTTACTATTCCCACTATTCACTAGTGAACTTCTTGAATTTATTCCACCCATCAAACCTTGATAAAAAGAGATGAAAGATTTTTCTTACCTTAGTTTAGTTTATAGGAGACTTGGGAAATAATTGTAGGATTTTACAAGAACTAGAGCTTGGAGTTTTGAATTGCCATTTCTTCCCTTTTCTTCAAAATAGCCGAATGGGGCTTGGTGATGGGGGGGGGGTATTTATAGCCCTTGGTTGCTTCTCTTGGAAGAATTTTTTTAGGTTGCTTCTTGGAAGGTGAGTTGATATCTTGCAACTTGATTTTTATTCTTCCTAGTATAGCATTCTAGGTTTATTCCTTGTCTCCAAATCCATGGACAAATCTTTGTAGCTTGCTAGCTTACAAGCTAAACTACAAGGTTAGCTCCTTAGCACACTATTTGCTAGCTAGCTTGGTCATCCTAGGGTTAGCTCACTATTTGATGAAGTAACCATGGTTACTTCCTTACCATGGTTTAGTTAGTGCGTTACGTTTAATTAATCGTTTACGCGTTCGCTCGGTTACTTAAACGTTCTCCGCAATACTTATTCGTAAATGGTTCGCAATGTAATTCTTTTCGTTTCCGTCCCTTATATTTTTATGTATCCTAATTGAATATAAATCCGTAGGATTTTAATCTCGTACTTACATTGTGATTCCCGTAATCCTTGATAAGTCGTAATTACGGTCATTTTTCAAAGTTCGTTTTCTTCGAAAACTAATAGCGTTTACATACACTTATTTGGTACGTAAAGTCGTAATATCTATTCCGAAACTCATTTTCTTATGCACTATATAGTGTGGGCTCAAAAGTTTTCCCGTCTGACAGGGTTACTATTCATTAAACGTTTTACAGGGTCTCAAAAATTCGAGTTATTACAGTCTTCCCCTCTAACAAGGATTCCGTCCCGGAATCAATTAGAAAATAAGTGGGGATATCTATTCCTCATGGTGTCTTCAAGTTCCCAAGTTGATTCCTCAACGTTTTGATTCCTCCATAATATCCTAACTAACTTCACCGTCTTGTTCCTCAGCACTTGTTCTTTCTGGTCCATTATCCTAACTGGCTGTTCGATGTAGGTCATATCTGGTTGTAAATCTACCTGCTCGTACTCTATTACATGTCGGGCATCGGCATGGTACTTTCTCAACATGGATACGTGAAACACGTTGTGTACTTGTTGCAAATTAGGAGGCAAGGCAAGCTCGTAAGCTAGAGGTCCTATCCTCCTCAAAATTTCAAAGGGTCCTATGAATCTGGGACTCAGTTTCCCTTTCTTTCCAAATCTCATCACTCCTTTCCACGGAGATACCTTTAATAACACCGAATCTCCTACTTCATATTCTCTATCCTTCATGGTCTGATCGGCGTACTTCTTTTGTCTGTCCTGGGCTGCTACCAGCCTTTTCCTGATGAGTTTCACCATTTCTCTGGTCTGCTGGACTAACTCTGGTCCTAATAGCTTGTGTTCTCCAACTTCATCCCAACACAGGGGAGAGCGACATCTTCTCCCGTAAAGAGCTTCATACGGGGGCATTCCTATGCTAGCGTGATAGCTATTGTTGTAAGAAAATTCTATCAGGGGTAAGTGATCATCCCAATTTCCTTTGAAGTCGATGGCACATACTCGCAGCATATCTTCTAGGGTCTGTATAGTCCTTTCGCTTTGTCCATCCGTCTGGGGGTGGTAAGCGGTACTCATGTTTAGTCTGGTGCCTACACATTCCTGGAAGCTTCTCCAAAATCGGGAATTAAACCTCGGGTCTCTATCTGACACTATGGCTACAGGAACGCCGTGTCTTATTACAATTTCCTTCAAGTAAATATCTACCAACTTGTCTACGGTGTACATTTCGTTGATTGGCAGGAAGTGCGCGGATTTGGTTAGTCTATCAATGATAACCCATAAAGCATCGTGATTGGTCTTTGTCCTAGGTAAGCCTGTCATAAAATCCATGGCTATGTGTTCCCATTTCCATTCCGGGATTTCTAGGGGTCGCAACAGTCCACTAGGTCGCTGATGTTCCGCCTTCACTCTTTGGCATGTCAAGCACTTGCTAACCCACTCCACTACTTCTCTCTTCATGTTAGGCCACCAATAATATTCCTTAAGGTCACGGTACATTTTCGTACTTCCTGGGTGGATTGAATATCTAGAGCTGTGCCCTTCATGCAACAACTCATCCTTTAATTCTTGCACATTCGGAATCCAAATCCGGGATGCATACCTCATGATCCCTTCCTCATCCTTCTCGCATCTCACTTCCTCACCGGTGAGTGTCCCTTTTTCCTCGCTCATCTTCTTTTCCTGACATACTCGTATCGTTGTAGTTAGTTCTGGTACTAGCTTAATCTCAAATAATCCTTCCGTGCCCTTACCGGCCATTCTTACGTCGATTTCCATCTTCTCAAATTCCTTAACTAATTCCTCCGATGTCATTATCATTTTGAGTCTTTCCTTCCTACTAAGGGCGTCAGCCACCACATTGGCTTTACCCGGGTGATACAAAATTTCACAGTCGTAGTCCTTTATCAACTCTAACCATCTCCTCTGTCTCATGTTTAGTTCCTTCTGAGTAAAAATATATTTGAGGCTTTTATGGTCAGTGTAGATCTCGCATTTCTCACCGTATAGGTAATGTCTCCAAATTTTTAGGGCAAATACTATGGATGCTAATTCTAGGTCATGCGTAGGGTATCGGCTCTCATACTCCTTCAATTGTCGAGAGGCATACGTTATAACCTTGCCGTGCTGCATTAGTACACATCCTAATCCTTTAAGTGATGCGTCACTGTATATCACAAACTCTCCCTTTCCATCGGGAAGAGCGAGCACTGGTGCTAACACCAGCCTCTTATTTAGTTCTTGAAAACTCTCTTCACCCTTTTCCGTCCATACGAACTTTTCCGCCTTCCGGGTAAGTCTAGTCAGTGGACCGACTATCTTAGCGAAGTCTTGCACGAATCTCCGGTAATAACCTGCTAAACCTACGAAACTCCTAACCTTTGTCGGGGTTGCTGGTCTTTCCCAATTGGATATCACCTCTATCTTGGCGGGGTCAACTAAAACTCCTTTGCTACTCACCACATGTCCTAAAAACTGAACTTCTCTCAGCAAAAATTCGCACTTCGAAACTTGGCATACAATTTCTCATTCCTCAAGATTTCTAAGACTATCCTCAAATGTTCCGCATGTTCTTGCTCTGTCCTTGAGTAGATCAGAATATCATTTATAAAAACTATCACACATATGTCCAGGTACTTTTTGAACACTCTGTTCATCAAATCCATAAAGGCTGCGGGTGCATTGGTTAATCCAAACGACATGACTAAGAACTCATAGTGTCCATACCTAGTGCGAAAAGCAGTCTTTGGTATATCTTCCGGTTTGATTTTCAACTGGTGATATCCTGTCCTTAAATATATTTTAGAAAAATGTACAGCTCCTTTGAGTTGGTCGAATAGGTCATCAATTCTGGGAAGAGGGTACCTATTCTTTATAGTCAGCTTATTCAGCTCTCGATAGTCTATACATAATCTCATGCTGTCGTCCTTTTTCTTTACGAATAGTACTGGTGCTCCCCATGGTGACACACTGGGCCTTATCATTCCGTTATCTAATAATTCTTGCAGTTGAGAAGCTAGTTCTTTCATCTCAACTGGGGCTAACCTATATGGGGCCTTGGATACTGGCGCCGTTCCTGGTGCTAACTCTATAGCGAACTCGATTTCTCTGTCAGGTGGTACTCCTGGTAAGTTTTCTGAAAATACATCCTCGAATTCTTTTACTATGGGTATGTCCTGTATGTTGGGGACCTCCTTCTGGGTATCTATCACATAAGCCAAATAGGCCTCGTTACCTTTCCTCAACAATCTTTTTGCTTAAAGCATGGTCAAAAATTTCTGGTTCTGTCATTGACCTTTAAACACTACTTCTTTATCATTCCGCACTCTTATCTTAACTTTCTTCTGTTCACAATCTATTTGTGCTCCGTTACGAGATAACCAATCCATTCCTAAGATCACATCAAATTCTCCTAACGTGAATGGTATTAAGTCGACCTGGAAAATCTCCTCTTCTAATTTCAGCTTACACTTAGGGTATATTTGATTTACAGGGATTATTTTTTTGTTAGCTATTTCCACTCGTAATACCTCACGTAAGGGTATGGCATTAAGTTTTAACTTGCTAGCAAAATCTTGAGATATAAAAGACTTGGTTGCTCCAGAATCAAATAGGACATTTGCATGTTCGGAATTTAACAAAAGGGTACCTGCTATCACGTCAGTATTTTGGACAGCATCCTGAACAGTCATGTTGAAGGTCCTAGCGGCTGGAGGTCGGTTAGATGCAGCTCTACTTATTCCTGAGGCTGGGGGCTTCAATGTTGGGCAAACCCGCTTCATGTGTCCTACCTTCCCACATTGGAAACACGTTACTTTGGGCCGGGTGCAACTGTTGGCAAGGTGTCCGATTTGGTCACACATGTAACATCTCAGAGGGGCTCTTGTCTGGTTATACACTCCAAGGTGCCTCTTCTTACAGGTTTGACATTCTGGTATTGGGGCACGTGGTTGGCTATGAAATGTTGCCCTAGATTGTCCGCCGCCCTGGCCAACGCTCTCACTTGGGGCCTTTCTGAATCCGGGGCCTCTTGCAGATTGGGACACCGCTCCCCTGATGAACCTACTTGGAAGGCTCCTGTTTCTGGTTCCTATTCCTTGGCTTCCTATCTTCCTCTTCCTATTCTCCTTTTCTTTCACAGTCTGCTCACTACCAGCTTCAACAATCGAGGCTTTCTGTACTAAGGTGACATAGTCTGTCAGTTCTAACACTGCTACTATGTTCTGTATCCATTGTTTCAGACCAAGCTGGAACCTTCGCGCTTTCTTTTCTTTAGTATTCATAAACTCAGGCACAAATCTAGACAACTCGGTAAATTTGGCCTCATATTCTGCCACGGTCATCTTATCCTGTTTCAACTCCAGAAACCTAATCTCCATCTGGGTTTCCATAAACCTAGGGAAGTACTTGTCTAAGAACAGTCGGGTAAATCTATCCCATGGGATCACAACATCAGTTTCTAGGTTTCGTTTGGACTCCCACCAATAGTTAGCTTCTCCTTTCAACATGTAAGAAGCGAAAATGGTCTTATGTCGTTCCTCAACTCCTAGTATCTCGAAGGACTTTTCTATCTCTTTGAGCCAGGCCCGTGCTTCAACGGGGTCAGCAAATCCTAGAAACTCTGGGGGTTTGAGGGACTTGAAGGCTCTAAAGACAGTAGCTGCAGTCTGTTGGGCAATAGGGGGCTGTGGTGGAATAGGCTGTTGGTTCAGATTTGCTCTTAGCAGTTCCATAAATTCATTTACGGGGTTCCCCCCTGATGGGTATCCTCAGCCTCTTCTTCTACATATTCTTCTTCATCATATTCATTATAGTCTATGTCTTCTTCACTTCCCTCATTTACTACTGGGTCACCTCGTTGTTGGTTAAAAGACTCTGCGGGCTGTGCCCTGGTTCCTCTTCTACGGGGTGGCATTATTCTGATAAGGAAAATTGGTCACATGATTATGACAGTTAGGTTATTTTATTCATATATAAACATGTCATTTATTATTTAACAGGTTTTATAAAGTGCATTAATATAGACATCAATTCTTTAATAACTGCTTCGATATATATTCATAAGATCTCCCAATTATATCTTGGGGATGAAACAACTAGCCGAGTTCATACATGCCTGATTACAATCTAACATTGCTAGTTCTAAATACTGAGAGGAAAATACATAAGCCGTGTACCCTGAAAGGCTAGGAACGCTATCTACTACTAGAAATCCTATCAAAATTGGTGACAAGTCACTCAGCCTTCTTCAAGGTCTACATCTAGTCACTAATCTCTCAGTCACTATCACTGCGAGTGAGGTCACACACCCTCCTCATCGCTCCTGCAATCATCATCTCTGCATCGACTACCGGGATGTATCCTTCCACTGATGTCATCCTCATCTGAACCCTGGTACGAAGCTCGATCCCATCGATCTCTCTACGGGCTATGGCTGGGGAAGCAGCTCTGAAGTCTCCGGGGTATCCTAGTCGGGTAGCTCTCTCAGCTGTCAGTGCCTGGCGTAACTCAGCAATACGGGCAGATACCGCCGTGATCTCAGCGTTAAGCTGACTCACTACCTAGTCGTGTACGGCTACATGCATGGTCGCCGGTGGTGGTAGAGGTGAGTCTGGATCGCTAGAGGATATGTTCTGGACCTCATGGAACTGTGCGCATATCGCCTCCTCATCATCGTCATCAGTATAGGACATAGGGCTCTGGATCCCTGGGGGTGGTGTAGGAGAGCGAATAGCCTGGTGTGGGTACATCTCTACATCTCTCCATACTACGCCATTAGCTACGGGGACAGGAAGCTCAATCTCCTCCTCTAGGACATCCTCAATAGGGTCATCGTCTGAATCATCAATGGGTGGGCTCTCTGGCTCGGGAATAGGGTTATGCTTAGGAATCATCAAATCATCAACATCGTCAATCTCCCTCCTAGGCTCCACTGGTACCTGACACAATAGGCAAGGTGTTACTAACTTAGAGTTGGAATTCCCTTGAGGGTAAAACAGTCAAGACTACCCGTGTAGCCCGACGACGAACTCGACTTGATCTCTAATTGATTGTTTTATTATTCTTAGGTCTACATATTTTATATCCTATCGTTTCCAAGATTTGATAACCTAAGGCTCTGATACCATTTCTGTGGCGCCCCAAAACCCGGGGTCAGGAATCTCGGAAGCCACGCTATCTAATCTCACGCAACTCACACTACAATATGTAAATACTCACGCTTCACGACCCCACACTTAACACACACACACTATAGGTTATCCAGAGTCTACCCCTCCATTGTCCTTCAACAGAATCCTATCAATCTCGGGAACTTGAACCACATCGAAGTTCCCCAAGCCTTTTGCTTGTTGATAAAGATAGTTTATCTTTTTAGAATATAAGTGTATATATATGTATATACGTACTTCCGAGAATTTCGGAGGAAGTACTAGGGATGTGAGTTGACCGTTGTCAACAAATAATTAATAAGGGGAAAAGTTTCTTCTTGAAACTATATCCAATATAATAATAAGTCGGGATAATATTCACCGACGATCTGAAATTATTCGAATGATACTTCTAAATCAGAAGGTATATCAGGATCTATGATCTTTAAATCAATAACAATTCTTAAATAAATAATCATTAATTAAATAGTAGTCTATAAATGATTAAATGATAATTGATATTCATCATACCTCGAATGAGTTATTCTTTTAAAAGATTTATTTAAATAGTGTTCCTCAACTAGTTTGTGTTTACATAATTAAAAATCTATAATGATTAATCGGTTTGAGTAAATAAACGTTGAAGTATACTACTCCTATAATAAAGGAATACATATATAGTATTTAATATCCGAATCAATAAAATATAGTTGAGGGACTATGCTCATTGGGAAATCATTTTAAAAGTTCGAGGTGTTTTAGTGTTTCGTAAGTGGACGATGAGTCCCTTTAAAATGTACTATTATGGACTTATATCCGTCCTATAATACCTCCGGAGTGATTTCCGGGTTTTATCTTAAATCCCGACCGACCCTCGGTCTTCTATCATACATTACGCTTAAAGCGAAATAACATTTCACGATATATACTTATCGTACAACATCGCTATATCATGCGAAAATTCAAAACTACGTATCATGGCAAACATAGTATTTATGCGATGATAGTAAAACAATCTTTTCACAACACAACAGTAAAATGGAGTTGGGTTTGTAAACTTGCCTGGGTATCTCGAGGTGGAGGATGCTCTAGGTTCCGCTCAGAAATCTATAACCATAAACACATTTCATTTCGTTAGGTTCCGCCCTAATTCACGGTAATTCGCAGTCATGCGCTACTCATTATACACCCTCTCAACTCATACCACCCTTAACATTTCTTTTAAGTCATAAACACTTTATGGTCACTTCATTTTCCTAAGTATCTTGAGTTCATTCTCATTATCGTTGTCGGCTCCGCTTAAGGATTCTTACGGTTTCTACTCGCGCGATCTCGGCTCCGACATTTTTATAAAATTGAGAAATCATTATTTTCACTTGAAATTTTTATGACAGTTAGGAAACTCCACATGTTAATCTCTGTAAAAATTTCATGATTTAAGAATACTTTTAAGTCTGTCCTTTATATTTTCAAAGTTCGTGATTTGAAGCAGTTTTTGTCGCGTAAAACACTTTTACTAAAACGATCATAACTTTTGATCCGTAAATCGGAATTAAGTGATTCAAGCGCCTAAATGATCCTTATAATATTGTATATCTTGAAAAAGGCTATTTCTCAATAATCTACAGTTTACAACTTCGAGACTTTCTGCAGAAACTTAAAGTTACGGTTTGTTAGTTTTAACGAAGTTACGTTTACGATGGGGTTTCGTTTATGCCTTAACTATCAACACAACCACCAACAATCATCATATCATCATCAACACACAAACTCCTCTCAAGAACGTCATGTTCTTGAGGCAACAACAACCAACCTTAAATCTACTTAACTTAATCATCAAGATTTCATAAACAACACTTAGTATGCTAGGTTTACTAACACCCACTAAATGGATCTTAAGCATGAACCTTAAGTAAAGTTAGGCCAAAGATTTTTACCTTTATTGAAAGCTTGAGATGTGTTCTTGAGGATGGTGGAGGCTTGGAAGTGCTTGGTATGATTTTTGGAACCTAAAACCACCATTAAAAATCAAGAACCAAAGAGAGGTTACTATTCACACTATTCACTAGCGAACTTCTTGAATTTATTCCACCCATCAAACCTTGATAAAAAGAGATGAAAGATTTTTCTTACCTTAGTTTAGTTTCTAGGAGACTTGGGAAATAATTGTAGGATTTTACAAGAACTAGAGCTTGGAGTTTTGAATTGCCATTTCTTCATTTTTCTTCAAAATAGCCGAATGGGGCTTGATGATGGGGGGGGGTATTTATAGCCCTTGGTTGCTTCTCTCGGAAGAATTTTTTTAGGTTGCTTCTTGGAAGGTGAGTTGATATCTTGCAACTTGATTTTTATTCTTCCTTGTATAGCATTCTAGGTTTATTCCTTGTCTCCAAATCCATGGACAAATCTTTGTAGCTTGCTAGCTTACAAGCTAAACTACAAGGTTAGCTCCTTAGCACACTATTTGCTAGCTAGCTTGGTCATCCTAGGGTTAGCTCACTATTTGATGAAGTAACCATGGTTACTTCCTTACCATGGTTTAGTTAGTGCGTTACGTTTAATTAATCATTTACGCGTTCGCTCGGTTACTTAAACGTTCTCCGCAATACTTATTCGTAAATGGTTCGCAATGTAATTCTTTTCATTTCTGTCCCTTATATTTTTATGTATCCTAATTGAATATAAATCCGTAGGATTTTAATCTCGTACTTATATTGTGATTCCCGTAATCTTGATAAGTCGTAATTACGGTCATTTTTCAAAGTTCGTTTTCTTCGAAAACTAATAGCGTTTACATACACTTATTTGGTACGTAAAGTCATAATATCTATTCGGAAACTCATTTTCTTATGCACTATATAGTGTGGGCTCAAAAGTTTTCCCGTCTGACAGGGTTACTATTCATTAAACGTTTTACAGGGTCTCAAAAATTCGAGTTATTACAGCCCTTCCCAATTTGGGGCAAGCTTCCCTTTTTGTCCTACACCAGATGCTTCTATCTTCCTCAAGACTAGATCACCTTGTTTGAAAAACCTTTTCTTTAACCCTTAGGTTGTAGTAGAATGAAGCCTTTTTCTGATATTCTACTATCTTTGCATGTGCCTTATCTCGCACTTCATCAATTAGATCCAGGGCTAACCTCTGCCCTTCTTCATTTTCTTCTGCATTGAAAGCCTGAATCCTTGGAGAGGAATGTGATATCTCCACTGGAACTACTGCTTCTGCCCCATATGCCAACATGAAGGGAGTTGCTCCTGTCGTGACTCTACAGGTATTCCTATAGGCCCATAATATGGGAAGTATCTCATCCACCCAATTATTTCTTGACTTCTCGATCCTCTTCTTTAGTCCATCCAGGATTATTCGATTTGCTACTTCCGCTTGCCCATTGGCTTGTGGGTGAGCCACAGAGGTGAACCGTAACTCAATTTCATTTTCTTCACAATACTTTTTGAATTCCTTGTTGTTGAATTGTGTTCCATTGTCAGTGACGAGGATACGGGGAATTCCATATCGGCACATAATGTTTTCCCACAGGAATTGTGCAACCTGCTTAGTTGTGATTTTGGCCAAGGGTTTGGCTTCAATCCACTTGGTGAAATAATCAATGGCTACAATCAAAAACTTCCTTTGTGCTGTGGCCATAGGGAAAGGCCCCAGAATATCCATCCCCCACATAGCAAAGGGAATGGGCGAGTTGATAGATGTCAGCATCTCGGGAGGTTGTCTAACAACAGGTGCATGCTTCTGACAGCGGTCACACTTCTTCACATATTCTTTGGCATCAGCCATCATTTCTGGCCAATAAAAGCCTAGACGAGTTATCTTATGAGCCAAGGCCCTGCCCCCGAAGTGTTGTCCACAAATACCTTCATGCACTTCTTCAAGAGCCAAGCGTGCCTCATCGGGCCTGAGACACCTCAAGTAAGGAACCACGAAAGATCTTTTGTAAAGAATCCCATCTATCAAAGAGTACCTTAGTGCTCAAACAGTTAACTTCCGTGCTTCGGTTGCATCGCTTGGCAACCAACCGGTTTGAATGTGAGCCTTGATGGGATCAATCCATGACATCCCCAGGCCTATGGGAGCCACAAGCTTAACATGTATGCTTCGTGTCTTCAAAACACGGAAGTACACACTTTCTGAACTTTCTTCTATCTCAGATGAAGCAAACTTTGATAGCGCATCTGCCTTAGCATTTTCTTCCCTTGGAATGTGTTCAACATGGCATTCATTAAATTGGGTCATCACAGCCCTTACTAGGCGGACATATTTAGCCATCGTATCATCCCTTGCCTCAAATTCTCCCTTTACCTGGGATATGATCAGCTTCGAGTCTCCACGGACCTTTAAGTTTTTGACTCTAAGTGTCCCAGCTAGACCAAGGCCAGCTATCAGGGCTTCATATTCTGCCTCATTGTTTGTGGTTGGGAAGTCTAGCTTCATAGCATACTCAATTAAGATCCCATCAGGGCTTTGCAAAACTAACCCTGCTCCACTGGAATTTGTTTTTGATGCTCCATCAAAATAGAGAACCCAGTATTCTTTCTCCTTATTATCGACTTCCTTGTCTTGAGGTATGGTATCTTCCTGCCCCCCGACTTCTTGGTTGGGTATGGTACATTCCACCACAAAGTCAGCTAGTGCCCAGGCTTTTATGGCCGTACGTGGATTATACTTGAGATCGAACTCTCCCAACTCTATTGCCCACTTAATCAATCTCCCACTTGCCTTGGGACTGTGAATGATATTTCTCAGTGGCTGATTCGTTAGCACCTCAATCTGATGAGCCTGAAAGTAAGGACGCAGTTTTCTCGAAGCCATTACCAAGGCTAGAGCAAATTTCTCAATAGTTGAATAATTCAATTCAGCATCATGTAGAATTTTGCTGACATAATATACAGGTTTCTGGACTTTTAGCTCCTCCTTAACCAACACCGCGCTCAAGGTGCTCTCTGAAAAAGCCAAGTACAACATTCAAAGATGGTTTGGCCAACAACGGGGCCTGAGCCATATACTTCTTTAACTCTTCGAATGCCTTCTGGTTTTCCTCATTCCATACAAAGTCTTTGATGTTCTTTATTGACTTGAAGAATGACAAGCACTTGTCTCCTGACTTGGAGATGAATCGTCCTAGCGCAGCGACCCTTTTCTGTGAGCTTCTGAACATCCTTGACAGTTTTTGGTGGTTTCATGTCCAGGATTGCCTTTATTTTATCGGGGTTAGCCTCAATTCCTCTCTTTGAGACCATCAATCCCAAGAATTTTCCAGATCCTACTCCGAAAGCACACTTCGTAGGATTCAACATCATCTTGTCTTAGGACCTCAAAAGCTTCCCTCAAATGGGTTATATGATCAGTCTTTACTAGACTCTTGACTAACATGTCATCAACATAGACTTCCATAGTCTTACCAATAAGATCCTTAAAAATTTTATTTACCAACCTTTGATAGGTGGCTCCCGCATTCTTAAGACCAAACGCCATAACAAGATAACAATAAACACCAAAGTCAGTGATAAATGATACCTTTGGAATGTCATCCTTATCCATCTTAATCTGATTATATCCGCTAAATCCATCCATGAAACTCAGCATCTCATGCCCAGCAGTGGCATCAATCAAAGTATCAATCCTTGGCAATGGAAAACAGTCTTTAGGGCATGCATCATTCAGATCAGTGAAGTCTATACACATCCTCCACTTTCTATTAGCCTTCTTCACCATTACAGGGTTTTCTAACCACTCCGGAAATTGAATCTCCTCAATGAAACCAGCTTCTAAGAGCTTTTCTACTTCCTGTTTTATAGCCTCTTGTCTTTCCGGGGCAAAATTTCTTTTCTTTTGTTTCACTGTCTTCCGGCTTGGATCCACGTTTAGCTTGTGAGTCATCGGCTCCGGGTCTATGCCTGGCATATCAGCTGCTGACCATGCAAATACATCACTATTTTCTTGCAAAAAATTCACCAACTTCCCTCTAAGGGGCTCCTCTAATGTGGCTCCAATGAAAGTCATCCTCTCAGGATTCTCGGGGTCTAAAGGAACCGAAACCAAGTCTTCTGCTAGCTTTCCTCTCTTCTCATCATTTTCTAAGACATCCATATCTTCAATAGGAAGAACCTGCCCCCCAACTCCATCTGCCCTCAAAGAGGCCACATAACAGCTTCTAGCCATTTTTTGATCTCCTCTCTCTTCTCCAATCCCGTTTCGGGTGGGAAACTTCATAACTGAATGGTAGGAAGAGGGGACTGCCTTAAAGGCATGTATCCCTGTTCTCCCCATGATAGCATTATAAGTTGAACTAGCCTTTACCACCACGAAATCCAACATCTGCATTGCTTGCCTTGGTTCCGTACCTATGGTGGTTGGCAATTTGATTATCCCTTCCAAAGGACATTCTACTCCAGCAAATCCATATATCGGCATGTCGGTTGGTGTCAACTGGGAGTCGTTATACCCCATCCTTAGAAAGGCGTCGTGGAACAATATATCCACAGAAGCACCATTATCCACAAGGACCCTCTTAACCGGGCTATTTCCTATTATTGGTGTTATGACCAGCGGGTCGTCATGAGGAAACTTTACACCCTCTAGGTCAGAATCATCAAAAGCCAATGTTACTTCTATCCTGGCCCTCTTCGGGGCTTCTCCAACAATATGCATAACCTCTCTAGTATATGCCTTTCTGGAATTTTTGGACAATCCAGCAGCAGTTGGACCTCCAAAGATCATGTTTATCACAGGCCCTCGAGGTCGCGGCCCTCCAAAAATTACATTTATAACCGACCCTCTAGGTTGGGGATTCCACCCCTGATCGTCTTGGTCCCTCCTACGATCTTCAAAGTTCTTCCTTCCATTATTATTCCTGTCCCCTCCTTCTCCAGTATACTTGTTCAATCTTCCTTTTCGAATCAAAAACTCAATTTCGTCTTTCAATTGCCTACACTCATCGGTGTCATGGCCAACATCTTTATGGAATCTGCAATACTTGCTCTTATCTAGCTTGGCGGGATCAGCCTTCAAGGGCTTAGGCCAACGAATATCTCGATCTTTCTCGATTTCCATCAAGATTTGGCTTCTAGGAGCATTCAGCTTAGCGTATTCGGTGAACTTTTGCCCAGGTCCTCCCTTCTTGGGGGTTGAATCAGGGTTTTGTTTGGTTCCAGGATACTTGTCTTTAGCGATATACTCCAGATCAGTTTTTCGCTTCTTGCCTCCAGTGGGCTCATTACTTGCTACGGTCTTCCTCATACTTTCTTCAACCTTGATATACTTCCCTGCCCTCTCTTGGAGCTGCAACATGCTTTCAGGGGGACGTTTGGCCAAGGACATCTTGAAAAACTCATCCCTAGTTCCTTATTGCAGTGCTATCATGACTACCTTATCATCAAGGTCTGGGACTTTAAAGCCTCCTTTGTAAAACGATTCAGGTAATCTCTCAAAGATTCCTTAGCTCCCTGCACAATACTCATAAGAGATGCTGAACTTTTCTCATGGACTCTCCCACTGATGAACTGCTTAATAAAAGCCTGACTTAACTCTCTGAATGATCCAATAGAGTTTAGGGGCAAGCGACTGTACCATCTTTGAGCCATACCCGACAGGGTTTGAGGGAAGGCCCGACACTTTATAGCATCATTCACGGGTTGCAGCAGCAGTGCATTAGAGAATATCCTAACATGATTAGCGAGGTCTCCCGTGCCATCATAGGCTTTGATAGTGGGCATCTTGAATTTCCTTGAGATATGGGCATTCATTATCTCTTCTGTGAAGGGTGGAGTTGGATCATCAGGATCTCCAAGGGGAAGGAGATTGCTTGGATCAGTTCTTGGGACGACAGCCCTTCTTCGTACCGGACCATCCAGGTCTATGACAGGAGGAGGATTTCTCCCCCTAGGAGGTATCTGGGGTCTGATGGCCTGGTGAGCCTCCAAATCACGCCTCAGCCTTTGGATCTCAGCTTCATGAGCCCTGATCCTTTCCTGCACTTCTTGGGGATTCGCCCCTTGGGTGCTTTGAGGGCGTTGCCTTCCATCGGCCATTGGCTCTTTTCCAGGACGCCTCCTTCTTGGGGCCACTTCATCATCCGAAGATTCAGAGTCTCTCTCAGTGTAAGGACCAGAAAATTCCCGATCCTCGGGGATAGGAGCCAAACCTCATATATAGGGGGCGATTGCCCTCGTGCTTCACTTCACCCAGCATATCCACTTCCTCCAACCTCGGGGTGAAGGGGCATCCCATAAGGGGGGTTAGTAGTAACAACAGTTGAATATTCATACCCGACGGGTCGAGAATTCACAGGTATATGTACTTGTTGAACTTAAGGATTCGTACCTTAAATAGTCGGGGGAGTCGTCTCTTGTGGCTGAGGTTGAGTTGCCCCTATCTGGGTTTCCGCTTGAGTAGATGCATAAGTTGAGTGGGGAGGTATCTCCACGGTGGACGAAATCATCTGGGTTGTTCCCGATGGTGTTCCTTCCTCCAGAGCTCTAGTTGTTCTCCGTGTTCTCACCATGCTTGTTGTTGTGCTTTCCCACAGACGGCGCCAAATGTTATGGATTAAAACTAATATATATAATTGCTGTATTTAATACTAAGGAACGTGAGCTTCAAGGCTCGATTTTGACTGCTCTTGTGTTTCGTGACTCAATCTGCCTTAACAAGATGCCTACGTACCTTGCTGATTGCCAAGGATCAAGTCAAAAAACGTAGTTCTGATCTGTGGGGTGAGGCCCCTTATATAGATGTTGGGAGTCCTTGAATTGGACTTGGTATAGGAGACTTGGTGGTCAAGTCTCTGAATTAGGATAGACTTAGGAGTCCTAGGGAGTAGGAAGCTGATTCCTTATCCCTTGAGGTTCCTTGGAGGCCAATCTACAAGAATTTATATCCTCACTAGGACTTATCTTAATAGCTATTTTTCTCCCTTATTTATTAATTACGAAATTAATAAATAACCAGGGTTTTTGGGCCTTCTTTGTTCCATCAGGCTTGATTTGGTCCGTCAGGCCTGATCGACATGTTAACCTTTCTAGTATGAATGTCATACATCTTCTTATTGGGCCTAGCAGCCCATACCTTGTACAATTAATGCAATATTTAATTATACAATCAGGATTTATTTATCCCTATCAACAACAAATAACACAGCGTCACAACTAAATACACAAATGATTCTCGAACACCAACAATCACAACTAATTAATAAAAATATTAACAAAAATACTATCTAGGTGACAGAACCCATATACATAGTTTATTTAATAATACAGAATCATAATTACATATTGGATCCAAAAATAGATTACTTAGCCACTAAGTCACTATATAACGATACAATTTAATACCAGAATTGAATAATTATCAAAACCGAGCTTTTCATAAAACACCATATACGCAAATAATATAAAAATATCCCGTCTCTCGAGAATACGGTTTTTGTTGATTTATCGAAATGTTTAACGTATCGAAAATCTTGCGCCGGGTAGCGCACGGGTCAAACTGTAATCCGGATCGAAAAAGTCAAAACACGGAAAATGTCCGGAATTACCAGATTAGGTTAGGAAGGAGTTTTCGGAAGAGTTTCGGGTTGTAAAAATGCAAAGACAATTGAAGTCGGATGATTCCCGGCTTTATAAAATAATTTTGTAATTATTCTGAAAATAATTAATAATTCATAAATCATTATAAAATCATATAACACTCCAAAAATTACCAGAAAATATCACAATTATCTATATTTTATTCTGAACATATAAAAATTAGAACACTCAAGGAATATCACATATAAACACCCAAACATCAATTCCACTTATCTTATAATTCACAAAAATTCACATAAAAATCACATAATAATTTCAAATAATTATAATAATAATATTTGAAAATATGGGATATTACAACTGTTCTTTCAGCGCGGCCACCCCGCTTCCTAGTGCGGGCGCGCCGTGCTTCCGGATTTTTACCCCAATTTTTTCTTTTGCTTGTAAGTTGAGTTCCGGTTATCAAGAATTCGACGATCCAATAATCCATGCGAAGCTCTCGAGATTCTCTACAATTTTGGGACTGGCCTTAACATCAGGTTCTTGACTCTTTTCATGATATATTCAATGAAAGCTCCATTCGTCCTCCAACTAATACCTGAGATGCAAAAAACACAAAAACACATTAAAAATACCAACAACTTGAGTCCAAAACACCAACTTAAGCTTGTAATGAAGCGTTCCAAGTAGATATAAAATCCACTTATCACCCCCCCAAACTTGAATTGATGCTTGTCCTCAAGCATAAACAGACTCAAAACTACAAAACAAACCTAATGCATGAATGCAACTAGGAAGCTCTTGAGATCCTCTACAATTTTGGGAATGGCCTTAACTTCAGATTCTTGACTCTTTTCATCATATAAAAGCTCCATTCATCCTCCAACTAATGCCTAAGGTGTAAAAAACACAAAAACACAACAAAAATACCAATAACTTGAGTCCAAAACACCAACTTAAGCTTGTAATGAAGCGTTCCAAGTAGATATAAAATCCACTTATCACACCCTCAAACTTGAATCGATGCTTGTCCTCAAGCATAAACAGACTCAAAACTATAAAACAAACCTAATGCATGAATGCAACTACGTGAATGCAACTAAATGATAATGCAATCGATCCCCTCAGGATAACCATAACCAAATGAATAAGCCAACGCCTCTACGAATGTAATAACTCAAAATAGAGTTTGAATAAATCCCACAAACCAACTCACAAACCAGAAACGTGCGATGTGTGCGAATGCTCAACACATATACTCTCGATACTAGATCAATAACCATGCTTATCTTATCATCAAAATAATCACAAGTTTATAAACAGAATAGACGTTACACACATAATGACTCTCAACACCTCCTTTCTACTAGAGTTATACAATGATTCATGCTATTATTGAACACATAACAAAGATGCTTATTTGATCGTGCAATGAATGAGGTCCCAAAAGACTTGTACAATAATACCCATGTAGCGAGCGTTAGGTTAGTGGATCCCAGACTATAAAAGCCTTAGGTCACTAGGTACAAAGTCCCCCAGAACTTAATAACTCGAGTATTAAAGAGCTCACTCTTGATCAATTATGCATAAGACATATTTTTTTTCTCTTTTTTTTTTCTTCAACGATTTCTGAATGAGTGCATTTCGCTCCATCTCATTCAACCCTAGACTACTCATATAAATATGAGTCAGCTACTAGCCATTTGACGCCTAGCCTCAACTAGCATTGAAATCCAAGTTTTTCTCCAGATTAAAATTCAGTGTTCTTTTAGCCATTAAGAGAATACCAAAAATTATAGATATAAACAAGTGATTAAATCTCACCAATTAAACAAGTCTGATCATGATCTAGTTCAAAAGCAAACCTATAAGACTTTGTGAAAATTTTTGTTTTTGGCACGCAAATCAATTCATTAAGACTTAAACATCCCTCTATTCGTCATCACCACACTCAAATTAACATCAACTTATCAATCAGAAGTAGTTCAACCTAAGGGATCATGTTATATGCATGCAAATGCAACTATATGGACTCACATAATAACACAAACAAATATGTCTATATGAACAATCATGAAAAATATGAATGAACTACAACTAAACATGCAACATGAATCTATATGAATCTATATGGACACACACAAGCTAATCCTTACATTATCACCCCCAAAATTTAAATTTTCAATGTCCTCATTGAAGGTAATAATAAGGATTTCAGGCATACCTAGTTGTCAGGAAAGATCACCCTCCTCGGGTGGAGGATCAGGTGGCCAATCAACCTCGACACCAGTGGCTCAGAAAATAGTGCCCAAAGCGTGTGTCAAATCTGTAGCAAAATGATGGTGAATGTCATGCATGGCCTCCATACGCCTAGTCACTCGCCTGTATTGCTCATCACCAACACCAGTCCTATCAACTACCTGCTGCACATGAGAAGAACCCTCTGTAGGCACGGGAAGATCCGTCCAGCCATTCTCTACATCATCAAAAATATATCCCAACCCCTTATCATGGGGTGCACCTAAGAATGAATAACTCAAGTGATCTGGCAGTCGGTTGAGCTCAAGTGTGGGAGCTTCTTCAATAGATGGTTCAAAACACCCCTGAGAAATTTTCAGCTTTGCTAACCCAAGAAAATCAAATGGCATATCCAACTTCCTCTTCCACGGATTTGCATTCAAAACCTGCATTTGCTCTGCTTCTTCTTCATCTTCAATAACTGATTCCCCTATTAAGGATCTCTCTAAGGTATCTGACTTTGGCAATTGCTCAGGCTCCGAATTCACTACATAGTCGACCCGCTCTACTTTAAAGCACTGCTCTTTATCTGTGGGTAACTTTATTGCCTTGAACACCTTAAAAGTGACCTTTTGATCGTAAACCTTCATCGCAAGCTCTCCTTTTTGCACATCGATCATAGTCCGGCCTGTAGCCAAGAATGGTCTTCCCAAGATGATGGAAATCTTCTTATCTTCCTCGAAATCAAGAATTACAAAGTCAGCAGGGAAGATGAGTTTATCCACCTTAACCAAGACATCCTCCACTATTTCTCGCGGATAAGCGATGAAACGATCAGCTAGTTGCAATGACATATATGTTGATTTCAGATCAAACAGACCAAGCTTCTTGAAGATAGACAAGGGCATCAGATTGATGTTAGCTCCCAAATCACGTAAACACTTATCAAAAGACAAGTTTCCAATAGTGCAAGAAATAGTGAAACTTCCAGGATCTTTAAGCTTCGGAGGCAACTTTTGTTGCAGAACAACACTGCACTCCTCCGTTCGAGCAACGGTGTCTAAGTCATCGAGCTTCACTTTCTGAGATAAAATACCCTTCATAAAATTCGCATAGCTAGACATCTGTTCAAGAGCTTCAGCGAAGGGTATGTTGATGTGAAGTTTCTTGAACACCTCCAGAAACTTAACAAATTGCTTATCCAACTTCTGCTTC
The DNA here is from genome assembly GCF_009905375.1 of Apium graveolens. Lineage (NCBI taxonomy): Eukaryota > Viridiplantae > Streptophyta > Magnoliopsida > Apiales > Apiaceae > Apium > Apium graveolens. Next base: position 291,872,684 of record NC_133651.1, read on the forward strand.
TGCAGCCTTTTAGGAAAAGGAGGTGGATGATAGACCTGTTTCTCCCCTGTATTACCCTCAGGAGGAGTGTGTTCCATAGTTTTCTTCCTTGATTCCACTTCTGCTTCCTTCTGCACATCTTCTTCAACCAAAACTTCAGATTCTGGAACTTGAGATTTTTCAGGACTTGCAACCTTCCCAGACCTCAATGTAATTGCCTTAACTTGCTCTTCTGCTTCCCTTTTTCCTGAAACTTCAGTATCACTAGAAAGCGTTTCTGGTAGTCGATTCAATAAGGCGTAAGCAATTTATCCTATCTGGTTCTCCAGAGTCTTGATAGAAACAGCCTGGCTTTGGCATATAAGAGCCTGGTTTTTGCACATAAGCCTCAACTCCTCCAATTCAGATTTTTCATTCGAAGATTGACCTGCATCATGAGTTTGTTGTTGAAGTTGGGGTTGTTGTCTTGGTGCAAATTGTTGCTAAAAACCAGGAGGGTTGAATTGTTTTGCTCCAAACTGCTGATAAGGCTGTTGTACCGCATTCTGATTGTTGCTCCAGCTGAAGTTAAGATGATTTCAGTTGTCAAGATGATAAGTGTTTGGAACTGGTTGCCGCGATCTCTAAAAATTTCTCATAAAATGAGCTGATTCAGTAGATATAGCGCATTGCTCCGTCACATGCGAACCTGCACAAAGCTCACAAACACTCATCCTCTGATGAACTCCATAGTTAACCAGCGAATCGATCTTCATAGACAACGCCTTTAGTTGAGCAGTGATAGCTGTAGCTATATCCACTTCAAGAATTCCTGCTACCTTGCTTTGTGGCAATCTCTGGGTTGGATACTGATATTCATTAGCAGCCATCAGTTTAATTAGATCATAAGCTTCATCATAGCTCTTAGCCCATAAGGCTCCACCTGATGCTGCATCGAGCATGGGTCTAGACTTTGCTCCCAAACCATTATAAAAACAATTGATGATCATCCAATCAGGCATTCCATGATGAAGACACTTCCTAATTATCTCCTTGTAGCGCTCTCAAACTTCACATAGAGATTCTCCCGTTTGCTGCGCAAATTGAGTAATAGCATTTTTTATTGCAGCTGTCTTCGCCATAGGGAAGAATTTAGTGAGAAACTTTTGAGCAAGATCTTCCCAAGTAGCAATCGAACCGGCTGGTAGAGAGTGTAACCAGCTCTTAGCCTTGTCCCTCAGTGAGAATGGGAAAAGCCTCAGCTTTATAGCATCTTCAGAAACATTGTTAAATTTGAAAGTGTCGCAGATCTCGATGAAATCCTTAATGTGCGTATTAGGATCTTCTGTTGGAGAACCCCCAAACCGGACTGAATTCTGTACCATCTGAATTATGCCAGGCTTGATCTTAAAGGTATTAGCTGTGATCGCTGGCCTGACAATGCTAGATTGAATGTCATTGATCTTGGGTTGAGAAAAATCCATCAAGGCTTTCGTTCGTGCTGCTGGATCTCCCATTATAATGAGTACATGAAACAATAAAAAATAAACTGTGAAAGTAAAAGAATCCGAGTCAGTGAACTTTAACGACCACTGATGACAAGCACATAAACTAAAAATTAACACCGAGTCCCCGGTAGCGGCGCCAAAAACTTGTTAGGGCGAAAACACGCTGTTAGATATATTTGAGATGTCATGTCTAAAATATTTCATGTTTAGTTTTCAGATCTTAACTAACAGGAAATATCAGGACTTACTGAAATCATGACTTACTGGAAGACAGAACATGATATCAGGACTTAAGGTCATATCAGAACTTAAGTACATGAGGACTTACAGTTAAGGAAGGAAGCTGATTTGCATTAGAAGATCGAGACTAAAACAAAGGAAGATATGCATGGAAAGAGTTAGAGGACTGAAAGACTTGTAGAAGATATCCGATTGATATATTTTAGGAGACAGAATTATATTCCATATCAATTAGCATATATCTTATAACTGTGTAGTATATAAACACAGCTTAGGGTCACTATATGTGTTATCATTATCGAGAAGATTATACATTGTAACCTAGAAGCTCTTAGTGATATTTGTTCATCACTGAGAGAGAACAGTTCCATTGTAACAGAATTTATTATATTGAATATATCTGTTTACTGTTACTTGTGTTCAAGATTGATTTGATTGTGTAAAACACTGTATTCAACCCCCTTCTACAGTGTTGTGTGACCTAACAAGTGGTATCAGAGCTATTCAGTTAACACACATACAATAAAGATCCAAACAATCATGTCTGAAGAAACTAAACTCCAACCACGCCCACCAAAACTCAAGAAACTCAAAACACCCAAACTCATAGTCGATACGAGACTATTAGGGTTCCCATACTGAGACCTTTTGAGTATCCCATATGGAAAGTAAAGATGGCTATGTTTCTGGAAGCTACAGATCCAGAATACCTTGACAGAATTAATGAAGGACCACATATGCCTACCAAGCTCTCTATTGTAGTTGCTGATCAACCAGCAAAGACCATACCCAAGGAGAAAAGTGAGTATACAGCTGAAGATATCTCATCTATTGCCAAAGATGCAAGGGTAAGGCATTTGCTGTATAGTGCCATTGATAATGTCATGTCAAACAGGGTAATTAATTGCAATAATGCAAAGGAGATATGGGATGCTTTGGAGACAAGATGCCAGGGAACTGATGCAATAAAAAAGAACATGAGGACTATACTCACTCAAGAGTATGAGCACTTTGACTCAAAAGCTGGTGAGTCATTAACTGAATTATATGACAGGTTTGTCAAACTCTTGAATGATCTGTCACTTGTGGACAAAGAATATGATCCTGAAGATTCAAATCTAAAATTCCTTTTAGCTCTTCCTGAAAATTGAGATTTGAAGTCTACTATATAAGAGACAACTATGCTCTTGATGAAACTACTCTTGATGAAATTTATGGTATGCTTAAGACTCATGAGCTTGAGATGGATCAAAGGAGCAAGATACATGGAAGAAAGTCATGGACAGTTGCTCTTAAAGATGAGGAGGAATCCCCTAAAGTGGCTGTCTCTAAGAAAGTCAAAGAAAAGGCTCTCATCATAAAGTCTGATTCGGACTCATCAAGTTCTGATGAGGACGATGATTCAGAAACTGAAAGTTTACCTGAAGTGAATGTTGATGCAGAGATGATGCAGCTGTGTGCTCTTATGGTGAAGGGTATCACAAAGATTGCCTACAGGAAATTCAGAAAGGGCAAGAAGTTTTCCAGGAAAGGTGGAAGTTCTGATAAGAAGGGTTTTAGAAAATCTGAAGGTGAAGGAGGAAAGTCTGACAGAGAAGACAACTCAAATGTTAAATGCTACAATTATGGTGAGAAAGGCCACATATCTCCTGACTGCAAGAAAGGAAAAAGTGACAAAGGCAAGGCACTTGTCACAAAGAAGAAAAGCTGGACAGACACTTCAGATTCTGAAGATGAGGTGAACTATGCCTTGATGGCAAATGCTGATAGCAGCCCTGAGACTGCTGAACTTAAGGTACCTCAAACAACTTATGCCTTTCATACTGATGATATTATTGAGTTGAGATTATATCTTAAAACCATGTTTATTAGTTATAGAGATCAAACTTTAACATGTGAAAGATTAACTTCTGAAAATCTTGCTTTTAAGAAAAGGAATGACTATTTAGAAAAAGAGTTAGTTATGTTCCATCAAACTCAGAAAGATAGAGATGATTTAGAAAGATAGAGATGATGCCTTTTATGTTAGAGATGAAGTGCTAAAAATGAATGAATCTCAAAAAAATGAATTAAAAATGGAAAGAGAGATTATTAGAACTTGGACTAACTCTGGCAGAACAACTCAGAATTTGCTAAGTAGTGGAAACTGGAAAGAGGGCTTATGCTATGGAGATGATAAAAGTGAAAAAGGAACTGAGCAAATTGAGCCAATCATTGTTAAACAAACTGTCAAGCCAAAGGTAAATCCTGTTAAGTTTGTAGCTAAAACTGTAAAGTCTGATTCTGAAAAGATGAAAGAATCTAGGACAGAAGTAAAAGAAAAGTCAACTTCTGACAAATTAAAACAGGATAAACCAACTGAAGTTAACATAGGCTTAATGACAAAGAAGCAGCTTAAGCATAAGCTGAAGAAATCAGAAATGTAAACAAGGTCAAGGAAGCTAGGAAAAATAGGAATGGGAAGGAAGGTGTGAATAAAAGCAACAATTATATGCCTGTTCCTAATGATCCTAGAAAGAAATGTTATAACTGTGGAAACTCTAACCATCTTGCTTCTTTTTGCAGAAAGAATAAGGATATAAACTCTTTACCTCCTAATTCAGGAATTAAGAGTGAGTCTGTTAGGTTTAAGCCACAAAATCCTTATTTTCATTATGGTAGTTTATGGCATTCCATTTATACTCTTAAGGAATATCATAGTTTTTACTATGATTATTATCAAATAAAACCTTCTTTAAAGAAAGTGAGCATTATTCCTTCTAGTATAAGTTCTTATGCAAAGTCTGATAAACAACATGTTAGCATAAACTCTGAAATTAAATCTGCTGCAAATGCTAACAAACTTAATAAGGCAAAAGGATCCAAGCAAGCCTGGGTCCTTAAAACTAACCATTAGTGGTCTTTGTGATTGCAGGGCAACAGGAAAAACATCCTAGTTCTTGACAGTGGATGTTCAGGACATATGACTAGGAATAAAGCGATGCTATCAGACTTTGTGGAGAAAGTTGGCCCAAGAGTTTCTTATGGAGATGGCAATATGGAAAAACTCTGGGATATGGCAAGATCAATCTTGGGAATGTCATCATTGAAACAATAGCTCTTGTCTCAGGACTTAAACACAATCTGCTAAGTGTGAGTCAAATCGTGACAGAGGTTATCATGTGGATTTCTTTGAAGAACACTGTGAAGTTGTAAGCAATTCTACCGGCAAAGTGGTTCTGAAAGGTTACATGCATGGTAACATTTATGAAGCCAGACTTTCAACAAACTCTGATGGTTCTGCAAACTGTCTGTTGAGTAGAGCATCAATTGAAGAAAGCTGGGATTGGCGCAAGAAACTCTCTCATTTAAATTTCAATAACATAAATGAGCTTGTAAAGAAAGATCTTGTGAGAGGACTGCCAAAGTCAGTATTTGCCCCTGATGGCCTTTATGATTCATGTCAAAAGGAAAAACAAAGAAAATCTTCATTTAAGAGCAAAACTGAATCCTCAATTCTTGAGCCTTATCACCTACTACATGTTGATCTATTTGGTCCAGTCAATGTCATGTCTATTGTAAAGAAGAAATATGCTATGGTTATAGTGTATGAGTTCACAAGATACACTTGGGTGTATTTCTTGCACAAGAAGACTGAAACTGCATCTACTCTAACTGATCATGTCAAACAGCTGGATAAATTGGTCAAAGATTCTGTTAAAATCATAAGGAGTGATAATGGCAATGAGTTAAAGAATTCAATCATGGAAGAGTTCTGCAAAGAGCATGGAATTAAAAAGGAATTTTCTGCACCTAGAACTCCACATCAAAATGGAGTTATAGAAAGAAAGAACAAGACTCTCATTGAAGCTGCACGAACTATATGCTTGATGAAGCAAAGTTGCCAACCTACTTTTGGGCTGAAGCTGTGCAGACTGCTTGTTTTACATAGAATGCTACATTGATCAACAAGCATGGAAAAACACCATATGAGATGGTGAAGAAAAAGAAGCCAAATCTGAAGTATTTTCATGTATTTGGAGGCAAGTGTTTTGTTCTTAAGACTCATCCTGAACAGCTGTCAAAATTTGATCTAAAAGCTGATGAAGGAATTTTTGTTGGATATCGACTTTCCATAAAAGCCTTCAGAGTCTACAATTTAAGAACAAGGGTTGTCATGGAATCTATCAATGTATCTTTTGATGATAAGAAGATTACTGGACTTGAAAATTTCAATGATCATGATCAACTGAGATTTGAAAATGAAGATTTAAATTCTGATTCTGCAAGTTCTGATGACTTAAATCCTGATCCTGTAAGTTCTGACGGGTTAAATTCTGATGTCATTAAAACTGTGGTAACAACTCCAAAGGAAATTGCACCTATCCAGGGGGAGCAAGCTGAAGATCCTACCACAACTCAAGACACTCAAGAAATATCAGAACCTGTCACTGGCTCTTCAAGTTCTGATTCATCAAGTTCTGATGAGCCAAATTGTGATAATTCTGAAAACTCTGATTCTTCACATCCTGATGAATCTAACTCAAATTCTGAAGTCTCAGAGAGCATAACTACAGGGGGAGCATCAAAAAATGCTGATGGAGACAACATGGATTATGGGGGAGGATCCAGTTCTAGAGAACAACTTTCATCTGGAAGGAAGTGGACTAAGGCACATACACCTGACTTAATAATTGGAGATCCTGAAGCAGGTGTCAGAACTAGAACTACAACATCAAATGAATGTCTCTATCATTCCTTTCTATCTCAGTCTGAACCAAAGAAAATGGATGAAGCTCTTCAAGATGCTGATTGGGTGCAAGCAATACAGGAAGAGTTAAATGAATTTGAAAGAAATAAAGTCTGGACCTTAGTGCCAAGACCAAAGAACAGATCTATTGTTGGTACTAAATGGGTGTTCAGAAATAAAACTGACAGTGATGGCATAATTACAAGGAATAAAGCAAGGCTGGTTGCTAAAGGTTACTCTCAATATGAGGGTATTGATTATGATGAAACATTTGCACCAGTTGCCAGATTAGAAGCCATAAGAATCTTTTTGGCTTATGCTGCTCACAAAAAGTTCAAAGTCTTTCAAATGGATGTGAAAAATGCTTTTCTCAATGGAGAATTGGAGGAAGAGGTATATGTTGAACAACCTCCAGGCTTTGTAGATCCTAAATTTCCCAATCATGTCTAAAGGCTTGACAAAGCACTTTATGGCCTTAAGTAAGCTCCAAGAGCATGGTATGAGACTTTAGCTCAATTTCTTCCGGAAAGTGGATTTAACAGAGGCACAATTGACAAGACTTTATTCTACCTCAACCATGGAAAGGACTTACTTCTGGTACATATATATGTTGATGATATCATTTTTGGCTCTACGAATACAAAGCTTTGTGCAAGATTTTCAAAGCTAATGCAGTCAAGATATCAAATGAGTATGATGGGAGAGTTGAGTTATTTTTTGGGACTTCAAGTCAAAAAAACTGAAGATGGTACTTTCATCAGTCAATCCAAGTACACCAGAAATCTACTCAAGAAATTTGGAATACAAGACAGTTCTACTGCTTCAACTCCCATGGCCACTGCAACCAAGTTAGATAAAGATACCGGTTCATCAGTAGATATTACTAACTACAGAGGTATGATTGGCTCTTTACTCTATTTAACTGCAAGTAGACCTGATATCATGTATGCTACATGTCTTTGTGCAAGATTTCAGGCTGATCCAAGAGAACCTCATCTAATAGTTGTGAAAAGAATTTTCAAGTACCTCAAGGGTACATCTGATCTAGGATTGTGGTATTCTAGAGAATCAGATTTTAAGCTAATAGGTTACTCAGATGCAGATTTTGCAGGATGCAAAATAGACAGGAAAAGCACTAGTGGAAGCTGCCAATTTCTTGGAGGCAGTTTGGTTTCTTGGTTTAGCAAGAAATAGAAGTCAATTTCCACATCAACTGCAGAAGCAGAATATATTGCTGCAGGAAGCTGTTGTGCACAGATTCTTTGGATGAAGAATCAGTTACTGGACTATGGATTAGAATTTTCTAAAATACCCATCTACTGTGATAATCAAAGTGCTATTGCTATGACAGGTAATCCAGTTCAACACTCAATGACAAAGCACATCAGCATTAGGTACCATTTCATAAGGGAACATGTAAGGAAGGTACAGTGGAAATGCATTTTGTTCCAACAGATCAACAACTAGCAAATATCTTCATAAAGCCACTCTCTGAAGCTACTTTTACAAGTCTGGTAAATGAATTGGAATGGTTTTAGGTTCTTTCTCTAAATTTGCTTAGTTTTTTGTTCTTATGCATTAGACTTTATGACCAGTGTTTACAGATTGTCTTATCTTCATGAAATCTGTGCTTAAATTGTAATATATTAAATGCTGATTGTTATCTGATGTGATTCTATATACACTGATAGTGTTTTGAATGTTCAGTGACTATTCAATCCAATGAGGATACATGTGCGAGATGCTGACCTAGTAGTCTTTAACATACTAGAAATCCCATGTTTGAATTAGTTGTTTATGTGGAAACTCATTAACACAAGCAAATTCTGATTTAGAGCTTAGTCAAATTTACTTTGTGTATCTTATTACTAAGTCACAAACTAGATTCTTGCTTCTCATCTGTCAAATTCTGATGTCAGTAAATCTTAAGGATGAACCACATGCTTGATAAGCCTCACTTATCTGAAGAAAAGAAAAGAAAAGAAAATTGAAGTCAGGTACTCCTTTGAGATCTAGAGTAAATATGTGGAAGGGAAGACCCAAGAGCATTGCTGGTATTAAGTGATATGCATTAGAAAAGCAAATAAATTTTTCTTGGTGACTTTTCACATTCTCGGGTTACTGGAGAAATACTCTGATAATAACATAAATTCTGATAACAGTCGTGACTCACTTACACTGAGAAGCCACTGTCATATTTAATCAGAATATATTTAGATGAGATAAAACAGTCATAATCATTTGGGTTAGTGGTAAACGTGTTTGTCTTGAAAAACTGCATGTGCACAGTAATTATTACTTATTTCCCGTGCCCATTAACTCCTGCTTTAACTATTGACTGTTCGCATATTGCCTAAGTCATTACACATCGGTCTAGGGAGACGCTCTTTAAGTTAACTCTACACTTAATCATTAATCAGTCTCTAGTCCCTTGATATTCCATTGGCTTTATAACCAACATTTCATCTCAGACATATCAACTTCTATTCTCACACAAAATTAATCAATTCTCACCATTTTCCTTCTTCATAAAAATGGTTCTTGTAAACATGTTTATGAATTATGAAAACTTCAATGTCGAGTTCAGTTATGGTGACTGGGAAGACGAATGGCACATCACTGCCATTCCTGAAGAGATCCGGAACTTGGTTCCACAAGAGGTTCGGACAAATCTCCTGTTCTTTGAGATGGACTATCAACTCCATCTTGATCACTTGGAAGAAGAACGGAGAGAGGCTCTTCTTCAGAAAGAACGGATCATCCGTCTTGCAGTGCTATTTGTCAGCAACAGGAGGAACTAATTGATAGCTTTCCTTCCGAGACCAAGGCTGTTGATGTTCACTATCTTAGACTAGGATTATCTTGTAATCTTTTGCATGTAATCTACAAATTTCATATAATGTACTCTTTTGATATTTTAATGAAAATTCTGTTGATTGCAAGATTTAGTCTTTGTTTATCTCGTGTTATATGCTTGTGAATGTTATCATTGCAGCCCGTTAATCTTTACTTCATCTACTTGAACTGTATTTCTTGATGAATGTTTTGATTAAAATTGTGGTTACTAATAATTTGTGATGATTTGACAAATAAATGTTAAATTTGAATTGACATATCCTGAGCTACACTTGAGAAAGTAGAAGCAATTGAGAAAGCTCAAGAGAAGCAAAAGGCCCAAATTTTTGAGGTCTTACAAAATCAAGCTTCTCAGCAAACTCAGTTGAATGAAATTCAAACTTCAGTAGAACTTCTTCTCTCACTCCTACTATCTGATGATGCCAAAAAGGGGGAGAAGATAGTTAAGTCCAAATGCTCAAATGATCAAATACTGAAGAAGAAAGATAGCAATTACTGATGACCAGGGAAACTCTAGCAAGGGTAGAGGTCAAGTTCAAAGTAAAGGGCAGAGCAACAAGGTTTCTTCAAGGAAACTAATTATTGATGCAAGCAAATCTTCTATTCAAAAGAAGACAAGTTCTGAAGCTGCTCAAACTGAAAATCTGATAGCAAGAACTGAAATTCAAAATCTGAGATCAAGTTCTGATGATCAAAGTCTGACAAAGCCTGATGTTCTGATACAAGGTGGAAGTCAAGATTCTCAAAAGTTCATGCAAACTCTGAAGCTCAAGGGGAAGCAGACTACAGTCTACTACAAAGATCCCAAGATTCAGATGCTTGATGAAGAAATTGCTAGAAGATTTTTTCTGAAACATAATCCAGGAATGGATTTGGATAATCTCAAGGAGGAAGAAGCTAGATTTAAAGCTAAAAAGACAAGTCTAAAGCCAAAAGCTTCTGTTGCAAAGAAACCTCCAAGGCCTAAGGAGAAAGGCATTGTGATTAAAAAAAGACAATTTCTGAGGCATCAAAGCCCAAAATAAGATCACAATCTGAGATTGATCCTAAGTCAAAAGGAAAGGAAAAGGTTGATGAACCTACAAAGTTTCAAAAGAGGAAAATTCCTTCAGTTGTGATAGATCCTGTCTATCAAACTACAATTCATGATGATGATACTCTGACTGAAGAAGATGTTCAAACTCTGAAAAGAAAGAAGATTTCTGAAGAATCAAAGACAACCTCTGACAAAGCTCAAGTTGTTCAGAGTGAGAAACAATAAGCTACAGTAGAAGCAACAAGTTCCGATAAAGTCAAGAAATTAACCTCTGACATTTCTTAAGTTGATTTAGACAAGATGGAAATATCTGACAAAAAGAAACTTCTATGGAAAAATGTCAAACCATCAGATCCAAAGAAAAGCCAATTGTTTTATGATTTCATGACTGTATGATTGAATGCCAGAGAAGCAAGAGACAGGGCTGGACTAGGTTCTGATGAAGCACAGAAACACCTAGATAAGGTTATTTCTATTCAAGTGGTACTGGATGTTCATGACAAGCACAATGTTAAGAAAAATCTGATTCTATTTCTTGAAGATGGAAGGACATATCAGATGTCAGAATCTGATGTGCTGAATAAATCATTGAAAGAACTTCAATTCTTTCATTATCTTTTAGAGGTAAAGTCTGATATTACCAGGAGATGGTCAGAATTCATATTGAAGACCATCAGAGATAAAGCAAGAATTTCTAGTTCAAGATTTACAGAATTCATTCCAAGTATTGTTGAAGATGATGGAAGTGAAATTCCTATGAAGAAGAATTCTGCTAAGCTTGAAGTAATACTGAAAGAGAAATGTCTCTGCTACAATGAAGATTCTTCTCATCCTAGGGTAATAAGACTGAATGATGGTATAGAAAGAAACCATATCTCTGCCATAAGGACTACAATCTATCAGATTGGAAGTCAGAATGAAGAGATGAAGCAAGTCAAGATTACACTCTCTCAGGTCCTGAGGATTAAAGAAGAAAAGCTGATATTAAACTTTGTCAAGAATCATTTTGGATTCAGATTGACTCAGTGAGATTGGTAAAAGCTACAAGGACTGTAAGTTGTAGTTAGTTATTCAGTTAAACTCTTAATGCATTTGTACTTAAATGTTTTTGACATCATCAAATCTATTAACTTGTATATTTTGCATAATTTACAAGTTGGGGGAGATTGTTAGATATATTTGAGATGTCATGTCTAAAATGTTTCATGTTTAGTTTTCAGATCTTAACTAACAGGAAATATCAGGACTTACTGAAATCAGGACTTACTGGAACTCAGAACATAATATCAGGACTTAAGGTCATATCAGAACTTAAGTACGGGAGGACTTACAGTTAAGGAAGGAAGCTGATTTGCAGTAGAAGATCGAGACTAAAACAAAGGAAGATATGCATAGAAAGAGTTAGAGGACTGAAAGACTTGTAGAAGATATTTGATTGATATATTTTAGGAGACAGAATTATATTCCATATCAATTAGAATATATCTTGTAACTGTGTAGTATATAAACACAGCTTAGGGTTTACACTATATGTATTATCATTATCGAAAAGATTATACATTGTAACCTAGCAGCTCTTAGTGATATTTGTTCATCACTGAGAGAGAACAGTTCCATTGTAACAGAATTTATTATATTGAATATATCTGTTTACTGTTACTTGTGTTCAAGATTGATTTGATTGTGTAAAATACTGTATTCAACCCCCTACTACAGTGTTGTGTGACCTAACACACGCGCTAAATTACACGCAAGTATACGCGTTCGTAAGTAGTATAAGATATAAACCAGATTCGTTCCCACAGAGACTGGTTTAGGTTAAATTCAATTTATGCACCTATGCAACAATGTATGGTTATCGCTTAATGCTAAGACAAATAGTAAATTGGGTTTGATTAAACTAAGAGATTATACTAAATAGCATTAACTAAGAGAATTGAGGTTGAATTACTTATATGAGACAAACATGGGATCCTAACTTCATTAAATACTTCATTCAATAGCCTTTTTGTTCTTAACCTTAGCATGTAATGGTGATGACACTAATCAGATAACACGAAACTGATAAACGCCAACTTTCGTTGTACGAATACCCTACTACCAAGAATCCACAAAAGAGATAGAAGTTGAATAGAAATCAATAATGTTTAGTCCTTATATGTCTATAAGAATTGAGAACATAACGGTTTAATGCGCAAGTTATCTATCGTAATTACATAGGGCAAGTAAGATGGTTAAAATTACCTACGAATCATGCATAACAATAACACATGAACCTATGCTACCATGGCAAGTTCTAAACCTCTATATTCACAGTCGCTTCAATAGAGATTAACACGCTATCTTATATGTTAGCTACACACATAAGATGAATAAGCACAACCAATACTAGGTTATCATACAATCACCACATACTAAGGTATCGAAACAATATAACTAAAGAAATCCATAAATAAATCCGCTAGAACCCAACGATAACGATTAGTTCATAATCGAACTCATCATCACCATGGGTTCCAATGAAAGCATGATAATAAATAATATAAGAGTACTAGGGTTCAAAGACAAATCGAAAACAAGCATCCAAGTATCAACTATACTAAAGAAAACAAAAGTCTTCTTCTCCGTAGCTGTCTCGTGCTCTAGGTCTTATTATTGTTCTCCCTGGTCTCCTTGTTGTTGAAAATGTCTTATTATTGATATATATAGGCTCCGGGATGACCAGGACTTTAATTCCCTCAAAAATCAAGTAGAAACAGGATTCTGCTGGAACGGACCAGCGTGGCCGCCTCGCATTCCAGCGCGGGCACGCGCTGTGTCTGGATGTCTGGCGCGGCCGCCACGCATTCCAGCGCGGGCGCGCTGTGCTACTGTTCTTTCAGTGCGGATGCCCCGCTTCCCAGTGCGGGCGCGCCGTGCTTCTGGATTTTTGCTCCAATTTCTTCTTTTGCTTGTAAGTTGAGTTCCGCTTATCAGAATTCGACGATCCAATAGTCCATGCGAAGCTCTCGAGATCCTCTATAATTTTGGGACTGGCCTTAACTTCAGATTCTTGACTCTTTTCATCATATATTCAATAAAAGCTCCATTCATCCTCCAACTAATGCCTGAGATGCAAAAAACACAAAAACACATCAAAAATACCAACAACTTGAGTTCAAAACACAAACTTAAGCTTGTAATGAAGCGTTCCAAGTAGATATAAAATCCACTTATCACCCCCCAAACTTGAATCGATGCTTGTCCTCAAGCATAAACAGACTTAAAACTACAAAACAAACCTAATACATGAATGCAACTATGAAGCTCTCGAGATCCTCTACAATTTTGGGAATGTCCTTAACTTCAAATTCTTGACTCTTTTCATCATATATTCAATAAAAGCTCCATTCATCCTCCAACTAATGCCTGAGATGCAAAAAACACAAAAACACATCAAAAATACCAACAACTTGAGTCTTAAACACCAACTTAAGCTTGTAATGAAGCGTTCCAAGTAGATATAAAATCCACTTATCACACCCCTAAACTTGATTCTATGCTTGTCCTCAAGCATAAATAGACTCAAAACTATAAAACAAACCTAATGCATGAATGCAACTACGTGAATGCAACTAAATGATAATGCAATCGATCCCCTCAGGATAACCATAACCAAATGAATAATCCAACGCCTTTACGAATGCAATAACTCAAAACAGAGTTCGAATAAATCCCAAAAACCAACTTACAAACCAGAAATGTGCGATGTGTACGAATGCTCAACATATATACTCTCGATACTAGATCAATAACCATACTTATCTTATCATCAAAACAATCACAAGTTTATAACAGAATAGACGTTAAACGCATAATGACTCTCAACACCTCCATTCTACTAGAGTTATACAAGGATTCATGCTATTATTGAACACATAACAAAGATGCTTATTTGATCGTGCAATGAATGAGGTCCCAAAAGACTTGTACAATAATACCCATGTAGCGAGCGTTAGGTTAGCGATCCCAGACTATAAAAGCCTTAGGTCACTAAGCTCAAAGTCCCCTAGAACTTAATAACTCGAGTATTAAAGAGCTCACCCTTGATCAATTATGCATAACACATATTTTTTTTTCTATTTCTTTTTTTTTCTTCAACGATGTCTGAATGAGCGCGTTTCGCTCCATCTCATTCAGTCCTAGACTACTTATATAAATATGAGCCGACTAGTAACCATTTGACGCCTAGCCTCAACTGGTATTAAAATCCAAGTTTTTCTCCAGATTAAAATTCAGTGTTCTTTTAGCCATTCAGAGAATACCAAAAATTCTAGATATAAACAAGTGATTAAATTTCAACAATTAAACAAGTTTGATCATGATCTAGTTCAAAAGCAAACCTATAAGACTTTGTGAAAATTTTTGTTTTTGGAATGCAAATCAATTCATTAAGACTTAAACATCCCTCTATTCGTCATCACCACACTCAAATTAACATCAACTTATCAATCAGAAATAGCTCAACCTAAGGGATCATGTTATATGCATGCAAATGCAACTACATGGACTCACATAATAACACAAACAAATATGTACTATATGAACAATAATGCAAAAATATGAATGAACTACAACTAAACATGTAACATGAATCTATATGAATCTATATGGACACACACAAACTAATCCTTACATTATCACCCCCAAACTTAAAATTTTCAATGTCCTCATTGAAGGTAATAATAAGGATTTCAGGCATACCTAGTTGTCCGGAAAGATCACCCTCCTCGAGTGGAGGATCAAGTGGCCAATCAACCTCGACACCAGTGGCTCGGAAAATGGCACGCTTGATTCCGAGTTCGATAACGCTTTCGTTTATGGTTTTGATTCTCAAGAACGTGACGATTTAACGAGTTTTTCTCTGTAAATTCTATGTTTATACTGTTCGATTATGATTATACGGATAAAATGAAATAATAAAAAGGCTATTTATATTTATAGAATATTAATACCTGTTGGATCGTATTGGATCAAAAAATAAGTTACTTAGCCGCTAAGTAACTACAAAAATGATCCAATTTGATACCCGCTTTGGATAATTATCAAAACCGAGCTTCTAATAAAATACTTTATACGAAAATCATGTAATAATATCCCATTTTTTGAGAATACGGGTTTTATTGATCTATCGAAATGATTATCGTATCGAAATTTTTGCGCCGGGACACGTACGGGTCAAACCGTACTCCGGATCGAAAAAGTCAAAACACGGAATATGTCCAGAATAATCAGATTAGGTTAGGAAGGAGTTTTCCGAAGAGTTTCAGGTTGTAAGAACGTAAAAACGGTTGAAGTTGGACGATTCCCGGTTTTATAAAACAGTTTTGTAATTATAGAGAAAATAATTAATAAATTCAATAATTATTATAAAATCACATAACACTTCATAAATTACCAAAAAATACCATAATTATCTATTTTTTATTTTGGACATAATAAAATTAACATACCTATACTTTTACCACATATAAATATCCACATATCAATACCAATCATCAGATAATTCACTAAAAATCACATAATATTTATTTATTGATAAAAATAATTACACGCTATGTCCCGGATATTACATCGGTTCCATTATTAATCAGGGTATTCAGAGGTTTCTGTGTGGGAGCACTACGGGGTCTATTCCTTATGCGTCGATTGTGACGAAGCTTTGTGTGGCGGTGGGAGTTTATTGGCCTGCACACGGGCAACTTCAGTTACCGAGTGCCCCTATTGACAGTTCGACGATCGCAGTGATGCGGGATTGGTTTGATGGGAAGGCTGATGAGAAGGGACTAGGTTACACCCATGATCATTTACCGAGTGGCCAGCCAGCTGATCATACATATGCTGGTGGTTCTTCTCAGGCACGTAGAGTGGCATGGGGACATCAGATGGGTGAGGCCAGTTCTTCGCAGCAGCATCAACGGTAGGAGGTAGAGGATAGTGCTGGTTTGGGCTCGGCGCAGTATAGGCGCTTGACGAGGCGGATGGATGCGATGTATGACATCCATAGTAGGTTTGCACATGATCTTACCCAGGTGTTGGGTACAGCTTTTAGAGCCACGGGGTAGACATTCAGTGGCCAGTTTTTGGTGAGGATTCTGTGTACCCACATCCTGACACTCCACTCGCGGAGGGTGATGACCATCCTGATTCCGAGTAGGTATGCCTTGATTCCTTACTATTACCTTCACTGAGGACAATGAAAATTTTAAGTTTGGGGGTGGTAGTTAAGGAATATTTTTGTGTGAGTCCATTTGGATGCTTATTCATGATAGTTAGTTCATATAATTTGCATATTTGTCATGTAGTTATATGTTTTTGTTTTTGTTTTGCGTATTTGTTATCATGTTAGTATGTTGCATATAGTTGCATTGCCATTATATATATCATGATCCCTTAAGTTTGCTTTTCCGATTAATTTGTGATATTGATTTGAGTGTAGTGATGTCGTGTAGAGGAATGTTAAGTCCTAACGAATTGATTTGCATGCTAGAAACAAGAAAAAATTTCACTAAGTCTTATAGGTTTCTTGAGTGCTAGATCATGATCATGGCTTGTTTGTTTGTCGAGGTTTAATCACTTGTTTATGTCTAGAATTTATGATATTCTCTTAGTGGCGAAATAACATGGATTTTGAACATTGGAGAAAAACATTGGATTTTATTGTTAGTTGTGGCTAGGTGTCAAATGGCTAGTAGCCGACTCATATTTATATGAGTAGTCTAGGGTGAGCGAGATGGAGTGAAACGCACTCGTTCAGAAATGGTAATAAAAAGAAGAAAAAAGAAAAAAAGGAAAAAAATGTGTTTTGCATAATTGATCACGAGTGGGATCTTTAATACTCGAGTTATTAAGTTCTAGGGGACTTTGTGCTTAGTGACCTAAGGCTTTTATTGTCTGGGATCCACTAACCTAACGCTTGCTACATAGTATTATTACAAAAGTCTTTTGTGGACCTCACTCATTGCACGATCAAACAAGCATATTTGTGTTTTTTATGTGATATAAAAAAAATCATGAATCCTTGTATAACTCCGATAAAATTGAAGTGTTTTCAGTCATTTTGAGTTTATCGTTTATTCTGTGTATAACCTGGTGATTGCCTTGATGATTGGTGAGTTATGATTACTGATCTAGTTGCAAGAGTATATCTGTTAAGCAATTGCACACACGCACGTTTCTGGCTTGTAAGTTGATTTGTGGGATTTGATTGAACTTGGTGCGAATAATTACATTCGTTGAGATGTTACTCATTGGTTGGTTTAGTTATTCTGAGGGGATCATTGCATTCATGTTAGTTGCATTCATGCATTTTTATTTTTCATTTTTTGAGTCTGTTATGCTTGAGGACAAGCATCGATTCAAGTTTGGGGGTGTGTTAAGTGGCATTTATGTCCACTTAGAACGCTTCATAAAGGCTCGAATTTATGTTTTGTACTCAATTTGTTTGTGTATTTGATGTATTTTTGTACTGTTTTGCATTTCAGGGCATAATCAGGAGCAAGAATGGTTTTACAATGTTTTTATGATTAATAGAGTGTTAGGATGAAGCCTCGGATGATTGAGCACAAGAACCAGCAAGAGTGTAATATCTGGAATATGACGTGTAATTATTTTTGTTAATAAATGAATTATCTGTATAGCTTCTCTTAGCTATGTGTTGTTTTATTATTATCTACGGGTGATTTGTGGTGTACAGGGCTGTTTGCGTAAGTAATTATTGAGCTATATTGTTTTTGTTTCACTTTTAAAAGTGGATTTAATGCAGATTTATTTGCATAAATATTTGGATTGTCTCTAAAATCATTTTTATGGTTTTATAATTACAATAATTATTTTTAGGATTTTATAAAATTGAGAAATCAATATTTTATTAATTATTTACCCCTGCATGATTTTCTGATTGCATTTATTTGTAAAATATGTATTTAATTCCAGAATTCTTTAAAAACTATGAAACTCATATTTATTGAAGTTTAAAATATTCTAAGAATTTTAAAATTATTTTGGGAATTTTTGGGATTAATTTCACTCGCGCGTTGTTTCGTTAATTATTAAAGAGCGGGTATAAATTGCATTTCAGAAATTGTTTTAAAATTTAAAAATTGATGTTTTTATTAACTTCGGGATATTTATAACATTTTAAGACTATTTTCATAATTTTCTGAAATTGTTTTAAGTGCAGTTCAGATCGTTAATTGTGAAATACGGGTACGAGTTGTGTTTCAAAAATGCTTTAAAAATTATGTAAATTTTATTTTATTAGTTTCGGGATTTTTAAAAAATCTTAAGACTATTTTCGTAATTTTATAAAATTATTTTATGCACATCTTGGTTCGATAAATTACGAAATGCGGTAAAGAATTAAGTTGTCGGGTGTTAATTGTACACGTGTCTTGTTTTTAATTCACATCAGCTACGTGTTTGATTGTTAAGGTCTTTGTAGATTAATAATAATAATAATAATATAATAATAATTAATGATGAACATATATACATATCAGTGTATATCCAGTTCTTGTGCTAATTCTTTGCTCATCCATCTCTCTCAATCTGCAGTCTCTCACTCTCCTCTCTGTTTCTTGTTTCACCGCCGCTTAATTCCGGCGTATCGCCGGCTGTCCCTTCTGTTCCGCGATTCCTTGCTCCGGTCTTTGCTTGGCTGACATACATCCGAACATATACACATGTATGTGTGTGTATCAGCTGCGGGGGTGGTGAGGATTGGTCGTGTTACTTTCTTGCCGCCGTGTACCCTGCTTTTCTGGCGATTACTCGCCGCCTTGCTTCTGCCAGGGCGTGTTTGTGCGCGTGTTAAGGCATGGCATTTATCTGTGTTACCGTAATTGTAATTTAACAATTACCTCATGCTTTCGATTTAATTCAATGATTATTTATGTGATTATTGTGAATCCTATAAATTATTCGAGTTAAAATTATGGTGGAATGTTGACAGGAAACCCGAAAGGTTACCGTCAAAATTGTGCCGCCGTCAGCAATGAACTCGTTGAGCTGACGGATAAATGGCAATGATGATTCTTGAGCCTAATAATAATAATTTGTTTTGTAATTTTTTTTTTTTTTGAATATTCGAAATAAAAGTAATAGTTAAATATTTGGTTTCGAGATTGTTGGGTGGTGTGATTGGATGGGATTTGAATTGTATTGATTGTTTGGTTGCGTTATCGGTTGGATTGTGGATTATTATGGTAATTGTTGTGTATTATCGTCAATATTGTGTTCGACTGGTAGTCCGATAAATAAAGGAGACGCTGCCCGATTTTCGGATACGTATCCTATAAAATATCAGAAATACCAATTGAATGTAAATAGTTATATAGTTATAAATAAATATTTTGTAAAATATAACGGACAATTTGTTTCCTAAAACGATGAGTATATGTGTTTTCCGAAAACGAATATTGAATCGAGATTTGAATGTATGAATCCTGTATGTTATGTGTACTATAGTAATATATATAAGTACGAGTCGGGATTGTTATTGTTTAGGTAGGATTGGTATCGAGGATATGTCAAGCAATACTGAGTGTCTAACATAGAGTATTTTGATCCTGTAGGACGTTGGACTAAAGATAACCTAGTGGTCAATCGACGAGCTCAGTAAAGTTTCAACAGAAAACCTGAGTGTCGAAATCGAATCCAAGGTGATCTAGTGGTTGGATGTTAAAGCCTGAGCATCAAAGTCGGCTCAGAGTCGATCAGTAATAGTTATAAAGCCCTCCAAGGCAAGTACTTCTAAACCTTTCTTGAGATATAGTGCACATATTTCTAAATTCTCTTGTGACATATTGTTAAGTATTCAAAATAATTCTGTTTTATAATGCGAGTACTTTGAATCATACAGCCTTGAACCCGAATCACATCATTTGATCTTTGAGCCGTGAGCCTCATTCTTTGTAAACCATCCCTTGTTGATTTCCAGATACTAAACCACACAAATATGTACTACTCTCCAAATATATAACTACCAAACACTGTAACCGAATTATTTGAATATACATAAACTTTTATACCCCAACCATTTTGTATAATACCAAAGAACTAAACCTTGAAAAATCCTTGTTCATCTAATACCTGATTCCTCTACAGGCTGGAGGCCATCTCTTTTACATACTTTGATATGCCCTCGTGGTACCCATGAATTGCACCATGCTTTTATGCAAATGTTTTATATGCAAATATTTTATTACTGTTGATGATGAACCTATTTCATTGATTTATACCGTTTATCATATTG
This sequence comes from Apium graveolens, assembly GCF_009905375.1. Classification (NCBI taxonomy): domain Eukaryota; kingdom Viridiplantae; phylum Streptophyta; class Magnoliopsida; order Apiales; family Apiaceae; genus Apium; species Apium graveolens. Next base: position 291,893,305 of record NC_133651.1, read on the forward strand.
AACTGCTCTAGAATTGGATAGTTTTCTTTAGGTGGACCAGATTCGTGGTCGAATTAGGCCAATGTGTGCCTTGGATCCAGTTTATAGAGCAGAGCTGTGTGCCTTGCTCGGGGTTAGTGCGTGACTGATCAGCAGCCTAACCTTGGTTTTAAAATTTAAAATTAATATCCAATTCTTATGATTGTTTAACAAGAAACTTGATTCCTCTGAATCATCTCATTTGATCATTGTTTAACCTCAGTTATTGTTATTATGACTTGCTGAGCTAGTTAGCTCACTCTTGCGAATCTTTTATTTATTCTACAGTTAAGAAGGATACGGTTGATAGCGAGGTTTTCCAGTTCAATGTATGAGCTAGGATTCCAGATTGAGCTGGTTCGAGCCAGCAGGAGCCTGTTACGGTAGTGAGTAGTAAGATTGTAAGAATAATTTCATTATCAGTTGTAAGTTAAATTAGTTGGGATTTGGTACGTTATAATAAAAGTTAAGGTTGTGGCTTGTTTTCATACTTTAACATGTTGCGATCCGTGGTTATATAAAGCAGGGTTATTGCAAATAATATTTCATATATAGGTTTATATATTGTTTATGTGTTGTGGACCCCAAACTTCTGACTCGGGTTTGGAGGGCGCCACAGGTTGGTATCAGAGCTACAGGTTATAAGTCACTGAAACAAACCTAGATTGTCGGGATTGGGTAGAGGGTTAGTATTAGGAAATAGGAAATAGAAAGATAAGACGTCGTGAGGTTGAGTGCGACTGTATAGTAGGTTTTTGGTACGATTCGTGTTGCGATTCAAGATTCTTAACTTGCGATGTGATTTCCAGACAACGACAATGGCATATCCTGATTTCCCTGTATCATCTGATCGATTGGAGCCTTCCATTCGAGGATCATCATCTTCTCTCAGATTTGATTTGCACCTTGTTCTTCCATCAGTATTAATGGTATTACCTTCTGTTATAACAGTTGCACCTCTTCAAGCTATTCTACACTATTTTACCACCTCTTGATATGAGACTACCTATTTAAGAATCTCCATTTTTTAATTCTTATTTTACTGGACATCCGGCTGTGAGTGTATCTTTTCACTTTACCCTACACCCTGTTCTATACCCCAGTTTAAAACTTGTCCTATGAAGCAACAGTACCTACGAGAATGAATTCAGAAGCTACAGTAATTAGTGAGTATTTGAGATATAAATAAAGGTGAGAAGAAGTTTAGAAAGAAGATTCAAGTGTTCCGGAGGATAGCTGCTACCAGGTTAAAAGAAGCCATTAGTAACTAGGCCACACATGACTAGCTTGTGGAAAGGACTAGATGAGTTTTGAAAGAGACTTAGAGAAGAGTATGGATCTGGAGTTTTCTTGAAGTTAGATAATGGTGTTATGACGATGTGATATATTTATAGTAACAATGTGATGTGTCATCAGTGGACTTATTGACTATTGGATAACTTGTTCTATTTAACGACTGTAAAGTTGGTGACGAGAGCATTACTAGTATGGAAGTTTTGATGTGAAGTTATGAATAAGATAACATACAACAACAATTGAAGTTTTGTCGATCAAGGAAGGCAAATGGACCCAATAAAGGAGAGAAGGTAGATTGAAGTGAATGGACCTTTATGTGATCATTTCTTTAATTTGGCACCTTGTTATAGGCAGGAAGGACAACAACCAACTCATATAGTAAGGACAACCAGATGTGCGATTTTCAAAATTTTTAAACAAACTCTCGAAAGAGATTTTCTTAACAAATTTCCAAAGGCACTTTTTAATAAAATAAGTTTTAAACATTGGTTGTCAAGTTACTACTTGAGTTTCTTGTTTGTTAAAAGACCCGGATTACCTCGAAGGATCCTTGTTTCAGACATAGTATTGTTAATTCAGAAAATAAAGTAACTCATGATTATGAAGAAGTTGATTATTCCTAACAGTAAGGTGCAAATATTGATTGATACGATTAACAACAGAATCAGCGTACATAGTAACTATTCATCCAATTACTAGGACTATCAGAGTTCAAAGAATTTATTGATTTAATAGAAGCTTGAATATGACCGAAGAAGATTGGGAAGATTTCCAGACTTTTCTAAAAGAAGAATATTATTAACAAAAGGAAACTCGAGGTTATCTGGTAAGAACGCCATTATGATCGAATTGTTAAAGTATTATACGTGCAGGTACGAAGCTAAAGACATAAATAAGGAAGAATCTATCCTAGTGCTTAAATTACGATGACATTTCAGCGAACTTTCTAAAGTTATTAAATGAATTGAATGGAATTATTATTGATCGAACAAGCTCAGAAAATGTACATAGGTGAAATGTGGATGACGACCAATAGTATCGTTCTTTTGTCCAATATTGCAACGTATATTCTTTTTGGATTCCTAAAAATGTATGAATTTCTTTTCTTAATGAAATCTTTATGATGATATCAAAAAGGAGGATATTGCATTCCTTTCAAATTTAATTTTCTCCTCAAGTTTTGTTCTCTGATTGGGACAAGCAGTATTATGGTGAGACGCTTTATCGGATGACGGAGAGTCGGGTGGGACGCCACCTAATCATGTGCTGTATGCCATATGGTATGAAAGACTGGCCATCTTAAGTACCATTGTGGTTGTCTCATTCATATTCAAATCACTACTTCTTCTTTCTTCAACTCTAAGTTTATTAAATTGTGAATCCTTTTAGTTGTTTCGTTGTACGGTTGTTCTTTGCAAAAGTTTTTCTTAAACACAAAAATCAACGTATTCTAAACCAAGCGAGAAAAGTTCCATCTACTACTCACGCACGAAAAGAAAACAAGGGCATATGGCGAGGATTGCAAATCACTAGCCCCAGTCAGGGATGCACTAATAGTTAAGGGAATCTACTCCAATAAGGAATACGTCTCCAAGAACGAGAGTTTACGAATTGTCTGTGAATTATGTTATTCAGAATACGGGTATGATGATGTGAATGATTATTGTGGATACCTTATGCGTTAAAGTATTGAAGGATGTGGGAGCAACTTGATTGTTTATCTCTCAAGGTTTTGTTGATAAGATGAATTACCCTGTTGAATTAATAAGATTATGACTAAAGGACTAGCAAATCAAGAATGTGTAATTGTTAAATAAGTGAGTATCAATGGTGGAATTGAGATTTCTGGCAATAAGTTAATGAAGAATTGATATCATTTAAGGTAAGAGGATTTGACATTATTCTAAGAAATGGATTAACTATTTAAGCGGGATACCCAGATGGACCGTCGTGATGAAAAGATAGTTCTGAAAATGCCAAATGAGAATGAGACGAGGTTTAGAAGATGAAGGAAGGTAAAATTTTTTGTTAACGATGACTTAAGCTAAGAGGTTACGGTGACCAAGAGATAAGCACTACAGTGATTATGAATAGAAGTCAGGAGTAAACAGAATTTAAAGATTTTATAGTACTTAATAAGTTTCAAAGTATGTCTCCAGACGAGTTACCAACATTTTCTCCAGATAGAGAAATTGAGTTCATGATTGACTTAGCATCTGAAATGAAACAAGTGTCCAAGGCCCCGCACAGAATGGCGCCAGATAAAATAAAGGAGTTAGCAAAGCAAATGCAGGAGATGATTAGAAGAGGAAGCAATTGGACCTAGTGTACCCTATAAGGTGCACCAATATTATTTGTTAATAAGAAAGATGAAAGTATGAGATTATGTGTCGACTAGCAGAAGCTCAACAAGTTTACTACCAAGAGCAAGTATCTGTTACCTCGAACCAATGATTTATCTTATCAAATGAAAGAAGCAAAGTATTTTTATAAGATTTATTTAAGACCTGGTATTCTACCAATTGAAGATTGAACCTATGGACATATCAAAGATAATTTTCAGAACTAAGTACTGTTGTTATAAAATTCTACTATTGTCATTTGAATTAACCGGTATCCCAGTAATATTTAAACTTGATGGACAAAATCTTGAAGGAAGATCTGGATAAGTTGTATTTATGTTACTTAAAGTCAACGGAGGACCATGAAAAGTATTTAATGATAGCTGGGAAGTCAAAGAAGAAAGAAGTTGTATGTAAAGTTTACAAGGTGAAAGCTTTGATGGTAGGAAGTATAATTCTTAGCATAATAGTCAGTGGGGAGGAGACCCAAGGGGATCCAACAGAGATTAAAATTACTATGAATGAAGAAAGACCAAAAGCACCAACGAAGGTAGGAAGTTTTATTATTGGCTGGTTATTATCGGAAACTTATTCAAGATTTCTTGAAAATTGCAACCTTTGACGAAGCTAACCAGGAAAAGCAAGAAGTTTATATGAAATAAGGAAGGGTGAAGAAAGTTTTGCGGAGTTAAAGGAGGGAATGGTTATAGCACCTGTTTTATCACTTTGAAAGTATCAAGGAGATTTTGTAGTTTATAGTAATACTTCTAATAAGAGAATAGAATGTGTGTTGATGCAGCACAATAACGTTATTGTATATGCATCCAGACAACCGAAACCTTATGAGCAGAAGAACCCTACTCATAATTTGGAACTAGCAGTAATAATACTCGCTTTGAAAGATTGGGAAACATTACATGTATGAAGAAAGGTGTAAGATTTATACGGACCATAAGAATTTGAAGTATGTATTCATAAGGAAAAGCAAATGTAGTGGCAAGCGATAAGCAAAAAGGAGAAAATAAACATAGAGACTGCACCGAAAAGAATTACCTAATGAATTTCAGAAGTTGGAGTTGGAAGCCAGATATATAATCCAACAGAAACAAAGATGGGTAGTATGACCTTTCAATCAGAGTTGTTAAGAAAAGATAAAGAGATATCAAGAGAAGATAATGGATCATGATGTTAACAGTTAGTAAGAGGAAATTTATGCACTCAGAAGAACGATCACGATATTCTCAGGTTTTCTTCCAGCACTTGGATGCTACAAGTAAAAAGAATTAAGAAATGAGATTCTACAGGGAATTCACAATATAGAGTATTTGATTTATTTAAGAAATGCCAAGATATACGGAAATTTAAAGAAAAATAGTGATAACCAGGTATAAGAAGGAAATTTCAAAATGGATTAGGAAGTGTTAGACATGTCAAAAATTTAAGGCAAAGTATCAGATGACTAGTGGACAAGGCAGACCAAGGAGTGGTTTTACAAGAAGCGAATCGTAAAGTGTACCAGTGATGTTGTTGGAGAAAAGGGATGAAATTATGAGGTTGTGTACTGATTATCGGGAGTTTAACAAAACAAGGAATAAGAATAAGTAACCCTTATAAAGAATTGATTACTTACGAGACCAAATTCAAGAAGTGTGTTATATCTCGGAGATTAACTTAAGATCCGACCTGAGAACATATCAGAGATTGCGATTAAAATAAGTTATGAGCATTGCAAGCTCTGGTGATATTATGTGAAATAACAAGTGTATCAGTTGACTATAAGGAATTAAGGAACATGGTGTATAAGGAGTACTCAGATAAGTGAATTATATTTATTGATGACATCTTCAACTATTCAAAGAATAAGAAAGTCTGTGTGGAATGCCCAAGGATTTTTCCTCCAAGGATTAGAAGGAAAGCAACTATACGTTGAGTTTTCAAGTATGAAATTTTGACCGAGGTTAACAAAAGATTTTGATTAATCCATTAACAACTACCTAAACGAAGCCGTTTGGTAACAGATGCCTTGTGCAGAAAGAAAGGATTGGATGTAATTAAGACCACTGAGGAGTTAATAAAAGAATTGGAAAGAATGGAATATGAAGTTCAAATACCTAAAGATGATAATAAGTGAATATATGAGATTACTTTTCAGCCTTAACTGATGGAAATGAGTAGGAGATGTTTAAATGTTTGAAGATTAAGTTGAAAATGAACACCGCCTATCATCTTTAAACGAAGGGTCAAAGTGAGGAAACGATTTAGGAAATATAAGATATGTTGAGAAGTTGATTTTTAAGGAAAACTGGGATGATCATTTATCATCAATGTCAGCTTTAGAATGCCACTTTACCAAGCCTTATGTGGACGCAAGTGTAGGTCCCCACTCTATTAAGATAAAGTGGGAGAAAGGAAGTTGTCGAATCCTAAGTTAATTCAGCACACCAAGGGCGTAGTGATATTGATTGAAGCAGCTCGGAGTAGATAAAGAAAGACGACGGATTTGTATCAAGAGAGAGTATGAATATAGAAATAAGACCAATAGTGTTAGTAAAAGTTTCACCTTGAAAGAGATGTGATAAGTCTGAATAGAGGGGACAAGTTGAGCCCTAAATTTAGTGAATCATTCGAGGTATTGATAAATATAGATAAAGTTGTTCAGGAGTTGATGTTACCGTTATAACAGTATGTGCATATAATGTGTTATGCATGCCAATGTTAAGGCGATAAGTATCTGACTCGAATCAAGTGATTGATTATGAGGGGCTCTTGTCCAAATTTGTTCTGCATATAGTGATCGATCCAAATTCTTAATCGTTAAAGGCGAGTCCTTGGAAATGAATGTATATCTATAGTGAGTACGTTTGAACCCTCGAGTAGAAGAGTCTACTTGGGAACTAGAGTCAGATATGCGTGACAAATATCCTCACTTGTTTAGTTAGATCAGATTCTGAGGATAGAATCCTTTTAAAGGGGGAAGGATGTAATATCTGAAATATGACGTGTAATTATTTTTGTTAATAAATGAATTATGTGTATAGCTTCTGTTAGCTATGTGTTGTTTTATTATTATCTACGGGTGATTTGTGGTGTACAGGGCTGTTTGCGTAAGTAATTATTGAGCTGTATTATTTTTGTTTCACTTTTAAAAGAGGATTTAATACAGATTTATTTGCATAAATATTTGGATTGTCTCTAAAATCATTTTTATGGTTTTATAATTACAATAATTATTTTTAGGATTTTATAAAATTGAGAAATCAATATTTTATCAATTATTTACCCCTGTATGATTTCTTGATTGCATTTATTTGTAAAATCTGTATTTAATTCCAGAATTCTTCAAAAATTATGAAACTCATATTTATTTAAGTTTGGAATATTCCAAGAATTTTAAAATTATTTTGGGAATTTTTGGGATTAATTTCACTCGAGCGTTGTATCGTTAATTATTAAAAAGCGGGTATAAATTACATTTCAAAAATTGTTTTAAAATTTCAAAATTGACGTTTTTATTAACTTCGGGATATTTATAACATTTTAAGACTATTTTCATAATTTTCTGAAATTATTTTAAGTGCAGCTCGGATCGTTAATTATGAAATATGGGTACGAGTTGCGTTTCAAAAATTCTTTAAAAATTATGTAAATTTTATTTTATTAGTTTCGGGATTTTTAAAAAATCTTAAGACTATTTTCGTAACTTTATGAAATTGTTTTATGCAGATCTTGGTTCGATAAATTGCGAAATGCGGTAAAGAATTAAGCTGTCGGGTGTTAATTGTACACGTGTCTTGTTTTTAATTCACATCACCTACGTGTTTGATTGTTAAGGTCTTTGCAGATTAAAAAAATAATAATAATATAATAATAATTAATCTAGAACAGATATACATATCAGTGTATATCCAGTTCTTGTGCTAATTCTCTGCTCATCCATCTCTCTCAATCTGCAGTCTTTCACTCTCCTCTCTGTTTCTTCTTTCGCCGCCGCTCAATTCCGGCGAATCGCCGGCTGTCCCTTCTGTTCCGCGATTCCTTGCTCCGGTCTTTGCTTGGCTGACATACATCCGAACATATACACATATATGTGTGTGTATCAGCTGCGGGGGTGGTGAGGATTGGTCATGTTACTTTCTTGCCGCCATGTACCCTGCTTTTCTGGCGATTACTCGCCGCCTTGCTTCTGCCAGGGTGTGTTTATGCGCGTGTTCAGGCGTGGCGTTTATCTGTGTTACCGTAATTATAATTTAGCAATTACCTCGTGCTTTCGATTTAATTCAATGATTATTTATGTGTTTATTGTGAATCATATAAATTATTCGAGTTAAAATTATGGTGGAATTTTGACAGAAAACCCGAAAGGGTACCGTCAAAATTGTGCCGCCGTCAGCAATGAACTCGTTGACCTGACGGATAAATGACAATGATGATTCTTGAGCCTAATAATAATTATTTGTTTTGTAAATTTTATTTTTTTGAATATTCTAAATAAAAGTAATAGTTAAATATTTGGTTTCGAGATTGTTGGGTGGTGTGATTGGTTGGGACTTGAATTGTATTGATTGTTTGGTTGTGTTATCGGTTGGATTGTGGATTATTGTGGTAATTGTTGTGTATTAATGTCGATATTGTGTTCGATGGGTAGTCCGATAAATAAAGGAGACGATGCCTGATTTTCGGATACATATCCTATAAAATATCACAAATACCAATTGAATGTAAATAGTTATATAGTTATAAATAAATATTTGTAAAATATAACGGACAATTTGTTTCCTAAAACGATGAGTATATGTGTTTTTCGAAAACTAATATTGAATCGAGATTTGAATGTATGAATCCTGTATGTTACGTGTACTATAGTAATATATATAAGTACGAGTCGGGATTGTTATTGTTTTGGTAGGATTGGTATCGAGGATATGTCAAGCATAAATGAGTGTCTAACATAGAGTATTTCGACCCTGTAGGTTCTAGTCGGGAAACCGAAAGTGGATGTTGGACTAAAGATAACCTAGTGGTCAGTCGACGAGCTCAGTAAAGTTTCAACAGAAAACCTGAGTATCGAAGTCGAATCCAAGGTGATCTAGTGGTTGGACGTTAAAGCCTGAACGTCAGAGTCGGCTTAGAGTCGATCAGTAATAGTTATAAAGCCCTCCAAGGCAAGTACTTCTAAACCTTTCTCGAGATATAGTGCAAACATTTCTAAATTCTCTTTTGACATATTGTTAAGTATTCAAAATAGTTCTATTTTATAATGCGAGTACTTTGAATCATACAGCCTTGAACCTAGATCACATCATTTGATCTTTGAGCCGTGAGCCTCATTCTTTGTAAACCATCCCTTATTGATTTCTAGATACTAAACCACACAAATATGATACTACTCTCCAAATATATAACTACCAAACACCAAACACTGTAACCGAATTGTTTGAACATACAGAAACTTTTATACCCCAACCATTTTGTATAACACCAAAGAACTAAACCTTGAAAAATCCTTGTTCATCTAATACCTGATTCCCCTATAGGCTGGAGGCCATCTCTTTTACATACTTTGATATGCCCTCGTGGTACCCATGAATTGCACCATGCTTTTATGCAAATGTTTTATATGCAAATGTTTTATTACTGTTGATGATGAACTTATTTCATTGAGTTATACCGTTTATCATATTAAACTGCTCTAGAATTGGATAGTTTTCTTTATGTGGACCAGATTCGTGGTCAGACCAGATTCGTGGTCGAATTAGGCCAATGTTTGCCTTGGATCCAGTTTATAGAGCAGAGCTGTGTGCCTTGCTCGGGGTTAGTGCGTGACTGATCTCCAACCTAACCTTGGTTTTAAAATTTAAAATCAATATCCAATTCTAATGATTGTTTAACAAGAAACTTGATTCCTCTAGATCATCTCGTTTGATCATTGTTTAACCTCAGTTATTGTTATTACGACTTCCTGAGCTAGTTAGCTCACTCTTGCGAATCTTTTATGTATTCTACAGTTAAGAAGGATACGGTTGATAGCGAGGTTTTCCAGTTCAATGTACGAGCTAGGATTCCAGATTGAGCTGGATTGAGATAGCGGGAGCTTGTTACGGTAGTGAGATAGTAAGATTGTAAGAATAATTTCATTATCAGTTGTAAGTTAAATTAGTTGGGATTTGGTACGTTGTAATAAAAGTTAAGGTTGTGGCTTGTTTTCATACTTTAACCTGTTGCGATCTGTGGTTATTTAAAGCAGGGTCATTGTAAATAATATTTCATATACAGGTTTATATATTGTGTATGTGTTGTGGACCCCAAAATTCTGACCCGGGTTTGGAGGGCGCTACAAAGAAAAGATCAAAGAAGCAAGAAAATCAAGTTCTTGGAGAAGCTCAGCGCGGCCGCACCGCTTCTTAAAACGGCCGCGCCAGGTTGGGATTTTTAGATTCCTGATTTGATTGGAAGACTTATCTGCTTGATTCCTGGTCGATTTGGGTTGCTATATAAAGACCTTTTAAAGACGTTTTTCATAACAGAGACTAAGGATAAGACAAGAAGAAGACCTAGGAGCACAATACAACGAAGGAGAAGAAGATCTAGTTTTTACTTGTGATTCTTTGCTTAAGTTGTAATCTTGGATGCTTATTTTCTTTATTATTGAACCTAATACTCTTGATTACGTGCATTGATTATTTATTCAGTTTATAAAGACAGTTTATTATACCATGCTTTCATCGGAACACAAGGTGATAATGAGTTCGGTTATGAACTAATCGTTATCGTGGGGTTCTAACGGATTTACTTATGGATTTCAATTGTTAATTTGTTTCGATATCTTAGTGTGTGGTGATTGTATGATATCCTAGTATTGGTTGTGCTTATTCGTCTTATGAGCATCACAAACTTATAAGATAGCGTGTTAATCTCTATTGAAGTGACAGTGAATATAAGGATTTGGAACTTGCCATGCTAGCATAGGTTCATGTATAATTGTTATGCATGATTCGTAGGTAATTCTAACCATCTTACTTGCTCTATATAATCACGATAGATAACTTGTGTATTAAACCTTTGTGTTGTCAAATTCTATAGACATATAGGGTCTCAACATAATCGATGTCTATTCAGCTTCTATCTCTTTTGTGGATGTCTAGTAATAGGGTATTCGTACAAAGAAAGTTGGCGTTTACTAGTTTCGTGTTATCTAGATTAGTTGTCATCACCATTGCATGCTAAGGTTAAGAACAATGACTTTGAATGAAGTAGTAATGAAGTTAGAATCCCATGTTTGTCTCATATAAGTAAGTCAACCTCAATTCTCTTAATTAATGTTATTTAGTACTCCCTCCGTCCCACTGGGATGTTTACGTTACTATTCAGCACGCATTTCGAGGCTTCTATAAAGTATAGTTTCATAATGTTTTTTCAAAATTTTTTTTGACAAAAAGTTTAAACATAAAATTTTTATTTAAAAAAAAATATTTTAAAAAAATATCATGAAACTATACTTTAAACGAGCATTGAAAAGCGTGTCGAAAAGTAACGTAAACAATCCAGTGGGACGGAGGGAGTATAATCTCTTAGTTAATCAAAAGCCAATTTGTTATTTGTCTTAGCATTGAACGATAGTCATATCATTGTTGCATAAGTGCATAGATTGAAGTTAACCTAAACCAGTCTCTGTGGGAACGAACTAGAAAGAATTTTATATTACTTGCGAACGCGTATACTTGCATGTAAATTTAGCGCGTGTTTTCGTCCTAACAAAGGGGGGTTGAATGTAATTCTGGTTTCTTTTTCAAATTATGAATCTTATGTATATCAAATATATTAGTGTTTGAATATACAAGAGTGTGGAATGAAAATATAGATGTATACAAATACAAAGTAATAAACACAAGGATTAAAAACTTTCTGGTGGATTAAACTTACCCACCAGAGATATATATTGATGAGAACTCTGTGATGCAAGAATGCACACAGCTTCCTACAAGTATGATACACTTAGAACAGAGAAATTCTTAACAAATACAGCTTTATCTATTTCTCAGTTCTTTCTTGCTTATCTTTCAATTTGCTACTCTTGGTTTATATATCACCAAGTTACATGATAAAAAGATAAAGTAATAAGACAAAAGTGTCTTAGTCTAATTACATGTTGCTCCATTTCTCCATCCAGCATCTTTGTATTTCTTCAAGTTAGCATGGAAGTGGAAATGCTTCTTTATTCTCTAAAACCTGTTATTAGGCTGCCACATTCCAATTGCATACAATCAACCCATGTGACTGTCAAGTCACTATCAACTACTTTTTGAATTTGATCATCCGTTGATACTTTGTTGGCTCATCCATTGAGACTTTGTTGGATCATCCGTTGAAAGTCTGGTTGATCATCCGTTGAAACTCTAGTTGATCATCCGTTGAAACCTTGTGGAACATCCGTTGAGAGTATCTTCATAGCAGTCAACTCTATTTCACTTATGCAAGATTATAAGGCATCTAATATTTACAATTAACCAACCTATCTTGCATATCAATCTAGTAGTCAATATGACTTAGAATATCCTACAACATCTAGTTCTATAAGGCATTACAATATGCAGGAATGTGCTACTAAAACTTATTTAAACATAAGCTACTCTTTTAACGGATGACAGAGTACATTATCCGTTGAAAGCTACAATTACACTTAATTAAATCTACTAAGGTATTTTTATAGCATATCATCAAGTCTACAACATATTCCTAACATAAGCTGTGATTGTAGGGCTGTCAAGTAGAATGAGACCCGTTAATCAAAAGATGGATTAAAAGAGAATTTTGTGCTTAAGTGTATCGAAACGAATTGTGGAGTCTAGTGTTATGTGAATATGTAAACTATATTTGACGTTCCTGTGTAACTGTATGATATCTGATGATTGTGTGCACGAATCTGTGATTTGTGGGATTTTTACATAAATTTAATTGATTTTAATGGGTCTTATATATTTTTATAAAATTATAGAAATATGATCAAGGTGCGAGATTTATTTTATTACCTCTAAAATAGTCCAAGGGACTTTTTAAAAAATGATAGTTGGATTTATTTGGATGTTCTGATATTTTAAAATCATTTTATAAAGTTTATTTCTACTATTTGGAATTTATTTGTAAAATCCATAAAATAATCTATTCGCTTAAAAATTTATTTTAAAATATGGGAGAAGAGCTAATTTTATGCTCTTTATTTTAAAAATGAGATTTGGTACATTTTCTGATTTTAAAAGGATGTTTAATATTTTACAAAAGAGAGATTTATAGATTTTAGAATAAAAGAGAGAAATAAAACAAGATTCTAGAACTAAATGGCAAATGACCATTTTACCCCTCCACTCACTTATATATATCTCTCCTTCCTCCCCCACCTTCTTCCTCTCTTCTTCTCTCGGCTCTCTCTCATTCTCTCTCTCTCTCTCTCTCTCTCTCTCTCTCTCTCTCTTGCATGCAACATCAAGAACAAGTTGGTTTTTGAAGATCTTACCATCAATCATCATCTTTTTCAATCCTCTACACTATACTCTTTTGCATGTAAGTGTTTGATCAAGTTCTATAAAACCCTATTTTAGATTTATTCAATAAAAATATAATTTCTTGATATGGATTCAAAGAAGTGCATAGTATACTAGTGGTTTGTGGCTTAAAGGTCTAAAAATTCGAAAGGAGACCCTTACATGGGTACCCTCGAATTCGACCACCACCGGCCATGACCAAATGGGAGCCGGTGGGTTTGTTTAAGTTTGATTCTGAACTTGGTTTAGTATAAGAATGATGTAATATAAAGTGCATGCTACTTGATTAATGTTTGCTTGGATTTTTGGTTTTTGAATCAAATTTTATGTTTATAAGTTTGGATATAATGATTGTTGGAAGTTGATTATGTGACTATTTGGGTAAATGTGGATGCATGTCACTAAACTCTTGATGCATGTCATTAAAAATAGATGCATTTTGATTTCTAAAAGTTTCATTCGGTTTTGGCATATGTTAGGTTTGAATTTTTGATAAAAATTGCGGGGAAATGATTTTTTTAAAGGTAATTGATGTTTAGAAGTATGCATGCAAGTGTTAAGTGGTTGCATGTTGATTTTATTTGATTTTTTCATGATGTTTTGGTTCGAATTTTTATTAATAAAAGGGGGAAAGAGTTGCTCATCAAGGTAATCGATGTTTAAGTGATATGAGAATAATTGGATCGAGATTTTATAAAAACTAAGGACTTTTGTGTTGGATTTTTAACGCAGCGGGGGCATGGCAAAACACTTTTACACATACAAAGTCCAAATAAAAGCATATAAATCGTGAATAAAAATTCGAGGGATCGAATCTATCTTTTAAAAATAATTCGGAGACAACGATCAGAGATCCTTAGCAGTTGCTCCTCAAGTGTGAAGCACTCCACCGGTATCCACCAAGAAAACGACTTTTAGGAGGAGGAGGAGGTGGAGAGAATTTGGTTTTCTAAAACTTTTGGGTTTCTGGGGTTAGAATAAAATAGGGTCTATAATAGTGTATTTATAGGCAAAATTTTCAGCTGAAATTTTCCCATAAATATTATTATTATTATCCCATTTATTATTCTCATTAATAATTAAAACACCTTTTAATTATTAATCCTTTTTCTAAACACTTTAGAAATAATTCTCTCTCTTGATTTAATTTCCAAAATTTAAATCCTTAATTAATAATATTAAGAACTTTTCTTAATTAATTTATAATCAATTAAATCTCATTTAATCAATTATTAAATTTGCCAATTAATTATTTATTTCACAAATAAATAATTATTAGCCATTATTAATTAATTCCTCCACCATAAAATCATTCTCTTTTTATGGTGTGACCCTGTAGGTTCAATATTAAGCCGGTAGTAGAAATAAATAATAATAAAACTATTTTATCATTATTTATATAAATTCTCTAATTTATTAAATATGATTAATTAATTAATCACATTTATTCTACATCGTGAGTGATGCTTCTCAACATATCGCGACTATCTGGATAATATGAATTCACTGCTTAGAATACCAAGAACCTGTCAGTGAATAGTTACCGTACAATAAACTCCTTCTACCCTACAATGTCCAGATTAAATACAAGGCATGGATCTCGTGTCAAGCCTATCTAATTTAATCACTTGCTTACCATTTATTATGCTTACTTCTATGCAAATTAGAAACTCCTTTCTAATTTCATTTACTCTGGCCAGAGATTCCTGAACTAGCATAAGTGGATCAGCCTTGAACATTCGCTTCCTTCACTGGAAGGGGTAGATCCTTTATTGATCATACACTATCTTCGTGTACAAATTCCTATACCCAGAAGAGCCCTAATAATTGTCCCTGGAGACTAAGAACTAAACCAAAGCATAGTTCAGTGTACACATGATGACTATGATGACCTCAAGTCTAAGGATACTTGTACAACTATCACTATATGAACAACTGCTGACACGTGAGTGAACTCCATCAGTTGTTCAGCTGTGCGAGTCATGTTCAGTGAACTTATTCTATAATAAGCACCTACATACTAGCTATAGTGTCACCACACAAATGTCTATGAGAACAGACATCCTTCATAATGAAGCAAGCATAGTATGTACCGATCTTTGCGGATTATTAATTACCAGCTAGTAATCCTACGACCAGGAACTATTTAAGTTTAGAGTTATCATCTTTTTAGGTCTCACTATTATGATCTCATCATAATCCATAAAAAGCTTTACTCTAAACTATGGTATATCTTATTTAAACACTTAAATAGATAGAGCCCGTAACAAAAAACAAAACAAGTTTTTTATTAATATCAATGAAATCAAAACAGATTACATAAAGAGTTATTCCTAAATCCAAATACATGATTGGACTTAGGACATATTCCTTTCAATCTCCCACTTGTACTAAAGCCAATCACTCTGGAATCTAATACCCATCCTGTCATTATGACGATCAAAGTGACTTTCATAAAATAGCTTTGTGAGTGGGTCTGCTATGTTGTTATGTGTGTCAACTCTATTTCAATACAATACAAGAAATGTTATCGCGCTCCCACTTACCCTTTTGTAGACGCATGGTTTATCTACGCTTTTGATAAAATCAAACTCTTTGATTGTCTCATCAAAATGAATGTTCCATCTACGAGAAGCTTGCTTTAAACCACATATGGTTCGCAGTAGCTTACACACTAGGTTTTCATTTCCCTTGGAAAGAAAACCATCTGGCTAATTGCCAGATCTCATAGTTGTAGTAAGCAGCAATCGCAAGCAAAATCCGAACTGATTTTAACAGGGCTACAGGTAAAAGGTTTCATCAAAGTCAATCAATTGCCTTTGTTTGAATCCTTTTGCCACAAGCCTGGCCTTATAGGTCTCCACCTGGCCATCTGCTATAATCTATCTTTTGTATACCGTATACATAGATTCCATTCTGGATTTCATGGCACTATGCCATTTCTCTGAGTCAACACTACTCATAGCCTCATTATAGGTCACAGGGTCATCATCATTAATGATCGACAACTCATTGTCATTCTCAATGACAAGGCCATATTACCTCTCAGGTTGGCGAGACACTCTCCCTGACCTATGAATGGGCTGTTCCACAAAAGGTTGTTCAGTCAGAACAGGTGTTTCCACTTGATCCGTAGTAGTTTGTGCTTCTTGAACTTCATTAAGTTCAATTTTACTCCCACTGTTTCCTTCAAGGATAAACTCCTTTTCCAAGAAGGTAGCATGTCTTGATACAAACACCCGATGATCGGTGTAAAAGTAATACCCTAAAGTCTCTTTAGGATATCCCACAAAACTACATTTTACGGATCGATATTCCAGCTTATTTGGGTCAACTTACTTGACATAAACTGGACATCCCCAAATCTTAACGTGTTTAAGACTCGGTTTCCTTTCTTTCCATATCTCATACGGAGTTTGAGGAACAGATTTGGAAGGTACCTTATTCAGTAAATATGCTGAGGTTTCCAATGCATAACCCCATAGGAATACTGGAAGATTTGCATAGCTCATCATGGACCGAACTATGTCTAACAAAGTTCGATTTCTCCTTTCAGATACCAATCTGGAGGCGTCCACTGGGAGACTATACCATTTACTTTGAGATAATCCAGAAACTCTCCATTCAAGTATTCACCACCTCTATCTAATCGAAGAATTATAATACTATGTTTGGTTTGTTTCTCCACTTCATACTTATACTCTTTGAACTTTTCAAAGGCCTCAGACTTGTGTTTCATCAAACACATATCCGAATCCAGATCTATCATCTATGAAAGTAATGAAGTATGAAAATCCACCCATAGCTTGCTTAGAAATTGGTCCACATACATCTGTGTGTACCATTCCTAGCAAATTTGCAGTCCTCTCTCCATGTCTACTAAATGGAGACTGCAGTGCCACTATAAAGTGAGATTTTCATCATCCCTTTTCTTTTATTAGTTTGTTCAATCTGAAGTAAATTATGTCACATATATATAGACCATTATTTAAAGCACCACGTCCATAAAAATATTATCTCTAAGAATAGAACATTCATTATTCTCAATAATAAATGAAAATCCAGCCAAGTCTAACATGGGAATAATATTCCTCACAATCGAGGGAACAAAATAACAATTATTTCAAACAATAGTCTTGCCCGTAGGCCTATGTAAATGAAATGATTCTACATTTTAAGCAGCAACTCTTGCTCCATTTCCCATCAGTAGAATCACCTCCTCTTCCTCAAGAGTCCTACTTCTCCTTGGTCCCTGCAACAAATTGCAGATTTGAGAACCACAGGCGGTATCGAATACCCAAGTAGAAATTTGATTTAATGACATATTCACTTCTATCATGAACATACCTGAATCAGAAGCGGTAGTCTCACTACCCTTCTTCTTCTTCAATTCTGCAAGGTAAACCTTGCAGTTCCTCTTCCAGTGCCCCACCTTGTTACAGTGAAAGCAAACAACTTTGCTCTTGGGGTCTTCAGCTTTTGGTGGAACCGGCATTTTCTCACCTACTTTCTTCTTCTTGGAAGAGTTCCTCTTCCTTTTCTTAGGATTGGAACCTTCACCAATTAGAAGAACAGAACTCTTCTTAGGGGGAAAATTCGATTCCGCAGTCTTCAACATGTTGTGGAGTTCAGGCAGGCTGACATCCAACTTATTCATGTGAAAGTTCACAACAAACTGCGAGAACGAACTCGGAAGTGATTGCAAGGCCAAGTCTTGGCTCAGCTCCCCATCCATGGCAAAACCAAGTTGTCCAAGACGTTCAATCAAATTGATCATCTTAAGTACATGGTCATTCACAGATGATCCCTCAGACATCCTACAACCGAACAACTCCTTTGATATCTCATATCGAGCTGTCCTCCCCGCCACATCATACAACTCTTGTAGATGCATGAGGATAGTGTGAGCATCCATATGCTCATGTTGCTTCTGTAGCTCAATGTTCATGGAAGCTAGCATGATGCATTGAGCAACATTTGCATCATCTATCCACTTACGATACACAACATGTTCATCATTATGTGTATCACTAGCAGGTTCAGTAGGCTTACGTGAGTCAATCACGTATTCCAGCTTCTCAATCCTGAGAACAATTCTCAAGTTTCGAAGCCAGTCAGCATAATTAGGACCAGTCAATTTGTGAGCATCCAGTATGCTCCTAAGTGATAGTGCAGAAGACATAATGTATATTGTAAACCTATAAATGATAAACACATAACAACACTTAGCAAATATTCGATTTCATTTTAAAACACTATATGAATCGGGTCTTTATTCATAAGTGGCTCCCACTAGTTTTCCTAATTTATTCAACCCCCTACGTGAAAAATTAAGCATTCATAATGCTAGTGGGAATAGGGATCCTATATTCCATTACATGACCCCGGCTGTAGCACGAACCGCCATGTAATGTTCAATAGGCAGACAACTCTTGTCAGTTACATCTCATGTTATTCCCTAATCAAACTTTAGCCTCTTGAATAATTGAGTCTCGGCTGTAGCACGACAAACTCAATATTCTAAGTCAAGTCTAACCCAACATTCCGTACAGTTGAATCGGTCCCTAAAGGCCCACGGCTGTAGCACGTACCGACCTTTAGATTCTTATTCAATGTACACATCTTTATGTAATAGACAAGTATTTCTTATTTCGAAATCAAAGCCCTCGGCTGTAGCACGAACCGACAATGATTCAAAAATAAGAACTACTTTTCTATCATGTTGGAAGGCTATGACCGACACAAGCCCGTTGTGTCATTGGCCAATTACTACTTGATATTATTTAATTTTAGAGGGATTATATTACGTTACAATCATAATCATATTATAAAGAGATTCTTCCTTTTAAATTAAATATTTCAAATCAATAATCAATAATCAGACGATTCCCAGATCGGGTGGAGCATTGTTAAGAGGCGTCACTTAATAACCCTTTCTTACAGATAGAAATCTGTTGTTGACAGAATCATCCTTTCTCTCATATCGAAAATTCATATTCAATTACGTGTTTCACAAACACAAGAATCTCATGATTGTATTCATAATATTGTTATTAAGGTTATGAAACAATTTCACTATACTAGGTTGTCTAACAAACGCCTTATGTTCATTTAAGTTCACCTAAATCTATCATCGCATGATAAACTAAGCATATATCACATATATCAACATGAATAAACATCAAGGTAGGCATGTTAAATCATCCAGCACATTAGTCTAAGCATTATACATCTCTATGTATCACATGAAGCATTTAAAAGCAATTAAAACAGTCAAAAACAACTTTAAAACACTTCATGGAAATATAAACAGTTCAAAACTTTTATATAAACTAAAATTGATCACTCCATTAGATCCGTCTCGAAAAAACGAATCCAACGGTATATTGCACGCCTAAAACGGAGTTACGAAACTCCAAGAAAATCAATTTTAATATAAACAGACGGGCTGTAACGCACTACAAGAACGCGTTACAAGCCCTGTAACGCATTCCGGAGATGCGTTACACCCCTTTAAAGCCATTAAAGGGTGTAACGCATTCGTGAATGCGCCACAGGTGTGTAACGCATTCCCGGAATGCGTTACACCCCTATTATTATTATTTTTTTTATTATTCCGCCGCCTGACAGCTTTATCTTTCTCGGTTGCCGTGCCTGACAACTCACCTCAGAACAGCCGTCCTTGCCATACAGTAAACAACAGACGTACAACAGATATATGCACTAATATATATACTTACAATTTATATATATACATATATGATTATTTAATTACGAATTTAATTGAAACAACTTCAAAAATTCATAATAAAAAATCTATACATCCTAAAATTATGAAAAAAATACCCAGACGATCTACAACACTTGTAGAACCCAGATCAACATTCAAAATTATTCTGAGAAACGATTTCTCATCAGACAAAATTAATCCTTGATATAACTTGTAAAAATCATAATTAATTCATACAAGCACATAAAATTCTGAAATTTTTACCACAGATCTATATGCATACAACCTATGCTCTGATACCATTGTTGGATTTTTAACGCAGCGGGGGCATGGCAAAACACTTTTACACATACAAAATCCAAATAAAAGCATATAAATCGTGAATAAAAATTAGAGGGATCGAATCTAACCTTTAAAAATAATTCGGAGACAACGATCAGAGATCCTTAGCAGTTGCTCCTCAAGTGTGAAGCACTCCATCGGTATCCACCAAGAAAACGACTTTTAGGAGGAGGAGGAGGTGGTGAGAATTTGGTTTTCTAAAACTTTTGGGTTTCTGGGGTTAGAATAAAATAGGGTCTATAATAGTGTATTTATAGGCAAAATTTTCAGCTGAAATTTTCCCATAAATATTATTATTATTATCCCATTTATTATTCTCATTAATAATTAAAACACCTTTTAATTATTAATCCTTTTTCTAAACACTTTAGAAATAATTCTCTCTCTTGATTTAATTTCCAAAATTTAAATCCTTAATTAATAATATTAAGAACTTTTCTTAATTAATTTATAATCAATTAAATCTCATTTAATCAATTATTAAATTTTCCAATTAATTATTTATTTCGCAAATAAATAATTATTAGCCATTATTAATTAATTCCTCCACCATAAAATCATTCTCTTTTTATGGTATGACCCTGTAGGTTCAATATTAAGCCGGTAGTAGAAATAAATAATAATAAAACTATTTTATCATTATTTATATAAATTCTCTAATTTATTAAATATGATTAATTAATTAATCATATTTATTCTACATCGTGAGTGATGCTTCTCAACATATCGCGACTATCTGGATAATATGAATTCACTGCTTAGAATACCAAGAACCTGTCAGTGAATAGTTACCGTACAATAAACTCCTTCTACCCTACAATGTCCAGATTAAATACAAGGCATGGATCTCGTGTCAAGCCTATCTAATTTAATCACTTGCTTACCATTTATTATGCTTAGTTCTATGCAAATTAGAAACTCCTTTCTAATTTCATATACTCTGGCCAGAGATTCCTGAACTAGCATAAGTGGATCAGCCTTGAACATTCGCTTCCTTCACTGGAAGGGGTAGATCCTTTATTGATCATACACTATCTTCGTGTACAAATTCCTATACCCAGAAGAGCCCTAATAATTGTCCCTGGAGACTAAGAACTAAACCAAAGCATAGTTCAGTGTACACAAGATGACTATGATGACCTCAAATCTAAGGATACTTGTACAACTATCACTATGTGAACAACTGCTGACACGTGAGTGAACTCCATCAGTTGTTCAGCTGTGTGAGTCATGTCCAGTGAACTTATTCTATAATAAGCACCTACATACTAGCTATAGTGTCACCACACAAATGTCTATGAGAACAGACATCCTTCATAATGAAGCAAGCATAGTATGTACCGATCTTTGCGGATTATTAATTACCAGTTAGTAATCCTACGACCAGGAACTATTTAAGTTTAGAGTTATCATCTTTTTAGGTCTCACTATTATGATCTCATCATAATTGATAAAAAGCTTTACTCTAAACTATGGTATATCTTATTTAAACACTTAAATAGATAGAGCCCGTAACAAAAAACAAAACAAGTTTTTTATTAATATCAATGAAATCAAAACAGATTACATAAAGAGTTATTCCTAAATCCTAATACATGATTGGACTTAGGACATATTCCTTTCATTTTGCATGTTAGAATTGTGAGTTGGGTCGAATTAGGGAACCTTTTGGTTCGAATTTTTATAAAAAAATGGTGAAAAATAATGGTTTTAAGGATGATAAGGATTAACTCGTGATTTGGATCATTAATAAAATATGCATGATAGTTTGTTAAGGAGATTATGTGTTAATTGAATTGAATATGCTAAGTTTGATTTGCAGGCAAAGTGATAAGTGCTAAATGCTGTGTTAATCGAAAGGATTTGTATTCGAGTTTAAAAAGAACTAAGGATTCGAGTCTTGTATTGTAGCTTTGACTCGTTATGCTAAGTCATTAGTTGTTAATTGTATAGATTGAGATGCATGTTATGTGTTAAAAATGATTAAGTATACTTGATTGATTGGTTGATATGATAAGGGTAAGTGTGGTACGAATACTTCATGCCCGATTAGCAAGAAAGAAGTATATAGATAAGTATAAGGGGTCTAATTGATAGGACCTAATAAGATTTGGTGTTGGATTATGAGACTATGTGTTTACTTGCTATATGTAAAGTATTGAGATGGTCAGTGATATAAAGAGTATAAAGCTATATCTTATTACGTGCTACGTGTATGTATGCGTATAAAATATAAATGTTTATTGTGATTGGGGTAGAAGTTAGGCATTCTGGAGAAACGTCGAGGATTGATCAAGTATCTAATTAGGGTACTATTTTGCATTGTAGATTTGGATAGCAGAGGCATTCAGGCTAGTAAAGGGAAGGATATCTTAGGTGGTAGTAGCTCAGGTTCCATTAAACAGGAAAGCTTTTTGAGGCAAGTAACTCTGCCTTCTATTATGATATGATTACATAAAGATTATTATTGATGCCATGATAGAAGAAAGGACTCTTATGAAACTTGTTATAAATTTTTATGAAAACTCTGTTATTGTCCCTTGTGATAAACCTGTTATCAATCCTTGTGATGAACCCTAATAGTAACCCCTTTGTTTCAAGTACGTATACCCTATCCTTATATTTTGTTAATTTATGATCCTTTGACCCTAAAGAGAGACTTATGAACTTTTCACATGCTATATCTTGTTAACCGAGATCCCCTGATATCCTTTATGCCTTGTTACGTATCGTTCTTTGGAACTATTCTTATTGAAAACTTATACACTTGTTTAACGTTTGATCAATATCTTTAGCTTATGATCCCTGCTTACTCTTGATTTGTTTACTTTCCTGGAATTCTTAAATTGGACTTAAAAATGACTTTCGACTTGAAAGAGTCCAAATGATTTCACTTATCGTTAATGTTAAAACTGAAATTAGATAAACTTTCTTGTATTCCAACACAAAGGTTTTCCAAATGAATTCCTTGAAGATTGGATAGAGACGTAAGAGGCTAGTGGGACTAGTCCAGTCATATAAGAGGCTAGCGGGGCTAGTCCACTATAAGGCTGAAATAATGCCATAGGTACTGTTAGGAATATGTTGTGTACTTGATGATAACTTGAACAAAATGCTTAGTAGATTGTAGTTAAGTGAATATGTAGCTTTCAACGGATGATCATTATCAACATCCGTTGAAAGAGTAGCTTATGTAACAATAAGACTAGTAGCACATTTCTGTATACTTGGATATCTTAGTGAACTAGATGTTATAGATTATCCAAGTCATGTTAACTACTATATTGATATGCAAGATAGGATGGTTAACTGTAAATATTAGATGCCTTGTAATCTTGTATAAATGAAGTAGAGTTAACTATCAAGAAGAAAGTCTCAACGGATGAGTTACAAAGCTTCAACGAATGATCAACATAAGTCTCGACGGATGATCAACCTGAGTTCCAACAGATGATCAATCTAAGTTCCAACAGATGTTCAAATTCAAAAGAGCAGTTGATAGTGACTTGACAGTGACATGCGTTGATTGTATGCAAATGGAATGTGGCAGCCTGTTTGAAGGATTTAGAGAACAAAGAAGCATTTCCATTTCCATGCTAAACAGTTGATATTCAAAGATGCTGGAAAGAGAAGTGTAGCAGCATGAAGTTAGACTAGATATAGTTTGTCTTATTATCTTGTCTTTTTGTCGTGTAACTTGGTGATATATAAACCAAGGGTAGCAAGTTGAACTGAATTGATTTTTCTAAGCTATCAAGAAAAACTAGAGAAATAGATAAAGCAAAATCTGTAAAAAAATCTTAGTAGTTCTTGTTGTTCAACTTGTAAGCAGCTGTGTACTATTTGTATCACAGGGTACTCTACTTAATATATATCTCTGGTGGAAAAGTTCAATCCACCAGAAAGTTTTTAAATACTTGTATTTAATTACTTTATGATTTGATTTCTGTTATATTCTTATTCCGCACCATTGCAAATCAAACACAATTAGTTATTGGTAGAAGAATCATTTTTAAAATAAAAAAGAAGCTAGAATTACATTCAACCCCCCTTTTAAAATTCTTGTTTAGATTGTTTGGGAATAATAATTGGTATCAGAGCAAGCTCTTGAAGAATTAAGAGTTTAAAGATCACAACAACTAACAAGATGAGCATAAAAGATGTTGGAGTAAAGATTCTATTTCTGAACAAAGACAATTATCACCATTGGAAGGTGAAGATGCACATACATCTCCTATCTCAAGATGAAGCATATGTGGACTGTATTGAGAAAGGTCCATATGTCCCTATGAGAGCTGCTACAGGAAATGAACCATCTGTCCCAAAGCCTAGAGCAGAATGGCCTGATCCTGATATTGAACAAGTTCATAAGTATAAAAAGGCCATGAATATTTTGTTTAATGGTGTTGATGGTGACATGTTTGATAATATCATAAATTGCAAAACTGCTAAGGATGTCTGGGACACAATTCAAGTCATTTATGATCGAACTGAGAAAGTAAGGGAGAACAAAATACAACTCTTGATTCAGCAATATGAGCATTTCCATAGTGAAGAAGGTGAGTCACTCACTGACATTTTCAGCAGTTTCTAAAAACTACTGAATGCTCTAAAGTTGCATGGAAGAATCTATCAAACAAAAGATTCAAACCTCAAATTCCTTAGATCTCTGCCAAAGGAATGGAAGCCTATGGCAGTCTCATTGAGAAATTCTCAAGATTACAAGGAATTCACCTTGGATAGACTGTATGGGATTCTAAAGACTTATGAGCTTGAAATAGAGCAAGATGAGAAGATGGAGAAAGGAATAAAGAAGGGAGGATCCATTGTATTGGTTGATGAGCAAGAAAAGGAGAAGGAGACAAAGGTTGAAGCTGTAAATTCTGCACCAGACCCTAGAGTTTGTGAAGGCCAGGGAAAAAGGATAGTAGCTGAACATAAAGACCACCTTAGTCAAGATGACATGGATGACATATACGAGGATCTTGCTTTTCTATCCAGGAGATTTTCCAAGCTCAAATTCAAGAAGAATTTTGGAGCAACCAAGTCCAACAGAAACATGTTTGATAAGTCTAAATTTAAATGTTTCAAGTGTGGCTTGGCTGGTCATTTTGCTAGTGAATATAGAAATCCTGATTCTGGTAAAAAGAAGTTTGAGCCTGTTGATTATAAGCAAAAATACTTTGAGTTGCTCAAGCAAAAGGAAAGGGCTTTCATCACACAAGAAAATGACTGGGCTGCAGATGGATTAGAAGAAGATGAAGATACAAGCTATGTCAATCTAGCACTTATGGCCAAATCAGATGAAACAGAGACCAGTTCATCAAGCAATCAGGTAATCACTACCAACCTAGCTCATTTATCTAAAGCTGAGTGTAATGATGCTATAAATGACATGTCTACTGAATTATATCATCTGTGTGTTACACTCAAATCTCTCACTAAAAAAAACACCAAACTTAAAGAAAATAATTTGTTTTTATGTGAAAGAAACAATGTGCTAGAGACTCACTTTGTTGAGTTTGAAAAATTGAAAATAGAATGCAAGATTGCTAAAGATGAACTAACGGAATCTTTAAAGAAAGAGGAGATTTTAAGAAAGCAGCTTGAACGAGAACATGAAGTAATTAAGGCATGGAAATCATTTAGAGATGTCCATGCTCAAATTACTAAAGTTCAAGGTATAGAATCTTTTGGTGATGCAGCCTGGAAAAAGAGCAAGGAGAAGCTTGATTCCAACTTGGTTGAAGGAATTTCAATGGATGTGGATTCGATGGATGATGAACATTATCCGTCAAATAATCAAAAGGATTATCCATCGAAAGACAATGAGCCACATCCGTTGAGTGCTAGTAAACCAGTTAGCAAAGCTAAGTTAGCCAAGTTAAATGAAAAATATGGATCGGTTTCTAAGAACTTTGTTTCAGGAGAAACAAGTCAAGTGAAACAGAACAAAAGAGTTAATATAGGTCATCTGTCTATCAAGCAGGTGAATGACAGGTTGGAGAAAATTGAAGTGAAAGCAGAGTCAAAAAGGAAAAAACAATGGAAATGGGAAAGTAGGAATTAACAAATATAGCAACTACACACCTGATAAATATGCACCAACAAAAATCTGTGTTAAGTATGGTAGTGTTAATCATTTATCTGATAATTGCAAACTTGCCATGCCTGCTTCCATGTCTGCACCTCCTTCATTTCCCAACATGCCTACAATGTCTGTAAATGTTATGCCTGCACACAATTTGAATGCACAGTTTGATAATATGCCATTTGCACAGAATCCTTACTATGCTGCATTTAGTATGCCTCAAATGCCATTTAGCATGCCTTACTGGAATAACATGTTTGCACAAAATATGCCTTTCCATGTTAATCAATCTGTGCATGATAATTCTGTAATGATGAATGGTTTTAAGGGTTCTACTCAATTGACTAAGGATGAACTTCAAGTACCTAAGTCAAATGAAGACAAACCTAAGAAACCTAAGAAAAAGGCTAACAAAACAGGACCCAAGGAAACTTGGGTATGAAAATCAACTTGATTTGATTTTTCTGTGTGCAGGGAAATAAAAAGAATCTTTGGTATTTGGATAGTGGGTGCTCAAGGCAGGTGCTCAAGGCACATGACTGGAGATTCTACCCTGCTCACTAAGTTCAAGGAAAGAGTTGGCCCAAGTATTACTTTTGGAGATGACAACAAGGGTTATACTGTGGGATATGGCTTGATTTCAAAAGATAATGTCATCATTGAGGAATTTGCCCTAGTGGATGGACTCAAACACAATTTGTTGAGTATCATCCAGCTTTGTGACAAGGGCAACTCAGTCATTTTCAATTCTGAAGCCTGTGTTATGACAAATAAGAGAAGCAACAAAGTGGTTTTCACTAGAGTGAGAAAAGGAAATGTGTACTTAGCTGATTTCAACTCATCAAATGCAGAATCTGTCACTTATATATTTAGCAAGACAAGTCAAGATGATAGTTGGCTATGGCACAAGAAGTTGTCCCACCTTAACTTCAAGACTATGAATGAACTAGTTAGGAAAGATTTGGTAAGAGGTATTCCTCAAGTGGAATTCTCAAAGGATGGACTGTGTGATGCTTGTCAAAAGGGAAAGCAAATCAAGGCATCATTCGGAAAGAAGCTTGATTCAACAATTGAAGAACCTTTACAACTATTGCACATGGATTTGTTTGGACCAGTCAATGTGTTGTCCATCTCAAAGAAAAGATATTGCCTAGTAATTGTGGATGATTTCTCAAAGTTCTCCTGGACATATTTTCTAAAATCCAAAGACGAAGCTAGTAAAATCACCATCAATCACATAAGGCAAGTTAACAATCATCCTGATTTCAATGTAAGAAGGATCAGGAGTGACAATGGAACTGAGTTCAAGAATTCTGTGATGAAATTATTTTGTGAAGAAAATGGTATCATGCATGAGTTTTCTGCAGCTAGAACTCCGCAACGAAATGGAGTGGTGGAAAGAAAGAACAGGTCTCTTATTGAAGCTGCAAGAACAATGCTGGAAGAATCAAAGTTACCAACATACTTTTGGGATGAAGCTGTAAACACTGAATACTATACTCAGAATATTTCTTTGATGAATTAAGCCAAATGCATGACACCCTACCAATTGTTCAAGAACAGGAAGCCAACATTAAACTTTCTACATGTCTTTGGCTGTAAATGCTATATCTTGAGGAATCAAACTGATCAATATGGAAAGTTTGATGCCAAGGCAGATGAAAGAATTTTTTTTGGATATGCTGTTCGAAAAGCATTTAGAGTCTACAATCTTAGAACCAACATTGTTATGGAATCTGTACATGTTGTGTTTGATGATAAAAAGATTGAAGGACTACAAGATGGAGATTTTCATGAAAGCCTCAAATTTGAAAATGTTGAGATAATTTGTGAAGACAGTGACGATGAAAGTGATCAAGAACCAATATCCAAGGACAATACAGAAAAGTCTACAACTAATGAAGTACACAATTCAACATCCGTCAAAAGACCAGGTGCATCATCCGTCGAAAGACAATCTGCATCATCCGTCGACAGGAAAAGAGAAACATCCGTTGACCCATCATTAGGATTTGAAATCCAAGTTATATCATAATCAGAAAGAACTCCAATTTCAAGTCAAATATCCATAAACTCAGGGGGAGTTTCTGATCATCAAAACTCAGTCAATCATCAAGAAAACAATGAGGCCTTTTCATCTAGAGCTAACCTACCCCAACAGAGAAAATGGACTAGAGATCACCCATTTGAACTGATCATTGGTGATGCATCTCCAAGAGTACAAACATGGAAAACAACTCAAGATGAATGTCTATATAGCAACTTTCTATCTCAGGAAGAACCTAAAAAGGTAGAAGAAGCTCTGTTGGATCCTGATTGAGTTTTAGCTATGCAAGAGGAGCTAAACCAATTTGAAAGAAACAAATTATGGAAGATGGTACCCAAGCCTAAAGGAAAGAATCCTATTGACACCAAGTGGGTATTAAGAAACAAGATGGATGAAAATGGCATAGTTGTAAGGAACAAAGCTAGATTGGTTGCTAAGGGCTACTGTCAACAAGAAGGAATAGATTTTGATGAAACTTTTGCTCCTGTTGCAAGACTTGAAGCCATCAGAATTTTCTTAGCCTATGCAGCCCATGCCAGTTTCAGAGTCTATCAAATGGATGTCAAAAGTGCCTTTCTGAATGGAGATTTGGAAGAGGAAGTCTATGTCAGTCAGCCTCCTGGTTTTGAAGACCCAAATTTTCCAGAATATGTCTACTATCTTTTGAAAGCACTTTATGGATTGAAGTAAGCACCTAGAGCCTGGTATGATACTTTGTCAAAGTTTCTCTTAGAAAATCACTTCATTAGAGGTACTATTGACAAAACCCTTTTTTTTAGAAATGTTAATGGCTCTAGTATACTTGTTCAAATTTATGTAGATAATATTATATTTGGCTCTATAGATGAAAAACTTTACAAAAAGTTTGCCAAATTGACGCAAAGTAAATATGAAATGAGCATGATGGGAGAACTAACTTACTTTCTTGGTTTACAAGTTAAGCAAGTTAGTGATGGAATATTCATTAGTCAGACCAAATATATTTATGATTTTTGAAGAAGTTTGATCTAATGGATTGCATATCTGCAAAAACTCCCATGGCCACTGCAACTAAACTTGAATTAAACACAACTGAAAAGTCTGTGGATATTTCAAGTTATAGAGGCATGGTTGGCTCACTCTTATATTTAACAGCTAGTAGGCTAGATATAATGTTTGCTACTTATCTTTGTGCTAGATTTCAAGCTGATCCTAGAGAATCTCATTTAGTAGCTATTAAGAGAATTTTCAGATATCTCAAAGGAACACCAAAACTTGGCATTTGGTATCCTAGAGATTCTGGTTTTGATCTAACTGGTTATTCAGATGCAGATTATGCAGGTTGTAAAATTCATAGAAAAAGTACAACAGGTACCTGTCAATTTCTAGGAAACAAGCTAGTATCCTGGTTCAGTAAAAAGCAAAATTTAGTTTTTACTTTTACAGCTGAAGCTGAATATATTGTTGGTGGTAGTTGCTGTGCACAGATTTTATGGATGAAAAATCAATTGTTGGACTATGGTCTACAGGTGAATAGGATTCCTATTTCCAGTGATAACACAAGCGCTATTGCCATCACTGAGAATCCAGTGCAACATTCAAGGACCAAGCACATTGACATCAAGTACCACTTCATTAGAGAGCATGTTATGAATGGTACTGTGGAACTTCATTTTGTTCCAAGTAAAAAACAACTTGCAGACATCTTTACCAAGCCACTGGATGAATCCGCCTTCACTAGGTTGGTAAGTGAGTTACCAAGCCACTGGATGAATCCACCTTCACTAGGTTGGTAAGTGAGTTATGTATTGTAATGAACGAGAAATTACGCATGTATTATATCTTAATTAATGTGATTTATGTGTATTATTATGTCATTAAGTGTGCTCAGTCATAAAACCCAAACTGCTATGTGCTATGTGTTTTCTGTTTCGATCATAATGTGTTTCGGGTATTTATTGAGTGTTTTATTATAAGTTAAATGTTATATATCAAAAGTTGTACGGCCCAAAAAGTGTTTTAATAGCCGATATTTCATATAAATCATTGACCCTATTTTACCAAGTATGGCCTATACCGTATCAATATTCTAAACATCTAGACGTTTTACAAATTTTCTTGTTTCGTGAAAAACGACTTTTCCAGGCCCCTTCGGGTGTCAAAAACCCCACAAAAATCACATTTTTATCTTTATATGATCATGAAATTATCAAACATCATTTTTCTTTGCATTTTTGTATTATTCACAATTTTTGGGAATTTTTGGCATATATTTTGTATTTATTAAATATTTAAAATTCATAATTAATGCCCAAAAATTATAAAAATTGGGGCCAATTAATTTAATTAGATGTATAATTAGGGCCTTAATTTTATTTAGGGGTATTATTTTAGCTAGTATAAATAGCTGATTTACTATTAGTTATTAATTAGTTAATTATGAAAAAAAATCAGAAAAATAGAAATTAAAAGTGTTGGTGAAGTTCTTGTTCTTGGAGGAGGGAGAAGATCAAACCGTGATTTCAGAAGATTCACTGAACCACTAAAAAAGCTCGAGTAACCAAAATCATCCTTGTGAAGAGACGAATCTAGTGATACTAATATCATCAACTGAGGTCGGTTAAATCTTAAAATCGAATTTTTGTGTTCTTAGTATGAATTTCGGTTTTTGAGTTTGAAGAATCGTTTGATTGTTTTGATGATCCAGTTAGCTTTATCTTGATCTTAGGAATGATTTGATGTATTTACTTTGATTTTATAACCCCTGGAGTGCTATACCGAGTTCTTGGTTTTAGTGTTTTTATGATTTCGTGTTTTTAGAATTTATAGGTGTTTGTGATTGATTCTAATTGTTGGAAGTGATTGTAGACACTTAGGGCTTTGATTTAGTACCAGAATCGTGTTATTTGGTTTCAATTTGACTAAAAACGATGTCGCCGGAGTTTGGAGTTCAAGGTCGCCGGTTTTTGTTCGATTCTCACCGGAGAAGGAGATGGAGTCGTCGTCGGTTGCAGTGGATCAGGTAGCTGTGCTGTAGGAGTGATTTGGAATGAATTTGCAGCAAGAACGGAGCAAAATCATTTCGTTTGGCCCATGATTTGAGCTCGCCAGAATCCGGCGAAGACCCGCCGAAAACTGGAGCTTTTCCAGAAACCGGTCGGTTGTCTTCCCGACCCGGTTAGCTTTCCCTAACCCAAAATTCTTAACCCATTACGACCCGATTTTGATCCTGAAAACCCAGTTGTAATTTCTGAAAAGTTGTTTCTGGAATTTTCTAATTTAATTTTATTTTTATAAAAACAGAAAATTAGTTTTTGATAATTAGAAAATCAAATAAATTATTTGAATAAAATCTGAATTATTTTGAAAATAGTTTCTAAATTATTTTATTAATTTAGAAATTCAAAAATTTATTAATTTATTTATTCATCTATTTATTTATAATTTATTATTTGGACTGATTGGTTGTTCGATAATTAATCAGTTTAATCGAATAACTCGTAATAATTCGAGTTGCGTTCCGAATTTTAGGAATCCAGAGTATGAATAATTATTTATTTACTTACTTCTTTCCAGATTACGTAATATTTATTCGTACTGATTAATTATTTTTAATTAATCAATTTAACTAAATAATTTGTATTAAATTATAATTAATTTCAAAAATTAGGGAAAAATTATTTTAAAATATGATAATTCCCAGATAATTATTTAAAATATAATTGAGGTTTAATTAATTTTGATTAATTAATTATAATTGAATAATAATTAATTAATTCTTGAATATTGTGTAGTAATTAAACCATTTATCTGATTTAATCGAAACGAAGACCCTTAGATTCAGAAAAATGACCCGATTCCCTTAAAAATAGTTATAAATCATAATTTCTTCCGGGAGCGAGTCGGCTTATGATACTTATTCATTTACAGACCTTATTAATTATGCATTGAGTCCAATAAATCCCAGAAAATTAAGAAACGAGTCAGAAATTGTTTGTTAATACAAATATAGATCCGATTTCGATTCTAAAAATATTTGTGAACCTAAATTAATTATGTGCCTTACGTGCTATGTGATTTACGTGACTACTTGAACTCTATTTCTTTGATAATTATATACGAGTCAGATAGAATCGTATGGGTAGATGATAAGAATAAGCGTATGATAGATAATTATACGTTATCGGTTAATTAAAATGGTATCTTTTATGATAGATACACATAGTGCGAGGCATTCAAAGCCAGACAAGGATAGTGGAAGTAAAGGCTGATACAAAATAAATGAAAGCATAGAATAACAATTGAAGACCAGAAAGTGGATCAATTGAGGCAAGTATTCCTAACCTTTCTTCTAAGATATTGCAAATATTTCTTCATTCCTATTCTAAGTTCAGAATAGTTAAATGTTTTTATGTTTCACTGCAATTACTCTTATATATACAAGTACCTCTTTGATCTTGTTCCATGATTATCGATTGATCTCTTGAGTAAATACCCGTTATTTCGGATTATTTACGAACCCGTAATCGAGATGTTTTAAAATCAAAGTGATTTGACATCAAAATACTCCACGGACTGGATGGTTACGATGAGGGCCAGGAATGAGCTGGACCCTAAGGGCCAGATATGGCTGTACTCTTAATTATTAGGCCATAGTGCCTGGGTACCCTATATGTTGGTATGTCTATACAGTTGGGTATATATCTGTACTATATCTTGACTGATCAGCAGGTTATAGTGCATATATTGGTTCTAGTGTCCAGTCTAATTTATTGTTGATCGCCATTAACGACATTCCTTCTTGAAAAGTTTTATGATTACAAAACCGGACAAAACCCTGATTCAAGATATGAATCTGGGAATTGCTCGTCACTTTTGATTTATGATTAAAGGCCAATGAGGGCCGATGTTTTATTCGCTTAACTGTTTCAAATAAATAAAAATGTTTTTTTAGTCATTTAAAGATTGTTTCCAAAATTTTCTTTAATCTTTACCTGGAAACCAATTATGATACTTGCTGGGCATTTTTGGCTCACTCTTGCTTTGTGAAATCTTATTTCTTTCAGTATCAAATGAAGACAAAAGTGAATAGCTCTTAATAGACATCAAAAGTAGAGATATTCCAGCTAAAGGAATTTTGAGGTGTCAGAGTAAATTATATGAGGAAGTTAGTAAAGAGGTAATAAAATTGCATTTAGTTTCTGTAATTTTAGAAGGTTAGTTTCTTGTTTCATACCATAACCTGTAAGCGATCCGGAATAATGAGGGGTTATCTGTATATTTGTTTTAATATACATGTTTATATTATTTAAAGTTGTTTAGTAACACCCAATCCTGACCCCGGATTTGGGGAAGTTACAGTTGGCATCAGAGCCACAGGTTATTGGTCCCTGAAATAAGAATAGGTGGAAGTAAGATATGATTGACAGGTCATATAAGATAAGGAATACCCTAAGTATACTCATTTTGAGTTCGAGTTGAGTGTGAATTAAGATTAGTAGACCCGATATGGATTAGTAAGATAGGATATTGTTAAGATAAGTGGAAGGCGAATATATTGACACTATAGATATATTGAGTTCCTAGATCCTATAGCTGCGAAGAGACGATAGCTCGAAGGAGACTGGGTAAATTACCCTGTTTTTTATGCGGTTTTAAAGAAAGAGGAAATTAATTCTTGTAAAAACTTCGTATAAGGAAAAATAAATGAGTTTAGTATAATTTAACTTAGAAGTATGTAATAGGACAAGCTCCAGGCTGGTGGTAACGAGTCGATTGAAGCTGACCAAGAGCCAACGTTGCAACCTTCAAAGGCACCATCGTTGCGAGAGGTTCCTTATTATTTTTCGGGCGCCGTGTAAGGAATGACATCTACTATATTAGGCATACTTAAAGAAGCTGCAACCTTATCTACCGAAAGACCGTCGAATTGCATTAATTAGGTAGTAAGCATATGAGATCAGGGACGACGATGAAAACATCAAAGATAGTAGCAGATGTTAGCATTGGAGTTAGAACTACGAATGAAATAGTATGCAGCGGTAAATGAAGTTCTCGGTGACTAGTGAAGGCGAAATGGATTCAATAAAGAGCAGAATAGATATTGAAATGGATGAAACCTTAGGTGGTCATTTCTTTAATTAGGTACCTTGTTGTGGTTGAAGAGAACAACAACCAACTCATATAGTAAGGACAACCAGATGTTCGATTTTTAAAATTCTAAAACAAGTTTTCGAAAAAGATTTTTTTTAACAAAATTTCTAAAAGATCTTTACACAAAATGAGTTTTAAAATTTGGTTGTCAATTTACTACTTGAGTTCTTGTTATTATAAGTATTAGATTACCCGAAAGAATACTTGATTGAACTCAGTATTGTTAGTTCAAAGGGACAAGTAGACCCGCTAATACGGAGAAGTTTAAAATGGGTTTGTTGATCCAAAAGAAGCTCGTGGATGATTGAAGAAAATGGAGAAATCTTCCAGATGATTGAAGAAGAATAATATTCCTATCGACGGAGTCGAGGTGTTGCATGATCAATGATTACGCTACGCGGCATAGAAGAAATTAGAAATTATGATTATAAATTCCGTAAGAATGCGAATATGGTTGAATTATTAAAGTATCAAACATGGAAGCATGATGCTAAAAATACAAGACTTACATGGCAGGGATGAAGCAAGAAGTTATGACGGAAAATTTAACGAGAAGGCAATTATGCTCAGATTGTTGAAACGTTAAAGGTATTTCCAAAAGATATTCCAAATCTATCATCTGACGTGGATCTGGAATCTGTTATTTGAACGAGCCCTAAAAGTATGCATAAGTGAAACGTAGATGGCGATCAACGGTGTCATTATTTTCCACGACTGCGTATACTCTTCTTGATTCTTGAATATGTGTAAGCTTTTATCAGTGATAAATATATGAGACAAGAAAGAAATAAAATATATTATATTCTTTCCAAATTATCTATCTTCTCAAAATATTGCTTTTTGATTGAGAG
This sequence comes from Apium graveolens, assembly GCF_009905375.1. Lineage (NCBI taxonomy): Eukaryota > Viridiplantae > Streptophyta > Magnoliopsida > Apiales > Apiaceae > Apium > Apium graveolens. Next base: position 291,928,690 of record NC_133651.1, read on the forward strand.
AAATATTATTATGGTATGACGCTTTGTCGGAATGACGAAGAATCTGGTGGGACGCCACCTAATCATGTGCTGTTTGCCATATAGTATGAAAGACTGGCCATCTTGAGTACAAATGTGGTTGTCTCATTCATATCTAAATCCTTACTCATTCTTCCTTCTTTAATTATGAGTTATTGACATATGAATTCTCCCAATCATTTTGTTACATTGTTGTTTTTACAAAGCTTGTTAGGTCCCAATGCGTTTGTAGAAGGGGGGGGTTGAATACAAACGGTACCGAATAATCGAATATATGCGGAATAAAAAATGTGAAACAAAATTCAAGTTAAATAAGAATATTATTAAACTTGAAGGGTGTTACAACAACTGTATCAATTACAAGGAATTAATCTCAAATTAATTATCACAAATTTAGAATAAATTCGACATGAACTTTTTCTATTTTTGCAATAATTAGAATCAAATGCTAAACGCGATTTGAGATTAAGTTCTAGGGATTTTGATCCGCTAGATTGTTACACAAGAGCAATATAAAGATTTTTAGTGGATTGGATTTAACTTTACAATCTAGAAATTTAATCTTGAAATATGCAGATGAAAAGATGAAATATTTCTTCTTGTTTTTCTTTTCTGCTTTGTTCTTGACTTCTGTGTTCTGGATTGGATATTTTTTGATTGAACTGCTTCTACTTCTTTTTAATCAATCAACTGAATAGAATTGAACTGGCATGACAATCTCTTTTGGCTCAGCAAGACTTTCGGTAGGACTATCTTTTAGAACTAGCAAGACAATCAGAATGAACTAGCAAGACATTCGGTATGACAATCAATTGTCATACCGATTGTCATAGTAGTTCAAACAGATTGTTTTTGCTGGAAATAAATAGATTTAAATTCTATAAAAATTCTGGTAAGACAATCCTTTTGAATTAGCATGACTTTCGGTATGACTATTGATTGTCATACCGATTGTCATACTAATACAATCAGTTGTCTTGTTGAATTAAAACAGATTTTTAAACCAATTTAAATTCTGAAAATTCTTAATATTAATTCAGAATTAATTAATCAATTAATTTAATTAATCAAATAAATTAATCTTTTGCAGATATAATTTATTTTCTTAATTAAATTATATGACTTAATTAATTAATAGAGAATTAATACTAATCTTGAGCAGCATCTATTCTTCTGTATATCTTCTGAAAATCACTGAAATATATGAATCAATTCCACCACTTCAATGTTGACACTCGATGTACTGTCTGGTTCATGAGTGACTAACTTCCGTGACGTTTCTTCATGTCTTGACTTTGATACTCTGATTTTCTTCAGATTAAATCCTTGTAATTAATGATACTCTGACGAGATCTCTGTCACCTGATTAAATCCACAATCTTGATTTGTATCACTGAGGCTTGATCAATTCCTTGAGCTTCTTCAAGTGAATTAACTCCTCAAGTCTGTAGATGAACCTTGTTTCTGAATCCTCTGACAGATGTTACTTTGCGAGATCTCTCTGACGGTAGATCCACTATTTACTTATTACATTCTTATTTGAGTTGAGTTGAATCCTCGAATATACAAATAGGCCTATGACATATGACTTACAATCTCCCCCTATTTTGTTTGTTAGACAATAACACACAAATACCTAGAGGATAACTCAACTAACAAATAAGAAAAAGATATAAACTGAAATGCAAAGTAAATAGTAGAAAAGTTTCTGGAAGACATTTAACATTTTCTAGATTCCACGTAGATGTTCCTCTAGACTGAACATATCTTCAAGTAGTTTCATCTTCATTTGTACAACCACATTTCCTGTTGAGAAACCCATATCTCTCTTGCTTCCCCCCTATGAGAATCAACTGATTAAAGAAGATCACCTTCGTTTACCACCTCTCCCGTACAATAGGATCCGCATATAAAAGCTAATGGTACTCCCCTTTTGAAAATAACTTCTTCCCTTACTAAAAAATCACCTTGTGTTTACCACCTCTCCCGTACAATAGGATCTGTAGTTACAAACAACAATGGTGTGGTGTAGTGTACATATGATCTTTTTCTTCCTCCCTGCTATTTCTCCCCCTTAGTTGAGGAATCCTCCAAACTATTACTTAAGCTTTTATCTCCCCCTTAAAGAAGGAATGTATGCCGTCGTCTGAAGAAGTTCTCATATTTCACTTGGTTGGAAAAGAAATAACAAGAAGTTTCTCTTTCTTCCTCACTGTGAGTGTGTGATTCTGTTTAGTGTACCTCACATGTGTTTCACTCTTCTCTCCACTCGTGTTTACACTCATTCTCACAAGTGTATCACTCCTCTCATAGCTCCAAAAATCAGCTGTACCTGCAAGGAAAATCACCTTAGCCATCCTTAAGGAGGTCACAGGTGGTGCAATGGGAGTTCACAAATCCCCATCCTTGTTAAACTCGTCAGATGAATTTGAGTCATAATCTACAAGTTGCTAGTTTCCCTTTTAGGGTTCCAGATTTGAATTCTGGGAAGGTAAACAATGATCCAACGAATTTAGCATAAAGATCAAAGTTCCCTTCTAATGTCTGTGAAGACATTTCCTTGTGACTCATCAGGTAATATTTGAATCATTGTCAACAAGTTGCCGATCTGCACCTATGTCAGATCCACTATCCGCAGATGCATCCAGGGGATTTAAGCCTGGGGAGGTAGACACTGACCACTGACATATGGCTTTTGGATCAGTATCCTCTCCTAACACCTGTAAAGGCAATTGGTCCATTAACGAACCTTAAACAATCGAATCTGACCTTAAAATGGTCGAAACTCTTGTTTCCGTCAACTCATCCTTTGTGTGTGTAACCTCTCCTTGTGCATCAATAATTGTTTATATTTGAAGTGGTGACACTACATCGGATGCCTTGGTCGACAGGCAAAATTCAATAGACGCACCCTGTTGAGAGAATGAATCTAGTAACTATTTTTGTGCCTTTTCAGTCATTACATCTTTTTGAGAAGATGTATGGGGGCTAGCAGTTGTCTCGGTTTAAATACTACTCATCTATGTAGGAGACAGAGCTACTGGGTTGACTACAGAACCTTCCTTATATGGTGCACTAAGGCACTATCTCCCTCACGCTTATTCATACTACATTTAGTGGTAAAAGAGTGTTGGTTGGTTCTGTTTTTGTGTTTGTCTTTACAGTCTGGAATAGACGTTGTGGGTTTTCAACCTCATGACTGTCAATGAAAGAAAGTCATTGGAGACTGAACCTGTAACACAGAATATATGGAACTATAGAGAGATAAAATATACTTAAGATCTATAATGAATGAAAATTATACATTTAATCTTTTGAGAGAGATGATGTACAATAGTGATTTCAAAGGATTTTACATGAAATAAGAAATCACTAATGTAGAAAGAAGTTTGATTTACTCCTAAAACTCACTGCACATATTAAACAATATGATTGTGCCTAGTGATTAGAGAGTTATAAATATGACGATTGCTTGAGCAGTACACTAGTTCATACCAACCTGAAGTGAGATTATGAAGAAGAGATTGCATAGTCCAATAGATCTGCAGCTGCAAAGTCCATGAACTGTGGTGCACTGACTTCCTCTTTTGACTCACCAACCAGGAGTACACTTGTACACATCTTACTAGAGTCCAATTCCAAGTGTAATGTGCAGCAGGTGCCTGATATGTCATAATATTCTCAAGTCTCGTCACTGGTGCTATATGTTAGATACTGCTTCCTGATAATAACCTAGCATAATATACAAATTTTCAATGATAACATTCCCAGCTTGCAAACAGCCATATCCCTCAGATAAACCTTTGCTGTTATCTCCAAAGGTAACCAGGGGGCCAGCTTTCTCAATCCACATTTGATAGCAGGGCTCTATCTCCGGTCATATGTCTTGATGATCCACTGTCAAGAATCCACACTCCCGGTTTCACCTGTTTTAATGCCCTGCAACACAAATGGATTAACCCTTTTTCAGAACCCAAACTTGGTTGGGCCCGACATTCTTATAGAACTGTCCTTTGTCAGGAAAAACAACATTTTTAATTTTAATTGTCTCAACTTTCTCAATGACTGAACATTTGACCTTGTAAACAGCCTTAACAAATTTCTGTTTAAGCTTAGGCACAAATGTCTCATTTCTAGCCTTAGAAGGACTAGCAGTCTTAGACCTATCATGCTTCTTGTTATTCACAGTCTTATCATTAGAAACATGCTTACCATTAAAATAAGCATACATCATATTAAAAGCATAAGACATACAATTAGAAACACCACATGCTTTATGAGAGTGATTAATAGAAGGCAATTTATGCATGGCAGACATGGCATTTTTGTTATCCAACTCATGTGTGTCTGAGTTAGTCTCAGTTGCTTTCACAACTTTGACTGGAACTTTCGACACACTTGACTTGGAAACAACCTTCTCATTAGCATGATCTTTAACACGTATTTCTTCTTGAATAACAGAAGAGGTCGCATCAAATGGTTCAGCAATTGATGCTTTATAGAGGGGTTCATCAACACCCTTAAGCACATGTGGTACTTCCCTCCCTTTAGCACAAACATGAGGAGGGGAGTTTATGCCTAATTCTCCAATAGCAGCATTGTAATCATAACCTATTCCAGATGTTTGATTAACAGCTTGCTTACTATAGAACTCTTTAACTTCGAACAAGAATTGAAGTAGGCTCTAACCTTAGTCTCAAGACCGGTGATCTTGTCTTTGAGAATAGTTTCGAGTTTTCTATAACAGTCAACTCTATTCTCTAGAAAAGATACTTGTTCTTTTAATTTGTCTTGATTAATGTGCAAAAGTCTTAATTCATTGACCTCTTTCTCAAGGTCTGTGATATGTAAACTTAACAGTTCATTATCACGACGTGCACAATCTAAGTTACCTCTTAGATGATAAACCATTTCAGCATCAGAAAGTTTTACCTCTATTCTTGACGATGAAGCTTTTCCATCATTAGCCATAAGAGCAAGATTTCCTTCTTCTTCATCTTCACTGTCAGTATCATCCCAGCTTCTTCCCTTTGCCAGATAAGCCCTTTCAGAGTTCTTTCTTACTTGCTTTGGCTTCCTACATTCTATGGCAAAATGTCCCAACTCATTGCAGTTATAGCATCTAATGGTGCTCCGATCAACCATCCCTGTTTTGTATTCACCACTGCTGGTGTTAGAGGATGAAGATCCACCTTTCTGGAATTTGTTGTAGTTGGACTTGTACTTAAGCTTGGGATTCCTCTTGAATCTGACATGGGAGAATCTCTTGACAATTTGGGCCATTGACTCGTCTTCCAATTGCTCCAGCTCTTCCAAGGAATAAAAATCATCACTTGATTGATTTGTAGTAGGAGGATCATAATCTGCTACTAACATATTTTCCTCAGCCTTGGAACACTGTACCATTCTCTCCAATTGTTGAGATTGCTGTTGTTGTTGACCTTCAGCTACAAGCGCAGTAGATGTGCTGACCATTCTATCCTTCCCGTAGACTTCCTTCTGTTGAATCTGCTCCAACTCATAGGTTTTTAACACTCCATAGAGCCTGTCCAAAGAAATCTCACTCAGATCTCTAGCTTCTCTAATGGCAGTGATTCTATGTTCAAGATGAGTTGGCAGTGTTAAAAGGAACTTTTTGTTGACCTCCCTGATTGAATAAAATTTTCCATTGATGTTCAGGTTGTTGATCAACGCATTGTACCTCTCAAACACTTCAGGTAATTCCTTCTCCTTTGATTTAAAATGTTCATACTCAGAGGTTAGGATCTCCAACTTGTTCTCCCTAACTTCCTCTGTGCCTTCATTGATCACCTCAATAGTTTCCCACATGTGTTTGGAATTTTTACAGTTCATCACATGTCTGTTCATTAAGGGATCAAGGGTATCAATTAAAATTAATTGAAGGCTGGCATCCAAGGAGGCTTCTTCCTTTTCATCAGGAGTAAAATTTTCAGGATCTTTAGGATAGGTTCTGGCTTTGGTGATCACAACATCATCTACTATCACCTCCGGTTCAATAACCATCGGAGTTTTTATCCCCTTCTTTAACAAGTTTGAATATTTGGGATTTGCCACTTGTAAAAACAAGAGCATCTTCTTCTTCCACATAATATAATTCTCTTTATCAAATTGTGGAATTTTAACGGTTCCAACTTTTTGTGAAGTCATTATGAATTTTTGAATGAATAAAAATTCAAGGAGTTGAAAAATCATAAAAGTCTAGGATCTTGATTTGTTCGTTAATCAGACGGCTCTGATACCAATTGTTAGGTCCCAATGCGTTTGTAGAAGGGGGGGGGGTTGAATACAAACGGTACCGAATAATCGAATATATGCGGAATAAAAAATGTGAAACAAAATTCAAGTTATATAAGAATATTATTAAATTTGAAGGGTGTTACAACAACTGTATCGATTACAAGGAATTAATCTCAAATTAATTATCACAAATTTAGAATAAATTCGACATGAACTTTTTCTATTTTTGCAATAATTAGAATCAAATGCTAAACGCGATTTGAGATTAAGTTCTAGGGATTTTGATCCGCTAGATTATTACACAAGAGCAAGATAAAGATTTCTAGTGGATTGGATTTAACTTTACAATCTAGAAATTTAATCTTGAAGTATGCAGATGAAAAGATGAAATATTTCTTCTTGTTTTTCTATTCTGCTTTGTTCTTGACTTCTGTGTTCTGGATTGGATATTTTTTTATTGAACTGCTTCTACTTCTTTTTAATCAATCAACCGAATAGAATTGAACCGGCATGACAATCTCTTTTGGCTCAGCAAGACTTTTGGTAGGACTATCTTTTAGAACTAGCAAGATAATCAGAATGAACTAGCAAGACATTCGGTATGACAATCAATTGTCATACCGATTGTCATAGTAGTTCAAACAGATTGTTTTTGCTGAAAATAAATAGATTTAAATTCTATAAAAATTCTGGTAAGACAATCCTTTTGAATTAGCATGACTTTCGGTATGACTATTGATTGTCATACCGATTGTCATACTAATACAATCAGTTGTCTTGTTGAATTAAAACAGATTTTTAAACCAATTTAAATTCTGAAAATTCTTAATATTAATTCAGAATTAATTAATCAATTAATTTAATTAATCAAATAAATTAATCTTTTGCAGATATACTTTATTTTCTTAATTAAATTATATGACTTAATTAATTAATAGAGAATTAATACTAATCTTGAGCAGCATCTATTCTTCTATATATCTTCTGAAAATCACTGAAATATATGAATCAATTCCACGACTTCAATGTTGACACTCGATGTACTGTCTGGTTCATGAGTGACTAACTTCCGTGACATTTCTTCATGTCTTGACTTTGATACTCTGATTTTCTTCAGATTAAATCCTTGTAATTAATGATACTCTGACGAGATCTCTGTCACTTGATTAAATCCACAATCTTGATTTGTATCACCGAGGCTTGATCAATTCTTTGAGCTTCTTCCAGTGAATTAACTCCTCAAGTCTGTAGATGAACCTTGTTTCTGAATCCTCTGACAGATGTTACTTTGCGAGATCTCTCTGACGGTAGATCCACTATTTACTTATTACATTCTTATTTGAGTTGAGTTGAATCCTCGAATATACAAATAGGCCTATGACATATGACTTACAAAGCTTTCAATCAAAATCATATACACAAATTCTCTTCTTGTGTAAGGTCTATTCTTTGAGTGTTTTAAAAGAAGTGAAACGACCCCGTGTAGCAGATGGAGTTACATGTTGATTATGAATAATTACAAGCCAATAAATGGTGGACATTTTCGTGTAAATAAGAATCACTATGCCAATAATGTGGTTGTTACGAAGACATCGAATCAGAAGCGGAAATCTATATACATGATACATTTTAACTTTGAGATTTTGGCGTGAATTGGAGTAGTTAGCAAACCGTATGAGGTAAATTAACCATAGAAATAAGAAAGTAAAGTTGCATACACCAGACGGGGCAAACGATTGACGGGACAACAGAAGTAGATGAAAAAATTCTCAATAATAACCCTTACAAGCGATTAATACGTAAGAAGGTTGCACACCTCAATCTTGTAAGAAATACTTGTCATAAAGGTTGAGGATCGAAGAAATTTTAATTATAAATGAATTTTTGAATGTGTTCTTCAAGAAATTGTTAGGCTTCCCAACTCGAGTGAATGAGTTATGGTGAATTTGACACTCATAACTGAGCCAACGACAAAGGTTCCGTATAGGAAAATATAAATAGAGATAAAGAACTGGTGATCCAATTGCGTCAAATCTTTTAAGAAGTAACGCTTTAAAACCAAATGAGTTCTCATAGAATATGATAGTGTTGATTGAGACCATGTGTTGTTTATCAGAAATTAGACAAGTTAACTAATGAGAAGAAGCGTATACTCTCAAGGGTAGAGGATTTGTTTGATCGGTTGAAAGATGCAGTATAGGTTCTTAAAAGTATCCATATACAAGTATGAGCCATGGAAAATTAGATTAAAATATTTCTTTAGAATGGATTTATGAACAGGTATAAGTGATATGAATTGTCAACTAGAGAGCTTGAAGTGAAAAAGGAGCTAGAAGAATCTTGGAATAAATGAATAAAGTTTTTGAGAAATAGTAGAATAATTTGTAATGATATTCTGATATGCTCAGAAGAAATAAGAAAAGGTATGAATATAATAAGAGTTGTTCATTATGATCTTAAGTTAACTTTGAAGTAATTGTTGTGCTGGTTAGTGACATATGTGATTAGTAGTATGTTATGTGTACAGTATTATGAAATGAGAAGTTTGAATGGTGGCAGTTGATTGGTATACTTGTTAGTTAATTTTTAGTTAATTGTTGGTTGTTTGGATGATTGTTATGGTCGGCTTGAGTCTGATTGGTAGTTAATAATACAGAAGAGATGCTGCCAAGATTTTTGGAAAATATCCTTCTTTTAAAGATAGATTATATACTTTCGTATGTTATCGATATTCCTGTTGATACTCCAAATAATTGCGATCTCGGTTCTTAAAAGAGGTTGTTATAGCCAATCCGACTTTATATAAATACAAAATCATATTACCAGATAACCCCATCGATTTGGCACCAGGTACTGAATCGGTTTCAAAAACTCCGTATCGAATTGCACCAGTTGAAATGAAAGAGCTTGCAACGCAATTGCAAGATCTTCTCGATAGAGGAATTATAAGGCCTAGTGTATCCCCATGGGGTGCACCGGTATTATTTGTGAAAAAGAAAGATGGCAGTATGCGACTATGTATCGACTATCGTGAGCTAAATAAGTTAACTATCAAGAACAAATACACTTTGCCATGAATCAATGATTTATTTGATCAACTGAAAGGAGCAGCATAGTTTCCAAAAATCGATTTAAGATCGGGTTATCACCAGTGAAAGATCAAGGCGGAAGGTATTCCTAAGACTGCTTTTCGAACGAGATATGGACACTACGAATTTCTCGTAATGTCGTTTGGACTGACCAATGCACCAGCGGAGTTCATGGATTTAATGAACAGAGTGTTCAAGAAGTACTTGGATAAATTTATCATTGTATTTATTGATGACATCTTGATTTACTCGAAAACTGAAGGAGAGCATGCAGAACATCTGAGAAACACTTTAGAAACCTTGAGGAAGGAACAACTTTATGCAAAATTTTCGAACTGTGAATTCTGGTTAAAGGAAGTGCAATTTCTAGGTCATATAATCAGTATTGAGGGAATTTAAGTCGATCCAGCAAAGATTGAAGCTATTCTAAATTGGGAAAGACCAAAGACCCCGACGGAAGTTAGAAGTTTCTTGGGATTAGCTGGTTACTACAGGAGATTTGTTAAAGACTTTGCGAAGATAGCTACGCCATTGACCAAGTTGACTCGGAAGAATGAAAAGTTTATATGGAATAAAAAATGTGAAGAAAGTTTTCAAGAATTGAAGAATCGACTAGTAACCGCACCTGTACTTGTGTTACCTGATGATCAAGGAAACTTCGTCATCTACTGCGACGCTTCCTATCGAGGACTTGGATGTGTATTAATACAGCATGGCAACGTAATCGCGTATGCTTCTAGACAACTAAAGCCTCATGAGCAAAAATATCCGACGCATGATCTGGAATTAGCAGCAATTGTGTTTGCACTGAAACTCTGGAGACATTATCTATATGGCGAGAGGTGTGAAATCTACATGGATCATAAGAGCCTGAAGTATATTTTTACGCAGAAAGAACTCAACATGAGAGCGACGTTGGATAGAGCTAATCAAAGATTACGACGTATCAATCAACTATCATCCAGGTAAAGTGAATATTGTAGCAGATGCATTGATTCGAAAGGAAAGATTGAATCTGTTGACGTCCTCAGAAGAATTGATCTAGGAATTAGATAAATTGGAAATTAAAGTTCGTATTCTAGAAAGCTCCACTGAAATGAACTACGCAGTGACATTCCAGCCAGAATTATTGGAAAAGATAAGAAGGTGTCAGGAGGAAGTAATGAATCATGAAATCGACAATTTGTCAGGAGAAGAAATTACCGAGCATAAAGATAGTAAGGGAATTTTTCGAGTTGCTTCGAGAATCTGGATACCTAATGTACCGGATTTGAAGGAAGAAATTTTGTATGCCGCTCACAGCTCAAGATATTCAATTCATCCCGAAATCACAAAGATGTACAGAGATTTGAAGGAAAACTTTTGGTGGCCAGATATGAAGAAAGAGATAGCTGAATGGGTTAGTAAATGTTATACGTGCCAACGAGTCAAAGCTGAACACCAACGCCCAAGTGGATTACTACAACCATTAGATATTCCAGAATGTAAATGGGAACACTTAGCAATGGATTTCGTAGTAAGACTTCCGAGAACCAGAGCAAATCATGATGCGATTTGGGTTATCATTGACTAGTTAACAAAGTTAGCACATTTCCTTCCAATCAACGAAAGGTTTTCGCTTGACAAGTTAGTACACCTATATCTTAAGGAAATAGTGATACGCGATGGAGTGTTGGTATCCATTGTATCTGATTGAGATCCCCGTTTTAGTTTGAGATTTTGGAGACAATTTCAGGATTGTCTAGGAACTAAACTAAAAATGAGCACTGCTTATCATCCACAGACGTACGGGCAAAGTGAAAGGACAATTCAAACAGTTGAAGATATGCTACGTGTATGTGCGATGGATTTTGAAGGTAGTTGTGATGAACATTTACCGCTAGTGGAATTCTCCTACAATAACAGCTATCATGCTAGCATTGGAATGCCACCTTATGAAGCCTTATATGGAAGAAAGTGTAGATCACCTACATGTTGGGATGAAGTTGGAGAACGCAAAATTCTAGGTCTAGAACTGATTCAGCAAACCAAGGAAAAAGTAGAACTTATCCAAAAATGACTCGAAGCAGCACAGAATCGACAACGTAAATATGCAGATCTAACCAGGAAGGAAGTGGACTATCAAGAAGGAGAACATGTATTACTAAAGATATCACCATGGAAGGGATTTACTAGGTTTGGCAATAAGGGCAAGCTAAAGCCTCGATACGTCGGTCCATTTGAAATTTTGAAGAGAGCCGGAAAAGTTGCATACGAGTTAGGCTTACCGCCCCATATGCAGCATATCCATAATGTGTTTCGCGTGTCAATGCTTAAGAAGTATAATCCTGATACAAGGCATGTAATAGTATGAGCCAATAGAGCTTCAAGCTGATTTATCATATATAGAACAACCAGTAATAATTTTAGATCGGAAAGAGAGAGTATTGAGGAATAAGTCTGTATCATTAGTAAGTGTCTTATGAAGAAATCATGTGGTTGAAGAGTCAACCTGGGAGCTTGAAAGTGAGATGTTAAAAAAGTATCCTCAGTTATTTTCATAGCGAGATTCTGTGGACAGAATCCTAATAAGGGGGAGAATGTAACGACCGAGAAATTACGGATGTATTATATCTTAATAAAGGTGATTTATGTGTATTATTATGTCATTAAGTGTGCTGAGTCATAAAACCCTAACTGCTATGTGCTATGTGTTTTCTGTTTCGATCAGAATGTGTTTCGGGTATTTATTGAGTGTTTTATTATAAGTTAAATGTTTTATATCAAAAGTTTTATGGCCCAAATAGTGTTTTAATAGCCGATATTTCATATAAAATCATTGGCCCTATTTTACCAAGTATGGCCTATACCGTATCAATATTCTGAACATCTAGACGTTTTACAAATTTTCTTGTTTCGCGAAAAATAATTTTTCCGGGCCCCTTCGGGTGTCAAAAACTCCACAAAAATCACATTTTTATTTTTATATGATCATGAAATTATCAAACATCATTTTTCGTTGTATTTTTGTATTATTCACAATTTTTGGGATTTTTTGGCATATATTTTATATTTATTAAATATTTAAAAATTCATAATACCCAAAAATTATAAAAATTGGGGACAATTAATTTAATTAGATGTATAATTAGGACCTTAATTTTATTTAGGGGTATTATTTTAGCTAGTATAAATAGTTGATTTACTATTAATTATTAATTAGTTAATTATTAAAAAAAATCAGAAAAATAGAAATTAAAAGTGTTGGTGAAGTTCTTGTTCTTGGAGGAGGGAGAAGATCAAACCGTGATTTCAAAAGATTCACTGAACCACTGAAAAAGCTCGAGTAACCAAAATCATCCATGTGGAAAGACGAATCTAGTGATAGTAATATCATCAACTGAGGTTGGTTAACTCTTAAAATCGATTTTTTGTGTTCTTAGTATGAATTTCGGTTTTTGAGTTTGAAGAATCGTTTGATTATTTTGATGATCCAGTTAGCTTTATCTTGATCTTAGGAAGGATTTGATGTATTTACTTTGATTTTATAACCCCTGGAGTGCTATACCGAGCTCTTGGTTTTAGTGTTTTTATGATTTCATTTTTTTAGAATTTATAGGTATTTGTGATTGATTCTAATTGTTAGAAGTGATTTTAGACAATTAGGGCTTTGATTTAGTACCAGAATCGTGTTATTTGGTTTCGATTTGACTGAAAACGATGTCGCCGGAGTTTGGAGTTCAAGGTCGCCGGTTTTTGTTCGATTCTCGCTGGAGAAGGCGATGGAGTCGTCGTCGGTTGCAGTGGATCAGGTAGCTGTGCTGTAGGAGTGATTTGGAATGAATTTGCGGCAAGAACGGAGCAAAATCATTCCGTTTGGCCCATGATTTGAGCTCGCCAGAATTCGGCGAAGACCCGCTGGAAACTGGAGCTTTTCCAGAAATCGGTCGGTGTTCTTCCTGACCCTGTTAGCTTTCCCTGACCCGAATTCTTAACCCATTACGACTCGGTTTTGATCCTGAAAACCCAGTTGTAATTTCTGAATAGTTGTTTCTGGAATTTTCTAATTTAATTTTATTTTTATAAAAACAGAAAATTAGTTTTTGATAATTAGAAAATCAAATAAATTATTTGAATAAAATCTGAATTATTTTGAAAATAGTTTCTAAATTATTTTATTAATTTAGAAATTCAAAAATTTATGTATTTATTTATTTATTATTATTTGGACTGATTGGTTGTTCGATAATTAATCAGTTTAATCGAATAACTCGTAATAATTCGAGTTGCGTTCCGAATTTTAGGAATCCGGAGTATGAATAATTATTTGTTTACTTACTTCTTTCCAGATTATGTAATATTTATTCGTACGATTAATTATTTTTAATTAATCAATTTAACTAAATAATTTGTATTAAATTGTAATTAATTCCAAAAATTAGGGAACATTTATTTTAAAATATGATAATTCCCAGATAATTATTTAAAATATAATTGAGGTTTAATTAATTGTGAATAATTAATTATAATTGAATAATAATTGATTAATTCTTGTTTATTGCGTAGTAATTAAACTGTCTATCCGATTTAATCGAAACGAAGACTCTTAGACCCATAAAAATGACCCGATTCTATTAAAAATAGTTATAAATCATAATTTCTTTCGGGAGCGAGTTGGCTTATGATACTTATTCATTTACAGACCTTATTAGTTATGCATTGAGTCTAATAAATCCCAGAAAATTAAGAAACGAGTCAGAAATTGTTTGTTAATGCAAATATAAATCCGATTTCGATTCTAAAAATATTTGTGAGCCTAAATTAATTATGTGCCTTAGGTGCTATGTGATTTACGTGACTACTTGAACTCTATTTGTTAGATAAATATATACGAGTCAGATAGAATCGTATGGGTAGACGATAAGAATAAGCGTATGATAGATAATTATACGTTGTCGGTTAATTAAAATGGTATCTTTTATGATAGATACACATAGTGCGAGGCATTCAAATCCAGACAGGGATAGTGGAAGTAAAGCCTGATTAAGTATGGTAATGGAACGAGTAGATACAAAATAAATGAAAGCATAGAATAACAATTGAAGACTAGAAAGTGGATCAATTGAGGCAAGTATTCCTAACCTTTCTTCTAAAATACTGCAAATATTTCTTCATTCATATTCTAAGTTCAGAATAGTTAGATGTTTTTATATTTCGCTGCAATTACTCTTATTTATGCAAGTACCTCTGTAAGGTCCCGCAAGAGGGCTATTTTAAGCTAGAAGGGGGGTTGAATTGGTTAATTACCAATTTAAAAATTGTTATGGCATTTTAAAATAATTTATCCCTTTTTAAAACTTTACCGAGTGGTTATGCAGTTTATATGTGCGGAAAATAAAGTGCAAGGAAAGAAAATACCACACGGTAATTTTATCCTGGTTCGCGATGGCGCAACCTCTAATAGATTCGCTCACCCCTACTCCAGTCCCCGAGGTCCTCTCCCGGACTCGGGATTTTCCCTTATAATAAACTCGCTCCTTTAGTAGGCGGAGAAGCCTTTACACCCTTACAAGTATTTCTCTTGGTGCGTAACATAAGGGTCACCACCTCAAAATAAATGTAATACCTACACAACTTATCTTAGACAATAACTCCCCGCTATTTCTTCAAAGTTGTTGTAGAGCCTTTGTTTGAACTTGGCTTCCTTAGCTATCGTCGGTCTTGGATCTTAGTGATCCGGTCTTGGGTCTTTCCTCTTCTTCACGGTGCGGAGACTACTAACTCCTCGCTAGTACGTATAGTACTTGGGTCTTAGAATGAGAATCACCTCACGTCACTTCACCTTACTACAAAACTAATAAGACAATCCACAAAACAAACCAAGTATAGAAAATATGGTTTGAACTAGTATGTTACTGTACTAGCCCACAAATAGTATAATATTTAAATAAGAATATTAAAACTAAATAAGAATACTTGACTTGAGATAATAAATGGTAGTCCAAGTGTTTTTATAATTACTCCTTTATAGATTTAAAATGAAGTTGTGGAGTAATATGAGAAGTCTTTTATATAAAGCACTTATAGCTTATGACTTCTTTAGTATTCAACTTCTATCAATTACGTATTTATAAATCGAAGAATACTTTAGTTACAATCTCGGAATTGTAACTTATCCTTTACACTCGTAGGCTTAAGGATTTTAGTATACCAATGTTTTGACACTTATGTGGTCAAAGTATACTTTTAACTTCAAGCACTTGTATAAGTTTTATGATTCTTAGCCAAGATCCAAATAAGAGAAGTGCAAGTAATTGGCGTAAGATCGTGCTTTTGAAGTTTAGACGAATAATTACGAGTAGTTTATATATATCGAATAAGAACCCCACAGAACACTGAAAGATGTTAGAATGGGCTTATACGATATGTCTCGTAATTGTTTATATACACGATATGTGTTAGGCAAGATCCAATTAAAGAGCGTGAAATTAATTGGCTAACTCGTGGATTTGATTCGTCTTTAATTAATTTAATAATTACGAAGTGTTTATAGATCGAGTTATAATCCCCCGTAACACTAAAGATGTTAGAAAAGATTAAACTATGCTTCGTAATATTTTATGTGCATGATATTTGTTAGCCAAGATCCAATTAAAGAGCATGCAAATAATTGGCTAACTCGTGAACTTAATTCATTTTTGTAATATCCGGGATACCACGTGTAATTATTTTATCAATAAATAATTTTTATGTAATTATTATGTGAATTTTGGTGAATTATCTACTAATTGATAATAATATTTTGATGCAAATATGTGATAAAATGTGAGTTTGTTAATTTTATTATGTCCATAATAAAATATAGATAATTAAGGAATTTTTCTGGTAATTTTTGGAGTGTTATATGATTTTATACTAATTAATGAATTTACTAATTATTTTCTGAATAATTACAAAATTATTTTATAAAGCCGGGAATCGTCCAACCTCAACCGTTTATACGTTTTTGTAACCCGAAACTCTTCCGAAAACTCCTTCCTAACCTAATCTGGTAATTCCGGACATTTTCCGTGTTTTAACTTTTTCGATCCGGATTACGGTTCGACCCGTGCGCGGCCCCGCGCAAGATTTTCGATACGACAATCATTTCGGTGAATCAACGTGACCCGTATTCTCGAAAGACGGGATATTATTACATTATTTTCGTATAAAGTATTTTATAAAAAGCCCGGTTTGGATAATTATCCAATACGAGTATCAAATCGGATCGTTTTTGTGGTTACTTAGCGGCTAAGTAACTAATTTAACGATCCAAAATGATCCAGAACGAACCAATATTCCGTAAATATAAATAGCATATTTCTTATTTCATTTTATTCGTTTATTCATTTACAACCAGTAAAAATACTGTAAATACAGAGAAAAACCCTAGACACCGATACGTTCCTGAGAATCAAACGCACAAACGAAGGCGTTACCGAACTCCGATTCAAGCAAGCGATATATCAAAACGAAGCTCTAGAAATATAGAATCATACTCAATCATCAGTTTTTACACAGAAATCAAGGTATTTTTCTGATCTAATTATTTTAATTCGAATTAATTATAGATTAAATTTTGAATTTTTGTTCTTGATGTTGTTGATATGATTTGATGATTCCACCGTGTAGATAATATTTTTCTGGTCAATTTGATATATTATATTTCAAAAACCGAGTTCAATAACATATAGAAATTGAGGTTTGATTTTCTTGAAAATTCAAAAATTAGGGTTCTTGGTGTTTTTGAGGTATAATTTGGGGCTTTTTGATTCGCGAATTCTGGGCTAACCTGGTACATATCAACGTGTTCTTCTCGTGATGAGGAATCGAATGATGTAAACAAAATCATTAAACGATGCCGGAAAAGGTTGGTACGGCCGATCGAAGTTCTCGCCGCCGGCGAGATTCTTCGCGATTTTCCGGCCATTTCACGATATTTTTAACGATTTTATTTGCAGATTCATGCTCCCCTTAACTGGTACTGTAATTCTGGAGGATTTGGGTTGATTCTGGGCACGTTGGCTCGTCGCCTGCGGCCGGAGACGGCGACGACAACGCTGCAAAATTATGATTAAGTCCCCGAAGTTTCGTTTTTTTTTCAAAATAAACCCTGAAGTTTTCCAGTTTTGCAAATTGGCCCCTGTTGTTTAGTTTTATTTTAAAAATAATACTTTTATTATTTTAAAAATCAGAAAATTATTTATTTAATTATTTTAAATTCAGAAAATAGTTTCAATTATTTATTTATTCAAAAATAAATCAAAATTATTTTATTAATTAATTGTAATTAGTTTTTGATTATTTTAATTAATTGATTAATTTATTATTAATTGATTAATTAATTTAATTAATTATTAATTAATTTTAATTGATTTAATAAGTAGATTTAATTAGTTAAAATTGATTTAAAAATTCCGAAAAGTAGTTTCGAGCTTTAAAATATTATTTTAAATTATTTTCAAGGCTAGATAATTATTATAAAATTATTTTAAGGTCAGATTCGAGTGTTCGAACCCTATTATTTAATTATAAAATGATTCGGAGTCCCGTTTAAATTCCAAAAAATGTTCAAAAATTCGTATTAAATACTTATAACATCATTTTAACCCCGAACCTTCTTTGATTAATTATTTTAACTAAATATCTTACATGCTACGTGTTATATGTGATCTGATTGTTGCATAATATGATTGTATGTGCGTTGTTTGACTGTTTTATTCATAACTTTCAATCCGTGCGTCGGATCTGGGTGAAACGAAGGGTAGTTAAAAGCTTGTAACAAATAAAACGAAATGAGAATAAGTATTGATAAGTACATATGATGTTTAACAGAGGAAGCGAGACGTAGAAAGGGAAAGCAGGTAATCAGTGAGTGGGAATCAATTGATAAGTGCTAGTAAAGTGAAAGCGAATCGATAAGACAAGTGTTTCTTTTCTTCTTAATTATATTGCAAGTATTTTGGAACACTCTCCATTATATCGCAATTACTTTAAACAGTTATTATTCTATATTTCAAGTACTTTGAAGTACTTAACCCAAACCCTGATTCTTATTGATCTCGAGCCATAAGCCTGTTTCTTCATAAACCGTTGATTATTGGATTCACATATACAAACCACACCTACACGATACTACTCCACAAATACATACCTACCACATACTGATTCCTGATACGAAATTGCTTATCATACCAACCCCTATATCTTGTGTAACAGAAGACCAATTCTTGTAACTCTTGAACCCTTTGGTCTTCTGCTTTCTGTTTAATTCGTTGATCGAAATTCAACCTTTATGATTTCCTGGTTATTTCATGGAATTACAGACAATCCTATGTTTCTAAATAAATGTTGTTCATGATTCAACTACTGAGTTACATTGCTTATCATATCGTGATTCTAGAATTGGATTGTTTTTAAATATGGATCAGATTCGTGGTCGGACCAGATTCGTGGTCATATTAGAGCAAAGCTGAAAGCCTTGCTCGGGGTTAGTGCGTGACTGATCAGCAGCCTAACCTTGGTTTTTAAAATGAAAATGAATATCCAATTCTAATCATTCTTATCGGTAAACTTGAATACTTATATCATTTCAATTGATCATTTTTAATCTCGGTTACTGTCTTTGTGACTTGCTGAGCTAGTTAGCTCACTCTTGCAAATCTGTTTATATTCTTTTCCAGTGAAAAAGGAAACTGGTGATAGCAAGGATCCTCAGACGAGTGTGCGAGCTAGGTATTCAGGTTGAAATGGAATAGACTAGTAGATGATGATTGACTTGGTTGTGTTGATAGTTTGTAATAAAGTTTAAACTTCAGTTGTAAGATAAATAAACCGGGATTTGGTACGTTTGTGTAATAAATAAGATTGTGGCTTGTGGACATACTTTAAACTGCATCGATCCGTGGATTATGGTAAGTGGGGTCATTTTATATACATATTAATTTATTCATAACAGGTTTAATATGGTGTGTCCCGAGTTTGGAGGGCATTACAGTTTGGCATCAGAGCCACGGTTTAAAGTCACTGCCACAAGCCTAGATTGTCGGGAATGGGTAGAGGGTTAAGATTAGTATTAGGTAATAAAGAAATAGAACGTCAAGAAGTCGAATACGACTAAATAGTAGGCTTTAGTATGATTCGTACCGCGATTCGAGATTCTTATTTTGCAATGTGATTTACGGATAACAGCGATGGCAGATTCCTTTATTTCGATATCATCTTATTACTCGAAACTTTTCATCGGAGGACCGTCATCTAATCCACGTCTTGCTCTTCTGCCAGTGTCAGCCATAATACCTGTTGCGACGGATGCACCAATATGAACTATTCTACCTCTAAGTGTGAGATTACCTACTCGAGGACCTCCACCTGTTGACTCTGACTCTATTGGACGTTCGGCTGTGGGTGCGTCTTAAGATTTTTTTGATTCCATTATAAATCAGATTCTCTCCTTCCCTACTTGTGAATTTTTTTCTATCTAAACATTGTTTCTTTTCTCGGTAATTCTATTGGACGATTGGGGCAAACAATGCATATGTGTTGCATATTTGTCTACGTGACAAAAGGGTCTGGTGGGACGCCACCGAATTATGTGTTGTGAACTATGCGATACTAAGACTGGCCATCTTATGTACTTGTATGGTTGCTCTCAATCGTACCTACATCTTCATTACTATTCCTTCTCATTTAATTTCCTTGGTTTTGAAATTTTATTTGATATTCCATGATAATGAATTTCTTCAGTAATCTTTAGTATGAGGCTCTTCTTTTGGAACGAGAAGCCCTGTTGGCACAGGTCCGGGGATTTTAACACGTTATCAGGACTATAGATGTCGACAGAAATGTGAAGGAACTTCGAAATGAGATACAGGTGACACGGGGAGTACTTGAAGCTAGACAACGGAGATGATGGTACAGCTGATATGTGTATAATAATGAGGGATATGTAAAACCAGACTTTTGGTGGGGGGATATAAGTAACCAAGACTAAGGCTTGCTGACTGATGGATAGGCTCGTTGTACCTTTGCCTTCAATAAAACATTTCATGCTTGTACCACCAAACTTTGATATAGACCAATGTCTTTCCTTTTTCAACATTGTCAATACTTTACTATACCTGTTTTATCTTACTGCACCGGATATGAACTTTTGTGATAACGTGTACCCTTTCCCTTAACTGTTTACATTCTGTAAAGGAGCATGCAATTTACTTAGATTAATGATTGGAAATGTTTTCAAAAAGAGATATTTCTGTTTTACAAATTTTTTTTTTTCAGAAAAAGGGATTTGATTGCTAAATAAGTTGTTTGATTGAGTTATTTGCAAAATGCATCCCCGTGGTTTGGCCAAAATGCATTTTTTTACCTATACTTTAGATAACTGCACTTTGCATCCCCTTACTATTTCGGTGCGATAAATTACACCCTTTTCGTTAATTTTGTTAAAATTTTCAGGGGTATTTTAGGAAATGTAAATATTAAATTATTTTCAGATCTTTATTTAAGGTTTATAACCCTTTAAACGATACATTCTGAAAAAATTTAAAGAACGGAAGTTGTAGAGAATAAAAAGATCTTCTCGAAATAAAAAGGTTCAAAATTGAAATATTTTTTTATAATTGTTTTTAATAAATTCAATAAGTATATATTTTATTTAATTTTAGCTTCGAAATTTTTTTGATAATTTTGAATGTTATTGTTTTGAAAAGATTTTTTCGTTATCTATAATTTTCGTTCTTTAAATTTTTTCGAAAAGTATCATTTAGAGGGTCAAAAAACTTAAATAATGATCTAATTATAATTAAATATTTTAATTTCCTAAAATGCCCCTAAGAATTTTATCAAATTTAACGAAAATGGTGCAATTTATTGCGCCAAAATAGTAAGGGGATGCAAAGTGCAGTTATCTAAAGTATAGGTAAAAAATACATTTTGGCCAAACCATGGGGATCCATTTTGCAAATAACTCTTGTTTGATTCTTTACATAAAATGCCTCCTAGAAGAAACACCCGTGCTACCAACCAAAATAAAGAAACCAATAACAACAACAATACCCAAGACAGCAATAACCATAATGTAAATCCAGGTCCCATAGACCCAGCTGTAGCTCAGATTCTTCAGATCTTGGCCCAACAGACAGTCCACCTGACTCAAAAACAGCAGAGGCAGACTAACCATCAAGTAACCTTTAAGACCTTTCAGGCGGTGAACCCATCAGAGTTTAAAGGTTCTGTAGATCCGATTGAGGCAAGGGTCTGGTTGAAGGATATTGAGAAACAGTTAAAGTGGAGAAAAATACTGAATTTGTAAGTTACTATCTGAAGAATGAAGCCACCTACTGGTGGGAAACAGTTAAAGTGTTGGAAGGCACTCATGATGTTGCGTGGGAAAGATTCAAGGAGTTGTTTCTCGAGAAGTATTTTCCTCAGTTTTTCCAGGATCAAATGGAATTGAAATTTCTGGAATTAAAGCAGGGGAGTATGTCAGTGACAGATTATGAAAGCAAGTTTGAGGAGTGGTCCAGGTTTGTGCCATCCTATGTGGACACTGATAGGAAGAAGGCTAAGAGGTTTCAGCAAGGACTCAAGTCATGGATCTGAGGGAAGGTGGCCATATTTGAATTGGACACGTATGCAGGAGTTGTGCAGAAAGCTATGATTGCGGAGACAGAAAGTGAAATGTCCTAGAAAGGAAAAGAAGGTAAGAAGAGAAAGTTTGAAGGGAGTGAAGGATAGTCTCAAGCAGGGAAATTTCAAAATTTTAATCAAAGAAAGGGCAAGTTCCAGCCCGGAAGAAATTTTAATAGACAGAATACAGGCAATGGAGGACAAGGTAACCGTCCAGCCACTGGGAACCAGCCAACCCACCAGAGGCCAGCTATACCAGATTGCCAAGTATGTGGAAAGAAATATGGTGGAATTTGCAACAAGATGAATGTGGTCTACTACAGATGCAACCAGAGGGGGCACTACTCAAGGGAGTGCCGTAATCAGCCAGCCAGGGAGCCAGCCAATAAGGATCAGCCTACCAGGAATCAGGAAGGCAAAGTTCTAGCAGTTGGGTATACCTATTTCAAGTGTGGAAAGCCAGGACACATAGCAAGGGATTGCAAGGCACCAGTTCCAGTCAAAAATACACTGCGAATTGTGGGAGTCCCTCCAGCGGTGAATGAACCTCCCAGAGCTAGAGTTTATGACATGTTTGTGAAAGATGCTATCATGGACACTAATGTTGTGGCAGGTACGCTTATTGTGAACTCCTTATGTGCTAAATTGCTAGTAGATTTGGGAGCAACTCGATCGTTTATTTCTCAAGATTTTGTTGATAAGTTGAATTGCCCAATTTAATTGTTAAGTGAATTAATGACGGTAGAATTAGCCAATCAGGAGCGTGTATTTGTGAACCAAGTGTGTAAGAACTGTGAGATTGAGATTTCTGGCAATAAGTTTGACGCTGATTTGATACCATTTAAGTTGGGAGAGTTTGACGTTATTTTAGTAATGGACTGGCTATCTAAGCATGATGCTTAGATAGACTGTCGTAACAAGAAGGTGACTTTGAAGACGTCAGACGAGGAAACGGTAACGTTTAAAGGCGGAAGCAAGCAAATAAGTTCTTGACGATGATTCAAGCTAAGAAATTATTACGACAAGGATGCGAGCATTTCATTGCCTACGTGATAGACAAAATTTGGGAGCAAGCAAAACTGGAAGATATTCCTGTGGTAAATGAATTTCCAGATGTATTTCCAGATGAACTACCAGGACTTCCTCCAGATAGAGAAATTGAGTTTGCAATCGACTTAGCACCTGAAACGGAACCAGTATCTAAGGCCCCGTACATAATGGCGCCAGTGGAAATGAAGGAATTGGCAAAGCAATTGCAAGAATTATTGGAGAAAGGAGTGATTAGACCCAGTGTATCCCCATGGGGTGCACCGATATTATTTGTTAAGAAGAAGGACAGAAGCATGAGATTATGCATCGACTATCGAGAACTCAATAAGCTTACAATCAAGAACAAATATCCCTTACCTCGAATCAATGATTTGTTTGACCAGCTGAAAGGAGCTAAGTATTTCTCTAAGATTGATTTGAGATCTGGATATCACCAATTGAAGATTAAGCCCGAAGATATACCAAAGACAGCTTTCAGAACAAGGTATGGTCATTATGAATTCTTAGTGATGTCTTTTAGATTGACCAATGCCCCATCAGCATTTATGGACCTGATGAACAAAATCTTCAAGGAATATTTGGACAAATTTGTCATTATGTTTATCGATGATATTTGAGTCAATAGAAGATCATGCGGAACATCTAAGGACAGCTTTGGAGATTTTGAGGAAGAAAAAGTTGTATGCAAAGTTTTCAAAGTGTGAATTCTGGTTACAAGAAGTTCAATTCTTAGGGCACGTAGTGAGTTATGAAGGAATCAAAGTGGACCCAGCGAAGATTGAAGCTATAACGAAGTGGGAAAGGCCTAAAACACCAACGGAAGTGAGAAGTTTCTTGGGATTAGCAGGATATTATCGACGATTTGTTCAAGATTTCTCGAAGATTGTGACGCCTTTGACAAAACTTACTAGGAAGAGTGAGAAGTTTATATGGAACGAGAAGTGCGAAGAAATTTTTCAAGAATTAAAGAAGAGATTGATCATGGCACCTGTTTTGTCACTTCCAGATGATCAAGGGAACTTCGTAATTTATAGTGATGCTTCTCATAAGGGATTAGGTTCTGTTTTGATGTAGCATGATAAAGTCATTGCATACGCGTCTAGACAACTGAAACCTCATGAGTAGAAGTATCCTACTCATGACTTGGAATTAGCAGCAATAGTATTCGCCTTGAAGATTTGGAGACATTACCTATATGGAGAAAAATGTGAGATCTACACGGATCACAAAAGTTTGAAGTACATATTCACGCAAAAGGAGCTCAACATGAGACAGAGGAGATGGTTGGAGTTGATCAAAGACTATGATTGCACGATTAACTATCATCCAGGAAAAGCGAATGTGGTGGCAGATGCGTTAAGCAGAAAAGAAAGACTGAACATGTTGACGATACCTGAGGAATTATATAAGGAATTTCAGAAGATGGACTTGGAGGTCAGAATTTGAAAACCTAATGAAGCGAAGATGTACAATATGACTTTTCAACCAGAATTGTTAGAGAAGATAAGAAAGTGCCAAGAGGAAATAATGGATCAGGATATCAATCGGTTGGTTGGAGAAGAGTTATGCACTCAGAAGGACGATCAAGGTGTTCTCAGATTTTCATCAAGAATTTGGATACCACCAGTGGCATAATTGAAGAATGAAAATCTATAAGAAGCTCACAATTCAAAGTATTCCATTCATCCGGGAAGTACCAAGATGTACAGAGATTTAAAAGAAAATTATTGGTGGCCAGACATGAAGAGAGAAATTGCGGAATGGGTTAACAAATGTTACACATGTCAGAGAGTTAAGGCGGAGCACCAGAGACCGAGTGGATTATTACAACCACTAGAAATTCCAGAGTGGAAGTGGGAGTACATTGCTATGGATTTTATAGTTGGCTTACCGAGGACAAGAGCGAACCACTATGCTATTTGGGTTATAATGGACAGACTAACCAAATCAGCGCATATCTTGCCTATCAATGAAAGATTTTCACTGGATAAGTTGGTCCACATGTATTTGAAGGAAATAGTAGTTCGTCACGGAGTCCCTGTGTCTGTTGTATCTGATCGAGATCCACGATTCAATTCGAGATTTTGGAGAAGTTTTCAAGAATGCTTGGGAACCAGGTTGAAAATGAGTACGGCTTATCATCCACAGACAGACGGCCAAAGCGAGAGAATGATCCAAACAATTGAAGATATGTTACGTGTTTGTGCCATTGATTTCAAAAGCGATTGGGATGAGCATTTACCCTTAATGGAGTTTGCTTACAATAACAGTTATCATGCCAGTATCAGAATGCCTCCCTATGAAGCTCTTTATGGACGCAAATGTCGATCACCAGTATATTGGGATGAAGTCGGAGAGCGTAAAATACTTGGACCTGAATTGGTGCAGCAGACAAAAGAAGTTGTGGAAGTCATCCAAAAAAGGCGAATTACAGCACAGGATCGTCAAAGGAAGTATGCAGATCAATCCCGAAAGGATATGGAATTTGAAGACGGAGATCTAGTGTTATTAAAAGTGTCACCGTGGAAAGGATTGACTAGATTTGGAAAGAAAGGAAAGCTGAATCCCAGATACGTTGGACCTTTTGAAATTCTAAAATATGTCGGCAAGGTAGCTTACGAATTGGCGTTACCCCCACACATGGAGCATATTCATAATATTTTTCACGTATCAATGCTTAAGAAATATAACCTAGATTCTAAGCATGTAATCGAGTATGAGCTGATAGAACTTCAGGCAGATTTATCATATGTAGAGAATCCGATAGAGATTATAGAAAAGAGAGAAAAGATATTGAGGAATAAAGTTGTAAAGTTAGTAAAGATATTGTGGAGAAACCCAAAGGTTGAAGAGTCAACCTGGGAACTAGAAAGTGATATGCGAGAAAAATACCCTCACTTGTTTACTTAGGAGATTCTGAGGACAGAATCCTTTTAGTGGGGAGGATGTAATATCCGGGATACTGCGTGTAATTATTTTATCAATAAATGATTTTTATGTAATTTTTATGTGAATTTTGGTGAATTATCTGCTGATTGAAAATAATATTTAGATGCAAATAAGTGATAAAATGTGAGTGTGTTAATTTTATTATGTCCAGAATAAAATATAGATAATTAAGGAATTTTTCTGGTAATTTTTGGAGTGTTATATGATTTTATACTAATTAATGAATTTATTAATTATTTTCTGAATAATTACAAAATTATTTTATAAAGCCGGGAATCGTCCAACCTCAACTGTTTTTACATTTTTGTAACCCGAAACTCTTCCGAAAACTCCTTCCTAACCTAATCTGGTAATTCCGGACACTTTCCGTATTTTGACTTTTTCGATTCGGATTACAGTTTGACCCGTGCGCGGCGCCGCGCAAGATTTTCGATACGACAATCATTTCGGTGAATCAACGTGACCCGTATTCTCGAAAGACGGGATATTATTACATTATTTTCGTATAAAGTATTTTATAAAAAGCCCGGTTTGGATAATTATCCAATACGGGTATCAAATCGGATCGTTTTTGTGGTTACTTAGCGGCTAAGTAACTAATTTAACGATCCAAAATGATCCAGAACGAACCAATATTCCGTAAATATAAATAGCGTATTTCGTATTTCATTTTATTCGTTTATTCATTTACAACCAGTAAAAATACTGTAAATACAGAGAAAAACCCTAGAAATCAATACGTTCCTGAGAATCAAACGCACAAACGAAGGCGTTACCGAACTCCGATTCAAGCAAGCGATATATCAAAACGAAGCTCTAGAAATATAGAATCATACTCAATCATCAGTTTTTGCACAGAAATCAAGGTATTTTTATGATCTAATTATTTTAATTCGAATTAATTATAGATTAAATTTTGAATTTTTGTTCTTGATGTTGTTGATATGATTTGATGATTCCACCGTGTAGATAATATTTTTCTGGTCAATTTGATATATTATATTTCAAAAACCGAGTTCAATAACATATAGAAATTGAGGTTTGATTTTCCTGAAAATTCAAAAATTAGGGTTCTTGGTGTTTTTGAGGTATAATTTGGGGCTTTTTGATTCGCGAATTCTGGGCTAACCTGGTACATATCAACGTGTTCTTCTCGTGATGAGGAATCGAATGATGTAAACAAAATCATTAAACGATGCCGGAAAAGGGTGGTGCAGCCGATCGAAGTTCTCGCCGCCGGCGAGATTCTTCGCAATTTTCCGGCCATTTCACAATGTTTTTAATGATTTCATTTGCAGATTCATGCTCCCCTTAACTGGTAGTGTAATTCTGGAGGATTTGGGTTGATTTTGGGCATGTTGGCTCGTCGCCGGCGGCCGGAGACGGTGACGGCGACGGCAACGCTGTAAAATTACGATTAAGTCCCCGAAGTTTCAGTTTTTTTTTCAAAATAAACCCTGAAGTTTTCCAGTTTTTCAAATTGGCCCCTGCTGTTTAGTTTTATTTTAAAAATAATACTTTTATTATTTTAAACTCAGAAAATAGTTTCAACTATTTATTTATTCAAAAATAAATCAAAATTATTTTATTAATTAATTTTAATTAGTTTTTAATTTTTTTAATTAATTTATTAATTGATTAATTAATTTAATTATTAATTAATTTTAATTAATTTAATAATTAGATTTAATTAGTTAAAATTGATTTAAATATTCTGAAAAGTAGTTTCGAGCTTTAAAATATTATTTTAAATTATTTTCAAGGCTCCATAATTATTATAAAATTATTTTAAGGTCAGATTCGGGTGTTCGAACCCTATTATTTAATTATAAATGATTCGGAGTCCCGTTTAAATTCCGAAAAATATTCAAAATTCGTATTAAATACTTGGAACATCATTTTAACCCCGAACCTTCATTGATTAATTATTTTAACTAAATATCTTACGTGCTACGTGTTATATGTGTTCTGATTGTTGCATAATATGATTGTATGTGCGTTGTTTGACTGTTTTATTCATAACTTTCAATCCGTACGTCGGATCTGGGTGAAACGAAGGGTAGTAAGAAGCTTGTAACGAATAGAACGAAATGATAATAAGTATTGATAAGTACATGTGATGTTTAACAGAGGAAGCGAGATGTATAAAGGGAAAGCAGGTAGTCAGTGAGTGGGAATCAATTCATAAGTGCTAGTAAAGTGAAAGCGAATCGATAAGGCAACTGTTTCTTATCTTCTTGATTATATTACAAGTATTTTGGAACGCTCTCCATTATCTCGCAATTTCTTTAAACAGTTATTATTCTATATTGCAAGTACTTTGAAGTAGTTAACCCAAACCCTGATTCTTATTGATCTCGAGCCATAAGCCTGTTTCTTCATGAACCGTTGATTATTGAATTCATATATACAAACCACACCTACACGATACCACTCCACAAATACATACCTACCACATACTGATTTCTAATACGAAATTGCTTATCATACCAGCCCTTATAACTTGTGTAACAGAAGACCAATTCTTGTAACTCTTGAACCCTTTGGTCTTCTGCTTTCTGTTTCTTTCCTTGATCGAAATTGAACCTTTATGATTTCCTGGTTATTTCATGGAATTACAGACCACCCTATATTTCAAAATAAATGTTATTCATGATTCAACTACTGAGTTACATTGTTTATCATATTGTGATTCTAAAATTGGATTGTTTTTAAATATGGACCAGATTCGTGGTCGGACCAGATTCGTGGTCATAGTAGGCCAATGTGTGCCTTGGATCCAGTATATAGAGCAAAGCTGGAAGCCTTGCTCGGGGTTAGTGCGTGACTGATCAGCAGCCTAACCCTAGTTTTTAAAATGAAAATGAATATCCAATTCTAATCATTGCTTATCGGTAAACTTAAATACTTATATCATTTCAATTGATCATTATTAATCTCAGTTACTGTCTTTGTGACTTGCTGAGCTAGTTAGCTCACTCTTGCAAATCTGTTTATATTCTTTTCCAGTGAAAAAGGAAACTGGTGATAGTAAGGATCCTTAGACGAGTGTGCGGGCTAGGTATCGAGGTTGAAATGGAATAGACTAGCAGCTGATGATTGACTTGGTTGTGTTGATAGTTTGTAATAAAGTTTAAAATTCAGTTGTAAGATAAATAAACCGAGATTTGGTACGTTTGTGTAATAAATAAGATTATGGCTTGTGGACATACTTTTAACTGCGTCAATCCGTGGATTATGGTAAGTGGGGTCATTTTATATACATATTAATATATTCATAACAGGTTTAACATGGTGTGTGTGTTGTGGGCCCCAAAACTCTGACCCAGGTTTGGAGGGCGTTACAGTTTTGATATTTGACAAATTTCGAAGAATTTATAGATCGAGTTATAATCCCCCGAAACACTAAAGATGTTAGAAGGGATTAAACTTTGGTTCGTAATTATTTATGTGCACGAATATTTGTTAGCCAAGATCCAATTAAAGAGCGTGAAAGTAATTGGCTAACTCGTGAACTTGTGTCAAATTTAAATCTCACTCTTGGAGATTAAGTACTTATCTTTATAAATCTTCTTGATGAAATGATTTTTTGAAGATCAAGTACTTATTCGAATTCTGAGTTCGAATCTTAGTTCTCTTTACCCTTGAGAACTTTCTTTATAAGAGATCTTGTATTAGAGCTTAAGATAAAGTAGAGAATTTAAGTACAAAGCTCAAATAAAAGGAACTCAAATAAGAAGCTAAAAGTTACCACTTTTGAAGAACGGTCGAAAAAGTTCGCCGGAAACATTCGCCGGAGGTTCGGACGGATTTTGGCACTTTGGTCGAACTTGGGCAGCCCTTCGGGAGGCCGGGAAGTGGTAGTGGATGAGCTCACTTGGTGGGATAAAGCTTGGTTGGGTGAAGCTAAGCTTGGGTTTCAAAAACCTTGTATATATGTAAGTATATAGAAGAGAGAGAAGGTTTTTGAGAAGAAGTGTGTGTATAAAATTTGAAAGAGATTAAGAGAAGAACTTCTTGAAAAAATCCCAGAAACTTTGTGGCTCTTTAGCTTGAAGAAAATGGGTTGGGGTGGGGGTTTATTTATAGGAGAAGTTGGGTGGATTGAATGGTGGAGATTTGAGGAAAATGGATGGTGGATGGTGTATGTCACTTGGATTGATGACTTGGCAAGTAGGTTGTGTTTCTTTGACATAGCCATATAAGACAAACAACTTTATGGGTTCAAAATCTCAGCTGAGATATTTTAATATATATATATATATATATATATATATATATATTCCTTTTCTTTTAATCATTGTTTAATCACTTAATTAAGGATTAAACACCATTAATTATGACCACCTTAAAAACTCCTAAATAAATACCATAAAAAATATGATAAATAATTAAATAATATAAAATGATGTCCTGCAAGTTTTGATCAACTTTAGTCAATGGTAACTAGGTCAAACGTGGTCAACTGTGGGACCAACTGCCTCGATTTTTGTGCCCGGACAAAAATTCTCTGAATGCTATAAATTTTTTACCATACTTAGAAAATACAATTTAAATGATTCATAACAAATTTAAAGTCATTCTAGTATGTGGAAGTATTTTATCTAAAAATAAAATTGTTCTGTCAGCCTTTCTTCCGAGTGAAAATATCATTGGTCTTGAAATAAAGGAGATGGATCTTTTGACCAAAGTTTTGACTTGAGTAAATACTTAAAATACATTTTCTAATATATAAAATATATTTGGATGATAGGAAATGTGTTTGAGTATTTTTGAATAATTTTCTCCGAGAAATGCTGATTTTACGAAATGAGAGAAAATTTACTATAAGTATACATAAATGGGTTGCAGAACTGGATATTAATAATCTTTGAATAAAAACTCTTTTGATACATGTAGATATATATTTTGAAGAGAAGAGTTAAATATTGTTGATATAGCACGAGACCTCTAACGAATATTTCTGATATATTTCTTATTCTAGCTTGTTGCCATAATCCTGTTGAAACACAGATCTTAAGAAATATCATATCTTGATGTTTCTTATTTGATCATATTGCCTTAGATATATATTCCATAAAGATATAGTTTTGATATTTTGCAAGAATGGAATATCTCTTTTATCTGTTTAAAAGACATGATTTTGCTAGTTTGACTTTTTGACTTTGATTTGGATCAATTAAATTCATGTCCTAATGGAGAGGATCTATGTGTTCTTAATTTTATGGATCTGTGTTGCAATAGGATTATATATTCCATAAAGATATAGTTTTGATATTTTGCAAGAATGGAATATCTCTTTTATCTGTTTAAAAGACATGATTTTGCTAGTTTGACTTTTTGACTTTGATTTGGATCAATTAAATTCATGTCCTAATGGAGAGGATCTATGTGTTCTTAATTTTATGTTTAATCGTACAAATACCAAAATAAATAATACTCCCTCTGTCCCACTTGATTGTTTACGTTACTTTTCAGCACGCTTTTCAATGCTCATTTAAAGTATACTTCCATAATATATTTTTTTTAGAAAAAAATTATGAAAAAAAGTTTCATGTTTAAACTTTTATTCAAAAAAAAAAATTAAGAAAAAATATTATGAAACTATACTTTATTGAAGCCTCGAAATATGTGCAAACAGTGTACGTAAACTATCCAGCGGGACGGAGGGAGTATATCGAAGATATCCTTTCAACCTCTTTGATCTAGTTCCTTGATTATCGATTGATCTCTTGAGCAAATACCCATTATTTTGGGTTATTTGCGAACCCGTAATTGGGATGTTTTGAAATCAAAGTGATTTGACATCAAAATACTCCACGGACTGGATGATTAGGATGAGGGCCAGGAATGAGCTGGACCCTTAATTATTAGGCAATAGTGCCTGGGTACCCTATATGTTGGTAGGTCTATACAGTTGGGTATAGATCTGCGCTATATCCTGAGTGATCGGCTGGTTATAGTGCATATGTTGGTTCTAGTGTCTAGTCTAAATTATTGTTGATCGCCACTAACGACATTTCTTCTTGAAAAGTTTTATGATTAAAAAATCGGACAAAACCCTGATTCAAGAGATGAATCTGAGAATTGCTCGTCACTTTTGATTTATGATTAAAGGCCAATGAGGGCCGATGTTTTATTCGCTCAACTGTTTCAAATAAATAAAGATGTTTTTTTAGTCATTTAAAGAT
Organism: Apium graveolens; assembly: GCF_009905375.1. Lineage (NCBI taxonomy): Eukaryota > Viridiplantae > Streptophyta > Magnoliopsida > Apiales > Apiaceae > Apium > Apium graveolens. The sequence goes on from NC_133651.1 coordinate 291,960,893, forward strand.
TGTTTCCAGAAGTTTCTTTAATCTATACCTGGAAACCAATTATGATACTTGCTGGGCATTTTTGGCTCACTCTTGCTTTGTGAAATCTTATTTCTTTCAGTATCAAATGAAGATAAAAGTGAATAGCTCTTAATAGACAGCAAAAGTGGAGAGATTCCAGCTAAAGAAATTTGGAGGTGTCAGAGTAAATAATATGAGGAAGTTAGTAAAGAGGTAATAAAATTGCATTTAGTTTATGTGATTTTAGAAGGTTAGATTCTTGTTTCATACCATAACCTGTAAGCGATCTGGAATAATGAGGGGTTATCTGTATATTTATTTTAATATACAGGTTTATATTATTTAAAGTTGTTTAGTAACACCCAATCCTGACCCCGGATTTAGGGATGTTACATGTATGCTTAATTACTCTTGATTTATTTTGATGTCTAATCAATTTGTGTTGCAGCCAGAATAATAGTTGATATTTTTTATGTCAATAATATAAATTTTGGCTAAGTCAGAATTTACATCTCGACGGATATTTATTATCCGTTGAATATGAACATCCGTTGAATTTTATCATCCATCGAAGTATCAATTATTACTCTGAGTACTTTTATCATTATCCGTCGAATTGCACTCAATCTTAGCCGTTGATTTTGAGAATTATCCGTTGAATTTACTTACAGCCTGTATGTATAATTCAACGGATAATCTTAGAATTTTGACAGTTTTCAGTAATTTTAAACGGCTATTTTGGGATAATTTGATTGGTCACTTTATTTTACTTTTTACTTTTTGACAGTTTATTTCTGAGAAAGTATAAAAGCTAATTACATTTCTATTCTTTTTATTATCTTTCTCAAAGCAATTTCTCTAACTTCTTCTTCCCAAAAGCAAAAAAACTCTCTCTCTCTCTCTCTCTCTCTGCAACTAATCTGAATCACAGAAATGGCACCCGTAGTCAAAATCATGTCCTCAACTGGGTTCGTCTATGAAAAGAATAACTTTGTGGCTCTGGTGAACAAGCGAATTCCGGCATCTGAAGATTATCACAAGATGATGGACTTCATACTGAACTACAAACTAAGCTATGCCATACTTGAGTCCTCAACCATTTACTGTGAAATTGATGAGGAAATTTGGACTACAGCTGTGTTCAATTCAAAGGACAAGACTATTACCTTCACTCTCAAAGGTAATGAACACCGTGTTAACTGTGATGCAATAGAAAAATGTTTTAAATTGCCTAAAAATAACACACTTGCTCCACACACAGACACTGATATGAGTAACATGCTAGTCTCTATGGGTTATGCTTTAACTGCCACTAAGTTAGGTGAAATTAGAAGATTAGGCCTTAGAAAAGAATGGAGTTTCTTATGTGATTCTTTTATTAAAGTGTTTTCTAGCAAAGTCAGTAATTTTGATGTTGTATCTTACTCACTAGTTCAAATGCTGTATATGCTTCTTAGTGATAAGTATTTCAATTTCAGCACATCTATCATGTATGAGATAGGGAATAAATTAGGGGATATTAAAAGGAGGTCTAAGAATATCTATTATGCTATATTTCTCATGATGCTAGCTAATTTTGTTTCTAAGAATCTATCAATTGAGAGCCCAACAAACAAGTTAGCTTGTTGGGTCCAAGAGAAAAGATTTATTGTTGATATTAACAGGTCAAATCATCACACGGATGTTCCACTTGTATACATGTCCATCATGGAACAGCCTCAGGTAAGTGAGGTAAACATCTCTGTCTCTACCACTACTTCTCAACCACCTGCTTCTTTGCAAACAACTGTGGCCATGACATCTGTGATAGTAACCAAAATGGTGCCTACCTAAGCCACAAAACCAAAAGTTTCTAAATACAAATCAAAGAAAGCCCCCTCTAGTGTCTCTCAAAAGAAACTAGTTGAAAAATCTACTAAAAACCAAGAGGGGAGTGTGAAGGGAAGTGAGATTGGTGAGGGACAAGGTGAACATCAAAGAAGCCCTAAGAAGAAGGTTGAAGAGGTGAGTGAATCCCCAGCCTAGCCACACTGCAATTTTCCAACAAACTGTAGTGATTAATAAGGACATTAGCTCATTGCTAGCTACATCCTCCCAAAAGGATGTAACTATTGAACATAGCTCTCATCCAAGAGCATAGGCCAAAAGTGTTAGGGACACAAGCTTACCCCAAACTTATATTGGAAAGAAGAAATCCAAAACCATTGGGGATACACAACATGCACACATAGTGCCTACTGTAGTCAAAGACTCAGTACATGCACCATCTCAAAGTCAGGTTGATGTGGCTCCAATAAATGTGGAGTCACAGCCAAAATCTTTAACAATTGAAGCACCAAACACACCAAACTCACCCACATATTCACTGGATGTAGATATGATTCATACATCAATTCCTAATTCTCCATCTCTAACTCTCATGGAGGAGCCAAATATCCAAGCAAGTGAGCATCATCTTTTAGATAATTTATTGGCTCACTTGCCATTTCTTTCTGAGTCTACTGAGACATCTGTGCAAAATCTCAAATCAATCACCACAGATTCAACAGTAGTCTCTACTCCAAACTCTTTTGTTTCCACTATCTCGACAGATTTTCTTCATCCGTCGACAAGTGATTGTATCTCGACGGATGAGCTTAACAACAGTCATCCGTTGAAACTCTCAACTACTACTTCGATGGATGTTCCTCATCCGTTGAATATCACTGCACCACTTCAAATTTCAACAAATATTACAAGTGCAGATGATCTAGTAGTTGTACAATCACTCTTAGGACTGAGGGAAGGGAGTGAATTGAGTGAGAGGCTGATTTGCTCTCAGGCAAAGAGAGAGGAAATGAGTGAACTCAAGCAAGCTATTTCTTCCAGCTTGGAAAAAGTGAGTGAGTGGAGTCCCACCTTAGTAGGTGAAGGTGAGGGTGTGAGGGTGGGAAGCTAAGGGGAGCCCTTGATGCAAAAACAGAGAGATTATGAGAGAAAAGCAGGTACAGGAGAAATAAGGATGGAAACCATTGCTAGTGAGTCAATGAATGTCAGTGATGCAGAAAAAGGGAGACTGTTTCAGCAAGAATATCAAGCTGAAATAGATTCTATCTCTTTGGATGCAAGACATTTACTCATCCTGTTCCAGGATATCAAATTCTAGCTGGACAGGGCAATGAGAATGCTGAGAAGACTTTGAACCTGGTGTACACTACTGATTCTATGCAAAGAGCAAAGGATGCTATAATTGCCATGCCCTCTACAACTAATAATGACCTTGAATTGGCTGAAGACTCATTTGGGGATGATGGTGAGGATGATGAGGATGGAAGCATGAGCATAGGGGGGATGCAGAAACCCCATCATGGATGCTACACAAGGAATGTTCATATCCACATCTCAAATCCACACTATTCAAACTTATTCATGACACCCAAACAACAATTCAAGAATCCACTAATGCTAGCACCAAAAGACTACTCTCAGCCCACCTCGAATCTCTACAATTGCATAAGATTCAAGCTCCCCAACAAAGTCAGAGTGTGGATGCAATCAAGCAAGAAATCTCTGAAATCAAACAAGACTTTGTAGCAAGGTTGGATGTTAGACTTCCAGGAATCACCATGACTGAAATAGCTCAAAAGCTCAAAAAGGAAGCTGATTTGAACAGAAAGGTTGAGGCCATGGACTCTAGACTGACAAATGTAGAGAAGTCAATGGCCAAGATACTTGCAAATCAGGAAGCTTAAACTAGTCTACTCCAACAGTTGGTTGCTGCACAACTCCCTATCTCTACTCAACTTGATGCTAACAAAAAGGGGGAGAAAGACCCTATCATCCCAGTTTTCCAGGGGGAGTCAACAAGTGAGGGGGAGAAAATGCTTAAAAATTCAAGTCAGTAAAGTGATTGTTCCAGCAATTGCCTCCACTAAGCCACCAGCTATGGATAGCATTGACTTAATCAAGCTAGCAGCATCTAAGTTGGAATTCATTGAAAAATCTAAAAAGCTTGATGTTGCAGCAGCTGAGCAAGAGCTGGATGACAAATGGAAGAAGATTGATGAAGAAACTCAAAAGAAATTTGGTCCAATTGAGAAGAAAGACAAGGTATTTTCTCACTCCTCTCAGTTGAGACAAATTTCATTCAATGAAATGAGTCTAGGGAACTTAGAAAAGGGTCAACCCTCAACAATCAAGTCTCCAAAAGCCAGTATGATCTTTAAGCCAAAAAGAAATTATCCAACAACCTCAGACAAAAATCCACTGGACCTATCATATGAAACCCCTAGGCCAGATGAAAAGAAGTTGCTTGGAAGGTCCATAGCTTTCTTCAAAGACCCTAGAGATTCAATAATAAAGAAAAGGATTGCTAAAATCCACAGAAATGGTAAACTGATCTGTGTAGTGGCTGGACATCCATAATTTGCAGAGGCTAAGAAAGAGGAAAAGGTGAGGCTCAAACAACAACAAAAGCAAGTTGCTTTAGAAGCCAAGAACCAAGCTAAAAAGCCTGTAGTCACATAAACTATTTTGCCAACTGAGAATCTGGGTGAAGGAAAGGAAAAAAGAACCAAAGCAGATAAAAAGAATGTTTAGATACAAGATGCATGCAAAGAGGAAGATAAATTTTGATGAAGACAAGGAAGACTACATGCCAGCCCAATCTACAACTTCAAGTCAACCAACCATTCCTACAGTGAAAGAGGCTGAATTCAAGGTTGATCCCAACATCACCTTTCATGGTGATACTGTTGTTTTAAGGATGAACCTATAGATTGGGACAGCTTGCCTCTTCCTGATCTAAATCTTCCCATCTTTGCCAAACAAAGAAAAACAAAGAAGAGAGCAGTCAAAACAGTCAATCCTGTCAAGCTTCAATTTAAGCAAGTGGTCAAACCCAATTTTACTGTCAATAAGAGAGATCAACTCTTCATATGTGACATCAAAGAACTTTTAGACATAAATCTCTATCTGGATGAGCTAAAAGTAGTCAGATCTATTGATGCATACAAGCATCTTCCAGAGAGATTAGTGTTTAAGTAAAAGGGTGGTAAAGAGATTACATGGCCACTTCACAGAATTCTCAATGAAGGCTATTCAACTTTGGTGACCATTTATCCTCAATCAAGAAAAACTTTAGATTCGACATAGTTGCCAAGAAAATGGTACTGAAAAAGATTGAGGAAATAAGGAATAGCTGGAGGGGACCAAATGCACTCCTAAGAGTACTAACAATCCCTCTTACTGGAGATAGAGTGTATTTGAGGCCTTACTGGATTATGGAGTTCAAGGATGAAAAGAACATTAGAAGATTTTTCAGATTGGAAGATCAGCTAAAGATTGCAAGCAATGAAACTCTTATGTAGATGCAAGAAAAGCTGGATCAGACAAATGAGAATGAATCTGAATTCTACAGATAACTTCAAAATCAAATTGAGGAAAATAATGTAAAGCTGGGAAAGAAGTCAAGGAAATGATCTAAATTTGCTCAGTGTAGAGGAGCACCTCGAAAATGATCTGTAAGACACTCTACAAATCTTTCTTTGTGAGAATTTTCAATAAATTGCAGCACTTGGAATTTTAATCTACTGTATTTCATTTTGTATTCATAAAGTGTTTTGTTATCATCAAGTTTCTCTTAATTTATGGCTACAATTCCAGTAGACATAAATTGGGAGAGATTATTAGGAATATGTTGTGTACTTGATGATAACTTGAACAAAATGCTAAGTAGATTGTAGTTAAGTGAATTTGTAGCTTTCAACGGATGATCATTATCAACATTCGTTGAAAGAGTAGCTTATGTAACAATAAGACTAGTAGCACATTTCTGCATACTTGGATTACTTAGTGAACTAGATGTTGTAGATTTTCCAAGTTATGTTAACTACTAGATTGATATGCAAGATAGGATGGTTAACTGTAAATATTAGATGCCTTGTAATCTTGTATAAATGAAATAGAGTTAACTATCAAGAAGACAGTCTCAACGGATGAGTTACAAAGCTTCAACGGATGATCAACATAAGTCTCGATGAATGATCAACCTGAGTTCCAACGGATGTTCAGACAAAGTTCCAACAGATGATCAATCTAAGTTCCAACGGATGTTCAAATTCAAAAGAGCAGTTGATAGTGACTTGACAGTCACATGCGTTGATTGTATGCAAATGGAATGTGGCAGCCTGTTTGAAGGATTTAGAGAACAAAGAAGCATTTACATTTCCATGCTAAACAGATAATATTCAAAGATGTTGGAAAGAGAAGTGTAGCAGCATGAAGTTAGACTAGATATAGTTTGTCTTATTATCTTGTCTTTTTATCATGTAACTTGGTGATATATAAACCAAAGGTAGAAAGTTGAACTGAATTGATTTTTCTAAGCTAGCAAGAAAAACTAGAGAAATAGATAAAGCAAAATCTGTAAAGAATTTCTTAATAGTTCTTGTTGTTCAACTTGTAAGCAGCTGTGTACTATTTGTATCAAGGGTTCTCTACTTAATATATATCTCTGGTGGAAAAGTTCAATCCACCAAAAAGTTTTTAAATACTTGTATTTAATTGCTTTGTGATTTGATTTCTGTTATATTCTTATTCCGCACCATTGCAAATCAAACACAATTAGTTATTGGTAGAAGAATCATTCTTAAAATTAAAAAGAAGCCAGAATTACATTCACCCCCCCTTCTGTAATTCTTGTTTAGATTGTTTGGGAATAACAGGTACCTTAATGACCGGATGGAGGTCAGTACGGGTTGATCACCCGTATTACATTTAAAAGATGGATATTCCAATCGAGGGTTCTTTAATATTTTTATAAAACAGGAAATGTATATCTTTAATAAAGCAATTTGCTCAATCTACTTGAAATGAAACAGAAGGAGTAGTATCTTCTTTAAAGTTATGAAACTTGGTCGAGAACCCTGTTACTCTACTTTGTTATTGATTTTCGAAGCTTGAATGATCGCTTTCTTTGAAATGAGAAACTTATTGAGAACCCTGTTATTAATTGTGATGAATGTCGGGTTTCTTCCAAACTTGAATCCCGAAAGCCCGGAACCTTTTTCAATGCCTTTACCTAGCCGTTAAAAGAATACTGCCACCCAGCTTAGTTTTATCCAGAAATAGAATACCTCAGTTAATGTTGTTTATGTTGATATTTAAAACTGCTATATAGTTACTTGCTGAGCGTTTTTGCTCATTTATTTGCTTTGATCTAACCATGCCAGTTAAGCGAGAAGATGGTTAGACTTAGGCGCACCGCTCGTAAGAGCGTTCCTGGAGGTCCTTACCATGTTGTAGTATTTCAGATGCCAGATCAGGTAGTTGTTGTGTGAGCAAGCGATGGTGGGAAATGTAATAGTTGAATCAGATACTTTTGGGTTATCAGTCGATTCCAAGTCGGGATCGAATATATTGAATATTATTTATATTTTGGGTTGTAATAATTATGTTCTGGTTGGTAGTTGTAATCTTGTCTCATACTTTATCCTGTTTAGTTCCTGTTATTATTGGGGTTTTATTATATTTCTGCTATTATGGTATTAGTATATTGGTGTGTAGGTCCTCATTTCCAAACCCTGAGATTGAGGGCATCACACACGAACTAGCCGAAGCAGCGTAAAATTTCTTGAAATACGTAAAGGCATAAAAGAGGGTCGCTTTATATTAACTTTATATTGTCTAGTTAAACCTGCTCCTCACATGCTATATTAACTCTATATTCACATGCCAAAGATGTAATATTCGCAGAAGTCGAAGACGCCATTGCTAAGGTGAAATGAAGGTTAGAGATGTAATATTTTAAATTTTTTCCTAAATTTTGCTAAATTGCTAAGGTAAAAAGAAAAACAAAGATGCAATGAAGGCAAGATAAAAGCCGAAGATGCAATATAAAAAAGAAAATACACTCAGGCAATTAAAGTACATGCCCGAAGGCAATAAAAATTACATCCCAGAGGCAGAAGTTACAAGACTAAAGGGAGGATATTGATAAAATAAAAATCAATTATCAGAAAGGTCTTCATCTTCGTCTGAGGCCCTTCTTCGGCAGTGCGACCGATTGAATCTTCCACTCCTTCGTCTGGGAGGAGCATGTGATCCTAGCCGATGCCGCAAGCCTTTTTGATAACATAGTTGAAGCCGAACTGGAAACACCTTTCTTCAGTCAGCTCCAAATTTTTCCCAGCTTGCGGAGTCCCTTCCGAGATTTTTTCCATTAAGCATTTCCCCCTTTAATGTGGTGATGCGCCATCTCCAGGTCATCCCTCAGCTTCCATTTATGATTGATCTATGCGGCTGAGCATCGTATCACGATGAGTGGTATTAGGATTTTTACCTAAAAATGGGCCACACACATTGTCTATCACCCATATATTGGTCCGACCGATAGACAGGGACATATTGGTGATAGTGGCCAATAGCCAAAGGGCCATAAACAATCATGGGCCGACCTGTTGGACTAGCAAAAGCATCAACGTCCCTCTGAATTTTACGTGTAACGGCTGCAGGGTTAATAAATGAGGTTTGGATAAATACACACACGATCATCCACACACAGAGATACACAATGATACATACAGTTTTGGTACAATCACAGCACTTGCACGTTCCATCTTACTCATGAAAGGCCGATTACCGATTCTCACACTAGAGGTGAATGGGGGGGGACAAACCCACGCATTCTTCTCCTTGCAGGTCCGACCGAAGAAGAACACTTCACATGGCCGAAGGACGTTCTACCATCAGCATAAATTTGGTCGTAACAGCCCGTTTGGGAAAAATAAGAAGAATGAGATTATTACTGGATAAAAGTTATAAACGTCATAGTGGGCTGGAGTTACTTTCCCGTTTTGCTCAGTCACTTTCTCCCTACTCTCTGTCTTTACTAGCTGTTACAATTATACATAAAATCACTAACTTAGTAATTTTATATTTTGTTTATTAATTTAATATTAATGTATTAAAATATAATTTTTTTCTAAATTTTTATTTTTTGATAATTTATAACTTATGTTTTACCAAACACTTCACCAACTTATAATCCACTTAAAACTGAAATTAACCAAACATCTAAATCACTTATAAGTAATAATTTACATATCACTTATATGACACTTTCCAACTTTAAGTCATAATTTATATTTTTTAAGATATCCCAAACGGGCCCTTAAAATTGTACTTCCGAAAATAAGTAAAAATTTAAAGATAGCATGTTATTTGGAGAAAGTATCGGTAAAATTTTAAATAATAAATTAAAATAAAATTTAACAAACTCACAAAAGTCAATAATCACAATAAATAAAAAATTCAACAAAAGTCAAAGTATCGGTGAAACTTAACAATTAAAAATCACAAATCGAAGGCTTAGCTCCACAAATTCAATAATCAATATCCGATACATGACAAAATTTATTTTTATATCATGATAAATTTCAAGCAATAAATTGCATTATAACCCATAGGATGAAATTTACAAGTTCACATCCTCAATCTCAAAAAACTTACGCCATATACGATCTGGAAATATATAAAAAAAAGTGAATTATACAGCTCAACATGTAACAAATTGACTTACAGAATTTAGTGGGTGTTTTTAGCAAAAAAAATTTGGTTCAAAAAAATATATTTCAATTTTGAAAATCTTTCGAAAATAATTTAATCCAAATTTTTATACTTTAAAATTTCAGCATTTGAAACCAAAACGAAATTCTTTTAAACACCATTGTCTTACTCTACCATCACACTTTCCCATGACCATGATCTTATTTTTACTAGTTTAGAATTTAGAAACAGTATTATGCACCAATTTTTTCTAATATTATATAATATTTTAAATATAAATTGAAGAAATTTTTAAGATGCAAAATTTGTATATTCAAAATTTTCATATGGTGTGATTTGATTATAATTATACATATATACACATATTTGATATTTTTAGTTAGAGGCATTTAAATTTTAAACTAAGAATATTACTAATTAAAATATATTATATTATTGCTTTTTTATGTGTGTTCTGAAAGATAATTATTTTTTAGCTCCGGTGAGTAGTACACGAATCACATTTAATTTGATTTTAATTTTATTTTGCCCTGAGACCCATTATAGTGACAAATCCAACTAATTTTATTTAAATCCAGATCAACAATATAATTTTGTTTAACTCAGATGAATAATAATATTATTTAATTTACTTGGTCTAGTTATATTTTGATTTTAATTCTATTTTACAGTGGATCAATTCTAAATTTTTTTAGTCTGGATGAATAGTATATATTATTTTATTTTAGCCCTACGCTATCATACCGATTGACAAATTAATAGTTCCATAATGTATTATTTAGCCAAATCAATAATATTTATTATTTTATTTTAGACCGAAATCCAACATACTAACCAAATCGAAGTAGTTACACTTAGTTTAATTTTAAAATTATTTAAACATCGAATAATAGTATAATTTTGTTTTAGTTAGGATTAATAATGTATATTATTTTGTTTTATTTTAAGGCCATTACACTGACGAATGAATTATCATTCTTTAGGTTTTGAAAAAGTAGCATGAATAACATAGATACAAAAGAAATTTTGTGTATTATATAAATTCAGGTACAGTACTGACTATCAAACTTTTAATGTTTCAACTTGAAATGTGTAAATATTTTATTTAACAATTTTTATTAATTTAAAATTGTTAAAAAAGAATCAAATTAAAGTTCAAACCAATGTAAAAAATTAACGAGTTTCGCTCGATTTTATTTCGGCTCTATTTTGAGTTGCATAAATCAGATTTTACAATAGACAGAGTTCACGAAATAATGATTAATTCAGTGGTGGCTTAATTTTTTTCCCAACGACTACTATCCAGAAATTGAAAAAAAAAATATTTACCAATTTTGCATTATTATTCTTTTTAGTTTAGGATAACCACTTCTTTTTTGGTATAAATCATTGAAAAAGTAGGATATTTCTTTCAATTTAGAATACCTACTTACCGTAGGTTATAGAATTTTCATTTATTTCAAATCCAATGGCTATGATCAATTTGTTTACATATTTAATGATCTTTATCAAATAACAGTCCTTATTATTTATTAGTAGTTTTCTAAACTTTCTCTACAAGTCAAAAAATGTTTCAATTTACCTTTCAAATATATACTAATAGAGGGAAAGTAAGATCTATTTTAATATTGCACAACAAGTCAAAAAATAATTATAAAGTCATGTTAATGAATCAATACGTCGAAATATAAAATTATTAAATGAGGGGTTTATTGTTGAAGAAAAATTTATACATATCGAGAGCATTTGCAACAATGGTGAGCTATCTCCTTCTATCTTTTCATGTATATTGGTATTTAAGTATAAATGTCTAAGTGTTGTTTTTAAATAAACTCTTAATTTTATGATTATTTTTTGTTGTATGATGTGATTCAAGTTGTGAATGTACTAACGTTTGTGTTGTGTCATTTGAGTTTCAGCTTGCAAGTCTAGAGTTCTGGTCTTAGGGTTTATTTTAAGTTACTTTTGTTCAGTAAATTAAGATTATTGTTATGTTTTTTAGGTTTGTTCTAATATTTATTATTAAAATGATCATAAATACGCAGGTCAATCAAATTGATGGATAACGAGAGTAGTACGCTAAAACCCGAGTTTTATAAGGCTGATGCGAAACGCGGTTTACTAGATACATGGTCAAAATCAAGAGTTATGATGGCAAGAAAATTGTAGAAGAGTCTAGAAAAGCCGATGGTCCTTTTCCTAAATCGTAATCATTTTCCTGTGCTAAGTTGTTAGGGCGAAAACACACGCTAAAATTATACGCAAGTATACGCGTTCGCAAGTAGTATAAGATATAAATCATATTCGTACCCACAGAGACTCTTTTTAGTTAACTTAAGATTATGCACCTATGCAACAATGGTAAGGCTATCGCTCAATGCTAAGACAATAACAAGTTAAGATGTTTATAACTAAGATTAAACTAACATGCAATTAACTAAGGATAAAAGTGATTGAATTAACTATATGAGACAAACATGATATCTAAATTCATTAAATACTTCATTCAAAGTCATTGTTCTTAATCTTAGCATGCAATGGTGATGACAACTAATCAGATAACACAGAACTAGTAAACACCAACTTTCGTTGCACGAATACCCTACTACTAGAAATCCACAAAAGAAATAGAAGCTAAGTAGACACCAATTATGCTTAGACCCTATATGTCTATAGAATTTGAAAACATAACAGTTTATTGCGCAAGTTATCTATCGTGATTACATAGGGCAAGTAAGATGGTTAAAATTACCTACGAATCATGCATAACAATTATACATGAACCTATGCTAGCATAGCAAGTTCTAAACCTTTATATTCACTTATCTTATATGTTAACTACGCACATAAGACGAATAAGCACAACCAATACTAGGATATCAATCAATCACCACACACCAAGATATTGAAACAAATTAACTATAGAAATTCATAAGTAAATCCGTTAGAACCCCAACGATAATGATTAGTCCATAACCGAACTCATCGTCACCATGGGTTTCAATGAAAGCATGGTATAAAAACTAGATCTTTATAAACTGAATAATAATCAAAATTACGTTAACAAGAGTGTAAGGTTCAAACGAATAAGAAAACAAGCATCCAACGTTACAACTTAAGCAAAGATTCACAAGTAAAAACAAGATCTTTTTCTCCTTCATTGTATTGTGCTATTAGGTCTTCTTACTGCTCTCTCCTTCTTCTCGTTGTTATCAAAAACGTCTTCAAAAGGCTTTATATATGAGGCCAATATGATCTGGAGTCTGAAAAATCATTATTATATTGCAATCAGGATTCTGCAATCCCGACTCAGCGCGGCCGCCCCGCATACCAGCGCGGGCGCGCTGGCTTTCTGACAAATGGGCGCGGCCGCTCCCAAGACTAGCGCGGCCGCCCTGACCTTCTGTAAATTTTTATTTTTCTTATTTCCTTGACTTCAATTGTTGGTTTCTTTCGTGCTAACTCCCGAGGCTCCATCCTAACACCCTTTTAGCATAGAAACAATGTAAAATCTATTCCTTCTTCCAAATATACCCCGAAATGCAAAACACTACAAAAACACATCAAAAACACAAATAACTTGAGTACAAATCACCAATTCGAGCCTTTACGAAGCGTTCTAAGTGAATATAAATTCCAGTTATCACACCCCTAAACTTGAATCGATGCTTGACCTCAAACATAAACAGACTCAAAGAACAAAACAAAAATGCATGAATACAACTAACATGAATGCTACTATCCCTTTAGAATAAATTAACCAACCAATGAGCAACATCTCAAAGAATGCAATTACTCGCACAAAGTTCAATCAAATCCCACAAATCGACTCACAAGCCAAAAACGTGTGTGTGTGCAATTTCTTAACAGATATACTCTCAAAAATAGATCAATAATCATAACTCACCTCTCGTCAAGAAAATCACAAGGTTATAAACAGAATAAATGATAAACACAAAATGACTGACAACACTTCAATTTTATTAGAGTTATACAAGGATTCATGCTTTTATTGATAACACATAAAAAACACAAACATGCTTATTTGATCGTGCAATGAGCGAGGTCCACAAAAGACATATGCAATTATACCCATGTAGCGAGCATTAGGTTAGCGGATCCCAGACTATAAAAGCGTTAGGTCAATAGGCACAAAGTCCCCTAGAACTTAATAACTCGAGTATTAAAGAGCCCACTCGTGATCAATTATGCATAATACAAATTTTTTTATTTTTTTTCTCATGTTCTGAACGAGTGCATTTCGCTCCATCTCGCTCAACCCTACACTACTCATATAAATATGAGCCGGCTACTAGCCATTTGATGCCTAGCCACAACTAGCATTGATAACCAATGTTTTTCTCCAATTTTAAAAATCCATGTTATTTTATCACTAAGAGAATAATATAAATTATAGGCATAAACAAGTGATTAAATATCGACAAACAAACAAGTCATGATCATGATCTAGCACTCAAGCAACCTATAAGACTTAGTGAAAATTTTCTTGTTTCTAGAATGCAAATCAATTTCTCAGGAATCATGATAACAAATACGCAAAAAAAAACAAAAACAAATAACTACATGAAAAATATGCAAACTATGTGAACTAAACTATCATGAATATGCATCTATATGGACTCATACACAAATATTCCTTAACTATCACCCCCAAACTTAAAAATTTCACTATCCTCATTGAAGGTAATTATAAGGATTCAAGGTATACCTAGTCGTCAAGAGGATCACCCTCCTCGGGTGGAGTATCAGGAGGCGGGTAAATAGAATCAGCTCCAAATACAGGCCAATCGACCTCGACACCAGTGGCCCGGAAAACAGTGCCCAAAGCCTGTGTCTAATCTGCTGCAAAATGACGGTGAATGTCGTGCATGGCCTCCATACACCTAGTCAATCGCCTGTACTGCTCATCATAAACACCAGTCCTATCAACTGCCTAATGCACATGAGGAGAACCTTCTGTAGGCATGGGATGATCCGTTCGGTCACCCTTTAGATTATCATAGATATATTCCAACCCCTTGTCGGGGTGCACTTAAAAATGCATAACTCAAATGATCTGGTAGCGGTTTGAGCCCAAGTGTGGGAGCTTCTTCAATAGACGGCTCAAGACGCTCCTGTGAAATTTTCCGCTCTGCTAACCCAAGAGAATCGAATGGCATATCCAACTTCCTCTTCCACAGAGGTGCATTCAAAACCTATAGTTGCTCTGCTCCTTCTTCATCTTCAATAACTGATTCCCCTATTAAGGATCTCTCTAAGGTATCTGACTTTGGCAATTGCTCAAGCTCCGAATTCACGATAGAGTCGACCCGTTCTACTTTAAAGCACTCATCTTAATCTGTGGGTAACTTTATTGCCTTGAACACATTAAAAGTGACCTTCTGATCTTGAACCTTCATCGTAAGCTCTCATTTTTGCACATCGATCATAGTTCGGCCTGTAGCCAAGAATGGTCTTCCCAAGATGATGGGAATCTTCTCATCTTCCTCGAAATCCAGAATTACAAAATCAGCAGGGAAGATGAGTTTGTCCACCTTGACTAAGACATCCTCCACTATACCTCGTGGATAAGTGATGGTCCGATCGGCCAATTGTAAGGACATGTTTATCGATTTTGGCTCAGTCAAACCAAGTTTCTTGAAGACAGATAAGGGCATCAGATTGATGCTAGCTCCCAAGTCACATAAACACTTGTCGAAAGACAAGTTTCCAATAGTGCAAGGAGTAGTGAAGTTTCCAGGATCTTTAAGCTTCGGAGGCAATTTCTGTTGTAGTACAACACTGCACTCTTCTGTTAGAGGAACGGTTTCCAACTCCTCAAGTTTTAGCTTCTGAGATAGAATACCTTTCATAAACTTAGCATAACTCGACATCTGTTCTAGAGCTTCAGCAAAAGGTATGTTAGTGTGCAACTTCTTGAAAACCTCCAAAAACTTGGCAAATTGCTTATCAAACTTCTACTTCTGAAGTCTTCTAGGATATGGCGGAGGTGGGTAGACTTGTTTATCCCCTGTATTACCCTCAGGATGATTTTTTGCAACAGTTTTCTTCTTCGGTGCACCTCGGCATCCTTCTGCACAACTTTTTCAGCTACAATCTCATTTTCTAGAATTGGCAAGGGTGCATACGCACCTGCATTCTGTATAGAATTTTCAGACTCTTCGTCTTGCTGAATTTGAGGCTTGCGACCTTTTCAGACCTCAAAGTGATGGCGTTCACCTGTTCTTTAATATCCCTCTTGCCTGGATTGGCTTTTGTATCACTAGGAATCGTTCCTGGTGGTCGATTTAATAAAGCGTTAGCAATTTGCCCTATTTGGTTCTCCAGAGTCTTGATAGAAATAGCCTGGCTTTTGTATATAAGATCCTGGTTTATGCAAATAAGCCTCAACTCCTCCATTTCAGATTTTTCATTCGAATATTGACCTGCACCTCCATCAGTTTGTTGTTGAAGTTGGAGTTATTGTCTTGGTGCAAATTGTTGCTGAAAACCAGAAGGATTGAATTGCTTATTTCCAAACTGCTGGAATGGTTGTTGCATCGCATTCTGATTGTTGCTCCAGCTGAAGTTAGGATGATTCCAATTATTAGGATGATAAGTGTCTGGAATTGGTTGCTGCGATCTCTGAAAGTTGCTCACAAACTGAGCTGATTCACTAGCTATAGCGCATTGCTCTGTCGCATGTGAACCTGCACAAAGCTCACAAACACTTGTCCTCTGATGAACTCCATAGTTAGCCAGAGAATCGATCTTCATAGACAATGCCTATAGTTGAGCAGTGATAGTCGTAGCTGTATCCACTTCAAGAACTCCTGCTACCTTGCCCTGGGGCAATCTCTGGGTTGGATACTGATATTCATTAGCATCCATTAGTTCAATTAGCTCATAAGCTTCATTACAGCTCTTAGCCCATACGACTCCCCCTGATGCTGCATCGAACATGGGTCTTGATTGTGCTCCCAAACCGTTATAAAAGAAATTGATGATCATCCAATCAGGCATTCCATGATGAGGACACTTCCTAAGCATCTCCTTATATTGCTCCCAAGCTTCACCTAGCGATTCCCCTGATTGCTGTGCAATCTGAGTAAGAGCATTCCTGAATGTAGTTGTTTTTGCCATAGGGAAGAGTGAGAAACTTTTGAGAAAGTCTTCCCAAGTAGCAATCGGACCAGCTGGTAGAGAGTGTAACCAGCCCTTAGCCTTGTCCCTCAGAGAGAATAGGAACAGTCTCAATTTCACCGCATCCTCAGACACACCATTGAACCTGAAGGTGTCGCACATCTCTATGAAATCCTTAATATCCATGTTAGGATCTTCTGTTGGAGCACCCCCAAACTGAACTGAGTTCTAGACCATCTGGATCGTGCCAGGCTTGATCTCGAAGGTATTAGCCGCGATGGATGGCCTGACAATGCTAGATTGAATGTCATTGATCTTTGGTTGAGAAAAATCCATCAACGCTTTTGTTGCTGCTGCTGGATCTCCCATTGTAATAATTATTTCTTCTTCTTCACTTTCTATTTCCATTTCTTCAATAGTTGCCTTAAGAGACTGAGAACGTGTTCGCATACACGCTCTCTCGAGTACCTGAAACACAAACAAGTAAATCGTGAAAGTAAAAGAATCTGAGTCAGTGAACTTTAACGACCACTGATGTCAAGCACATAAACTAAAAATTAACACCGAGTCCCCGGTAGCGGCGCCAAAAACTTGTTAGGGCAAAAACAAGCGCTAAAATTACACGCAAGTATACGCGTTCGCAAGTAGTATAAGATATAAATCAGATTCGTACCCACCGAGACTCTTTTTAGTTAACTTAAGATTATGCACCTATGCAACAATGGTATGGGTATCGCTTAATGCTAAGACAATAACAAGTTGAGATGTTTATAACTAAGATTAAACTAACATGTAAATAACTAAGAATAAAAGTGATTGAATTAACTATATGAGACAAACATGGGATTTTAACTTCATTACATACTTCATTCAAAGTCATTATTCTTAACCTTAGCATGCAATGGTGAAGACAACTAATTAGATAACACGGAACTAGTAAAGCCAACTTTCGTTGCACGAATACCCTACTACTAGACATCCACAAAAAAGATAAAAGCTAAGTAGACATCAATTATGCTTAGACCCTATATGTCTATAGAATTTGAAAACATAACGGTTTAATGCGCAAGTTATCTATCGTGATTATATAGGGCAAGTAAGATGGTTAAAATTACCTACGAATCATGTATAACAATTATACATGGACCTATGCTAGCATGGCAAGTTCTAAACCTCTATATTCACTTTCGCTTCAATAGAGATTAACACGATATCTTATATGTTAGCTTCGCACATAAGACGAATAAGCACAACCAATACTAGGTTATCATACAATCACCACACACTAAGGTATCGAAACAATTTAACTAAAGAAATCCATAAATAAATCCGCTAGAACCCCACGATAACGATTAGTTCATAATCGAACTCATCATCACCATGGGTTCAAATAAAAGCATGATAATAAATAATATAAGAGTACTAGGGTTTAAAGACAAATCGAAAACAAGCATCCAAGTATCAACTATACTAAAGAAAACAAAAGTCTTCTTCTCCGTAGCCGTCCCGTGCTCTAGGTCTTCTTATTGCTCTCCCAGGTCTCCCAAGACTAGCGCACCGCCCTGACCTTCTGGAAAAACTGATTTTTTTTGTTTCCTTGACTTCAATTGCTGGTTTCTTTCGTGCTAACTCCCGAGACTCTATCCTAACACCCTTTTACCATAGAAATAATGTAAAATTTATTCCTTTTTCCAAATATATCCTGAAATGCAAAACACTACAAAAATACGTAAATAACACAAATAACTTGGGTACAAATCACCAATTAGAGCCTTTACAAAGCATTCTAAGTGGATATAAATTCCATTTATCATGTCTAGGTTGGAAAATAATTTTTGAAACTTTATTTTGTGTATTAGTTATGTTGTTAATAAAATAACTGTGTCTTAGGGGTTTACAGATGAACCGCTCAACCGCATCCAACCGCTCGCAACCGAACGGCATTTTACGGATAATCGCGAAACGTGGGTTGCTTGTGGATTTAAATTTTAAAAACCGCTCATTCGCGGTTTGGATGCGATTTTAAATTCTTGAAAATCGTAAAATCGCAACCGTAACCGCAGCTCTCAACATATATTTATAATAAAATATATTTCCAAAAATGTAGTTGATATTATATAAATTAATAAATATAAATATTTATTAACTAATCTTAGGTTAATGTTAAGACTTTGTTCATAAGATTCACAATTATAGGATATATAACCAAACAAATGGAAAATGCAATCAACATGTAATTTTTTTATCCATTTCTTTTTTCTTTTCTCTCGCCTCCACATTTGTGTATGTGATAGGGATAAATAAATCCTGATTACATAATTAAATATTACAGTTTGGGCTGCAAGGCCCAATAAGAAGATGTATGACATTCAGACCAGAAAGGTTAACATGTTGATCAGGCCTGATGGACCAGATCAGGCCTGATGGAACAAAGAAGGCCCAAAAACCCTGATTATTTATTAATTTCGTAATTAATAAATAAGGGAGAAAAACAGCTATTAAGACAAGTCCTAGTGGGGATATAAAGCCTTGTAGATTGGCCTCCAAGGAACCTCATGGGATAAGGAATCAGCTTCCTACTCCCTAGGACTCCTAAGTCTATCCTAATTCAGAGACTTGACCACCAAGTCTCCTATGCCAAGTCCAATTCAAGGACTCCCACATCTCACCCCACAAATCAGAACTACGTTTTTTGGCTTGATTCTCTAATTCACAGAGATACGTAGGCATCTCGTAAAGGCAGAGTTAAGCTATGAAACACGAGAGCAGCCATTAAAGGCCTTGAGCTCCCGTACCTTAGTAATAAATACAGCAATTATATATATATATATATATTAGTTTTGTATCCATAACATTTGGCGCCATCTGTGGGAAAGCACAACAACAACCATGGTGAGAACACGGAGAACAATTAGAGCTCTGGAAGAAGGAACACCATCGGGGACAACCCAGGTGATTTCATCAACTGTGGAGATACCTCCCCACTCAACTTATGCATCTAATCAAGCGGAAGCCCAGATAGGGGCAACTCAACATCAGCCACAAGGGATGACTCCCCCGACTATTCAAGGTACGAATCCTCAAGTTCAACAAGTACATATACCTGTGAATTCTCGACCCGTCGGGTATGAATATTCAATTGTTGTTACTACTAACCCCCCTTATGGGATGCCACTTTACCCCGAGGTTGGAGGAAGTGGATATGCTGGGCGAAGTGAAGCACGAGGGCAATCGCCCCCTATATACGAGGGTTGGCTCCTATCCCCGAGGATCGGGAATTTTCTGGTCCTTACACCGAGAGAGACTCCGAATCTTCGGATGATGAAGTGGCCCCAAGAAGGAGGCGTCCTGGAAAAGAGCCGATGGCCGATGGAAGGCAACGCCCTCAAAGCACCCAAGGGGCGAATCCCCAAGAAGTGCAGGAAAGGATCAGGGATCATGAGGCCAAGATCCAAAGGCTGAGGCGTGACTTGGAGGCTCACCAGGCCACCAGACCCTAGATACCTCCTAGGAGGAGAAATCCTCCTCCTGTCATAGACTTGGATGGTTCGGTACGGAGAAGGGCTGTTGTCCCAAGAACTGATCCAAGCAATCTCCTTCCCCTTGGAGATCCTGATGATCCAACTCCGCCTTTCACTGAAGAGATAATGAATGCCCATATCTCAAGGAAATTCAAGATGCCCACTATCAAAGCCTATGATGGCACAGGAGACCCCGTTAATCATGTTAGGACATTCTCTAATGCACTGCTGCTGCAACCCATGAATGATGGTATAAAGTGTTGGGCCTTCCCCCAAACCCTGTCGGGTATGGCTCAAAGATGGTACAGTCGCTTGCCCCCAAACTCTATTGGATCGTTCAGAGAGTTAAGTCAGGCTTTTATTAAGCAGTTCATCAGTGGGAGAGTCCATGAGAAAAGTTCAGCATCTCTTATGAGTATTGTGCAGGGAGCTAAGGAATCCTTGAGAGATTACCTGAATTATTTCACAAAGGAGGCTTTAAAAGTCCCGGATCTTGATGATAAGGTAGCCATGATATCACTGCAACAAGGAACTAGGGATGAGTTTTTCAAGATGTCCTTGGCCAAACGTCCCCCTGAAAGCATGTTACAGCTTCAAGAGAGGGCAGTGAAGTATATCAAGGTTGAAGAAAGTATGAGGAAGACCGTAGTAAGTAATGAGCCATCTGGAAACAAGAAGCGGAAAACTGATTTAGAATATATTGCTAAGGACAAGTATCCTAGAACCGAACAAAATTCTGATTCAACCCCCAAGATTGGAGGACCTGGGCAAAAGTTCATTGAATATGCCAAGTTGAATGCTCCTAGAAGCCAGATTTTGATGGAGATTGAGAAAGATAGAGATATTCGCTGGCCTAAGCCCTTGAAGGCTGATCCCGCAAAACTAGATAAGAGCAAGTATTGCAGATTTCACAAAGATGTTGGCCATGACACCGATGAGTGTACGCAATTGAAAGACGAAATTGAGTTTTTGATTCGAAAAGGAAGATTGAACAAGTATACTGGAAAAGGAGGGGACAGGAATAATAATGGAAGGAAGAACTTTGAAGATCGTAGGAGGGACCAAGACGATCAGGGACGGAATCCCCAACCAAGAGGGCCGGTTATAAATGCAATTTTTGGAGGGCCGCGACCTCGAGGGCCTGTGATAAACACGATCTTTGGGGGTCCAACTGCTGCTGGATTGTCCGAAAATTCCAGAAAGGCATATACCAGAGAGATTATGCATATTGTTGGAGAAAACCCGAAGAGGACCAGGATAGAAGTAACATTGGCTTTTTATGATTCTGACCTAGAGGGTGTAAAGTTTCCTCATGATGACCCGCTGGTCATAACACCGATAATAGGAAATAGCCCGGTTAAGAGGGTCCTTGTGGATAATGGTGCTTCTGTGGATATCTTGCTCCACGACACCTTTCTCAGGATGGGGTATAACGACTCCCACTTGACACCAACTGACATGCCGATATATGGATTTGCTGGAGTAGAATGTCCTGTAGAAGGGATAATCAAGTTGCCAACCACCATAGGTACGGAACCAAGGCAAGCAATGCAGATGTTGGATTTTGTGGTAGTAAAGGCTAGTTCAACCTATAATGCTATCATGGGAAGAACAGGGATACATTCCTTCAAGGCAGTCCCTTCTTCCTACCATTCAATCATGAAGTTTCCCACCCGGAACGGGATTGGAGAAGAGAGAGGAGATCAAAAAATGGCTAGAAGCTGTTATGTGGCATCTTTGAGGGCAGATGGAGTCGGGGGGCAGGTTCTTCCTATTGAAGATATGGATGTCCGAGAAAATGATGAGAAGAGAGGAAAGCCAACAGAAGACTTGGTTTCGGTTCCTTTAGACCCCGAGAATCCTGAGAGGATGACTTTCATTGGAGCCACATTAGAGGAGCCCCTTAGAGGGAAGTTGGTGAAATTTTTGCAAGAAAATAGTGATGTGTTTGCGTGGTCAGCAGCTGATATGCCAGGCATTGACCCGGAGCTGATTACTCACAAGTTAAACGTGGATCCAAACCGGAAGACAGTGAAATAAAAGAAAAGAAATTTTGCCCCGGAAAGACAAGAGGCTATAAAATAGGAAGTAGAAAAGCTCTTAGAGGCTGGTTTCATTGAGGAGATTCAATTTTTGGAGTGGTTAGCAAACCCTGTAATGGTGAAGAAGGCTAATGGAAAGTGGAGGATGTGTATAGACTTCACTGATCTGAATGATGCATGCCCTAAAGACTGTTTTCCGTTGCCAAGGATTGATACTTTGATTGATGCCACTGCTGGGCATGAGATGCTGAGTTTCATGGATGGATTTAGCGGATACAACCAGATCAAAATGCATAAGGATGACATTCCAAAGGTATCATTCATCACTGACTTTGGTGTTTATTGTTATCTTGTTATGGCATTTGGTCTTAAGAATGCAGGAGCCACCTATCAAAGGTTGGTAAATAAAATTTTTAAGGACCTTATTGGTAAGACTATGGAAGTCTATATTGATGACATGTTAGTAAAGAGTCTAGCAAAGACTGATCATATAACCCATTTGAGGGAAGCTTTTGAGGTTCTGAGGTACCATAAGATGATGTTAAACCCCACAAAATGTGCTTTCGGAGTAGGATCTGGAAAATTTTTGGGATTGATGGTCTCCAAGAGGGGGATAGAGGCTAACCCCGACAAAATAAAGGCAATCCTAGACATGGAACCACCAAAAACCGTCAAGGATGTTCAGAAGCTCACAGGAAAGGTTACTGCGCTAGGACGATTCATCTCCAAGTCAGGAGACAAGTGCCTGTCATTCTTCAAGTCACTAAAGAACATCAAGGACTTTGTATGGAATGAGGAAAACCAGAAGGCATTCGAAGAGTTAAAGAAATATATGCCTCAGGCCCCGTTGTTGGCCAAACCACCTTTGAATGAAGTTTTATTCTTGTACTTGGCTGTTTCAGAGAGCGCCTTGAGCGCGGTGTTGGTTAAGGAGGAGCTGAAAGTCCAGAAACCCGTATATTATGTCAGCAAAATTTTGCATGATGCTGAATTAAATTATTCAACTATTGAGAAATTTGCTCTAGGCTTGGTAATGGCTTCGAGAAACCTGCGTCCTTACTTTCACAGATTGAGGTGCTAACAAATCAACCACTGAGAAATATCATTCACAGTCCCAAGGCAAGTGGGAGATTGATTAAGTGGGCAATAGAGCTGGGAGAGTTCGATCTCAAGTATAAGCCGCGAACGGCAATAAAAGCCCAGGCGCTAGCTGACTTCATGGTGGAAGGAATGTACCATACCCAACCAAGAAGTCGGGGGGCAGGAAGATACCATACCGCAAGATAAGGGAGTTGATAATGGGGACAGAGAGAAGGATGATAAGGAGAAAGAGTATTGGGTTCTCTATTTTGATGGAGCATCAAAAACAAACTCCAGTGGAGCAGGATTGGTATTACAAAGCCCTGATGGGTTCTTAATTGAGTATGCTATGAAGCTAGACTTCCCAACCATAAACAATGAGGCAGAATATGAAGCCCTGATAGCTGGCCTTGGCCTAGCTGGGACACTTTGCAGCTTTTTTTGTTGCCGGAACTATGTGGTATGGTTCAGCAACTACCCCGATCGAATTATTTGGGCCTACTCGTTATCAATGGGATCAGGGGTACTTCCAGCAAGAGATATATCGAAGAGTTGGTGTTGGGCTAGCCGAAAATCAAAGTTTATCAGAAGCTTGGTCTAAAATTCCTGAAAAATTAGCTTTTTATGATTATATCGGCAATAATCCGGCAAAGGGGGATTATTCAGGGTGGGTTCAATGGATAATGGGGATGGAATAGCGGTTGGATGGTTAGGAGTCAAAAACTTAAAGATCCGTGGAGACTCGAAACTGATCATATCCCGGGTAAAGGGAGAATTTAAGGCAAGGGATGGTACGATGGCTAAGTATGTCCGCCTAGTAAGGGCTGTGATGACCCAATTTAATGAATGCCATGTTGAACACATTCCAAGGGAAGAAAATGCTAAGGCAGATGCGTTATCAAAGTTTGCTTCATCCGAGATAGAAGAAAGTTCAGGAAGTGTGTACTTTCGTGTTTTGAAGACACGAAGCATAGATGTTAAGCTTGTGGCTCCCATAGGCCTGGAGACGTCATGGATTGATCCCATCAAGGCTCACATTCAAACCGGTTGGTTGCCAAGCGATGCAACTGAAGCACGGAAGTTAACTATTCGAGCACTAAGGTACTCTTTGATAGATGTGATTCTGTATAAAAGATCTTTCGTGGTTCCTTACTTGAGGTGTCTCAGGCCCGATGAGGCACGCTTGGCTCTTGAGGAAGTGCATGAAGGTATTTGTGGGCAACACTTGGGGCAGGGCCTTGGCTCTTAAGATAACCCGTTTAGGCTTCTATTGGCCAGAAATGATGGCTGATGCCAAAGAATATGTAAAGAAGTATGATCGCTATCAGAAGCATGCACCAGTTGTTAGACAACCCCCCGAGATGCTGACCTCTATCAACTCGCCTATTCCCTTTGCTATGTGGGGGATGGATATTCTAGGGCCTTTCCCCATGGCCACGGCACAAAGAAAGTTCCTGATTGTAGCCATTGATTATTTCACCAAATGGATTGAAGCCAAACCTTTGGCCAAGATCACAACTAAGCAGGTTGTACAATTGCTGTGGGAAAATATTATGTGCCGATATGGAATTCCCCGTATCCTAGTCACCGACAATGGAATGCAGTTTAACAACGAGAAATTTAAGAAGTATTGTGAAGAAAATGAAATTGAGTTACGGTTCACCTCTGTGGCTCACCCGCAAGCCAATGGGTAAGCGGAGGTAGCAAATCGAATAATCTTGGATGGACTAAAGAAGAGCATCGAGAAATCAAGAAATAATTGGGTGGATGAGATACTTCCAATATTATGGGCCTATAGGACTACCTGTAGAGTCACTACTGGAGCAACCCCCTTCATGTTGGCATATGGGGCAGAAGCAGTTGTTCCCGTGGAGATATCACATTCTTCTCCAAGGATTCAGGCTTTCAATGTTGAGGAAAATGAGGAAGGACAAAGGTTGGCTCTGGACTTAATCGATGAAGTGCGAGATGGGGCACATGCAAAGATAGTAAAGTATCAGAAGAAGGCTTCATTCTACTACAACCTAAGGGTTAAAGAAAGGTTCTTTAAACAAGGTGACCTAGTCTTGAGGAAGATAGAAGCTTCTGGGGTAGGACAGAAAGGGAAGCTTGCCCTGAATTGGGAAGGGCCGTACAAAGTCAAGAGCGTTCAAGGTAGAGGAACCTACAAGCTGGAGACAATGGATGGTTTTGAAGTCCCAAGAACTTGGCATGCACAAAACCTGAAGGTTTACTATGTGTAGGGCAATTGAATATGATTCTCACTTGTCTGGATGACAAGTAGGTTGAAAAGCACCTTGAAGCTTTGCTTGCATAGGATTTTATATTCCAGTAGAATTTGCATTGTCAAGTTATTATTGTTAAGGGTCGAACCCATATTATGTAAGGTTTTGAAAAACCAGACTTCAAATTGAAGAGTTCGAAATTATTTCAACCTATGGATGTTTGAGTTGTGATAGTACTTGTGTGGCCAATTAGTTCAAGTTTGAATGCATATTAAAGTATCGGAAAGATAAAGGAGAAAGATGTGAATAAGGAAAGTAGCATATAAAATAACCCCGGAGGGTAATAAGTTTTGATACAAACAAAAATCCAGACA
Source organism: Apium graveolens (assembly GCF_009905375.1). Taxonomy (NCBI): domain Eukaryota; kingdom Viridiplantae; phylum Streptophyta; class Magnoliopsida; order Apiales; family Apiaceae; genus Apium; species Apium graveolens. Next base: position 291,986,824 of record NC_133651.1, read on the forward strand.
TAAGTTAAGGATAAAATTACAAAATGAAAAAACTACTCCTCCATGCGGGAGCCTTCATTCTCTTGCTCCTTATCAGCACCTTCAGCATCCTTCGCAGGAGAAGCAGTGTTAGGATCCAAGATGCGATCATCTGGCTGAGGGGAGTTGAGAGGGCATCTATGCTGTCCTCCGTCTCAGCCTGCTCAGGACTTATAAAGTCCTTAGGGTCGACGAAGCCCGGATGCCTCTCAGAAACCGCCTTTACGGCCGCATCCCATCCCTGAGTAAACTGTAGGGAATAAAGACCCTCATCATGAATCTCCATGAGATTCTTAAACTTGTCAGAATCCATGTAGTCATCAATGAGCATATCCTTATCGCTCCTAAGTTTCACCAGCTCGGAATGAGCCTTAGCCAGCTCCTCCTTCTTCGTGTCCAGCTTCTTCTCCAGGACCTTGGCTCTCTCCTCCCATTTCTTCATCTCCTTCTCAAACCCATCAGAGTTACCCTTCCAGGACCTAGCCTGATGGAGGGCCGCCTGGAAGTAGGTGTTACTCTGCAAAGAAATATGAGTTAACACAAGTTCGTTGAAATACGAGAAAGTTGGAATTCAAAGAAAAAAGAAAAAAGAAAGTTATCGCAGCTTGGGCTTGAGAACCCAGAAGCTCAATAGTCTCGATATCACTCCCCGTAATAATGTCAGTAAAATCGTGGGGGGTGATGGAATGGTACGACCAATCCTTAGCATGTTTGATGGATCCAACCACCGTATCGCTCCTCCTGAAGCCCCTGTTAGGCCTGAAGGAATGTGCGTTAAGTGAAGGATCCACATCGTCCCCCAGCTCGACCACCGGGACGTGGGGCTTAAGGAAAGTAGGACCGTCAGGCTTGCTCCTGGGGTCCCTGTTTAGCTTGGCCCTCTTCTGGCGGCCTGTTGATGTTATTGATGGCCTCGCAAGCTGAAAGAAAAAGATAGAAGGAATATTAAATTGCAGGAGATAAAATGTTACAGTTAAAGGGAAGGAAAAATAGATATCCAGTTATAAATTTACCCTTATCACTGGCCTGAGAGAGACCAACTTTCTTCAAGGAAAACTCCTCTAAGAGGGTCCAGGTGTCTGTTTTCCCATCATCTGAAATTAAGGCTTGATAGGCCACCTCCTCCTCATCAGATAACCTGATGCTACCTGGACTCCCATCTGACACTTTGCAAAAGGGCCTACGGAAGAGTGTGGCCCAATCACCCCCGGCCCAGGTCAGCCTAACGAACTCATCCCTCCATTTGGGGTTGTTTTCAACTATGGAATTACTATCAAAGATATGGGGGATTTTGGGCCGTTGACGAATTAAAACCCAACCCGGTTGACTCATGGAGCTATTATAGAATTGGAAAACTTTCCTAAAGACAGCTACGGAAAGAGGAAAATTGTTTCTAAGACAAAGGACCATAAAACAGATAATGTTCCTCCAACCGTTAGGAGGGAGTTGACAAGGGTTAATTTGTACATCAGCGAGTAAGCGAGGAATAAATTCATGGAATGGGAACCTAAGACCCGCGGTCAGGGCTCCTCGATAAATAAATAAGGTATTCCCCTCCCAGTTACATGTCCTATCCCCAGGGGCGGCTGGAGTAATCCTAAGGTGGGGTGGAAGTCTGTACAGGGTGTTCATGGACTCGATTCTACCATCTAACTCATGAAAGGTGTTACCATGGTTATACGAATCTAACTCAGATAGAGAGGGATATTCATCACCTCTGGAGTTAATCATATCAATTAGGGAAGTATACGGAGATTGAATTTGAATGTTTGTACCTCTCTTAGAAACATTCATCTTCTGCAAATGAGCCAAGTCACGATCCGCCATTGATATGCTTCGGTTGAATGCTCGAAACCCAGAAAAACTTGAGAAAGGTGGAGCTGCGGTGGCTGAGGTCGCCGGAAATCGCCTTCTCAAAGGGAGAACTCTAGAGAGAATTGTGAGAGAAAGTATGAGAAATGTGAAGTGGAGTGAGGATTCTCACTTCATACTACACTTATATAAGCGAAAAGCTCGGAATACGAGGCGTTTTTAGGCCCATGTAGCCAGGCCCAACCTAAAAAAGCCCATCTATAAGAAGTATCAGGAATAATCTAGAAGCTCCCATGGAAAATGAAGGGTCGAAAATCGACCAGAATTTTAAGATGGTTCGATCAGAGTCCTGATCGACAAAGAAGAAAATCCTGATCGATATTTCATTCGAACAAAAGGGAAAAAATCCATTGAGTTCGATCAGAGTCCTGATCGACACAAAAAAGGATCCTGATCGATATCTCATTCGAACAAAATGAAAGAAGTTCATTGAGTTCGATCAGAGTCCTGATCGACACAAAAAAGGATCCTGGTCGATATCTCTTTCGAAAAAAAGGAAAGAAGTTCACTAAGTTCGATCAGAGTCCTGATCGACACAAAAGAGGATCCAGATCGATATATCATTCGAACAAAAGGGAAGAAATCCATTGAATTTGATCAGAGTCCTGATCGACACAAAACCGAATCCAGATCAATACTTTATTCGATCAAAACGCTAGAAAGCCACCTAGTTCGATTAGGATCCTGATCGAAATCAATCAGGAATCCTGGTCGATTCTGCCCAGATCCTGGTCGAAGGTTCAACCGACTAGAATGTCACTTTGAAGGCCAGTTCGATCAGAATCCTGATCGAAATCGATCAGGAGTTCTGATCGATTCTGCATAGATCGTGGTCGAAGATCCAATCGACCAGAGTGTTACTTTCTGAGCTAGTTCGATCAGGATCCTGATCGAAATTGATCAGAAATCCTGATCGATTTTGTATATATCCTGATCGATTTTAAGCCAGAAAATTGAGGAAAATTCCAGAAAAATAAGGAAATTCCTTAAAATATATTCTGAAAAATGTTGGTATTTTCAGAAATTATGGAAAAATCCAGAAAATTAAGGTTAAATCCGGGAAAATTAGGGAAAAATTCAGAAAATTAAGGATAAATCCTAGAAAATTAGGGAAAAATCCAGAAAATTAGGGAAAAATCCTGGAATTAAGGGAAAAATTCCTGGAAATTAAGATAATTCCTGAATAAAAGGAAAAATCATTGTAAACGTTTAGGTCGCTCCACACTTTACACAAAAAACGAAACCCTGTAAGGGAATAAATGAACTTAACTTTCGCGAATTCTTATACGATTTCCCAAAAGTTGGGGGCAAATGATAGGGATAAATAAATCCTGATTACATAATTAAATATTACAGTTTGGGCTGCAAGGCCCAATAAGAAGATGTATGACAATCAGACCAGAAAGGTTAACATGTTGATCAGGCCTGATGGACCAGATCAGGCCTGATGGAATAAAGAATGCCCAAAAACCCCGATTATTTATTAATTTCGTAATTAATAAATAAGGGAGAAAAACAGCTATTAAGATAAGTCCTAGTGGGGATATAAATCCTTGTAGATTGGCCTCCAAGGAACCTCATGGGATAAGGAATCAGCTTCCTACTCCCTAGGACTCCTAAGTCTATCCTAATTCAGAGACTTGACCACCAAGTCTCCTCTGCCAAGTCCAATTCAAGGACTCCCACATCTATATAAGGGGTCTCACCCCACAAATCAGAACTACATTTTTTGGCTTGATTCTCTAATTCACAGAGATACGTAGGCATCTCGTAAAGGCAGAGTTAAGCTACGAAACACGAGAGCAGCCATTAAAGGCCTTGAGCTCCCGTACCTTAGTAATAAATACAGCAATTATATATATTAGTTTTTTATCCATAACAGTATGTTTTTAATATCCTTGCTCCGCACTGAGCATTAGTTTATATTTTATTTTTGAATGTAAATTTATCACGTAACTTAAACTTCAATTTATTAATATTCTGAATTTTTTTTGCAAATTATTAATTATTTTAAAATAAGTGGTTGAACCGCAAACCGATCCGCAATAACCGCAAATTTGCAACCGCAATTGACGCGGTTAACCGCAACCGCAAATACGGTTGCGGATGATAATTTTCTAAAACCGCTCTTCGCGGTTTGGTTCGACTTTTACCCCAAAACCGATCTGATCCGAAACACGTACACTCCTACTGTGTCTGATGACGCATCGCCTCTCAGTCTAATTTTTTTATTTCTCAAATTTTTGAATCATTAAATAATAAAAGAAAAATTATTGTATATTCTACTAAATTCTCTACTTTACAAAAATTACAATCATATTGTGCTACTAAAATTAATTTAAGGTTTTTCAAAAATAAATGTGCTCCTAAAATTTCTCTTTAATTCATATAACTATTTTAATATTCTTTTAAAATTTCTCATAAAGTTAAAGTTACTTTGTCAATAGTTTACTAAATTTCAAGTCCTAAAATCTCTCAAAAAAGTCTTATTACCACTTAAATATTTTTCTTAAGTTAAACTAATCTTTAAAACTATTAAAATTAAATTTCATAATATTGTAAAATCGATTATATAATTTTATGTTATTGGATTTGTGAACAACCAGAGCGGCTCATTGTGAAACATGTTTGATTCGAGGGCGTTTCTTTAGAATTCTATATTATTCAGAATTTCAAAATGACTAACACAAAATCGAAAATTCAAAATAAAATCTTAAATTTTATTTTGTATTTTGTATTTTATTTAAAATCATGTTTGGAAGGATGCTCCAAATCATGGCTTAGTAAACTAGTTTATAAAATACTACTGAACCAATCTGTGCTTCGCAATGACTTTATTATACATTTTCTAAAGTCTAAAATATAAGTTCTCTACTTCAAAAATTTTAGAAAAGAATATCAATTATTACATAAATTAATATCCAAAGTTTGTGACGCCCCCAAATCCTCCCTTCCGCGGATTTAGGTCGCCACAGTTTGCGGTGTATCAAATACATGTATTATTATTACAAACCATAGATAAGTATAAATATTTCAATTGTTTCGTCATACCATGTCACGTACACAGATCTAAGGATCTCACTTCACATCACATCACGTCTTTGTGAACCTTGTTACAAACCATACTAGTAATGCTATTACATAAAAGTACTAGTAGAAAACTATTAGACCAACTCCATTGCATACATCTAGCAATGAAATTCTGATGATCGTCACGTGGACTCTGAATCTTCCTTGCCCTTCAGTAGATGGTTATAAAATTCATCTCGTTATGTCTTAGATGCTAAAAGAAATGTAATGATAGCAAGAGTGAGCACATATATGCTCAGCAATTCACCACTTGACCAAACTCAATACTTGAAAATATGAAAGAAGGGAAATAACATTGTTAGCTTTAAAGAAACAAAATGAATAATAAAGCAATTTCTCACATAGACTCGACATTTAGAAACGTCAGGTCTCAAACACAATGTAACATTTGAGCACAAGAGTACACTGGTCATCCACCTTTTGATAGCACAAGGCTCGATCAACTACCATGTCTAAAGTATCGACTCCTGCAGGGCTCGTGTGTAGCATGATCAGTGCATTCAGGAGAGTCCCGCCTTATATTCATTATTTACTAGCATTTAAAATAAACAATCTGGTTAATATAAAAATCCTGGCTCTCACTGAGCCTCAAATCATAGTATCGGACTATCGGATTTCCATCATTATTATCTCACCATGGTCGACATTTCCGGACCATGCTAGTCAACGTATTCGGACCATGCTAACTATGACAACGTTCCCGGACCATGTTGACCAGTTAAGAATAAGAAACTCCGAGTAATATTTTGATAATCAGATTCGAAATATTAGTTGACACAATCAGCGCTTCTCAAATAAATCATATTAAGCCGAACAATGGGCAAATTTAGAAAATAATAAATTATTTTTTTAGGCGACACGAACAATGCATGCCTATATAACAAAACAATAACCATCTCGCACGAAGAGAATGGTCGAGTTTAATAGAAATATTTTGGTTATGTCGATGCAAAGAAAATAACTGAGTTAAATAATATAAAACAAGTCACGTTTCGAATAACATTGCTTCTCATGATTTTTGAGTAAGATCCAACCACTATGAATGAATATACTTAAAATAATTTCTAAAATATTTTTACTGATCCAAACAATGAATCAGTTATCGAAGTCATTAAAGGTAGTTAAATCTGAACAAGAGATTTAAGTGAAAAGAAACGAATGTGGCTGATCCGAAATTGGAAATCAAGCCTTAATTGAAAAATGTAAAAGAGTCGTCTCGAACAAAAAGAATGGCTGTAATTTAAGAATTAAGGTATACTATTCAACAAAATATTTTTGGAGTTAACAATATTTTTTTAAAAAATAAGAAAGGCTTCTCCAAAAGATGGATAATAATGATTTTTTAAAAAATAATAACTCTTGAGAGAAAATATAAATAAAATGTTCAAAACAAAATCATCTTCCAAGAGAGAATGCGAAGTAATAAACTTGACTCAATTTATTTAGACATTTAATTAAGACCTATATCTTATTTCGATAAATATTCGTTATGGATATTATACGAGTTTAACCGGTTTATTTATTAATAATTACCTATGTGTACTAGTAAGGCATCTTTTAACTTATTTTAAATTCATGTTAAAGTTTATCAATATTCTACAAAAATAATTTTTCCACTTATCAATTTTTATTCGCATTATAAATTTCAACAATTTATTAACTATTTTCTCAAAAATTAACCCACTTAAAAACAATAATTCATTCCATGATTTAAAATTTACCTATAAAATATCACCTCAGCTCCCTTCCCCCTCCCTCTCTCCGACAGAATCTCTCCCGATCTCCACTTCGTTCTTCATCCTATCAATATCATCGTCACCACCACATCAGTGGTAACCTCTGCTGAATGAAGTGACAGCACTGCAAGATGACTTGGAACGTTGACTATTCTATTTTAGTTAGTTGACTAGTTTGTTACATTTTGTAGAGCCTATATAAACTAGAGCAGAGCTGTCTTTGTAAACTCTCATTTTTCATTCTTATCAATACAGCTATCATCTTCTTCTTCGTTTCATCTCTGTTGTTCATGACAGTTTTGACATGGTATCAAAGCCTCTTTTTCGCCCCATTTCTTCACGATTCTTCCGCATATCACTGTTATTTTAGTTAGTTTCATATTCGATTCACTAGATCAAGTTTGTGATACTCAATTTCTACAATCTGTTTTGTGATTTGATATTTGTTTCAATCATCTCTATCGATCATCTCTCTTGATCGTCTCTCTCGAGTATTCTCGTAATCTTCTCTGCGTTGTTGTGATCTCTCGCGTTGCTGTGATCATTTTGAATCTCTTTCGACTTGATTCAATTGATTTTGTTTGTCATGACGACATATGCATCAGCTACAGCTGGCACATCTACAAATACATCTTTATCGACAATTCCAACAGTTTTTTATGCTAATCATCCGTACTACCTGCACAGTTCTGATAATCCAGGTACTCCTCTTGTTACTCAATTACTCACAGATCAGAATTATTATCAGTGGAGTCGTGCTATATCAGTTGCCTTATCTGCAAAAATGAAACTCGGTATGATTGACGGAACTCTTACTCGTCCTATTCATACATCTCCTCTGTTTGCCTTGTGGTCCAGATGTAATGATATGGTGTTATCTTGGTTGCTTAACTCCACGACTGTTGATATTAGGAATAGTGTAGCTTATTTCTCAACAGCTAAAGAAATATGGGATAATTTAGCCGTGAGATTCTCTCAGTCAAATTTACCTAGGGTTTTTCAATTGAGGAAAGAGTTAGGATCAATGACTCAAGGTGTATTGTCTATTACATCTTATTTCACAAAATTCAGAACCTTACTTGCTGAAATTGATAATCTGAACCCTATGCCTAAGTGTTTTTGTGTTGCAAGCACTTGCAACTGTAACAATGCTCAGAAACTTGAGAAATACGAAGAAATGATCAAACTCAGCCAATTTCTCATGGGCTTAAATGATCAATATACATCTGTTAGAGGTCAGTTACTGATGATGCAGCCTACACCAACACTTCCTCATGCTTTCTCTCTTCTATTACAAGAGGAATCTCAAAGAGAGTTTGTTAAAACCTCTAGTACACCTATTGCTGAAAGTATGGCTATGAATGTTAAGTATAATAACTTGCAAAAGTTCAAGCAGACTGGATCTATTCTTAATTCTCAGAAAAGGCAATCTGGTGATGTTGTTGTTGTTTCTGCTTTCTGTGATTATTGTCAAAATTCTGGACACACTAAGGACAAATGTTTCTGCCTACATGGTTATCCTGATTGGCATCGACTTCATGGAAAACCAAAGCCAAAACCAAGAAAATTGACTACATCTGGTGCTAAGTCTGCTGCTCATGTTTCTAGGAGCAATGGCAATAATGTTTTAGGAGCTTCTATGCAAATGGATAATTCTAGTTGTGTTAAAGACTCTGTGATCTTCTCAGATGCACAATGTCAGCAGCTCTCTAAGATGATTCAAGAAACACTCAAACACAACAACAATTGGAATGTATCTTCTCAAATGACTGCTACTGATAATAATTGTTATAACAGAGATTTCACTTCTGATTTCAATTGCAATATTGTTTCTGTTAACTCTGTTGTGTCACCTTCAAATTCCTCATTTCATACATGGATAGTGGATTCTGGAGCCACTAATCATATCACCTGTCACAAGTATTTGTTACATGATGTACAACCTTTAGCTGCTGAATTGTTATTACCTGATGGAAAATCTGCTCATATTACACACATTGGCAGTATTCATCTCACTAAGGATCTTACACTTAGTGAAGTTCTTTGTGTACCAAGTTTTAATTGCAACCTGATTTCTGTTAATAAACTTCTTGCTAACTCTTCCTTGGCTGTTACTTTCTCTCCTACATCTTGTGTTATACAGGACCTTACCTTGAGGAAAGAGAGAGAGATTGGTAAGCTGCAGGATGGCCTATACAAGCTTCATGTACCAAATATGAACTTCACTCCTCATACTAGTATGACTCTAGATAACAATGTAACAGCTCTTGAAGTATCTTCATCTAGTGTACATTGTACTAATGACAATTATGTTCACTCTGCTGTTATTTGGCATAAAAGATTGGGTCATCCATCTCTTCCTGTGCTTAATAAAATTTCTGTTGTTCCTATTCATAATCTTACTTTTCATGATTGTGATATTTGTCATTTCTCTAAACAACACAGATCTGTTTTTCCTGTAAGTACTCACACTAGTACTGCAGTTTTTGACTTAATTCACTTAGATGTGTGGGGCCCTTACAGGCAAACTACTCATAACAACTATAGTTATTTTCTGACTATAGTTGACAATTACTCCAGAAATACTTGGGTTTTCTTGTTTTCCAGTAAAACTCAAGTTCCATCTTTGATTAAGAATTTCTGTTCTTATATTCATAATCAGTTTCACAAGACTGTCAAAGTGGTTAGATCTGACATGGTACTGAATTCTCCAATTGTGATCTTCAAACCTACTTTAGTTCTCTTGGCATTGTGCATCAGACTTCTTGTCCTGCTACACCTCAACAAAATGGTCATGTAGAAAGAAAACATCAACATTTGTTGAATGTAGCCAGGTCTCTTAAATTTCAGTCTCAATTACCAAACTCTTTTTGGGGAGACTTTATTTTAACAGCCACTCATATTATCAATCTCTTGCCTGTTAAACACCTTCATTATAAAACTCCTTTTGAATTGTTGTTTAACACCTTACCTGATTACACTACACTAAAATGTTTTGGTTGTCTCTGTTATGCAACCAAACTTCATGAATCTGATAAATTTCAGTCAAAGTCTGTTAAAGGAGTGTTCATTGGATATCCTTTTGGTAAAAAAGGTTATAAGATTTTAGATCTTCAAACAAGAAAATGTTTCTATTCCAGAGATGTTAGTTTTGTGGAAACTTCATTTCCTTTTCATCATATTGCTGTTGATACATCTATCTCAACAGCCTCATTACAAGATTCCACTCCTTTGTTTCCTCAACTATCCATGCCTTCTGCTGATGTTGATATAAATACATCACTATTACATTCTTCTCATACTCTTGAACCCTCCTCTGATGTTCTTGCACCCTCTCAATCAATTTCTATTACTGAAACTGATATTGAATCTTCCATTCCATTATCTCGACCTCCTAGACACAAGAAACTTCCAGCTAGATTCAAAGATTTTATAGGCCTTCCTGCCAGCAATACTGTTGTCTCAGCTACTCTCTCTTCTCCTACAGGTATGTCTGTCAACTATCCTCTGCATAATTATCTCTCTTATGATAATTTTACTCCTACATATAGATCTTATCTTACCTCCATTACCAATATTCCCATACCTTACACCTTTCACCAAGCTGCTTCCAATCCACATTGGTTTAAGGCTATGCAGCTTGAAATTTCTGCTCTCGAGGATAATGATACTTGGGACATTATTTTGAGACCTCGAAATCATCATATTGTTGATTGTAAGTGGTTGTTTAAGGTAAAATACTTACCCAATGATTCTGTGGAGAGGTACAAGGCTAGGTTAGTGGCCAGAGGATTTACTCAGACTTTAGGAGTGGACTATTTTGACACTTATGCTCCTGTTGCCAAGATGATTACTGTCAGATTATTGTTATCTGTAGCATCTTCTAAAGGATGGAATGTTACTCAACTTGATGTCACTAATGCTTTCCTACATGGTGATTTACTTGAGACTGTATACATGAAGCTTCCTCCTGGATATTCTTCTCTCTCAACTGTCTGCCTCAAACAGGCCCCCAGGAGATGGTTTGTTAAGTTCTCTACTGCACTTAAGAAATATGGTTTTGATCAGTCTCAAAGTGATAGCAGTTTATTCACCTTGAAGGTTAATGATCATATTGTGTCTATATTGGTTTATGTTGACGACATCTTATGTACTGGCTCTTCTGATGCATTAATTCGAGATGTTAAACTTTATCTACACACCCAGTTTAAGATAAAAGATCTTGGTCCTCTCAAGTATTTTCTGGGTATTGAAGTAGCAAGGTCAGCCAGAGGTTTTTACTTGAATCAAAGAAAATATGCTCTTGATTTGCTTCGTGATACTGGTTTATCTGCTGCTAAACCGTCTGTCATTCCTATTGAACAAAACCACTGCCTGTTGGCTAATCAGTCTGCCTTACTTTCAATTGCTGATGCATCTACTTATAGACAGTTGGTTGGTAGACTGATTTATCTTACTATTACTCGACCGGACTTGTCATACACTATTCATGTTTTATCTCAGTTTCTCACTGCACCTCGTTTTGATCATATGCAAGCTGTCTTTCGAGTGATCAGATATATCAAACAATCACCTGGTCAAGGTCTCTTGATTTCTGCTGATTCTTTGCTCAATCTTACTGCCTATTGTGACTCTGACTGGGGGGGTGATCCTAACTCTAGGCACTCTCTTATGGGCTATTGTATTTTACTTGGCACCTCTTTGGTTTCTTGGAAATGTAAGAAACAACAAACTGTTTCTCGATCATCTGCTGAGGCAGAATATCGAGCCATGGCTGACACATGTTGTGAGGTCATATGGCTTGTTGCAGTGCTTAAAGATATGTTGGTTTCTCCTGCTCTACCTATTCCTTTCTACTGTGATTCTCAGTCAGCTATTTACATTGCTTCAAATCCTGTCTATCATGAGCGTACAAAGCATATCGAAATTGATTGTCATCTGGTTCGACGTCAATTTGATAGTGGCTTCTTGGTTCCTACACACATTTCTACATCTTCTCAGTCTGCTGATATGTTCACCAAGGCTCTTGGTGCTACTTTGCTCAAACAACTCAGCTGCAAGTTGAATGTCTGTAATTTATTTCAGCCTTCCAACTTGAGGGAGGATGCTGAATGAAGTGACAGCACTGCAAGATGACTTGGAATATTGACTATTCTATTTTAGTTAGTTGACTAGTTTGTTACATTTTGTAGAGCCTATATAAACTAGAGCAGAGCTGTCTTTGTAAACTCTCATTTTTCATTCTTATCAATACAGCTGTCATCTTCTTCTTCGTTTCAACTCTGTTGTTCATGACAGTTTTGACAACCTCCTTTCTCCATGTTGCAAATCACACAAACGCACAACCTACGCACACAAAAGCCCTCCCTCCGCACTCTTTCCCTCAATCTCTCCATCCACCTTTCACACACACACCTGTGACTCGCACACAGTCACACCCAATCTCTGAAGCACAATCACTCGCCCAACTCACACACACAGTCCCCACCATCATCCTCTCCTAATCTCCTTAGTTGATTTGAGAATGTTAAACTTAAAAAATTCATACAGAAAATTAAAGAAACGCCAGTTTATTAATGCTCTCCTAAATTGTAGCATATCATCTCATTCTTTAAAATTAATGAATAAAATTTATAAGAAAGTAGAATTGGGAGTCATTACCTTAAGTAAATTGAGAAGATAATGAATCACTCCTTTTAGTGAATATTTTCAATTTACCCTTAATTTTTCAAACCTTCTATCAAACCCAAATCCCTAATGTTTCTCTTCTGTAAATGGTATTGTGCATCATAAATGGGTTGGAATCATAATGTATATTTTTGTAAATTATCCTAATTAAATATCTATTTTCTAAAACCTTCTAACAAAATATCTTTTTTAGCTTCCTTGATAAGCCCGGTGTTACAGAAATCGGCCGAAACGTCGATAAATCGGTCGAAATATCGCTGAGAACCATACTTCCGATCTAATTAAGGTAAATCGTTGAATAAATCGATTTCCCCATATCGGGTCAAAAATCAGGTCAAAATCCCAGAAATCGGGTCGCAGATCCTCAATATAATCACGACAAATTTCGATCTCCTGCTTTGATGCTTTAAAGAGAGAGGAAAGAAGTAAAAGTTGGATGAATCGAGTCGCTGATTCTTCTCCCCAATCTGATCTTCAAAGTTTTATAATCAATTTCTTGAAAACAGACAACTAGATAACATATATACATTAATATATTAGATGTGTAACACATCATCTGTTTACGATTGGATTAAAATAATGAGAACTGTTAATTATTAAGAATGGAGAGAAATTTGGAAAGAAGATGAAATAAGTTATCCATCGATGAATAATGCTGGTGAACTCATGAACCAGAGAAGAACCGAGAGAAAGGGGAGTTAGGTGGGTTAGATAGGCGGAGAAAGGGGAGTTAGGTGGGTTAGAGAAAGGGGACTTAGTATATTTTATTATCTAAATATATTTATTTCCATTTGTAAACAGTTTACATTTCTAGTGTGTTGAGTTTTATAATTTTTATTTACATAAAAAATATTTAAATCAAAATTTAAAGATATATTTGCATATAAAAAATAATAATAATCTTACTTAATATGTATATTTTATAAAAAATTAATATTAAAATACATCCGATTTTATTCCGATTTAACATTCCGATAAATCCCCGATTTCCGATAAATCCCCGATTTCCGATAAATCGTAAATCGGTAGGTAAACCGATCTATTCCGATTTCCGATTTTTATAACACTTGATAAGCCATATTAATCATACTTTTTATTTTTCCTAATATTTATTTGGTCAATCCTAAAATTTTGTTATCATTATAACTAAATCTCTTAATTCTAAATGATTAATAGATTTTAAGGAAATTATTATAAAAAATATTATTCTAATGAATTTATTATAAAGATACCGCTAATTGCATTTTATAAACTAATTTATAAAAATTACTAAAATAATTAATTTTTACTGAAATAAAATATTTTAAATTAATTAAATCAAATAAAACGAATTATCTCATAGTATTAAATTTCTCTCTACAAATAAAATATTATTAATCTCACGGATTGAAATTACTGACTTATAATGGTCATTTTAAACACATTTTGCTATCGCCTTCTTAATTTATTAAATGTACTATGATAATTTTACGAGTTTATTGATTTTTAATAATCTAGGTGTGGTCACGTATTCCAAAATTTTCTAATTGGTACACTATAAAGAACTAACTTTGGAGCAATTTCAATTTATAGAATACATATACTAATATTATATACTTGCAAATTCAGCCGTTGTTATTACATTATCCCTTTGTTATAGGATTCCGTCCCTGGAATCACACTCGTTTGAACAAATAGGGATATTTCTTTTAAATTCTCTCTTACCAACTCCCATGTAGGTTCTTCGATTGTATGATATCTCTAAATGACTTTTACCAATGATACTTATTTCTTTCCCATCGCCTATACTATTTGGTCCCCAGTCTCTTCTGGTTGTCTCTAACATGCATCAAACAAGTCATCCATCCTTGGTAATTGGGTATTTATTCTTACTTAATATTTTGTTCAATTTGGGATAATCAACACTTGTAGTCTTAGTCTTTAGCATGTTTTAAGTTATGTTCTTATTTGGTCGGAGTCTCTAGGCCTTAAGCTACGCAATGCTTTTCTACCTAATGAAAATAATATTTTGAGTTTCGCATAACTCAAAATATCAACTAATCACTTATGTACATGATAAGTCAAGGAAAAAATTATGTGTAGTCATCCTGTGTTTGGTTTATTGGTTTTAGTTTGTAATCCAGTACATACTCATTTTAGTTTCCTTTAAAATCTCGAGGGTCGTTCACATTCTTTAGTTTGGTGACACATTTATAAAACATTTATTTTAACATTTTGGACTATATTGCTTGATTTTCAAACGAAATTTCTGAGGATCTCAATACTCAATTAGGGGATATTACGCATATATTTTAATGATGTAATTGGCGAACTAGTGTAATGTATCTCCGAATTTCGCGATCTATACACGAAATTGCTTTTTGACATTCTTATTTCCTGAATGGTAAATTCCACTACTGTGCTGTTTTATTATTTCCTTTTGTAACTCTTAAGCACTAATTCTTATAGTTTCCCAATAAATTCGTATATTGGTCAGACAGGGGCATGTACATAATCAAATCAATAAAAATCTTTTGTAAGAGGGTTAACCGATAGATCATTATGATCAGTGAACATTTGATACGTTGTCATTAGGACTATTATCAGAGTATATAAAGTGGCCAACCTTTAGTATTCTAATGACACGCAACAGACCAATCAGTGGCGTCCCACATGATTTCTGTCTTACAGACAAACAGTCTTTATCCCCTATATGAATAGGGTTTTTCATCTTAGTAAGGAAGCTATCAATGGTTAAGGACGGATACGGGATAGGTTTATAGTTCCAACAGTATATATATATAGGTATCTCATAAGGTTACCTTCTGAAATTTGTTGAGCTCTTGGGGCAGAATCTATTGTGACCTCAATCTCTCTAAAATCGATTGGATTGAACTATTGTTAAGACTTTCTTTCTGCATTTGTCCATGCAACGTAATCCGCTTATTATCTTGCTTCTTCAAAATTACTTGCTTGTGACGATAATTGATATGAACGACCTACTCAATTTAACTAGTTCATTCTTACTACTTCATTCCATTCTCTAACTTAAAAAAATTGAGATCAACAATAAGTCTGTCCTTGAAATTCTACATTGTAGTTGGATATACATGACCGACGTTAACAATTTTCTTGATTTATGATCAGGTTTTGCCTAACGGATCTGATTCAATACCTAACTTATTCACGAAATTTTCAGATATAAAGATCTTGTATCACCAAAATCAACCAAAAGACATGCATCTTCATAATTTACTAGAAATGTACTTGCTATCTCATCATGATCTTCAATGGTATAATTGACTGTCAGGTTATAAATGCGTGTAATTGGTTTCTTGTTTTAAGGTTCCATGAGTCTAAGTACAGAGTTTTCCTTTAGTGCGGGATTACGACAATCCTTAGCCATGTTACCATTCTTTCCACAAGAGTAACAAACAATAATCCTCTCTTTGCAGTTATATGAATAGTGCTCCTTCTGTCCATAGTTGTAGCAAGTAATGTTCGGCTGGAGACACTCACCAGAGTTCTTATTTCCATAAATCTTACATTCAGGTAATGGTGGCCTACATTGAGTTAAATTGAATGTCTGAAAGGCTCTTAATCTCTATTCGTCTCTGCAGTTATCAGTATTATCAACTCTTCGAGGGGCGGCATTATCTTCATGTTTCACAAATAGTCATTTTCCAGTATGGTTTCATTTTTTTCTTTCAAAGTTATTTTTGCCTTGCTTCTGAAATTTCCCTTTCTTCACGTTCTTGTCCTTTAGGTACAACTCGATACCACTTTCTATAATGGCAGGCTTTTGAACTAAGGTAGCATAATTAGTGATTTCTAGCACAACCACGCTGTTCTGAATGTATGGATTTAGGCCTTGTTGAAAGCGCTTGGTCCTCTTCTCCTCAGTATCTACTTGATAGGGTATGAACCTAGAAAGCTCAGTGAACTTAGCTTTGTATTTAGCTACTGTCATATTTCCTTTTTAAGCTCCAGAAACTTAAGCTCCATTTGATTCTCTAAGAACAGTTCCGTGAACCTAGTCTAAGGTATAGGTCTAGTCCTTTCCAATACTTGTTTCGCTTCCCACCAATAGTTGGCTTAACCTTTCAGCATATAGGCAGCAAATATAGTCTTTTTCCCCTCTTCTACACCAACTATGTCAAAAGTCTTTTCTATTTCTCGAAGCCAAAATCTGACCTCACCAGGGTCAGTGGTGCCCTTGCTCAGTTCTCTTATCTATCGGTCCAATGCACTGGGCTCATCTCAAAAGAAAAAATGGAGTTGTCTTGTTCGCAAACTCAAAAGGGTTCAATGATTTAAAAGACTTGAAACCAATAGTAGAAAGAGTCGGTGGCTCGGAATTCCTCTCCCTTTGAGGTTGAAGATTCTAGGTGAGCTGTCTGTGAAAATCCACTAACAAACTCATCGGATCATGAGGATTCTGGGGTGGAAGCGGGTCTTGTCTTGTCCTTGTCTTTGGTCTTGTATTTGTTGTTGAGGTGGGGTATTCTGACTTTGTTCCTCCTTATGGGGAGGTTGTTGATTTTTTCTAGGTCTTCCTCTTGGCATCTTCTTGCTATTAAAAGTAAAATAAAAAATTTTGATCAAAATAATTCAATATAATCTTGCTTGAAGTTGAAAAGTGCATAAAGTAAACATATATGAACCAAAACAAAAGTTTCTAGTAATTTTCTTAACACTTCAATTTCATGGTCGAATATTTTCAAGAAATCCTATTTTCGAAAATATGTCACTTGAACCTTTAGTAAAGTAAATAATATTTTTCTAGCTTCTTTGTATAATGGGGTACAGCTCGTTCTTCTTGTCCTCTTTTATTGGGAAAAATGAAATTTTCCAAATATTTCAGTTAAATTGATTTTATAAAGGTCGTAGAAAATTTCATTTACGAGTTTTGGATTTAGAAAACTTAGTGGTACTGATTTAATCGGGTTTAAAGAAAACTTTAATTTCCCATAAAGTCAATTTTAGGTTTTCGAAATCTATTTGTTTTTCTTATAGCCGTAAATGTGAAACAGGTTTGTAACTTATGAAATTTTTTGGTCATCTAACATATCCAGGTAATGTCGTTATCCACTAAAGCGGCTGGAATAAAGTGCTATAAAATACGTCAACATCCATAATATAACAGAGTCATCAACCATCTGAGGATGGTAATATAGTCTGCCGATAAGGCGAATATCATAATATATAACCAGAGTATCATCCCAACATGCTAGGTCAAATATAAATACATCATAATGGTCTGAGTACATCATTAGGGCTGTTCACGAACGGAGTCGAGCCGAGTTTTGATGTAAATGAGCAGAGTTTTAAATTTTTTCTGACGAACCGAGCCGAGCCGAGCTTTCTTACCGAACAAAAAAACGTGTTCGAGCTCGAGTTCGTTAACTAACAAGCCGAACACGAATTTGTTCGCGAACAAACGCAAGTCGAGTCGAACCGAGCTGAGCCGAATAGCTCGTTAGAAACAGGAAAAAAAAATTAAGAAATGAAAAGACTCAGGCCATTATGTCCAAAAAAAGGGTTCAGCCCATCCAACAAATCCAAGCCTAGTAGTTATTCACCATTTCTCATCTTATGTTTCTCATCTTCTGTAAACACAAAAAGTATGCACACAATATAATACGTTAAACTGCTGCAATTTGAACTAAGTGGTGTTAAGGGTGGGCAACAAGAAGAATATGAGATCTAGAAGAAAGGTCACAAGGCAATCAGAATAGGAGATCGAGAAGAAAGGCCACAAAGACGGCGACTTGAAACTCTCAACATTCTTTCTTTTGCATTGAAGTTTGTGCCCAGCCCTCTGATTTCCATTTTGCCGCTCTTAATCAACAACCCCATTACCCTCGTCTGTTTTATCTGCATATCTATGTATCCATCTATATATCCATCTGAACTGTATCCTTAATATTTATAAAATATTTGTGAAATATTATAATTTTTTTGAGCTTTTAACGAACGAGCTCGAGTCGAACGAGATCGAGCCGAGCTCAAGCCGAACATACTAAAACTCGGCTCAATCTCGTTTTGCTTAACGAACACATTTACATGTTTGAGCTCGAGCTTGAGTTCACGAACGAGCCGAGCCGAACGAGTTCTTAACGAGCCGAGCTCGAGCTTGTTCGCAAACAGCTCGGTTCGTGAACAGCCCTTGATGATCTCATACTACATATTAGAGATAAAGTCAACTACTAAGTCAAAATTTGAGACATCGTCAAAAGTAAAAGTCTGCATGTCTCATTGGCATCAAAACTATCATAACTCCATCTGAACTGGGTTCGGCTGCTAGCATATGTACGGGTCATCAAAAGATAGGGATACGAATAATATGTAGACATGTTATCCCCCCAAAAGGCAAAAGACTGCAAGATGTCCATGGTCACAATTGGTCAATGGTGAAACATCGAGTTAACCCTCCTACGGACCTCCATAATATGCCCCTCCATAATAACCGACACAGTGACCCCATTAACCTAGCCAAAACTCAAAGATGGAATCCTAGCAATAGAACTCCTCAACTCAGCAAGAAAAGTCTCAGCAATCTGGTGGACAATCTCCATCTGAACGTCTCTAACCAATGTGCTACCACCCTGATGTACATGTGTAGGGTCTGTAACAGTAAGTATCCTGATAAGAGACTCTTTAGTATCAAAAAGCGCTTCATACCTCTGCCATAACCACTGATATTGCTGGAAAAGTGAATAATGAGTATGAAATAGGACCATACCAGTCTTAAGTATCTCTAGAGCAAGTGGGATCTGAGACATAATAGTTGTGGCACCTACCAGGCTCATGTCAAAATCCTGAACGGGTACTGGAGGGGTATGAGGCACAGTATCACAGACAGGAGCCTCGAAAATAGCAGAAACTACAGGCTCAAGAATAGTCGGCTCAACAGAAGCCTGAACATAGACGGGAGCTGGTGCGGAAAATAGCATATGAAGTCCATGAGGTGCAGAACTAACCAACCTCTCAGTCCGGATAGGCGAAGGCTGGCTCTCATCCATGGACCCAGTCCTAATAGGACTCAGAATCTCAAAACGATACCTATCAGCAGTGGAAATCTCAACACTCCAGGTCTTTGTTTTAATAGAACCTGCAGGGTGGAAATGACAAACCAACTCAGTAACTGCCCCATTTCCCTCTTGGCTTAAATCTCAAAGTAGTCACTGAACTCAGGACCATATATCAAAAATATCATTTTAGTTATCAGGAACTCGAATGCATCACTCTAGTTGAGAGTAATGATAGCTCCGTTAGTTTTAATTGTTGACTTACGGAAAATGTGTTGACTAGCACATGATTAACAGCCGGAAAGACATGTATTACGTGGAAGGTTACAAATAATCCAACTATACATAGTAGCGTTCAATCTTTTTAAAATCAAATTCTTTCTTTTTTATTTTTTTAAAAATCTTTTTAAAATCAAATTCTTTCTTACGTTTTTTTGTCAAGTAAATTTACTGATTTTTTTTCGAAATACATAATTTGGTCACCGAATTTTGCTAAACTATGTTAAAGAATTTAAACAATCTTTTCATAAAATAATAGATTCAGATTTTATATTTATGAAAACTTTTTTTTTCTTAAATCTATATCTTCATTTTTAAATATTCGCAAAACTTAATTTTATTTTAAGCTGAAGATCATCGAAATTTAAAAAAATATATTGAGAAATACATATTCTTAAAAGAGAAAAAAATTGCACCACAAGCAATACATTAAAAAAAATACAAAAACTACTGAAGAACAAAATGGGGTTATAGATTTTAGAAATCAACAATTATATCTATAAAGAATCTTATAAGCTATAAACATGGTGGAGAAATTGCATAAGAAGATTTACGCATCAAACCTCACTTTCAAGTTTCAATATTCATTGGGAAGATATATATATATATATATATATGTGAGTATTGGTTTGGGGTTTCAAAATGGGAGTTGTGTGTTTATAATGGAACTGAGTGTAAATTAGGTTGTGTTTCATCTTTCTGTCTCTCTCTCCTCCCCATGTTTCTCCTCCATCATCAACCTCATATTTTGAATCAATCCCAGGTATTGTGTGTAATTTTTTTGTCTAAATACCTTCCCTTTATTTATATTTCAATTATCTAGTGGAAATTGAAAAAGAAAACAAGTTTTGTCATGTAATTTATGTCTGAATGTTGTATTATTATATATTAAATTTGCTTAGTTGGACTCTACATAATGTTACACATACTGCCACATCGTTCCATCTGTAAGTTCCGTTAAAGTCAAGACGTTTAACGTTAGGTCAACTACTCCGACTAACGACAATGTCATTACTCTCGTCTATAATCATGCATTCGAGTCCCCAATAACTAGAGTGGTCTTTTTGATATTTGACCCCGGGTTTAGTGACTACTTTGAGATTTAAGCCTTTCCCTCTCTAGTCTCTCGGGGAACATAAGCTGATGATAAAGCTCTGGTAGGTGCAGATAATGGTATAGCGGGTGGGACCTATGTCGGTGAAGGGACCATTAGACTCAACTGTAGTCTGAACCTCAGGGGCAGAAACAACTATAGGTGCCACTACTGGTGCGGAGTCAACCTCGTCAACATTTTTTATTATATTGGAGGATGGAACTGGGGGTGGAGGTACAACCTGGATAGATGAATCCTCGGTATCACTGTCACTAACCATAATCGTCACAAATGAGTCATTGTCTGATTCGAGTCCAAAACCCGAAGAGTCTCCAAGGTATGGTGTCAGAGATCCGTCATGAAAATCTTGAAAGTCTGACATCTAAAATTATATATAAACAAGGTCACAACAAAGTCATTATTAGTTGTAAGTCTGTAAAATCAAGGCTACACACACTTAGTATCTTATTATACTCTTTAGGGAGTCTTATATTATATATACATGTAATATAACTATTGCTCCGATATCACCTCTGTGACACCCCCAAACCCGCCCTTCCGTGGATTTAGGTCACCACGGCCTGTAGTGTATCAAATAATCGTATTATTATTATAAACTATAGATAAATAATGTTATTTCATCAAACTATGTCACGTCCACATATCCAAGGATCTCACTTCACATCACATCACGTCTTTTTGAACTTTGTTACAAACCATACTAGTAATGTTATAATATAAAAGTACTAGTAGAATACTATTAGATCAAATCCATTGTATACATCTGGAAGCGAAATTCTAATGATCATCAAGTGGACTCCGAATCTGTCCCCTTCCCTTCAGTTGACGGTTGGTAAATTCATCTATTTATGTCTTTAGCTGCTAAAAGAAATGTAATGATAGCAATAGTAAGCGCATGTATGCTCAGCAATTCACCACTTGACCAAACTCAGACTTGAAAATGAAAGAAGTGAAATAACATTCTCAACTTCAAAGAAACAGACTTAATAATAAAGCAATATATCATAAAGTCTCGACATTTAGAAATGTCAATTATCTCAAACACAATGTAACATTTGAGCACAAGAGTATACTGGTCATCTACCTTTCGATACCCTATGGCTCGATCAACTACCATGTCTCAAGTATTGACTCGTGCAGGACTCGCGTATAGCATGATCAGTGCCTTCAGGTAAATCCCACCTTACATTCATTATTTGCTAGCATTTAAAATAAGAAAATGGGTTAATATAAAAACCATGGCTCTCACTAAGCCTCAAATCATAGTATCTGACTATCGGATTTCCATCATTATTATCTCACCACGGTCGACGTTCCAGGACTATGGTCAACATTTTCGGACCATGCTAACTATGACAATGTTCCCGGACCATGTTGACTAGTTAAAAATAATAATCCCCGTGTAATATTTTGACAATCAGATTCAAAATATTAGTTGACACGAAAAATTTACTTGCTAAGCCTAGCACACGCCAGCACTTCTCAAATAAATCATATTAACCTGAACAATGGTATAATTTAGAAAACAATAATTTTTTTAGGCGAGACGAACAATGCATCGTGATAAGTGGATTTTATATCTACTTGGAACGCTTCATATCGGCTTAAATTGGATGTTTTGGACTCAAGTATGTGGTGTTTTTGATGTGTTTTATGTAATTGCATTGCAGGGCGCTAGTCAGGAGGAGGAAGTGAGTTTTATAATGATTTTATGCTAACAAGAGGTCAGGAATGGAGTTTCGGGAGATCGCACGAAGAAAGGAGCGCAAAACAACAAAAATCAGAAGTTTGGTCAGAACAATAGCGCGCCCGCGCCAAGCACAGCGCGACCGCGCCAGTGTGTTAGAAAGACAGCGCGCCCGCGCTAGAAGCGGGGCGCCCGCGCTAGTATAAAAACTCAGAATCCTGATTCTACTATGATTTAAAGATTTGAAGAGTCCAGATCCACTTGGGGCAGAGGATATAAAGATAAAAAGATGTTTTTATCAACAGGGAAGCCAGGGAGAGCATAACAAAGACCAAGAGAGCACAAGACGGATACGGAGAAGAAGACCTAGTTTATTCTTGTGTATTCTTTGATTTAGTCGATACTTTGGATGCTTGTTTTTGTTTCGTTCGAAACCTTAGCACTTATATATTATCTCGTAGTTTTCTGAACTTAATTACTATCATGTTTTTGTTGGAACCCATGGTGACGATGCGTTCGATCATGAACTAATCGTTGTCATGGGGTTCTAGCAGATTTACTTATGGATTTCAATAGTTGATTGTTCTAAATCTTTAGTGTGTGGTGATATATGATTTCCTAGTTTGGTTGTGCTTATTCGCCTTTAATGCGTAGCTAACATCTAAGATTGTTTGTTAATCTCTATTGAAGCGACAGTGAATATAGAGGTTTAGAACTTGTCATGCTAGCATAGGTTTATGTATGAATTGACATGCATAATTCGTAGTGTAATTTTAACTATCTTACACACCCTATGTAATCATGATAGATAACTTGCTCTTAAACCCTTATGTTTTTAATTTCTATAGACATACAGGGACTAAGCATAATTGGTGTCTACTTAACTTCTATCTTGATTGTGGATGCTTAGTAGTAGGGTATATGTATATCGAAAGATAGAGTATACTAATTTCGTGTTATCTGATTAGTTATCATCACCATCGCATGCTATTGATAAAGACATAAACTTTGAATGAAGTATTTAATTAAGTTATAATCCCATGTTTTATTCTCATATAAGTAAATCACTTTTAATCTCTTAGTTAATGCATGCTAGTATAATCTCTTAAGTAGTTAATCAACTCCAACTTGTTACTTGTCTTAGCTGTGAACGATAATCATACATTGTTGCATAAATGCATAATCTGAACTTAACTTAAACTAATCCCTGTGGGAACGAACTTGACTTATATCTTATACTACTTATGCTTGCGTGTGTTTTAGTGTGAACAAGTTTTTGGCGCCGCTGCCGGGGATTTGTGTTAAATTTTAGTTTAGTGCTTGACATCAGTGGTCGTTAAAGTTCACTGACTCGGATTATTTTACTTATAAGGTTACATTGTTATGTTTCAGGTACTCTAGAGAGCGTGTATGTGAACACAGTCTCAATCTCGTAAGGAAATAATTGAAGAAGATAAAGTAGTTGAAGAAGTGGAAGAAGAAGTTTTTGAAGAAGTTGAGAAAGTTAAAAAAGAAGCAATCATTACAATGGGGGAACCAGCAGCAGCAACGAAAGCGTTGATGGATTTTTCTCAACCAAAGATCAATGACATTCAATCTAGCATTGTCAGGCTAGCTATCGCAGCTAATACCTTTGAGATCAAGCCTGGCATGATTCAGATGGTACAGAATTCAGTCCAGTTTGGGGGTGCTCCAACGGAAGATCCCAATATGCACATTAGGGATTTCATCGATATCTGCGACACCTTCAAGTTCAATAATATTTCTAAAGATACTGTAAAATTAAGACTTTTCCCATTCTCTCTGAGGGACAAGGCTAAGGGCTGGTTACACTCTCTACCAGCTGGTTCTATTACTACCTGGGAAGATCTTGCACAAACGTTTCTCACTAAATTCTTCCCTATAGCAAAGACAGCTGCAATCAGGAATGCTCTTACTCAATTCGCGCAGCAATCGGGTGAATCTTTATGTGAAGCTTGGGAGCACTATAAGGAGATGCTTAGAAAGTGTCCTCATCATGGAATGCCTAACTGGATGGTGATCAATTGTTTTTATAATGGTTTGGGAGCACAGTAAAGACCTACTCGATGCAGCATCAGGTGGAGCTTTGTGGGCTAAGAGCTATGAGGAAGCTTATGAGCTGATCGAGATGATGGCTACGAATGAATACCAGAATCCAACTCAGAGGCTACCACAAGGCAAGGTAGCAGGAGATCTTGAGGTGGATACAGCTACAACTATCGTTGCTCAGTTAAAGGTGTTGACTATGAAGGTCGATTCTCTGACCAACTATGGTGTTCAACTGATAATGAGTGTTTGTGAGCTTTGTGCAGGATCTCATGCGACGGAGCAATGTTCTATATCTAGTGAATCAGCTCAGTTCGTGAGCAACTTCCAGAGGCCGCATCAACCTATTCCTGTTACTTATCATCCTAATAACCGCAATCATCCAAACTTCAGTTGGAGCAACAATCAGAATGCAATGCAACAGCCTTACCAGCAGTTTGGAAACAAGCCTTTCAATCTTCCTGGTTTTCAGCAACAGTTTGCACCAAGGCAACAATTTCAGCCACAGGGAATGCAACAACAATCTCATGGAGGTGCGGGTCCATCTTCTAATGAAAAATCTGAATTGGAGGAGTTGAGGCTTATGTGCAAAAGCCAAGTGGTTTCTATCAAAACTTTGGAGAATCAGATTGGGCAGATTTCTAATGCCTTGTTGAACCAACCTCAGGGAACTCTTCTGAGTGACACAGAGGTTAATCCAGGCAAGAGAGATGTTAAAAAACAACTTAAGGCAATCACCCTGAGATCAGGAAAGGTCGCGAGCCCTCACAATCAAGAAAAATAATATTCTGAAATTTTTTTCCGAAATGCAGGCGCACCCGCGCCCTATGGCAGTGCGCCCGCGCCCTCTCAAACTTCGGAAATTGAGATTTTTTCTGATTCTGCTGAGAAGAAGGATAGTGAAGCTGAAACAAAGACAAATTCTGCTGAAAACACTCCTTCGGAGTAGAATACAGGAGTCAAACAAGTGTATCCTCCACCTCCATATCCTAAAAGGCTCCAGAAATAGAAGTTCGACAAGCAATTTGCTAAGTTTTTGGAGGTTTTCAAGAAGTTGCACATTAACATACCTTTTGCGGAAGCTCTAGAACAGATGCCAAGCTATGCTAAGTTCATGAAGGGTATTCTATCTCGGAAGCTTAAACTTGAGGAGTTGGAGACCATTTCTCTAACGGAAGATTGCAGTGCTGTGCTGCAACAGAAACTCCCTCCTAAACTTAAAGATCCAGGAAGCTTCACGATATTTTGTACCATTGGCAATCTGTCTTTTGACAAGTGTTTGTGTGATTTGGGGGCTAGCATCAATCTGATGCCCATGTCCATGTTCAAGAAACTTGGTTTGCCTGATCCAAAACCGGTAAACATGTCTTTACAGTTGGCTGACCGTTCTATCACTTATCTGCGAGGTGTAGTAGAGGATGTCTTGGTTAAGGTGCATAAACTTATCTTCCCTGCTGATTTTTTCATTCTGGACTTCGAGGAAGATAAGAAGATTCCCATTATCTTGGGGAGACCATTCTTAGCTACAGGCCGAACTCTGATCGATGTGCAAAAGGGTGAACTTACAATGAGAGTTCAGGGTCAGGATGTGACTTTCAATGTCTTCAATGCAATGAAATTCCCTACTGATAAAGAGGAATGCTTTAAAGTAGAATTGGTCGACTCTATAGTGACTGCGGAGCTTGATCAAATGCTAAGGACTGACGCCTTAGAGAGAGCCTTAATAGGGGAATCTGATAGTGAAGATGAAGAAGGAGCAGAGCAGCTGCAGTATTTGAATGCCACTCCATGGAAAAGGAGATTGGAATTGCCATTCGAGTCTCTTGGCTTATCAGATCTGAAAAACTCTCAGGAGCATCTTAAGCCATCTATTGAGGACGCTCCCACACTTGAGCTAAAACCACTGCCTGATCACTTGAGGTATGCTTTTTTAGGTGATGCATCTACTTTTCCTGTTATTATTGCATCTGACCTTTCAGGTAGTGACGAAGACAAGCTCTTGAGAATTCTGAGAGAATTCAAATCAGCAATTGGATGGACTATAGCAGATATCAAGGGAATCAGCCCTTCTTATTGCATGCATAAAATTCTGCTTGAGGAAGGAAGTAAGCCAACTGTTGAGCAACAGAGAAGACTCAATCCTATCATGAAAGACGTTACGAAGAAGGAAATTCTTAAATGGCGGATGTAGGGATCATCTATCCTATTTTTGACAGTTCATGGGTGATCCCGGTGCAGTGTGTGCCTAAGAAAGGAGGCATTACAGTTGTCACTAATGAGAAAAATGAGCTCATTCCTACTCGAACACTCACAGGGTGGAGAGTATGCATGGACTATCGAAAGCTGAATAAAGCCACCAGGAAGGATCACTTCCCGCATCCATTCATTGATCAAATGCTTGACAGGTTGGCTGGTCATGAGTATTATTGTCTTTTGGATGGGTATTTGGGCTATGATCAGATTTGCATTGCCCCGGAAGATCAAGAGAATAACACCTTTACTTGTCCTTTTGGCACTTTCACTTTTCGTCGAGTTTCTTTTGGACTTTTTGGTGCACTTGCTACTTTTCAGAGATGCATGATAGCCATATTCTATAATATGATTGGCACTAATGTGGAGGTATTCATGGATGATTTCTCTGTGTTCTGGACTTCGTATGATGAGTGCTTGCATAATCTTTCCATGGTGCTGAAAAGATGTGTTGAGACCAATCTGGTGCTCAACTGGAAAAAATGTCACTTCATGGTGCAAGAGGGTATCATTCTTGGTCACAAGGTGTCTAGCAAGGGGCTTGAAGTGGACAAGGCCAAGGTGGGGGTTATTGAAAATCTCCCTCCACCAATCTCAGTTAAAGGAGTCCGCAGTTTTCTTGGTCATGTGGGTTTCTATCGGCGATTCATCAAAGACTTCTCCAAAATCTCTAAACCCTTGTGTAATCTGTTAGAAAAGGATGTCCCTTTCAAATTAGATGAAGAATGTCTAGCTGCTTTTGAGAGCTTGAAGAAGAGTATGACTACAGCACCTGTTATTACTGTACCTGATTGGGATGAGCCATTCAAGATGATGTGTGATGTTAGTGAATATGCAGTTAGAGCAGTTCTTGGCCAGAGAAAGCAGAACATATTCCATGTGGTTTACTATGCTAGTAAAAACCTTAATGGTGCTTAGCTGAATTACACTACTACCGAGAAGGAGCTTTTGGCGATTTTCTATGGTTTCGAGAAATTCCGATCTTACTTACTTGGGACAAAAGTGACAGTTTTCACTGATCATGCTGCTTTTCGATATCTGGTCTCGAAGAAAGATTCAAAACCTCGTTTGATTCGATGGATTCTATTGCTTCAGGAGTTCGAGCTAGAAATCAAAGATAGAAAAGGTACATAAAACCAAGTAGCGGATCATCTCTCATGACTGGAAGATCAAGGTAATGCTTCCCAAGACAAGGTGTTAATCAATGTATCTTTTCCCGATGAGCAACTTTTTGGGGTGCAAGAAGAAGAACCATGGTTTGCAGACATTGTGAACTATCTTGTGAGTAATGTTATTCCCCCGGAACTCTATTATGCTCAAAGGAAGAAGTTTCTGCATGATGTGAAATGGTATCGAGGGATAAGCCGTTCTTGTTCAGACAGGGAGCAGATCAAATTATCAGGAGATGCATCCTGTACAGTGAGACGTGAGGTATTCTACGAGATTGTCATTCTACAGTGTATGGTGGTCATTATGGTGGAGAGAAGACAGCTGCCCGTATTCTCCAAGCAGGATTTTTCTGGCCTACTTTGTTTAAGGATGCTCATCAATTCGTGTCAAGATGTGATCGCTACCAAAGAGTTGGAAATATGTCCAAGAGAGATGAGAAGCCTCTCAATGTTCTTCTTGAAGTTTAGATTTTTGATATTTGGGGAATCGACTTAATGGGGCCATTTGTCTCATCATGCAATAATCAGTATATTCTTTTGGTGGTGGATTATGTGTCTAAATGGGTGGAGGTTAAAGCCTTGCCAACCAACGTTGCGAAGGTGGTGATAAATTCTCTTTGTAGGCAGATATTGTAACGCCCCCAAATCCGGGTCAGGGGATTTGGTCGTCACGATGAAACCTCAATCCAAATCAACCTGTTTAATCAATATACAAATGCAAGCAGAATATATTTAGTATCTATGACCACAAACTAATCCAAGATCTTTTAAGGTTATAATTCTAGAAACAAGAATTCCAAATTCCACCAATTAATTTTCACTTTCTTTTAAAACTCTTTTCAATAATTTACAAACTTAAAACTAAACCCGCTAGTATAACTTTGAAAAGAAGTATACTAGTCCCAACTATACTATACACAATTATAATATAATATACTATAAACAACTTTACATAATAAAACTTACAGTAGTCTGCAAACCCTGGACCAACCACCTTCAAAATACTTCTTCTTTGCTTCCTCGAATTACGCGGCTAAACAGTGCAAGCTAATCCCCACTGGAGGTTAAATTTGAAAACAGAAAAGTATGAGCGAAAGAAATGCTCAGTAAGATCATTATAATATATATATGGTCGCTTTGATATAAAACCGACATCTACAATAGCGCAGATCATTTTTAATCATAATTGCTGAAACTAGAAAATTTATTAAAGAATCGGATAATTATTTATCACTGTATTCAAAACTCTTTTTGATATTTTTGAGCGAAATACTTCAGCAATACTTTGAGTCTTGACGAGAATAAAACTCGTAAAACAGTGTTTACGGAAATATCGTAAACAACAATAACAAGAAGAAATGATTATGGATTGAATCATAAACTTTATTCAAAACCGAACTTTGATATTAATACTCATTTTGTTGTCATATCAAATTAGATATCAGTATGAACTTTAATGCTCACAACATCCCATACTGAAGTCAACATCAATCATCTATACTAATACCACCTTTGATATGTAACAACAACCTAAATATCCACATCAAGCAGAAACTGAATCAAAACTGTATTTTACCTTTTATTCAAAATAAAAACAGTTGATAAACCATTCCTAATAAGATTATCAAAAGCAATATAATAATTTAGATTGGAGTCCTCGAACGACGGTGTGTTGCCGCCGGTGATCAGCCGCGAAGCAACACCGGTATGCCGAAGCATATCCAACTAAAAAAATAGGGCACCCAAGGCACATATCGGCCTAGCAAGGTGTCATATCCCGTATAACACATAGCTCTCCACTGGATAGCCGCCTCGACCTCTTACGCAATTAGTAACCATCCAATCTTAAAACCTTTTATTAAAAAGGGGTCATAATAATTGACACCCGAAATAATTTTATTCCCCCATTCACTTGGGCAGGAATACGCGCAACCAAATCATTTTTCTCAAAATCCAAAACATTTATAAATCCAGTAATTTGATAAGTAAAATCACTTAGCTATTCTGAACATAGAATAGCAGAAGAGTACTTGCATAAACAGAATCATTTAATTCAGCGATATGTAAAACATTTATCTATTCCGAACAGAAAATAGGGAAACCAATACTTGCATAAGAAGATTTAAAATAAATATCATTTGAACAATAAGTGATGATAGGGATACTTGCCTTTGAGTTTTTAGCAGTTAGTCACACTCGTAGAAAGGCAATTATCTCAGTCTGGCATCTCAAGGCATCACCGTCTTTCTTTTCAACACTTTACTGATTTGCTGCTCCTGCGATTGCTAGAAGCCAGTTATCCAAAACCATTTTATCTCATTCTTCCCAATGTCTTGTCCTGATCAACTCGAGCGATCCGCATCTATAATTAAAAGATATAATTTTAATCGCCTAAACGATAATTACTTGACGAACTGCGGTTCAAAACCCTATTGTCTACCCATACGATAGCCCGCACATAAAGAAGACAGTCAAATAAAAGAATCTTGACTCACGTACGCACGTAATTCATATAACACGTAAGCACATAATCCATGTATCACATAATTCATATAACACATGACTCGGTTCGTCAAAAGGTTCGACTGGGTATGTTTAAAACTGAAATCGTGTCAAAATGCGTCATTTTGGTCAATACGCAACTTAGAATTAACTTGAAAAACAATCGACCTTCCGAAACAAAAAGATTTGGGTCTCGAAAATATTTTTAATGAAAGCAGAATATTTTTCTAAGTCTAGACATGTTCGTTTCGTATTAAACGGACAAACGGTCTATTTATTACGAATAAAATAAGAATATATTAGTTAACAATAATATTAATTGATTTTTAAAATACTTAAATATATTTCTAAAAGACTAAAAAAAATTAAATCATTTTTAAGAAAAATCATAATTAAAAATGACTTTTCCATAATTTTTTGAATTAAAATAAAATTAATACAAATTATCTTAATAAACTGATTAATTATCAAAATAATTAATCAATTTAAATGAATAAAATTTACAGATTTTTGAAATAATAAAAGAAAATAATTTTTGAAATTTAAAATAATTAAGTAAATAATTTTTATTTTTTTTAGAATTTAAATTAATTAAGTAAATGATTTTTAAAATTAAAATAAATGATTTTTGATATTAAGAAAAAGAATTTTGAATAAATTTTAAAATACAAAATACAAAAACAGATTTAGTGTTTGGGTTTTGGGGAAAAATAAATCAAAGTCGGGTATTTTATAAACCGAAACGGGTCGATAAGCGGGTCAAAAATGGGTCTCGTAGAACACGCCGGATAATCTGTAGATTCCGGCGAGTTCACCAGTTCCCGCGAGACTCCGTTTTGCCCATAAACAACACGCAATAGCTCTGATTCTTTACCAAACTCACTCGACTAACTCTCAAAATCACAGATTCAGCTTCAACTTCGACGACCCAAAACGGAAGCATCATCGCCGCCCAAAACCTCCATTGAAGCCGGCGATTGAGCTCCAACTCCGGCCAACACCAATTTCGATTATTTCTGAACCAATTTCGACGTGTTTTATACCAAAATGATGCTGAGAATCATACAAACCTATTTACATATCCATAACCTCGAAGTAATTCATAAATCATTCACAAAATCGAAAACTATCAATTATAAAATCGATTTAGTTGAATTACACAAACTAACACATAAACAATCGCAATATATACATGAATCAATTCTTTAGATCAAGTTCAAGCTACTACCATCTTCAAAATAATCCGAAACATCAAGAAATCCAAACCCGAATTCGAACCCAATCATACAAATAAAATAAAAATCGATATTACAAGATAACCGACCTTGTATAAAGATTCTGGTATCAATTTGAAGAGCTCAAAACAAGCTTTGATTTGGTTCAAGAATCATCAAAAACGGTTCATCCAAACCCCCAAAATCGTCAAATCTTTGTTCTTGAATGAATTATACCCCCAAACCCTTGTTCTTCTAATTTGTTTTTAATAAAATAAAAATGAAATAAAATAATGAGTTAAGCTATTTATACTTTTGAAAATTAAATACCCAAAAATCAATTTTGGGTGTTTTTATCCTTTAATTAAAAATTTAGGCTCCAAAATATTAATTACGGGGAATAATTTTAAAAATAATAAAACATAAAATTTATATCAAAATTTCCCAAAAATTGCGAATAATTTAAAAATACAAATATAACGGGTATTTGAAATACGAATGATTCTATAAACAAATACAAATGTGAAATTTGTGGGATTTGACGTCCCGGTGGGTCCCGGTCCGTTGATTTTTGAAAAATAGAACGCTTCCTAAATAAATAAAAAATCCCGAAAACACATAAAATACATTCAACACACATAAAACGAGTAACTCGATAAAGACGCAAATAAACACGCGTCCAATTATGGATCGATTCATATGAATGCATCTTAAACACGTAACAAGTATCCTATTGGATCATATCGGATCCGAAAATAGATTATTTAACCACTAAGTAACTATAAAAATGATACAATTTCATACCAGATTTGGATAATTATCAAAACTGGGCTTCTTATAAAACACCTTATGAGAAAATAATGTAAAAATATCCCGTCTCTCGAGATACGGGTTTTATTGATTTATTGAAATGATTATCGTATCGAAAATTTTATGTCGGGACGAGTACAGGTCAAACCGTAATCCGGATTGAAAAGGTTAAAATACAGAAAATGTCCGGAATTACCAGATTAGGTTAAAAAAGAGTTTTCGGAAGAGTTTCGTGTTCTAAAAATGCAAAACGGTTGAAGTTGGACGATTCCCACTAATCGTTGTCATGGGGTTCTAGCAGATTTACTTATGGATTTCAATAGTTGATTGTTCTAAATCTTTAGTGTGTGGTGATATATGATTTCCTAGTTTGGTTGTGCTTATTCGCCTTTAATGCGTAGCTAACATCTAAGATTGTTTGTTAATCTCTATTGAAGCGACAGTGAATATAGAGGTTTAGAACTTGTCATGCTAGCATAGGTTTATGTATGAATTGACATGCATAATTCGTAGTGTAATTTTAACTATCTTACACACCCTATGTAATCATGATAGATAACTTGCTCTTAAACCCTTATGTTTTTAATTTCTATAGACATACAGGGACTAAGCATAATTGGTGTCTACTTAACTTCTATCTTGATTGTGGATGCTTAGTAGTAGGGTATATGTATATCGAAAGATAGAGTATACTAATTTCGTGTTATCTGATTAGTTATCATCACCATCGCATGCTATTGATAAAGACATAAACTTTGAATGAAGTATTTAATTAAGTTATAATCCCATGTTTTATTCTCATATAAGTAAATCACTTTTAATCTCTTAGTTAATGCATGCTAGTATAATCTCTTAAGTAGTTAATCAACTCCAACTTGTTACTTGTCTTAGCTGTGAACGATAATCATACATTGTTGCATAAATGCATAATCTGAACTTAACTTAAACTAATCCCTGTGGGAACGAACTTGACTTATATCTTATACTACTTATGCTTGCGTGTGTTTTAGTGTGAACAAGTTTTTGGCGCCGCTGCCGGGGATTTGTGTTAAATTTTAGTTTAGTGCTTGACATCAGTGGTCGTTAAAGTTCACTGACTCGGATTATTTTACTTATAAGGTTACATTGTTATGTTTCAGGTACTCTAGAGAGCGTGTATGTGAACACAGTCTCAATCTCGTAAGGAAATAATTGAAGAAGATAAAGTAGTTGAAGAAGTGGAAGAAGAAGTTTTTGAAGAAGTTGAGAAAGTTAAAAAAGAAGCAATCATTACAATGGGGGAACCAGCAGCAGCAACGAAAGCGTTGATGGATTTTTCTCAACCAAAGATCAATGACATTCAATCTAGCATTGTCAGGCTAGCTATCGCAGCTAATACCTTTGAGATCAAGCCTGGCATGATTCAGATGGTACAGAATTCAGTCCAGTTTGGGGGTGCTCCAACGGAAGATCCCAATATGCACATTAGGGATTTCATCGATATCTGCGACACCTTCAAGTTCAATAATATTTCTAAAGATACTGTAAAATTAAGACTTTTCCCATTCTCTCTGAGGGACAAGGCTAAGGGCTGGTTACACTCTCTACCAGCTGGTTCTATTACTACCTGGGAAGATCTTGCACAAACGTTTCTCACTAAATTCTTCCCTATAGCAAAGACAGCTGCAATCAGGAATGCTCTTACTCAATTCGCGCAGCAATCGGGTGAATCTTTATGTGAAGCTTGGGAGCACTATAAGGAGATGCTTAGAAAGTGTCCTCATCATGGAATGCCTAACTGGATGGTGATCAATTGTTTTTATAATGGTTTGGGAGCACAGTAAAGACCTACTCGATGCAGCATCAGGTGGAGCTTTGTGGGCTAAGAGCTATGAGGAAGCTTATGAGCTGATCGAGATGATGGCTACGAATGAATACCAGAATCCAACTCAGAGGCTACCACAAGGCAAGGTAGCAGGAGATCTTGAGGTGGATACAGCTACAACTATCGTTGCTCAGTTAAAGGTGTTGACTATGAAGGTCAATTCTCTGACCAACTATGGTGTTCAACTGATAATGAGTGTTTGTGAGCTTTGTGCAGGATCTCATGCGACGGAGCAATGTTCTATATCTAGTGAATCAGCTCAGTTCGTGAGCAACTTCCAGAGGCCGCATCAACCTATTCCTGTTACTTATCATCCTAATAACCGCAATCATCCAAACTTCAGTTGGAGCAACAATCAGAATGCAATGCAACAGCCTTACCAGCAGTTTGGAAACAAGCCTTTCAATCTTCCTGGTTTTCAGCAACAGTTTGCACCAAGGCAACAATTTCAGCCACAGGGAATGCAACAACAATCTCATGGAGGTGCGGGTCCATCTTCTAATGAAAAATCTGAATTGGAGGAGTTGAGGCTTATGTGCAAAAGCCAAGTGGTTTCTATCAAAACTTTGGAGAATCAGATTGGGCAGATTTCTAATGCCTTGTTGAACCAACCTCAGGGAACTCTTCTGAGTGACACAGAGGTTAATCCAGGCAAGAGAGATGTTAAAAAACAACTTAAGGCAATCACCCTGAGATCAGGAAAGGTCGCGAGCCCTCACAATCAAGAAAAATAATATTCTGAAATTTTTTTCCGAAATGCAGGCGCACCCGCGCCCTATGGCAGTGCGCCCGCGCCCTCTCAAACTTCGGAAATTGAGATTTTTTCTGATTCTGCTGAGAAGAAGGATAGTGAAGCTGAAACAAAGACAAATTCTGCTGAAAACACTCCTTCGGAGTAGAATACAGGAGTCAAACAAGTGTATCCTCCACCTCCATATCCTAAAAGGCTCCAGAAATAGAAGTTCGACAAGCAATTTGCTAAGTTTTTGGAGGTTTTCAAGAAGTTGCACATTAACATACCTTTTGCGGAAGCTCTAGAACAGATGCCAAGCTATGCTAAGTTCATGAAGGGTATTCTATCTCGGAAGCTTAAACTTGAGGAGTTGGAGACCATTTCTCTAACGGAAGATTGCAGTGCTGTGCTGCAACAGAAACTCCCTCCTAAACTTAAAGATCCAGGAAGCTTCACGATATTTTGTACCATTGGCAATCTGTCTTTTGACAAGTGTTTGTGTGATTTGGGGGCTAGCATCAATCTGATGCCCATGTCCATGTTCAAGAAACTTGGTTTGCCTGATCCAAAACCGGTAAACATGTCTTTACAGTTGGCTGACCGTTCTATCACTTATCTGCGAGGTGTAGTAGAGGATGTCTTGGTTAAGGTGCATAAACTTATCTTCCCTGCTGATTTTTTCATTCTGGACTTCGAGGAAGATAAGAAGATTCCCATTATCTTGGGGAGACCATTCTTAGCTACAGGCCGAACTCTGATCGATGTGCAAAAGGGTGAACTTACAATGAGAGTTCAGGGTCAGGATGTGACTTTCAATGTCTTCAATGCAATGAAATTCCCTACTGATAAAGAGGAATGCTTTAAAGTAGAATTGGTCGACTCTATAGTGACTGCGGAGCTTGATCAAATGCTAAGGACTGACGCCTTAGAGAGAGCCTTAATAGGGGAATCTGATAGTGAAGATGAAGAAGGAGCAGAGCAGCTGCAGTATTTGAATGCCACTCCATGGAAAAGGAGATTGGAATTGCCATTCGAGTCTCTTGGCTTATCAGATCTGAAAAACTCTCAGGAGCATCTTAAGCCATCTATTGAGGACGCTCCCATACTTGAGCTAAAACCACTGCCTGATCACTTGAGGTATGCTTTTTTAGGTGATGCATCTACTTTTCCTGTTATTATTGCATCTGACCTTTCAGGTAGTGACGAAGACAAGCTCTTGAGAATTCTGAGAGAATTCAAATCAGCAATTGGATGGACTATAGCAGATATCAAGGGAATCAGCCCTTCTTATTGCATGCATAAAATTCTGCTTGAGGAAGGAAGTAAGCCAACTGTTGAGCAACAGAGAAGACTCAATCCTATCATGAAAGACGTTACGAAGAAGGAAATTCTTAAATGGCGGATGTAGGGATCATCTATCCTATTTTTGACAGTTCATGGGTGATCCCGGTGCAGTGTGTGCCTAAGAAAGGAGGCATTACAGTTGTCACTAATGAGAAAAATGAGCTCATTCCTACTCGAACACTCACAGGGTGGAGAGTATGCATGGACTATCGAAAGCTGAATAAAGCCACCAGGAAGGATCACTTCCCGCATCCATTCATTGATCAAATGCTTGACAGGTTGGCTGGTCATGAGTATTATTGTCTTTTGGATGGGTATTTGGGCTATGATCAGATTTGCATTGCCCCGGAAGATCAAGAGAATAACACCTTTACTTGTCCTTTTGGCACTTTCACTTTTCGTCGAGTTTCTTTTGGACTTTTTGGTGCACTTGCTACTTTTCAGAGATGCATGATAGCCATATTCTATAATATGATTGGCACTAATGTGGAGGTATTCATGGATGATTTCTCTGTGTTCTGGACTTCGTATGATGAGTGCTTGCATAATCTTTCCATGGTGCTGAAAAGATGTGTTGAGACCAATCTGGTGCTCAACTGGAAAAAATGTCACTTCATGGTGCAAGAGGGTATCATTCTTGGTCACAAGGTGTCTAGCAAGGGGCTTGAAGTGGACAAGGCCAAGGTGGGGGTTATTGAAAATCTCCCTCCACCAATCTCAGTTAAAGGAGTCCGCAGTTTTCTTGGTCATGTGGGTTTCTATCGGCGATTCATCAAAGACTTCTCCAAAATCTCTAAACCCTTGTGTAATCTGTTAGAAAAGGATGTCCCTTTCAAATTAGATGAAGAATGTCTAGCTGCTTTTGAGAGCTTGAAGAAGAGTATGACTACAGCACCTGTTATTACTGTACCTGATTGGGATGAGCCATTCAAGATGATGTGTGATGTTAGTGAATATGCAGTTAGAGCAGTTCTTGGCCAGAGAAAGCAGAACATATTCCATGTGGTTTACTATGCTAGTAAAAACCTTAATGGTGCTTAGCTGAATTACACTACTACCGAGAAGGAGCTTTTGGCGATTTTCTATGGTTTCGAGAAATTCCGATCTTACTTACTTGGGACAAAAGTGACAGTTTTCACTGATCATGCTGCTTTTCGATATCTGGTCTCGAAGAAAGATTCAAAACCTCGTTTGATTCGATGGATTCTATTGCTTCAGGAGTTCGAGCTAGAAATCAAAGATAGAAAAGGTACATAAAACCAAGTAGCGGATCATCTCTCATGACTGGAAGATCAAGGTAATGCTTCCCAAGACAAGGTGTTAATCAATGTATCTTTTCCCGATGAGCAACTTTTTGGGGTGCAAGAAGAAGAACCATGGTTTGCAGACATTGTGAACTATCTTGTGAGTAATGTTATTCCCCCGGAACTCTATTATGCTCAAAGGAAGAAGTTTCTGCATGATGTGAAATGGTATCGAGGGATAAGCCGTTCTTGTTCAGACAGGGAGCAGATCAAATTATCAGGAGATGCATCCTGTACAGTGAGACGTGAGGTATTCTACGAGATTGTCATTCTACAGTGTATGGTGGTCATTATGGTGGAGAGAAGACAGCTGCCCGTATTCTCCAAGCAGGATTTTTCTGGCCTACTTTGTTTAAGGATGCTCATCAATTCGTGTCAAGATGTGATCGCTACCAAAGAGTTGGAAATATGTCCAAGAGAGATGAGAAGCCTCTCAATGTTCTTCTTGAAGTTTAGATTTTTGATATTTGGGGAATCGACTTAATGGGGCCATTTGTCTCATCATGCAATAATCAGTATATTCTTTTGGTGGTGGATTATGTGTCTAAATGGGTGGAGGTTAAAGCCTTGCCAACCAACGTTGCGAAGGTGGTGATAAATTCTCTTTGTAGGCAGATATTGTAACGCCCCCAAATCCGGGTCAGGGGATTTGGTCGTCACGATGAAACCTCAATCCAAATCAACCTGTTTAATCAATATACAAATGCAAGCAGAATATATTTAGTATCTATGACCACAAACTAATCCAAGATCTTTTAAGGTTATAATTCTAGAAACAAGAATTCCAAATTCCACCAATTAATTTTCACTTTCTTTTAAAACTCTTTTCAATAATTTACAAACTTAAAACTAAACCCGCTAGTATAACTTTGAAAAGAAGTATACTAGTCCCAACTATACTATACACAATTATAATATAATATACTATAAACAACTTTACATAATAAAACTTACAGTAGTCTGCAAACCCTGGACCAACCACCTTCAAAATACTTCTTCTTTGCTTCCTCGAATTACGCGGCTAAACAGTGCAAGCTAATCCCCACTGGAGGTTAAATTTGAAAACAGAAAAGTATGAGCGAAAGAAATGCTCAGTAAGATCATTATAATATATATATGGTCGCTTTGATATAAAACCGACATCTACAATAGCGCAGATCATTTTTAATCATAATTGCTGAAACTAGAAAATTTATTAAAGAATCGGATAATTATTTATCACTGTATTCAAAACTCTTTTTGATATTTTTGAGCGAAATACTTCAGCAATACTTTGAGTCTTGACGAGAATAAAACTCGTAAAACAGTGTTTACGGAAATATCGTAAACAACAATAACAAGAAGAAATGATTATGGATTGAATCATAAACTTTATTCAAAACCGAACTTTGATATTAATACTCATTTTGTTGTCATATCAAATTAGATATCAGTATGAACTTTAATGCTCACAACATCCCATACTGAAGTCAACATCAATCATCTATACTAATACCACCTTTGATATGTAACAACAACCTAAATATCCACATCAAGCAGAAACTGAATCAAAACTGTATTTTACCTTTTATTCAAAATAAAAACAGTTGATAAACCATTCCTAATAAGATTATCAAAAGCAATATAATAATTTAGATTGGAGTCCTCGAACGACGGTGTGTTGCCGCCGGTGATCAGCCGCGAAGCAACACCGGTATGCCGAAGCATATCCAACTAAAAAAATAGGGCACCCAAGGCACATATCGGCCTAGCAAGGTGTCATATCCCGTATAACACATAGCTCTCCACTGGATAGCCGCCTCGACCTCTT
The DNA here is from genome assembly GCF_009905375.1 of Apium graveolens. Classification (NCBI taxonomy): domain Eukaryota; kingdom Viridiplantae; phylum Streptophyta; class Magnoliopsida; order Apiales; family Apiaceae; genus Apium; species Apium graveolens. The sequence continues at coordinate 292,026,385 of NC_133651.1, forward strand.
ACGCAATTAGTAACCATCCAATCTTAAAACCTTTTATTAAAAAGGGGTCATAATAATTGACACCCGAAATAATTTTATTCCCCCATTCACTTGGGCAGGAATACGCGCAACCAAATCATTTTTCTCAAAATCCAAAACATTTATAAATCCAGTAATTTGATAAGTAAAATCACTTAGCTATTCTGAACATAGAATAGCAGAAGAGTACTTGCATAAACAGAATCATTTAATTCAGCGATATGTAAAACATTTATCTATTCCGAACAGAAAATAGGGAAACCAATACTTGCATAAGAAGATTTAAAATAAATATCATTTGAACAATAAGTGATGATAGGGATACTTGCCTTTGAGTTTTTAGCAGTTAGTCACACTCGTAGAAAGGCAATTATCTCAGTCTGGCATCTCAAGGCATCACCGTCTTTCTTTTCAACACTTTACTGATTTGCTGCTCCTGCGATTGCTAGAAGCCAGTTATCCAAAACCATTTTATCTCATTCTTCCCAATGTCTTGTCCTGATCAACTCGAGCGATCCGCATCTATAATTAAAAGATATAATTTTAATCGCCTAAACGATAATTACTTGACGAACTGCGGTTCAAAACCCTATTGTCTACCCATACGATAGCCCGCACATAAAGAAGACAGTCAAATAAAAGAATCTTGACTCACGTACGCACGTAATTCATATAACACGTAAGCACATAATCCATGTATCACATAATTCATATAACACATGACTCGGTTCGTCAAAAGGTTCGACTGGGTATGTTTAAAACTGAAATCGTGTCAAAATGCGTCATTTTGGTCAATACGCAACTTAGAATTAACTTGAAAAACAATCGACCTTCCGAAACAAAAAGATTTGGGTCTCGAAAATATTTTTAATGAAAGCAGAATATTTTTCTAAGTCTAGACATGTTCGTTTCGTATTAAACGGACAAACGGTCTATTTATTACGAATAAAATAAGAATATATTAGTTAACAATAATATTAATTGATTTTTAAAATACTTAAATATATTTCTAAAAGACTAAAAAAAATTAAATCATTTTTAAGAAAAATCATAATTAAAAATGACTTTTCCATAATTTTTTGAATTAAAATAAAATTAATACAAATTATCTTAATAAACTGATTAATTATCAAAATAATTAATCAATTTAAATGAATAAAATTTACAGATTTTTGAAATAATAAAAGAAAATAATTTTTGAAATTTAAAATAATTAAGTAAATAATTTTTATTTTTTTTAGAATTTAAATTAATTAAGTAAATGATTTTTAAAATTAAAATAAATGATTTTTGATATTAAGAAAAAGAATTTTGAATAAATTTTAAAATACAAAATACAAAAACAGATTTAGTGTTTGGGTTTTGGGGAAAAATAAATCAAAGTCGGGTATTTTATAAACCGAAACGGGTCGATAAGCGGGTCAAAAATGGGTCTCGTAGAACACGCCGGATAATCTGTAGATTCCGGCGAGTTCACCAGTTCCCGCGAGACTCCGTTTTGCCCATAAACAACACGCAATAGCTCTGATTCTTTACCAAACTCACTCGACTAACTCTCAAAATCACAGATTCAGCTTCAACTTCGACGACCCAAAACGGAAGCATCATCGCCGCCCAAAACCTCCATTGAAGCCGGCGATTGAGCTCCAACTCCGGCCAACACCAATTTCGATTATTTCTGAACCAATTTCGACGTGTTTTATACCAAAATGATGCTGAGAATCATACAAACCTATTTACATATCCATAACCTCGAAGTAATTCATAAATCATTCACAAAATCGAAAACTATCAATTATAAAATCGATTTAGTTGAATTACACAAACTAACACATAAACAATCGCAATATATACATGAATCAATTCTTTAGATCAAGTTCAAGCTACTACCATCTTCAAAATAATCCGAAACATCAAGAAATCCAAACCCGAATTCGAACCCAATCATACAAATAAAATAAAAATCGATATTACAAGATAACCGACCTTGTATAAAGATTCTGGTATCAATTTGAAGAGCTCAAAACAAGCTTTGATTTGGTTCAAGAATCATCAAAAACGGTTCATCCAAACCCCCAAAATCGTCAAATCTTTGTTCTTGAATGAATTATACCCCCAAACCCTTGTTCTTCTAATTTGTTTTTAATAAAATAAAAATGAAATAAAATAATGAGTTAAGCTATTTATACTTTTGAAAATTAAATACCCAAAAATCAATTTTGGGTGTTTTTATCCTTTAATTAAAAATTTAGGCTCCAAAATATTAATTACGGGGAATAATTTTAAAAATAATAAAACATAAAATTTATATCAAAATTTCCCAAAAATTGCGAATAATTTAAAAATACAAATATAACGGGTATTTGAAATACGAATGATTCTATAAACAAATACAAATGTGAAATTTGTGGGATTTGACGTCCCGGTGGGTCCCGGTCCGTTGATTTTTGAAAAATAGAACGCTTCCTAAATAAATAAAAAATCCCGAAAACACATAAAATACATTCAACACACATAAAACGAGTAACTCGATAAAGACGCAAATAAACACGCGTCCAATTATGGATCGATTCATATGAATGCATCTTAAACACGTAACAAGTATCCTATTGGATCATATCGGATCCGAAAATAGATTATTTAACCACTAAGTAACTATAAAAATGATACAATTTCATACCAGATTTGGATAATTATCAAAACTGGGCTTCTTATAAAACACCTTATGAGAAAATAATGTAAAAATATCCCGTCTCTCGAGATACGGGTTTTATTGATTTATTGAAATGATTATCGTATCGAAAATTTTATGTCGGGACGAGTACAGGTCAAACCGTAATCCGGATTGAAAAGGTTAAAATACAGAAAATGTCCGGAATTACCAGATTAGGTTAAAAAAGAGTTTTCGGAAGAGTTTCGTGTTCTAAAAATGCAAAACGGTTGAAGTTGGACGATTCCCACTAATCGTTGTCATGGGGTTCTAGCAGATTTACTTATGGATTTCAATAGTTGATTGTTCTAAATCTTTAGTGTGTGGTGATATATGATTTCCTAGTTTGGTTGTGCTTATTCGCCTTTAATGCGTAGCTAACATCTAAGATTGTTTGTTAATCTCTATTGAAGCGACAGTGAATATAGAGGTTTAGAACTTGTCATGCTAGCATAGGTTTATGTATGAATTGACATGCATAATTCGTAGTGTAATTTTAACTATCTTACACACCCTATGTAATCATGATAGATAACTTGCTCTTAAACCCTTATGTTTTTAATTTCTATAGACATACAGGGACTAAGCATAATTGGTGTCTACTTAACTTCTATCTTGATTGTGGATGCTTAGTAGTAGGGTATATGTATATCGAAAGATAGAGTATACTAATTTCGTGTTATCTGATTAGTTATCATCACCATCGCATGCTATTGATAAAGACATAAACTTTGAATGAAGTATTTAATTAAGTTATAATCCCATGTTTTATTCTCATATAAGTAAATCACTTTTAATCTCTTAGTTAATGCATGCTAGTATAATCTCTTAAGTAGTTAATCAACTCCAACTTGTTACTTGTCTTAGCTGTGAACGATAATCATACATTGTTGCATAAATGCATAATCTGAACTTAACTTAAACTAATCCCTGTGGGAACGAACTTGACTTATATCTTATACTACTTATGCTTGCGTGTGTTTTAGTGTGAACAAGTTTTTGGCGCCGCTGCCGGGGATTTGTGTTAAATTTTAGTTTAGTGCTTGACATCAGTGGTCGTTAAAGTTCACTGACTCGGATTATTTTACTTATAAGGTTACATTGTTATGTTTCAGGTACTCTAGAGAGCGTGTATGTGAACACAGTCTCAATCTCGTAAGGAAATAATTGAAGAAGATAAAGTAGTTGAAGAAGTGGAAGAAGAAGTTTTTGAAGAAGTTGAGAAAGTTAAAAAAGAAGCAATCATTACAATGGGGGAACCAGCAGCAGCAACGAAAGCGTTGATGGATTTTTCTCAACCAAAGATCAATGACATTCAATCTAGCATTGTCAGGCTAGCTATCGCAGCTAATACCTTTGAGATCAAGCCTGGCATGATTCAGATGGTACAGAATTCAGTCCAGTTTGGGGGTGCTCCAACGGAAGATCCCAATATGCACATTAGGGATTTCATCGATATCTGCGACACCTTCAAGTTCAATAATATTTCTAAAGATACTGTAAAATTAAGACTTTTCCCATTCTCTCTGAGGGACAAGGCTAAGGGCTGGTTACACTCTCTACCAGCTGGTTCTATTACTACCTGGGAAGATCTTGCACAAACGTTTCTCACTAAATTCTTCCCTATAGCAAAGACAGCTGCAATCAGGAATGCTCTTACTCAATTCGCGCAGCAATCGGGTGAATCTTTATGTGAAGCTTGGGAGCACTATAAGGAGATGCTTAGAAAGTGTCCTCATCATGGAATGCCTAACTGGATGGTGATCAATTGTTTTTATAATGGTTTGGGAGCACAGTAAAGACCTACTCGATGCAGCATCAGGTGGAGCTTTGTGGGCTAAGAGCTATGAGGAAGCTTATGAGCTGATCGAGATGATGGCTACGAATGAATACCAGAATCCAACTCAGAGGCTACCACAAGGCAAGGTAGCAGGAGATCTTGAGGTGGATACAGCTACAACTATCGTTGCTCAGTTAAAGGTGTTGACTATGAAGGTCGATTCTCTGACCAACTATGGTGTTCAACTGATAATGAGTGTTTGTGAGCTTTGTGCAGGATCTCATGCGACGGAGCAATGTTCTATATCTAGTGAATCAGCTCAGTTCGTGAGCAACTTCCAGAGGCCGCATCAACCTATTCCTGTTACTTATCATCCTAATAACCGCAATCATCCAAACTTCAGTTGGAGCAACAATCAGAATGCAATGCAACAGCCTTACCAGCAGTTTGGAAACAAGCCTTTCAATCTTCCTGGTTTTCAGCAACAGTTTGCACCAAGGCAACAATTTCAGCCACAGGGAATGCAACAACAATCTCATGGAGGTGCGGGTCCATCTTCTAATGAAAAATCTGAATTGGAGGAGTTGAGGCTTATGTGCAAAAGCCAAGTGGTTTCTATCAAAACTTTGGAGAATCAGATTGGGCAGATTTCTAATGCCTTGTTGAACCAACCTCAGGGAACTCTTCTGAGTGACACAGAGGTTAATCCAGGCAAGAGAGATGTTAAAAAACAACTTAAGGCAATCACCCTGAGATCAGGAAAGGTCGCGAGCCCTCACAATCAAGAAAAATAATATTCTGAAATTTTTTTCCGAAATGCAGGCGCACCCGCGCCCTATGGCAGTGCGCCCGCGCCCTCTCAAACTTCGGAAATTGAGATTTTTTCTGATTCTGCTGAGAAGAAGGATAGTGAAGCTGAAACAAAGACAAATTCTGCTGAAAACACTCCTTCGGAGTAGAATACAGGAGTCAAACAAGTGTATCCTCCACCTCCATATCCTAAAAGGCTCCAGAAATAGAAGTTCGACAAGCAATTTGCTAAGTTTTTGGAGGTTTTCAAGAAGTTGCACATTAACATACCTTTTGCGGAAGCTCTAGAACAGATGCCAAGCTATGCTAAGTTCATGAAGGGTATTCTATCTCGGAAGCTTAAACTTGAGGAGTTGGAGACCATTTCTCTAACGGAAGATTGCAGTGCTGTGCTGCAACAGAAACTCCCTCCTAAACTTAAAGATCCAGGAAGCTTCACGATATTTTGTACCATTGGCAATCTGTCTTTTGACAAGTGTTTGTGTGATTTGGGGGCTAGCATCAATCTGATGCCCATGTCCATGTTCAAGAAACTTGGTTTGCCTGATCCAAAACCGGTAAACATGTCTTTACAGTTGGCTGACCGTTCTATCACTTATCTGCGAGGTGTAGTAGAGGATGTCTTGGTTAAGGTGCATAAACTTATCTTCCCTGCTGATTTTTTCATTCTGGACTTCGAGGAAGATAAGAAGATTCCCATTATCTTGGGGAGACCATTCTTAGCTACAGGCCGAACTCTGATCGATGTGCAAAAGGGTGAACTTACAATGAGAGTTCAGGGTCAGGATGTGACTTTCAATGTCTTCAATGCAATGAAATTCCCTACTGATAAAGAGGAATGCTTTAAAGTAGAATTGGTCGACTCTATAGTGACTGCGGAGCTTGATCAAATGCTAAGGACTGACGCCTTAGAGAGAGCCTTAATAGGGGAATCTGATAGTGAAGATGAAGAAGGAGCAGAGCAGCTGCAGTATTTGAATGCCACTCCATGGAAAAGGAGATTGGAATTGCCATTCGAGTCTCTTGGCTTATCAGATCTGAAAAACTCTCAGGAGCATCTTAAGCCATCTATTGAGGACGCTCCCATACTTGAGCTAAAACCACTGCCTGATCACTTGAGGTATGCTTTTTTAGGTGATGCATCTACTTTTCCTGTTATTATTGCATCTGACCTTTCAGGTAGTGACGAAGACAAGCTCTTGAGAATTCTGAGAGAATTCAAATCAGCAATTGGATGGACTATAGCAGATATCAAGGGAATCAGCCCTTCTTATTGCATGCATAAAATTCTGCTTGAGGAAGGAAGTAAGCCAACTGTTGAGCAACAGAGAAGACTCAATCCTATCATGAAAGACGTTACGAAGAAGGAAATTCTTAAATGGCGGATGTAGGGATCATCTATCCTATTTTTGACAGTTCATGGGTGATCCCGGTGCAGTGTGTGCCTAAGAAAGGAGGCATTACAGTTGTCACTAATGAGAAAAATGAGCTCATTCCTACTCGAACACTCACAGGGTGGAGAGTATGCATGGACTATCGAAAGCTGAATAAAGCCACCAGGAAGGATCACTTCCCGCATCCATTCATTGATCAAATGCTTGACAGGTTGGCTGGTCATGAGTATTATTGTCTTTTGGATGGGTATTTGGGCTATGATCAGATTTGCATTGCCCCGGAAGATCAAGAGAATAACACCTTTACTTGTCCTTTTGGCACTTTCACTTTTCGTCGAGTTTCTTTTGGACTTTTTGGTGCACTTGCTACTTTTCAGAGATGCATGATAGCCATATTCTATAATATGATTGGCACTAATGTGGAGGTATTCATGGATGATTTCTCTGTGTTCTGGACTTCGTATGATGAGTGCTTGCATAATCTTTCCATGGTGCTGAAAAGATGTGTTGAGACCAATCTGGTGCTCAACTGGAAAAAATGTCACTTCATGGTGCAAGAGGGTATCATTCTTGGTCACAAGGTGTCTAGCAAGGGGCTTGAAGTGGACAAGGCCAAGGTGGGGGTTATTGAAAATCTCCCTCCACCAATCTCAGTTAAAGGAGTCCGCAGTTTTCTTGGTCATGTGGGTTTCTATCGGCGATTCATCAAAGACTTCTCCAAAATCTCTAAACCCTTGTGTAATCTGTTAGAAAAGGATGTCCCTTTCAAATTAGATGAAGAATGTCTAGCTGCTTTTGAGAGCTTGAAGAAGAGTATGACTACAGCACCTGTTATTACTGTACCTGATTGGGATGAGCCATTCAAGATGATGTGTGATGTTAGTGAATATGCAGTTAGAGCAGTTCTTGGCCAGAGAAAGCAGAACATATTCCATGTGGTTTACTATGCTAGTAAAAACCTTAATGGTGCTTAGCTGAATTACACTACTACCGAGAAGGAGCTTTTGGCGATTTTCTATGGTTTCGAGAAATTCCGATCTTACTTACTTGGGACAAAAGTGACAGTTTTCACTGATCATGCTGCTTTTCGATATCTGGTCTCGAAAAAAGATTCAAAACCTCGTTTGATTCGATGGATTCTATTGCTTCAGGAGTTCGAGCTAGAAATCAAAGATAGAAAAGGTACATAAAACCAAGTAGCGGATCATCTCTCATGACTGGAAGATCAAGGTAATGCTTCCCAAGACAAGGTGTTAATCAATGTATCTTTTCCCGATGAGCAACTTTTTGGGGTGCAAGAAGAAGAACCATGGTTTGCAGACATTGTGAACTATCTTGTGAGTAATGTTATTCCCCCGGAACTCTATTATGCTCAAAGGAAGAAGTTTCTGCATGATGTGAAATGGTATCGAGGGATAAGCCGTTCTTGTTCAGACAGGGAGCAGATCAAATTATCAGGAGATGCATCCTGTACAGTGAGACGTGAGGTATTCTACGAGATTGTCATTCTACAGTGTATGGTGGTCATTATGGTGGAGAGAAGACAGCTGCCCGTATTCTCCAAGCAGGATTTTTCTGGCCTACTTTGTTTAAGGATGCTCATCAATTCGTGTCAAGATGTGATCGCTACCAAAGAGTTGGAAATATGTCCAAGAGAGATGAGAAGCCTCTCAATGTTCTTCTTGAAGTTTAGATTTTTGATATTTGGGGAATCGACTTAATGGGGCCATTTGTCTCATCATGCAATAATCAGTATATTCTTTTGGTGGTGGATTATGTGTCTAAATGGGTGGAGGTTAAAGCCTTGCCAACCAACGTTGCGAAGGTGGTGATAAATTCTCTTTGTAGGCAGATATTGTAACGCCCCCAAATCCGGGTCAGGGGATTTGGTCGTCACGATGAAACCTCAATCCAAATCAACCTGTTTAATCAATATACAAATGCAAGCAGAATATATTTAGTATCTATGACCACAAACTAATCCAAGATCTTTTAAGGTTATAATTCTAGAAACAAGAATTCCAAATTCCACCAATTAATTTTCACTTTCTTTTAAAACTCTTTTCAATAATTTACAAACTTAAAACTAAACCCGCTAGTATAACTTTGAAAAGAAGTATACTAGTCCCAACTATACTATACACAATTATAATATAATATACTATAAACAACTTTACATAATAAAACTTACAGTAGTCTGCAAACCCTGGACCAACCACCTTCAAAATACTTCTTCTTTGCTTCCTCGAATTACGCGGCTAAACAGTGCAAGCTAATCCCCACTGGAGGTTAAATTTGAAAACAGAAAAGTATGAGCGAAAGAAATGCTCAGTAAGATCATTATAATATATATATGGTCGCTTTGATATAAAACCGACATCTACAATAGCGCAGATCATTTTTAATCATAATTGCTGAAACTAGAAAATTTATTAAAGAATCGGATAATTATTTATCACTGTATTCAAAACTCTTTTTGATATTTTTGAGCGAAATACTTCAGCAATACTTTGAGTCTTGACGAGAATAAAACTCGTAAAACAGTGTTTACGGAAATATCGTAAACAACAATAACAAGAAGAAATGATTATGGATTGAATCATAAACTTTATTCAAAACCGAACTTTGATATTAATACTCATTTTGTTGTCATATCAAATTAGATATCAGTATGAACTTTAATGCTCACAACATCCCATACTGAAGTCAACATCAATCATCTATACTAATACCACCTTTGATATGTAACAACAACCTAAATATCCACATCAAGCAGAAACTGAATCAAAACTGTATTTTACCTTTTATTCAAAATAAAAACAGTTGATAAACCATTCCTAATAAGATTATCAAAAGCAATATAATAATTTAGATTGGAGTCCTCGAACGACGGTGTGTTGCCGCCGGTGATCAGCCGCGAAGCAACACCGGTATGCCGAAGCATATCCAACTAAAAAAATAGGGCACCCAAGGCACATATCGGCCTAGCAAGGTGTCATATCCCGTATAACACATAGCTCTCCACTGGATAGCCGCCTCGACCTCTTACGCAATTAGTAACCATCCAATCTTAAAACCTTTTATTAAAAAGGGGTCATAATAATTGACACCCGAAATAATTTTATTCCCCCATTCACTTGGGCAGGAATACGCGCAACCAAATCATTTTTCTCAAAATCCAAAACATTTATAAATCCAGTAATTTGATAAGTAAAATCACTTAGCTATTCTGAACATAGAATAGCAGAAGAGTACTTGCATAAACAGAATCATTTAATTCAGCGATATGTAAAACATTTATCTATTCCGAACAGAAAATAGGGAAACCAATACTTGCATAAGAAGATTTAAAATAAATATCATTTGAACAATAAGTGATGATAGGGATACTTGCCTTTGAGTTTTTAGCAGTTAGTCACACTCGTAGAAAGGCAATTATCTCAGTCTGGCATCTCAAGGCATCACCGTCTTTCTTTTCAACACTTTACTGATTTGCTGCTCCTGCGATTGCTAGAAGCCAGTTATCCAAAACCATTTTATCTCATTCTTCCCAATGTCTTGTCCTGATCAACTCGAGCGATCCGCATCTATAATTAAAAGATATAATTTTAATCGCCTAAACGATAATTACTTGACGAACTGCGGTTCAAAACCCTATTGTCTACCCATACGATAGCCCGCACATAAAGAAGACAGTCAAATAAAAGAATCTTGACTCACGTACGCACGTAATTCATATAACACGTAAGCACATAATCCATGTATCACATAATTCATATAACACATGACTCGGTTCGTCAAAAGGTTCGACTGGGTATGTTTAAAACTGAAATCGTGTCAAAATGCGTCATTTTGGTCAATACGCAACTTAGAATTAACTTGAAAAACAATCGACCTTCCGAAACAAAAAGATTTGGGTCTCGAAAATATTTTTAATGAAAGCAGAATATTTTTCTAAGTCTAGACATGTTCGTTTCGTATTAAACGGACAAACGGTCTATTTATTACGAATAAAATAAGAATATATTAGTTAACAATAATATTAATTGATTTTTAAAATACTTAAATATATTTCTAAAAGACTAAAAAAAATTAAATCATTTTTAAGAAAAATCATAATTAAAAATGACTTTTCCATAATTTTTTGAATTAAAATAAAATTAATACAAATTATCTTAATAAACTGATTAATTATCAAAATAATTAATCAATTTAAATGAATAAAATTTACAGATTTTTGAAATAATAAAAGAAAATAATTTTTGAAATTTAAAATAATTAAGTAAATAATTTTTATTTTTTTTAGAATTTAAATTAATTAAGTAAATGATTTTTAAAATTAAAATAAATGATTTTTGATATTAAGAAAAAGAATTTTGAATAAATTTTAAAATACAAAATACAAAAACAGATTTAGTGTTTGGGTTTTGGGGAAAAATAAATCAAAGTCGGGTATTTTATAAACCGAAACGGGTCGATAAGCGGGTCAAAAATGGGTCTCGTAGAACACGCCGGATAATCTGTAGATTCCGGCGAGTTCACCAGTTCCCGCGAGACTCCGTTTTGCCCATAAACAACACGCAATAGCTCTGATTCTTTACCAAACTCACTCGACTAACTCTCAAAATCACAGATTCAGCTTCAACTTCGACGACCCAAAACGGAAGCATCATCGCCGCCCAAAACCTCCATTGAAGCCGGCGATTGAGCTCCAACTCCGGCCAACACCAATTTCGATTATTTCTGAACCAATTTCGACGTGTTTTATACCAAAATGATGCTGAGAATCATACAAACCTATTTACATATCCATAACCTCGAAGTAATTCATAAATCATTCACAAAATCGAAAACTATCAATTATAAAATCGATTTAGTTGAATTACACAAACTAACACATAAACAATCGCAATATATACATGAATCAATTCTTTAGATCAAGTTCAAGCTACTACCATCTTCAAAATAATCCGAAACATCAAGAAATCCAAACCCGAATTCGAACCCAATCATACAAATAAAATAAAAATCGATATTACAAGATAACCGACCTTGTATAAAGATTCTGGTATCAATTTGAAGAGCTCAAAACAAGCTTTGATTTGGTTCAAGAATCATCAAAAACGGTTCATCCAAACCCCCAAAATCGTCAAATCTTTGTTCTTGAATGAATTATACCCCCAAACCCTTGTTCTTCTAATTTGTTTTTAATAAAATAAAAATGAAATAAAATAATGAGTTAAGCTATTTATACTTTTGAAAATTAAATACCCAAAAATCAATTTTGGGTGTTTTTATCCTTTAATTAAAAATTTAGGCTCCAAAATATTAATTACGGGGAATAATTTTAAAAATAATAAAACATAAAATTTATATCAAAATTTCCCAAAAATTGCGAATAATTTAAAAATACAAATATAACGGGTATTTGAAATACGAATGATTCTATAAACAAATACAAATGTGAAATTTGTGGGATTTGACGTCCCGGTGGGTCCCGGTCCGTTGATTTTTGAAAAATAGAACGCTTCCTAAATAAATAAAAAATCCCGAAAACACATAAAATACATTCAACACACATAAAACGAGTAACTCGATAAAGACGCAAATAAACACGCGTCCAATTATGGATCGATTCATATGAATGCATCTTAAACACGTAACAAGTATCCTATTGGATCATATCGGATCCGAAAATAGATTATTTAACCACTAAGTAACTATAAAAATGATACAATTTCATACCAGATTTGGATAATTATCAAAACTGGGCTTCTTATAAAACACCTTATGAGAAAATAATGTAAAAATATCCCGTCTCTCGAGATACGGGTTTTATTGATTTATTGAAATGATTATCGTATCGAAAATTTTATGTCGGGACGAGTACAGGTCAAACCGTAATCCGGATTGAAAAGGTTAAAATACAGAAAATGTCCGGAATTACCAGATTAGGTTAAAAAAGAGTTTTCGGAAGAGTTTCGTGTTCTAAAAATGCAAAACGGTTGAAGTTGGACGATTCCCACTTTTATAAAATAGTTTTATAAGTACTCAAGAAATAATTATTAAATATATAAATTCTTTATAAAATTATATTACAACTTATAAATTACCAGAAAAATACCAAAATTATCTATACTTTATTCTGGACATATAAAAATTAGAATATTCAAAGAATATCACATATAAACATCCAAAATATCTACTCCAATTACCAGATAATTCACTAAAGTTCACATAAAAATCACATAAACAATTTTAAATAATAATAATAATATCTGAAAATATGAGATATTACAATCTACCCCCTTATAAGGATTCCGTCCTCGGAATCAGTAGAAGACAACACTAAGGGTCTTCTAACCAACTTCCCAATCTTGCATATATAACTTTTCTCAAAATTTCCAATAACACTGCAATTCCTTATACCACACAGTTATCACAGGAGCTTCACTCTGCAACATTGTTCGATCCACATCCTTTGATCAATTTCTCAATAGAATCAATTTTATTGATTGCGAGAAAGAAGGATAGAGAGAAAGAGAGAGAAAGAGAGAGATAAATAGAGAGAGAAATAAAGAAACAGACTGACTTCGTTATACGCCACTGATATTTTAATCGCATCGCAGTCCACTGTTGCTATTGGTAATTTCATCACGTAACCCTACTTTGACTTGACCAGGATAACTCAGCTTAACTTGATTGGCATACCTTCGAATATTTGAGATGATAAAAATCATGAATTCCAAAGAGAAGAGAATTTCATGTCATAACGGGACCATAATCTGAATTTGTGAAAAATATTGTTGAAATAAAAGAATAACTGAGAGATCAATATGATCAAATGAACTTGGTATTGTGTGCCCAATTTAAGGTACTACTAAAGGTTGTTAACCTTCTTGTAGTTACAACACACACAAGTGATGGCTTCCCATCCAACTCTTATCACACAGAAAGGTATACCATGTGTCCTCTATAGATAGGGTTGTTCATCTCAGTCAGAATAAAAGAATATCAAAAGAATTCAAACTCAAATGAATAAAACTGAAAAGATTTCAAAGCTGATATTTATGAAGGAAATGAAATCCAGAGAACAAAAATTCTGGCACCAAATGACTAAACGAGTGTTAGGGAATATATCCTCTAACAGATACCTCTTTTTGAGAGATGTCAAAAGAATTTATAGAAAGAGAAGGTATTTCCAAGGTCTTAATACTTATCTTCTATTTGAACGCTTCTATTGACTCATCATCCGATTCTAGACACTTCTTCATGTTCCGAGGATATCAATAATCTTTTTCGTCGTCGAATTGTAGTAGCCTCGGAAGATTCCACGATAGATGTTTGCAACTGCCAGGACTTTTGTCCAGCTCAATTCAGCCATCTCAAACGAATGCGCCTATCTTAGCTTACTCGTTGGTACTATATCCAATAGTCCAACATGAACTCGATATGAGCTCAAGCGTCCTCACATAGCTATACACACTCCTACACACTCTCGTTTCTAGTTTACTATAACCTCAGCTCTGATACCAACCTGTAATGCCCCCAAATCTGGGGTTAGGGAATTTGGTCGTCACGATGAAACCTCAATCCAAATCAACCTGTTTAATCAATATACAAATGCCAGCGGAATATATTTAGCATCTATGACCCCAAACTAATCCAAGATCTTTTAAGGTTATACTTTTAGAAACAAGAATTCCAAATTCTACCAATAAATTTTCACTTTCTTTAAAAACTCTTTTCAATAATTACAAACTTAAAACTAAACCCGCTAGTAAAACTTCGAAAAGAAGTACACTAGTCCCAACAATACAATACACAATTATAATATAATATAATATAACAACTTTACATAATAAAACTTACACTAGTCCGCAAACCCTGGACCAACCACCTTCAAAATGCTTCTTCTTTGCTTCCTCGAATTACGCGGCTAAACAGTGCAAGTTAATCTTCACTAAAGGTTAATTTTAAAAACAGACAAGTATGAGCGAAATAAATTCTTAGCAAGATCATTATAATATATATATGGTCGCTTTGATATAAAACCAACATCTGCAATAGCGCTGATTATTTTAAAATCACAATTGCTGAAACAGAAAATTTATTAAAGAATCGGATAATTGTTTATCACTGTATTGAAAACTCTTTTTGATATTTTTGAGCGAAATGCTTCATCAATACTTTGAATCTTGACGAGAATAAAACTCGTAAAACAGTGTTTACGGAAATATCGTAAACAACAATAACAAGAAGAAATGATTATGGATTGAATCATAAACTTTATTCAAAACCGAACACTTGATATTAATACTCATTTTGTTGTCATATCAAATTAGATATCAATATGAACTTTGATGCTCACAACATCCCATACTGAAGTCAACATCAATCATCTATACTAATACCACCTTTGATATTTAACAATAACCTAAATATCCACATCAAGCAGAAACTAAATCAAAACTGCATTTTACCTTTTATTCAAAATAGAAACAGTTAATAAACCATTCATTATAAGATTATCAAAAGCAATATAATAATTTAGATTGGAGTCCTCGAATGACGGTGTGTTGCCGCCGTGATCAGCCGCGGAGCAACACCGGTATGCCGAAGCATATCCAACTAAATAAATGGGGCACCCAAGGCACATATCGGCCTAGCAAGGTGTTATATCCCGTATAACACATAGCTCTCCCCTGGACCGCCGCCTCGGCCTCTTACGTAATTATTAACCATCCAATCTTAAAACCTTTTATTAAAAAGGAGTCATAATAATTGACACCCGAAATAATTTTATTCCCCCATTTACTTGGGCAGGAATACGCGCAACCAAATCATTTTTCTCAAAATCCAAAACATTTATAAATCCAGTAATTTGATAAGTAAAATCATTTAGCTTGTGGCGCCCCAAAACCCGGGGTCAGGAGTCTCGGAAGCCACGCTATCTAAACTCACACAACTCACACTACAATATGTAAATACTCACGCTTCACGACCCCACACTTAACACACACACACTACAGGTTATTGTCTTGGAAACGAACCATCATTACTAGAGAAATTTTATTACAACCCAAATGTAATTAGTCTTACTGGGGGTGACCTTTAAGTAAGGTTAATCCGCCGGCCGAATATACGCTTCTTATTTCTTATTTTACATAAACCATAGTTATAAATAAGCCGAACTATAAACAACTGAAAACTAATCCAGCTTATTCCGACTACCTGAGGTACTGCACCAAACAATCTACGGAACAGCTGGCCATTTTCTACCTATTTCCTGGCTGTGGTTCTCATGGCAGGCATCTTGATTCACTGTTGTGTTGTGTCAATTTAAGAAAACAAGTGTGAGCTAAGATGCTCAGCATAATAATGTACAGTATGAAAATGACTGTATAATAACATCATATATTATATATATGTTTTATTTAAAAGTAGATTTCTCGGTGTCCCACACCTTCTTATGAGAATAATTCTTTTAAGGGGTTTTTATAACCTGGGAATACCTTAATAGTAATCCCAGCACCTAGGCTTGGGTTACGGTATTGCATATCAATTCCAATTGGAAGATTTTGGACATCTCACAGGAGCCACCGCATACGATGATCAGTTGTCCTACGGAAAGTAACATTCTTTACTAGTAAAAGGACTAATACCGTCATCTCTCAGGTATCACCCTGGCCGCATTCGGGCTACGTGTCCCATTTTCGGGTATACACATACTTCACAAGTTCCTGAGTACACAAAGTACCTTCGCCTGCGGTACCTTTGGTAGCCCATCCAGCACACGTAGTACCAGAGTCTACCCATCCATTATCCTTCAACAGAATTCATCCATCCCGGGAACTTGAACCACATCGAAGTTCCCCAAGCGTTTTGCTTGTTGATAGAGATTATTTATCTTTTTAGAATATAAGTGTATATATATGTATATACGTACTTCCGAGAATTTCGAAGGAAGTACTAGGGATGTGAGTTGATCATTGTCAACAGATAATTAATAAGGGGAAAAGTTTCTTCTTGAAACTATATTCAATATAATAATAAGTCGGGATAATATTGACCGACGATCTGAAATTATTCGAATGATACTTCTAAATCAGAAGGTATATCAGGATCTATGATCTTTAAATCAATAACAATCCTTAAATAAAAAATCATTAATTAAATAGTAGTCTATAAATAATTAAATGATAATTGATATTCATCATTCCTCGAATGAGTTATTCTTTTAAAAGATTTATTTAAATAGTGTTCCTCAACTAGTTTGTGTTTACATAATTAATAATCTATAATGATTAATCGGGTTTGAAATAAATAACGTTGAAGTATACTACTCCTATAATAAAGGAATACGTATATAATATTTAATATCTGAATCAATAAAATATAGTTGAGGGAATATGCTCATTGGGAAAATCGTTTTAAAAGTTCGAGGTGTTTTAATGTTTCGTAAGTGGACGATGAGTCCCATTAAAACGTACTATTATGGACTTATATCCTTCCTATAATATCTCCGGAACGATTACCGGGTTTTATCTTAAATCCCGACCGACCCTCCGTCTTCTATCATACATTACGCTTAAAGCGAAATAACATTTCACGATATATACTTATCGTACAACATCGCTATATCATGCGAAAATTCAAAACTACGTATCATGGCAAACATAGTATTTATGCGATGATAGTAAAACAATCTTTTCACAACACAACAGTAAAAAGGAGTTGGGTTTGTAAACTTGCCTGGGTATCTCGAGGTGGAGGATGCTCTAGGTTCCGCTGGGAAATCTATAACCATAAACATATTTCATTTCGTTAGGTTCCGTCCTAATTCACAGTAATTCGCACTCATGCGCTACTCATTATACACCCTCTCAACTCATACTACCCTTAACATTTCTTTTAAGTCATAAACACTTTATGGTCACTTCATTTTCCTAAGTATCTTGAGTTCATTCTCATTATCGTTGTCGGCTCCGCTTAAGGATTCTTACGGTTTCTACTCGCGCGGTCTCGGCTCCGACATTTTTATAAAATTGAGAAATCATTCTTTTCACTTGAAATTTTTATGATAATTAGGAAACTCCACATGTTATTCTCTGTAAAAATTTCATATTTATGAATACTTTTAAGTCTATCCTTTATATTTTCAAAGTTCGTGATTTGTAGCAGTTTTTGTCGCGTAAAACACTTTTACTAAAACGATCATAACTTTTGATCCGTAAATCGGAATTAAGCGATTCAAGCGCCTAAACGATCCTTATAACATTGTCTATCTTAAACAAAGGTTATTTCTCAGGAATCTACAGTTTAAAACTTTGAGACTTTCTGCAGAAACTTAAAGTTACGGTTTGTTGTTTTTAACGAAGTTACGTTTACGATCGGGGTTTCGTTTATGCCTTAACTATCAACACAACCACCAACAATCATCATATCATCATTCAAATAGCCGAATGGAAGAAAAAATGGGGGTGGGGGGTATTTATAGCACTTGGTTGCTTCTCTTGGATGAATTCTAGGTTGCTTCTTGGAAGGTGACTTGATATCTTTGCAAGTTGATCTTTATTCTTCCTAGGATAGCTTAGGTTTATTCCTTGTCTCCAAATCCATGGACAAATCTTTGTAGCTTGCTAGCTTACAAGCTAAACTACAAGGTTAGCTCCTTAGCACACTATTTGCTAGCTAGCTTGGTCATCCTAGGGTTAGCTTACTATTTGATGAAGTAACCATGGTTACTTACTTACCATGGTTTAGTTAGTGCGTTATGTTTAATTAATCATTTATGCGTTCGCTCGGTTACTTAAACGTTCTCCGCAATACTTATTCGTAAATGGTTCGCAATGTAATTCTTTTCGTATTTATTCCTTATATTTTTATTTATCCTAATTGAATATAAATCCGTAGGATTTTAATCTCGTAATTATATTATGATTCCCGTAGTCCTTGATAAGTCGTAATTACGGTTGTTTTTCAAAGTTCGTTTTCTTCGAAAACTAATAGCGTTTACATACACTTATTTGGTACGTATAGTCGTAATATCTATTCTGAAACTCATTTTCTTATGCACTATATAGTATGGGCTCAAAAGTTTTCCCGTCTGTCAGGGTTACTATTCATTAAACGTTTTACAGGGTCTCAAAAATTCGAGTTATTACAGTCTTCCCCTCTAACAATGATTCCGTCCCGGAATCAATTAGAAAAATAAGTGGGGATATCTATTCCTCATGGTGTCTTCAAGTTCCCAAGTTGATTCCTCAATATTTTGATTTCTCCACAAGATCCTAACTAGCTTCACCGTTTTGTTCCTCAGCACTTGTTCTTTCGGGTCCATTATCCTAACTGGCTGCTCGATGTAGGTCAGATCTGGTTGTAAATCTACCTGCTCGTACTCTATTACATGTCGGGCATCGGTATGGTACTTTCTCAACATAGATACGTGAAACACGTTGTGTACTTGTTGCAAATTAGGAGGCAAGGCGAGCTCGTAAGCTAGAGGTCCTATCCTCCTCAAAATTTCAAAGGGTCCTATGAATCTGGGACTCGGCTTCCCTTTCTTTCCAAATCTCATCACTTCTTTCCACGGAGATACCTTCAATAACACTGAATCTCCTACTTCATATTCCCTATCCTTCCTGGTCTGATCGGCGTACTTCTTTTGTCTATCCTGGGCTGCTGTCAGTCTCTTCCTGATGAGTTTCACCATTTCTCTGGTCTGCTGGACTAACTCTGGTCCTAATAGCTTGTGTTCTCCAACTTCATCCCAACACAGGGGAGAGCGACATCTTCTCCCGTAAAGAGCTTCATACGGGGGCATTCTTATTCTAGCGTGATAGCTATTGTTGTAAGAAAATTCTATCAGGGGTAAGTGATCATCCCAATTTCCTTTGAAGTCGATGGCACATACTCGCAGCATATCTTCTAGGGTCTGTATAGTCCTTTCGCTTTGTCCATCCGTCTGGGGGTGGTAAGCGGTACTCATGTTTAGTCTGGTGCCTACACATTCCTGGAAGCTTCTCCAAAATCGGGAATTAAACCTCGGGTCTCTATCTGACACTATGGCTACAGGAACGCCGTGTCTTATTATAATTTCCTTCAAGTAAATATCTACCAACTTGTCTACGGTGTACCTTTCGTTGATTGGTAGGAAGTGTGCGGACTTGGTCAGTCTATCAATGATAACCCATATAGCATCGTGATTGGTCTTTGTTCTAGGTAAGCCTGTCACAAAATCCATGGCTATGTGTTCCCATTTCCATTCCGGAATTTCTAGGGGTCGTAACAGTCCACTAGGTCGCTGGTGTTCCGCCTTCACTCTTTGGCATGTCAAGCACTTGCTAACCCACTCCGCTACTTCTCTCTTCATGTTAGGCCACCAATAATATTCCTTAAGGTCACGGTACATTTTCGTACTTCCTGGGTGGATTGAATATCTAGAGCTGTGCCCTTCATGCAACAGCTCGTCCTTTAATTCTTGCACATTCGGAATCCAAATCCGGGAAGCATACCTCATGATCCCTTCCTCATCCTTCTCGCATCTCACTTCTTCACCGGTCAATGTCCCTTTTTCCTCGCTCAACTTCTATTCCTGACATACTCGTATCTTTGTAGTCAGTTCTGGTACTAGCTTAATCTCAAATAATCCTTCCGTTCTCTTACCGGTCATTCTTACGTCGATTTCCATCTTTTCCTTAACTAATTCCTCCGATGTCATTATCATTTTGAGTCTTTCCATCCTACTAAGGGCGTCAGCCACCACATTGGCTTTACCCAGGTGATACAAAATTTCACAGTCGTAGTCCTTTATCAACTCTAACCATCTCCTCTGTCTAATGTTTAGTTCCTTCTGAGTAAAAATATATTTGAGGGTTTTATGGTCAGTGTAGATCTCGCATTCCTCACCGTATAGGTAATGTCTCCAAATTTTAGGGCAAATACTATGGCTGCTAATTCTAGGTCATGCGTAGGGTATCGGCTCTCATACTCATTCAATTGTCGAGAGGCATACGCTATAACCTTGTCGTGCTTCATTAGTACACATCTTAATCCTTTAAGTGATGCGTCATTGTATATCACAAACTCTCCCTTTCCATCGGGAAGAGCGAGCACTGGTGCTGACACCGGCCTCTTTTTCAGTTCTTGAAAACTCTCTTCACACTTTTCCGTCCATACGAACTTTTCTGCCTTCCGGGTAAGTCTAGTCAGTGGACCGGCTATCTTAGCGAAGTCTTGCACGAATCTCCGGTAATAACCTACTAAACCTACGAAACTCCTAACCTCTGTCGGGGTTGCTGGTTTTTCCCAATTGGATACCGCCTCTATCTTGGCGGGGTCAACTAAAACTCCTTTGCTACTCACCACATGTCCTAAAAACTGAACTTCTCTCAGCCAAAATTCGCACTTCAAAAACTTGGCATACAATTTCTCATTCCTCAAGATTTCTAAGACTATCCTCAAATGTTCCGTATGTTCTTGCTCTATCCTTGAGTAGATCAGAATATCATCTATAAAAACTATCACACATATGTCCAGGTACTTTTTGAACACTCTGTTCATCAAATCCATAAAGGCAGCGGGTGCATTGGTTAATCCAAACGACATGACTAAGAACTCATAGTGTCCATACCTAGTGCGAAAAGCAGTCTTTGGTATATCTTCCGGTTTGATTTTCAACTGGTGATATCCTGTCCTTAAATCTATTTTGGAAAAATGTACAGCTCCTTTGAGTTGGTCGAATAGGTCGTCAATTCTGGGAAGAGGGTACCTATTCTTTATAGTCAGCTTATTCAGCTCTCGATAGTCTATACATAATCTCATGTTGTCGTCCTTTTTCTTTACGAATAGTACTGGTGCTCCCCATGGTGACACACTGGGCCTTATCATTCCGTTATCTAATAATTCTTGCAGTTGAGAAGCTAGTTCTTTCATCTCAACTGGGGCTAACCTATATGGGGCGTTGGATACGGGTGTCGTTCCTGGTGCTAACTCTATAGCGAACTCGATTTCTCTGTCAGGTGGTAATCCTGGTAAGTTTTCTATAAATACATCCTCGAATTCGTTTACTATGGGACCTCCTTTTGGGTATCTATCACATAAGCCAAATAGGCCTCGTTACCTTTCCTCAACAATCTTTTTGCTTGAAGCATGGTCAAAAATTTTTGGTTCTGTCGTTGACCTTTAAACACTACTTCTTTATCATTCTGCACTCTTATCTTAACTTTCTTCTGTTCACAATCTATTTGCGCTCCGTTACGGGATAACCAATCCATTCCTAAGATCACATCAAATTCTCCTAGCGCGAATGGTATTAAGTCGACCTCAAAAATCTCCTCTTCTAATTTCAGCTTGCACTTAGGGTATATTTGATTTACAGGGATTATTTCTTTGTTTGCTATTTCCACTCGTAATACCTCACGTAAGGTTATGGAATTAAGTTTTAACTTGCTAGCAAAATCTTGAGATATAAAAGACTTGGTTGCTCCAGAATCAAATAGGACATTTGCATGTTCGGAATTTAACAAAAGGGTACCTGCTATCACGTCAGTGTTTCAGACAGCATCCTGAACAGTCATGTTGAAGGTCCTAGCGGCTGGAGGTCGGTTAGATGCAGCTCTACTCATTCCTGAGGCTGGGGGCTTCAACGTTGGGCAATCCCGCTTCATGTGTCCTACCTTCCCACATTGGAAACACGTTACTTTGGGCCGGGTGCAACTGTTGGCAAGGTGCCCGATTTGGTCACACAGGTAACATCTCAGAGGGGCTCTTGTCTGGTTACACACTCCAAGGTTCCTCTTCTTACAGGTTTGACATTCTGGTATTGGGGCACGTGGTTGGCTATGAAATGTTGCCCTAAATTGTCCGCCGCCCTGGCCAACGCTCTCACTTGGGGCCTTTCTGAATCCGGGGCCTCTTGTAGATTGGGACACCGCTCCCCTGATGAACCTACTTGGAAGGCTCCTATTTCCGGTTCCTATTCCTTGGCTTCCTATCTTCCTCTTCCTAT
Organism: Apium graveolens; assembly: GCF_009905375.1. Lineage (NCBI taxonomy): Eukaryota > Viridiplantae > Streptophyta > Magnoliopsida > Apiales > Apiaceae > Apium > Apium graveolens. The sequence continues at coordinate 292,049,109 of NC_133651.1, forward strand.
TCTCCTTTTCTTTCACAGTCTGCTCACTACCAGCTTCAACAATCGAGGCTTTCTGTACTAAGGTGGCATAGTCTGGCAGTTCTAACACTGCTACTCGGTTCTGTATCCATTGTTTCAGACCAAGCTGGAACCTTCGCGCTTTCTTTTCTTCAGTATTCACAAACTCAGGCACAAATCTAGACAACTCAGTAAATTTGGCCTCATATTCTGCCACGGTCATCTTATCCTGTTTCAACTCCAGAAACCTAATCTCCATCTGGGTTTCCATAAACCTAGGGAAGTACTTGTCTAAGAACAGTCGGGTAAATCTATCCCATGGGATCACAGCATCAGTTTCTAGGTTTCGTTTGGACTCCCACCAATAGTTAGCTTCTCCTTTCAATATGTAAGAAGCGAAAATGGTCTTATGTCGTTCCTCAACTCCTAGTATCTCGAAGGACTTTTCTATCTCTTTGAGCCAGGCCCGTGCTTCAACGGGGTCAGCAGATCCTAGAAACTCTGGGGGTTTGAGGGACTTGAAGGCTCTAAAGACAGTAGCTGCAGTCTGTTGGGCAGCAGGGGGCTGTGGTGGAATAGGCTGTTGGTTCAGATTTGCTCTTAGCAGTTCCATAAATTCATTCACGGGGTTCCCTTCCCGATGGGTATCCTCTGAAAGGAATATGTCCTAAGTCCAATCATGTATTAGGATTTAGGAATAACTTTTGTGTAATCTGTTTTGATTTCATTGATATTAATAAAAGACTTGTTTTGTTTTTATTACGGGCTCTATCTATTTAAGTGTTTAAATAAGATATATCATAGTTTAGAGTAAAGCTTTTTATGGATTATGATGAGATCATAATAGTGAGACCTAAAAGATGATAACTCTAAACTTAAATAGTTCCTGATCATAGGATTACTAACTGGTAATTAATAATCCACAAAGATCGGTACATACTATGCTTGCTTCATTATGAAGGATGTCTATTCTCATAGACATTTGTGTGGTGACACTATAGCTAGTATGTAGGTGCTTATTATAGAATAAGTTCACTGAACATGACTCGCATAGTTGAACAACTGATGGAGTTCACTCACGTGTCAGCAGTTGTTCACATAGTTATAGTTGTACAAGTATCCTTAGACTTGAGGTCATCATAGTCATCTTGTGTACACTGAACTATGCTTTGGTTTAGTTCTTAGTCTCCAGGGACAATTATTAGGGCTCTACTGGGTATAGGAATTTGTACACGAAGATAGTGTATGATCAATAAAGGATCTACCCCTTCCAGTGAAGGAAGCGAATGTTCAAGGCTGATCCACTTATGCTAGTTCAGGAATCTCTGGCCAGAGTGAATGAACTTAGAAAGGAGTTTCTAATTTGCATAGAACTAAGCATAGTAAATGGTAAGCAAGTGATTAAATTAGATAGGCTTGACACAAGATCCATGCCTTGTATTTAATCAGGACATTGTAAAGTAGAAGGAGTTTATTGTAAGGTAACTATTCACTGAATAGGTTCTTGGTATTCTAAGCAGTGAATTCGTATTATCCGGATAGTCGCGATATGCTGAGAAGTATCCCTCACGATGTAGAATAAATATGACTAATTAATTAATCATATTTAATAAATTAGAGAATTTATATAAATAATGATAAAATAGTTTTATTATTATTTATTTCTACTACCGGCTTAATATTGAACCTACAGGGTAACACCATAAAAAAGAAAATGATTTAATGGTGGAGGAATTAATTAATAATGGCTAATAATTATTTATTTATGAAATAAATAATTAATTGAAAATTTTAATAATTGATTAAATGAGATTTAATTGATTATAAATTAATTAAGAAAAGTTCTTAAAATTATTAATTAAGAATTTAATTTTTGGAAATTAAATCAAGAGAGAGAATTATTTCTAAAGTGTTTAGAAAAAGGATTAATAATTAAAAGGTGTTTTAATTATTAATGAGAATAATAAATGGGTTAATAATAATAATATTTTATGGGAAAATTTCAGCTGAAAATTTTGCCTATAAATATACTATTATAAACCCTATTTTTATTCTAACCGAACCCAAAAGTTTTTAGAAAACCTAATTCTCTCCACCTCCTCTTCCTCCTCCTTAACGTCGTTTTCTTGGTGGATACCGGTGGAGTGCTTCACGTTTGAGGAGCAGCTGCTAAGGATCTCTGATCGTTGCTTTTGGATCGCTATTAAAGGTTAGTAATCGATTCATATGTTTTAATCACGATTTATATGCTTTTATTTGGATTTTATATGTGTAAAAGTGTTTTAATATGCCTCCGCTGCGATTAAAATCCAACATTGGTATCAGAGCATTAGTTGTATGCATATAGATCTGTGGTAAAAATTTCAGAATTTTATGTGCTTGTATGAATTAATTATGATTTTTACAAGTTATATCATGGATTAATTTTTTCTGATGAGAAATCGTTTCTCAAAATAATTTTGAATGTCGATCTGGGTTCTACAAGTGTTGTAGATCGTCTGGGTATTTTTCTTATAATTTTATGATGTATAGGTTATTTATTATGAATTTTTGAAGTTGTTGTAATTAAATTCGTAATTAAATAATCATATATATATAATATAAAGTATGCATATATCTGCTGTTGTCTGCATTTGTTGAATGTGGTGCTGATGGCACAGAAACGAAGCAAACCAAGGAACAGACACAGCTGTCAGGTACGGCGCACGGAGTTCGAGAAAGACAGACACGGCGGCTGCTGCAGGCGCGTGTGGCGCACGCACGCGCGGGGGGGTGTCGCGCATTCCGGGAATGCGTTACACCCTGTGGCGCATTCACGGAATGCGTTACACCTTTTAATGGCTTAAAAGGGTTGTAACGCATCACCGGAATGCATTACAGAGCTAGTAACGCGTTCCTGTAATGCGTTACAGCCCATCTGTTATTTTTAAATTTGATTTCTGGGAGTTTCGTAACTCCGTTTTGGGCGTGCAATATATCGTTGGATTCGTTTTTCCGAGACGGATCTAATGGAGTGATCAAATTTTAGTTTATATAAAAGTTTTGAACTGTTTATATTTCCGAAAGTGTTTTAAAGCTGTTTTTAACTGTTTTAACTGCTTTTAAATGCCTCATGTGATACATAGAGATGTATAATGCTTAGACTAATATGCTAGATGATGTAAAATATCTACCTTGATGTTTATTCATGTTGATATATGTGATATATGCTTAGTTTATCATGCGATGATAGATTTAGGTGAACTTAAATGAACATAAGGCGTTTGTTAGACAATCTAGTATAGTGAAATTGTTTCATAACCTAAATAATAATATTATGAATACAATCATGAGATTCTTGTGTTTATGAAACACGTAATTGAATATGAATTTTCGATATGAGAGAAAGGATGATTTTGTCAACAACAGATTTCTATCTGTAAGAAAGGGTTATTAAGTGACGCCTCTTGACAATGCTCCACCCGATCTGGGAATCATCTGATTATTGATTATTGATTTGAAATATTTAATTTAAAAGGAAGAATCTCTTTATAATATGATTATGATTGTAACGTAATATAATCCCTCTAAAATTAAATAATATCAAGTAGTAATTGGCCAATGACACAACGGGCTTGTGTCGGTCATAGCCTTCCAACATGATAGAAAAGTAGTTCTTATTTTTGAATCATTGTCGGTTCGTGCTACAGCCGAGGGCTTTGATTTCGAAATAAGAAATACTTGTCTATTACATAGAGATGTGTACATTGAATTAGAATCTAAAGGTCGGTACGTGCCACAGCCGTGGGCCGTTGGAGACTGATTCAATTGTACGGAATGTTGGGTTAGACTTGACTTAGAATATTGAGTTTGTCGTGCCACAGCCGTGACTCAAGTATTCAAGAGGCTAAAGTTTGATTAGGGAATAACATAAGATGTAATTGACAAGAGTTCTCTGCCTATTGAACATTACATGGCGGTTCATGCTACAGCCGGGGTTGTGTAATGGAATGTAGGATCCCTATTCCCACTAGCATTATGAATGCTTAATTTTTCATGTAGGGGGTTGAATAAATTAGATAAACTAGTGGGAGCCACTTATGAATAAAGACCCGATTCATATAGTGTTTTAAAATGAAATCGAATATTTGCTAAGTGTTGTTATGTGTTTATCATTTACATATTTACAATATACATTATGTCTTCTGCACTATCACTCTGGAGCATACTGGATGCTCACAAGTTGACTGGTCCTAATTATGCTGACTAGCTTCGAAACTTGAGAATTGTTCTCAGGATTGAGAAGCTGGAATACGTGATTGACTCACCTAAGCCTACTGAACCTGCTTGTGATGCACATAATAATGAACATGTTATGTATCGTAAGTGGGTAGATGATGCAAATGTTGCTCAATGCATCATGCTAGCTTCCATGAACATTGAGCTACAGAAGCAACATGAGCATATGGATGCTCACACTATCCTCATGCATCTACAAGAGTTGTATGATGTGGCAGGGAGGACAGCTTGATATGAGATATCGAAGGAGTTGTTCGGTTGTAGGATGTCTGAGGGATCATCTGTGAATGACCATGTACTTAAGATGATCAATTTGATTGAACGTATTGGACAACTTGGTTTTGCCATGGATGGGGAGTTGAGCCAAGACTTGGTCTTGCAATCGCTTCCGAGTTCGTTCTCGCAGTTTGTTGTGAACTTTCACATGAATAAGTTGGATGTCAGCCTGCCTGAACTCCACAACATGTTGAAGACTGCGGAATCGAATTTTCCCCCTAAGAAGAGTTCTGTTCTTCTAATTGGTGAAGGTTCCAATCCTAAGAAAAGGAAGAGGAACCCTACCAAGAAGAAGAAAGTAGGTGAGAAAACGCCGGTTCCACCAAAATCTGAAGACCCCAAGAGCAAAGTTTTTTGCTTTCACTGTAACATGGTGGGGCACTGGAAGAGGAACTACAAGGTTTACCTTGCAGAATTGAAGAAGAAGAAGGGTAGTGAGACTACCGCTTCTGATTCAGGTATGTTCATGATAGAAGTGAATATGTCATTAAATCAAATTTCTACTTGGGTATTAGATACCGCTTGTGGTTCTCATATCTGCAATTTGTTGCAGGGACTAAGGAGAATTAGGACTCTTGAGGAAGAGGAGGTGATTCTACTTATGGGAAATGGAGCAAGAGTTGTTGCTAAAGATGTAGAATCATTTCATTTACATATGCCTACGGGCAAGACTATTGTTTTAAATAATTGTTATTTTATTCCCTCGATTGTGAGGAATATTATTTCTATTCCCATGTTAGACTTGGCTGGATTTTCATTTATTATTGAGAATAATGAATGTTCTATTCTTAGAGATAATATTCTTTATGGACGTGGTCCTTTAAATAATGGTCTGTATAAATGTGACATAATTTATTTCAGATTGAACAAACTAATAAAAGAAAAGGGATGATGAAAATCTCACTTCATTGTGGCACTGCAGTCTCCATTTAGTAGACATGGAGAGAGGGCTGCAAATTTGCTAGGAATGGTACACACAAATGTATGTGGACCAATGTCTACGCAAGCCATGGGTGGATTTTCATACTTCATAACTTTCATGGATAATAGATCTAGATTCGGATATGTGTTTGATGAAACACAAGTCTGAAGCCTTTGAAAAGTTCAAAGAGTATAAGTATGAAGTGGAGAAATAAACCAAACATAGTATTATAATTCTTCAATTAGATCGAGGTGGTGAATACGTGAATGGAGAGTTTCTGGATTATCTCAAAGTAAAGGGTATAGTCTCCCAGTGGACGCCTCCAGATTGGTATCTGAAAGGAGAAATCGAACTTTGTTAGACATATTTCGGTCCATGATGAGCTATGCAAATCTTCCAGTATTCCTATGGGGTTATGCATTGGAAACCTCAGCATATTTACTGAATAAGGTGCCTTCCAAATCTGTTCCTCAAACTCCGTATGAGATATGGAAAGAAAGGAAACCGAGTCTTAAACACGTTAAGATTTGGGGATGTCCAGCTTATGTCAAGTAAGTTGACCCAGATAAGCTGGAATATCGATCCGTAAAATGTAGTTTTGTGGGATATCCTAAAGAGACTTTAGGGTATTACTTTTACACCGATCATCGGGTGTTTGTCTCCTGACATGCTACCTTCTTGGAAAAGGAGTTAATCCTTGAAGGAAACGGTGGGAGCAAAATTGAACTTGATGAAGTTCAAGAAGCACAAACTACTACGGATCAAGTGGAAACACCTGTTCTGACTGAACAACCTTCTGTGGAACAGCCCATTTGTAGGTCAGGGAGAGTGTCTCACCAACCTGAGAGGTAATATGGCCTTGTCATTGAGAATGACAATGAGTTGTCGATCATTGATGATGACGACCCCGTGACCTATAATGAGGCTATGAGTAGTGTTGACTCAGAGAAATGGCATGATGCCATGAAATACGGAATGAAATCTATGTATACGGGATACAAAAGAATGATTAGAGCAAATGGCCAGGTGGAGACCTTTAAGGCCAGGCTTGTGGCAAAAGAATTCAAACAAAGGCAATGGATTGACTTTGATGAAACCTTTTACCTGTAGCCCTGTTATAATCAGTTCGGATTTTTCTTGCGAATGCTGCTTACTACGACTATGAGATCTGGAAAATAGCCAGATGGTTTTCTTTCCAAGAGAAATGAAAACCTAGTGTGTAAGCTGCTGCGAACCATATGTGGTTTAAAGCAAGCTTCTCGTAGATGGAACATCCATTTTGATGACACAATCAAAGAGTTTAATTTTATGAAAAACATAGATGAACCATGTGTCTACAAAAAGGGTTAGTGGGAGCGCGATAAAATTTCTTGTGTTGTATTGAAATAGAGTTGACACACATAACAACATAGCAGACCCACTCACAAAGCTACTTTATGAAAGTGACTTTGATCGTCATAAAGACTAGATGGGTATTAGGTACCAGAGTGATTGGCTCTAGTACAAGTGGGAGATTGAAAGGAATATGTCCTAAGTCCAATCATGTATTAGGATTTAGGAATAACTTTTGTGTAATCTGTTTTGATTTCATTGATATTAATAAAAGACTTGTTTTGTTTTTATTACGGGCTCTATCTATTTAAGTGTTTAAATAAGATATACCATAGTTTAGAGTAAAGCTTTTTATGGATTATGATGAGATCATAATAGTGAGACCTAAAAGATGATAACTCTAAACTTAAATAGTTCCTGATCATAGGATTACTAACTGGTAATTAATAATCCGCAAAGATCGGTACATACTATGCTTGCTTCATTATGAAGGATGTCTGTTCTCATAGACATTTGTGTGGTGACACTATAGCTAGTATGTAGGTGCTTATTATATAATAAGTTCATTGAACATGACTCGCACAGCTGAACAACTGATGGAGTTCACTCACGTGTCAGCAGTTGTTCACATAGTGATAGTTATACAAGTATCCTTAGACTTGAGGTCATCATAGTCATCTTGTGTACACTGAACTATGCTTTGGTTTAGTTCTTAGTCTTCAGGGACAATTATTAGGGCTCTACTGGGTATAGGAATTTGTAGACGAAGATAATGTATGATCAATAAAGGATCTACCCCTTCCAGTGAAGGAAGCGAATGTTCAAGGCTGATCCACTTATGCTAGTTCAGGAATATCTGGCCAGAGTGAATGAAATTAGAAAGGAGTTTCTAATTTGCATAGAACTAAGCATAGTAAATGGTAAGAAAGTGATTAAATTAGATAGGCTTGACACAAGATCCATGCCTTGTATTTAATCAGGACATTGTAGGGTAGAAGGAGTTTATTGTACGGTAACTATTCACTGAATAGGTTCTTGGTATTCTAAGCAGTGAATTCGTATTATCCGGATAGTCGCGATATGCTGAGAAGTATCCCTCACGATGTTGAATAAATATGATTAATTAATTAATCATATTTAATAAATTAGAGAATTTATATAAATAATGATAAAATAGTTTTATTATTATTTATTTCTACTACCGGCTTAATATTGAACCTATAGGGTCACATCATAAAAAAGAAAATGATTTAATGGTGGAGGAATTAATTAATAATGGCTAATAATTATTTATTTATGAAATAAATAATTAATTGGCAAATTTAATAATTGATTAAATGAGATTTAATTGATTATAAATTAATTAAGAAAAGTTCTTAAAATTATTAATTAAGAATTTAATTTTTGGAAATTAAATCAAGAGAGAGAATTATTTCTAAAGTGTTTAGAAAAAGGATTAATAATTAAAAGGTGTTTTAATTATTAATGAGAATAATAAATGAATTAATAATAATAATATTTTATGGAAAAATTTCAGCTGAAAATTTTGCCTATAAATATACTATTATAAACCCTATTTTTATTCTAACCCGAACCCAAAAGTTTTTAGAAAACCTAATTCTCTCCACCTCCTCCTCCTCCTTAACGTCATTTTCTTGGTGGATACCGGTGGAGTGCTTCACGTTTGAGGAGCAGCTGCTAAGGATCTCCGATCGTTGATTTTGGATCGCTATTAAAGGTTAGTAATCGATTCATATGTTTTAATCACGATTTATATGCTTTTATTTGGATTTTATATGTGTAAAAGTGTTTTACCATGCCTCCGCTGCGATTAAAATCCAACATCCTCAGCCTCTTCTTCTATATATTATTTCTCATCATATTCATTATAGTCTATGTCTTCTTCACTTCCCTCATTTACTACTGGGTCACCTTGTTGTTGGTTAACAGACTCTGCGGGCTGTGCCCTGGTTCCTCTTCTATGGGGTGGCATTATTCTGATAAGGAAAATTGGTCACATGATTATGACAGTTAGGTTATTTTATTCATATATAAGCATGTCATTTATTATTTAACAGGTTTTATAAAGTGCCTAAATTTAGACATCAATTCTTTAATAACTGCTTCGATATATATTTATAAGATCTCCCAATTATATCTTGGGGATGAAACAACTAGCCGAGTTCATACATGCCTGATTACAATCTATCACTGCTAGTTCTAAATACTGAAAGGAAAATACATAAGCCGTGTACCCTGAAAGGCTAGGAACGCTATCTACTACTAGCAATCCTATCAAAATTGGTGACAAGTCACTCAGCCTTCTTCAAGGTCTACATCTAGTCACTAATCTCTCAGTCACTATCACTGCGAGTGAGGTCACGCACCCTCCTCATCGCTCCTGCAATCATCATCTCTGCATCGACTACCGGGATGTATCCTCCCACTGATGTCATCCTCATCTGAACCCTGGTACGGAGCTCGATCTCATCGATCTCTCTACGGGCTATGGCTGGGGAAGTAGCTCTGAAGTCTCCGGGGTATCCTAGTCGGGTAGCTCTCTCAGCTCTCAGTGCCTGGCATAACTCAGCAATGCGGGCAGACGCCGCCGTGATCTCAGTATTAAGCTGACTCACTACCCAGTCGTGTACGGCTACATGCATGGTCGCCGGTGGTGGTAGAGGTGAGTCTGGGTCGCTAGAGGATATGTTCTGGACCTCATGGAACTATGCTCGTATCGCCTCCTCATCATCGTCATCCGTATAGGACATAGGGCTCTGGATCCCTGGGGGTGGTGTAGGAGAGCGAATAGCCTGGTGTGGGTACATCTCTACATCTCTCCATACTACGCCATTAGCTACGGGGACAGGAAGCTCAGTCTCCTCTTCTAGGACATCCTCAGTAGGGTCATTGTCTGAATCATCAATGGGTGGGCTCTCTGGCTCAGGAATAGGGTTATGCTCAGGAATCATCAAATCATCAACAGGGTCAACCTCCCTCCTAGGCTCCACTGGTACCTGACACAATAGGCAAGGTGTTACTAACTTAGAGTTGGAATTCCCTTGAGGGTAAAACAGTCAAGACTACCCGTGTAGCCCGACGACGAACTCGACTTGAGCTCTAATTGATTGTTTTATTATTCTTAGGTCTACATATTTTATATCCTATCGTTTCCAAGATTTGATAACCTAAGGCTCTGATATCATTTCTGTGGCGCCCCAAAACCCGGGGTCAGGAGTCTCGGAAGCCACGCTATCTAAACTCACACAACTCACACTACAATATGTAAATACTCACGCTTCACGACCCCACACTTAACACACACACACTACAGGTTATTGTCTTGGAAACGAACCATCATTACTAGAGAAATTTTATTATAACCCAAATGTAATTAGTCTTACCGGGGGTGACCTTTAAGTAAGGTTAATCCGCCGGCCGAATATACGCTTCTTATTTCTTATTTTACATAAACCATACTTATAAATAAGCCGAACTATAAACAACTGAAAACTAATCCAGCTTATTCCGACTACCTGAGGTACTGCACCAAACAATCTACGAAACAGCTGGCCATTTCCTACCCATTTCCTGGTTGTGGTTCTCATGGCAGGCATCTTGATTCACTGTTGTGTTGTGTCAATTTAAGAAAATAAGTGTGAGCTAAGATGCTCAGCATAATAATGTACAGTATGAAAATGAATGTATAATAACATCATATATTATATATATGTTTTATTTAAAAGTAGATTTCTCGGTGTCCCACACCTTCTTATGAGAATAATTCTTTTAAGGGGTTTTTATAACCTGCGAATACCTTAATAGTAATCCCAGCATCTAGGCTTGGGTTACGGTATTGCATATCAATTCCAATTGGAAGATTTTGGACATCTCACAGGAGCCACCGCATACGATGATCAGTCGTCCTACGGAAAGTAACCTTCTTTACTAGTAAAAGGACTAATACCGTCATCTCTCGGGTATCACCCTGGCCGCATTCGGGCTACGTGTCCCATTTTTGGGTATACACATACTTCACAAGTTCCTGAGTACACAAAGTACCTTCGCCTGCGGTACCTTTGGTAGCCCATCCAGCACACGTAGTACCAGAGTCTACCCCTCCATTGTCCTTCAACAGAATTCTATCCATCCCGAGAACTTGAACCACATCGAAGTTCCCCAAGCGTTTTGCTTGTTGATAGAGATTATTTATCTTTTTAGAATATAAGTGTATATATATGTATATACGTACTTCCGAGAATTTCGGAGGAAGTACTAGGGATGTGAGTTGACCGTTGTCAACAGATAATTAATAAGGGGAAAAGTTTCTTCTTAAAACTATATTCAATATAATAATAAGTCGGGATAATATTGACCGACGATCTGAAATTATTCGAATGATACTTCTAAATCAGAAGGTATATCAGGATCTATGATATTTAAATCAATAACAATCCTTAAATAAATAATCATTAATTAAATAGTAGTCTATAAATAATTAAATGATAATTGATATTCATCATACCTCGAATGAATTATTCTTTTAAAAGATTTATTTAAATAGTGTTCCTCAACTAGTTTGTGTTTACATAATTAATAATCTATAATGATTAATCGGGTTTGAAATAAATAACGTTGAAGTATACTACTCCTATAATAAAGGAATAAGTATATAATATTTAATATCCAAATCAATAAAATATAGTTGAGGGAATATGCTCATTGGGAAAATCGTTTTAAAAGTTCGAGGTGTTTTAATGTTTCGTAAGTGGATGATGAGTCCCTTTAAAACATACTATTATGGACTTATATCCATCCTTTAATATCTCCGGAACAATTCCCGGGTTTTATATTAAATCCCGACCGACCCTCGGTCTTCAATCATACATTACGCTTAAAGCGAAATAACATTTCACGATATATACTCATCGTACAACATCGTTATATCATGCGAAAATTCAAAACTACGTATCATGGCAAACATAGTATTTATGCGATGATAGTAAAACAATCTTTTCACAACACAACAGTAAAATGGAGTTGGGTTTGTAAACTTGCCTAGGTATCTCAAGGTGGAGGATGCTCTAGGTTCCGCTCGGAAATCTATAACCATAAACACATTTCATTTCGTTAGGTTCCGTCCTAATTCACGGTAATTCGCACTCATGCGCTACTCATTATACACCCTCTCAACTCATACTACCCTTAACATTTCTTTTAAGTCATAAACACTTTATGGTCACTTCATTTTCCTAAGTATCTTGAGTTCATTCTCATTATCGTTGTCGGTTCCGCTTAAGGATTCTTACGGTTTCTACTCGCGCGGTCTCGGCTCCGACATTTTTATAAAATTGAGAAATCATTATTTTTACTTGAAATTTTTATGACAGTTAGGAAACTCCACATGTTACTCTCTGTAAAACTTTCATGATTTATGAATACTTTTAAGTCTATCCTTTATATTTTCAAAATTCGTGATTTGTAGCAGTTTTTGTCGCGTAAAACACTTTTACTAAAACGATCATAACTTTTGATAGTAAATCGGAATTAAGCGATTTAAGAGCCTAAACGATCCTTATTACATTGTCTATCTTAAACAAAGGTTATTTCTCAGGAATATACAGTTTAAAACTTTGATACTTTCTGCAGAAACTTAAAGTCACGGTTTGTTATTTTTAACGAAGTTACGTTTACGATCGGGGTTTCGTTTATGCCTTAACTATCAACACAACCACTAACAATTATCATATCATCATCAACACACAAACTCCTCTCAAGAACATCATGTTCTTGAGGCAACAACAACCAACCTTAAAACTACTTAACTTAATCATCAAGATTTCATAAACAACACTTAGTAAGCTAGGTTTACTAACACCCACTAAATGGATTTTAAACATGAACCTTAAATAAAGTTAGGCCAAAGATTTTTACCTTTCTTGAAAGCTTGAGATGTGTTCTTGAGGATGGTGGAGGCTTGGAAGTGCTTGGTATGATTTTTGGAACCTAAAACCACCATTAAAATCAAGAAACCAAAGAGAGGTTACTATTCACACTATTCACTAGTGAGTTTCTTGAATTTATTCCACCCATCAAACCTTGATAAATAGAGATGAAAGATTTTTCTTACCTTATTTTAGTTGTTAGGAGGCTTGGGAAATAATTGTGGGATTTTACAAGAACTAGAGCTTGGAGTTTTGAATTGCAATTCCTTCTTTTTTTTCAAATAGCCGAATGGAAGAAAAAATGGGGGTGGGGGGGTATTTATAGCACTTGGTTGCTTCTCTTGGATGAATTCTAGGTTGCTTCTTGGAAGGTGACTTGATATCTTTGCAAGTTGATCTTTATTCTTCCTAGGATAGCTTAGGTTTATTCCTTATCTCCAAATCCATGGACAAATCTTTGTAGCTTGCTAGCTTACAAGCTAAACTACAAGGTTAGCTCCTTAGCACACTATTTGCTAGCTAGCTTGGTCATCCTAGGGTTAGCTTACTATTTGATGAAGTAATCATGGTTACTTCCTTACCATGGTTTAGTTAGTGCGTTACGTTTAATTAATCGTTTACGCGTTCGCTCAGTTACTTAAACGTTCTCCGCAATATTTATTCGTAAATGGTTCGCAATATAATTCTTTTCGTATTTATTCCTTATATTTTTATTTATCCTAATTGAATATAAATCCGTAGGATTTTAATCTCGTAATTATATTGTGATTCCCGTAGTCCTTGATAAGTCGTAATTACGGTTGTTTTTCAAAGTTCGTTTTCTTCGAAAACTAATAGCGTTTACATACACTTATTTGGTACGTATAGTCGTAATATCTATTCCGAAACTCATTTTCTTATGCACTATATAGTGTGGGCTCAAAAGTTTTCCCGTCTGTCAGGTTTACTATTCATTAAACGTTTTACAGGGTCTCAAAAATTCGAGTTATTACATAGCTATTCTAAACATAGAATAGCAGAAGAGTACTTGCATAAACAGAATCATTTAATTCAGCGATATGTAAAACATTTATCTATTCCGAACAGAGAATAGGGAAAGCAATACTTGCATAAGAAGATTTAAAATAAATATCACTTGAAAAATAAGTGATGATAGGGATACTTGCCTTTGAGTTTTTAGCAGTTAGTCACACTTGTAGAAACGTAATTATCTCAGTCTGGCATCTCAAGGCAACACCATCTTTCTTTTCAACACTTTACTGATATGCTGCTCCTGCGATTGCTAGAAGCCAATTATCCAAAACCATTACATCTCATTCTTCCCAATGTCTTGTCCCGATCAACTCGAGCGATCCGCATCTATAATTAAAAGATACAATTTTAATCGCTTAAACGATAATTACTCGACGAATTGCGGTTCAAAACCCTATTGTCTACCCATATGATAGCCCGCACATAAAGAAGACAGTCAAATACAAGAATTTTGACTCACGTACGCACGTAATTCATATAACATGTAAGCACATAATCCATGTATCACATAATTCATATAACACATGACTCGGTTCGTCAAAAGTTTCGACTGGGTATGTTTAAAACTGAAATCGGGTCCAAATGCGTCTTTTTGGTAAATACGCGACTCAGAATTAACTTGAAAAACAAGCGACCTTCCGAAATAAAAGGATTTGAGTCTTGAAAGTATTTTTAATGAAAGCGGAATATTTTTCTGAGTCTAGACACGTTCGTTTCGTATTAAACGGCCAAACGGTCTATTTATTACGAATAAAATAAGAATAAATCAATTAATATTAATATTAATTGATTTTTAAAATACCTAAACATATTTCTAAAAGCTCAAAAAAATTAAAATCATTATTTAGGAAAAATCATAATTAAAAATAACTTTTCTATAATTTTTGGAATTAAAATAAATTAATACAAATTATCTAAATAAACTGATTAATTATCAAAATAATTAATCAATTTAAATGAATAAAATGTTCAGATTTTTGAAAATAATAAAAGAAAATAATATTTGGAATTTAAAATAATTAATTAAATAATTTTTTTAGAATTTAAATTAATTAAGTAAATGATTTGAAAAATTAAAATAAATTATTTTTGATAATAAGAAAAAAAATTGAATAAATTTTAAAACAGAAAATACAAAAACATATTTAGTGTTTGGGTTTTGGGGAAAAATAAATCAAATTCGGGTCTTTTATAAACTGAAACGGGTCGATAAGCGGGTCGAAATAGGGTCTCGAAGAGCACGCCAGATAATCTGCAGATTCCGGCGAGTTCACCGGTTCCGGCGAGACTCCGTTTTGCCCATAAAAAACAAGCAACATATCTGATTCTTTACCAAACTCACTCGACTAACTCCCAGAAACACAGATTCAGCTTCAACTTCGACGACCCAAAACGGAAGCATCATCGCCGCCCAAAATCTCCATTGAAGCCGGCGATTCAGCTCCAACTCCGGCCAACACCAATTTCGATTATTTCTCAACCAATTTTGACTTGTTTTATACCAAAATGATGCTGAGAATCATACAAACCTATTTACATATCCATAACCTCGAAGCAATTCATGAATCATTCACAAAATCGAAAATTATCAATTATAAAATCGATTTAGTCGAATTACACAAACTAACACATAAACAACTGCAATATATATGAATCAATTCCTCAGATCAAGTTCAAGCTACTACCATCTTCAAAATAATCTGAAACATCAAGAAATCCAAACCCGAATTCGACCCCAATCATACAAATAAAATAAAAATAGATATTACAAGATAACCGACCTTGTATAAAGATTCTGATATCAATTTGAAGAGCTCAAAACAAGCTTTGATTTGGTTCAAGAATCATTGAAAACGGTTCATTCAAACCCCCAAAATCATCAAATCTTTGTTCTTGAATGAATTATACCCCCAAACCCTTGTTCTTCTAATTTGTTTTCAATAAAATAAAAATGAAACAAAATAATGAGTTAAGCTATTTATACTTTTGAAAATTAAATACCCAAAAATCAATTTAGGGTGTTTTTATCCTTTAATTAAAATTTTTAGGCCCCAAAATAATAATTACGGGGAATAATTTTAAAAGTAATAAAACAAAAAATTTATATCAAAATTCCCCAAAAATTGTGAATAATTTAAAAATGCAAAAATAATGGGTATTTGAAATACGAATGATTCTATAAAAAATACAAACGTGAAATTTGTGCGCTTTGACGTCCCGGTGGGGTCCCGGTCCGTTCATTTTTGAAAAATAGAACTGTTAGGAATATATGTGTAATAGTTTGGTGATAAGTTAAACAAAACACTTAAGTAGAAAACTAGTGTTTGTAGCCTCAACGGATAAGACCACTTTGGCTATCCGTTGATGAAGTAGCTTTACTTAGAAATAAGTTTAGTATTGTAGCACATTTCAGTCTTTGTAATTGAGTTATAATTCTTAGAAGTTGTAGGAAATTATAAGTCATGTTGACTACTAGTGGATATGCAAATAGGAAGGCTAATTGTAAATATTTCATGCCTTGTAATTTTGTATAAATGAAGTTGTATCAACTAGTAAATTAAAGGCCTTCAACGAATGAGAATCAAAGCTTCAACGGATGTCTCTAAAGCTTGAATGGATAACATCCATCAACGGATGAGTGCATCAATGGATAAATCTTCAACTACTAAAGCATCAACGGATAAGAGCATCAACGGATAAAGCCACCAATGGATGAAAGCTTCAATGGATGCTCAGTTCCATAGCAGTTGATAGTGACAATTCATAAGCTGACAGAGGCACATGGGTTGACAGAGACAATTGGAATGTGGTAGCCTCTTGGAGGAATCAAGAAAAAACAGCATTTCCATTCTGGTGCAAACAAGGAAGTATTCAAAGATTCACAGATTATCTTAGATTGCATTGGATAGAGAAATGGAGAAGAAACATGTGAAGGACTATTTTATAATTGTATTTTATCTTTGCCTTCACTTGTAAAACTTGGTGATATATAAACCAAGTTGCAGCTAGTAATTAGGTGTGAATTTCCAAGAGCTGTTTAGAAAAATTCAGAGAGAAAATCATCTAGTTTATACTAGGAAGCAGCTGGTATCACAGATTTTCTGAAATACACATCTCTGGTGGAACAACAAATCCACCAGAAAAGTTTTAAAAGCTTCTATGTTCTTTACATTTGTGTTTTGAATATACATCTGTCTGCACTTGCTTAAAGCAATTCACACACATCTGTTCATTATACACCTAGCCTTTGAAACTACTCAAAACTTTAAAAAGTTTTGAGATATACATTCAACCCCCCTTCTGTAAATCTCATTGTTAGTTCCTTGGGAATAACAATTGGTATCAGAGCAAGCTCTTAACATATAAAGAGTTTAAAGATCTATTCTACTAACATCATGAGTAAGAAGGATATTGGAGTGAAGATTCCAATCCTGGAAAGGGATAATTATCATCACTGGAAAGTGAAGATGCGTCTACATCTTCTCTCTCAAGATGAAAGCTACATAAACTACATTGAGAATGGTCCTCACATCCCTCATAAAGTGGCCACAGCTGCTACTGCCATAGTTGATGTTGGACAGTCTATTCCCAAGCCAAAAGCAGAATGGACTGATGAAGATATTGAAGAGGTTCACAAGGACAAGAAGGCCATGAACATTCTGTTTAATGGCCTAGACAAAGATATGTTTGATAATGTCATTAACAGCCTCTCTACTAAGGGAATTTGGGATACTGTACAACTTATCTGTGAAGGTACTGAGCAAGTTAGAGAAAACAAAATGCAGTTTCTCATTCAACAATATGAATATTTTCATTCTGAAGAAGGAGAATTATTGAATGATACTTTCAATAGATTTCAGAAACTGTTGAATGGATTGAAGCTGTATGGCAGAGTGTACCAAGTCAAGGATTCCAACTTAAAATTTCTAAGGTCTCTACCAAAGTAATGGAAGCCTATGACTATTTCACTAAGGAATTCTCAAGATTATAAGGACTTCACACTTGAAAGATTATATGGAATTTTGAAGACCTATGAACTTGAGATGGAGGTTGGAGAAGGAAAAGAGAAAAGGTGGATAAGTTGCACTTGTAGCTGAAAATGAGAGAATTTAAGCCAGGAATGAAGAAAAGACAATGCCAAGTCTCAAAATTGGCACAAGCAAATCAGAATCAAGCAAGGGAAAGGAGCAAGCAGCTGAGGTTGAAGACAATTCCAGTCAAGATGACTCTGATGATGTTGATGAACATCTGGCCTTTCTGTCCAGAAGATTTGCAAAGATGAAATTCAAGAAAAACACTAGAGCCACTAAGCCAAACAAGAACATGGTGGACAAGTCTAAGTTCAAGTGTTATAACTGTGGCACAAGTGGACACTTTGCAAGTGAGTGCAGAAAGCCAACTTCTGAAAAGAAGAAATTTGAGAAAGTGGATTACAAAAAGAAATATTTCGAATTGCTCAAACAAAAGGAAAGGGCTTTTCTGATTCAGGAAAATGACTGGGCAGCTGATGGAGCCAATGAAGATGATGATATGGAGTATGTCAACTTAGCCCTGATGGCTAATTCTGAGGAGAATGAAACTAGTTCATCAAGCAACCAGGTAATCACTACTGACCTCTCTCAACTTTCTAAAAATGAATGCAATGAAGCTATAAATGATATGTCTACTGAATTGTATCATTTACGTGTTTCTCTTAAATCACTGACTAAAGAGAACATGAGAATTAAAGAGAATAATATGTTCTTAAGTGATAGGAATGTTATGTTAGAGGGTAAGGTAATTGAGCTTGAAAAGATTAAAATCAAATGCTTATCTGTTGAGAGTGAACTAGAAGAGTCTGTTAAGAAAGTAGAAATTCTTTCGAAACAACTAGAACGTGAGCAAGAGGTAATCAAGGCCTGGAAAATATCTAGGGATGTTAGTACTCAAACTGTCAAAGTTCAAGGAATTGAAGCATTCTGTGAGAATGCCTAGAAGAAAAACAAAAAGGAAATGGAATTTGTTGATGGACTGTCAACGGATGTGGAATCAACGGATGATGAAAGTCATCCGTTGAAGGAAGAAAAGGAGCATCCGTTGAAGGCTCATCAGTTGAAACAGGCAAATGATTCTAAAAATGAAAATTTGAAAAATCTCAGTAAGAAGTTTGGTTCAACTTCCAAGAACTTTGTCAAAGAAGAAGCTAGCACATCCAAAGATGCTAGTAAGGTGAATATAGGACACATGACTTTAGATCAGTTAAAGAATAGGCTTAAGTTGGTTGAGGATAAAAAGGAAACCAAAAGAAAATCCAATAAAAATGGGAAGGTAGGTATTAACAAACATAACAATTACACACCTGATAAGTATGCCCCTAGAAAAAGTTGTGTGCATTGTAGTAGTGTTAATCATCTATCTGCTAACTGCAAATCTGTTAAGAATGCTCACATGCCTTTAACTCCTTCCATGCCTAACATGTCTATGTCACCATTGCATGCCATACCTGTTCTGTCTCAACAAAATCCTCGTGCACATTTTACAAAAATGCCATATGTTAATAATCCTTATTTTGCTGCATTTAGTATGCCTCAAATGCCATATAACATGCCTATGTAGAATAACATGTTTGCACAATCCATGCCTTATAAAATTCAACAAAAATGTGCTAAATGATTCTGTGACTAACCCTACACTTCAACCATCCACATCTCAGACCAAGATTGACTCAAAGTTACCTAAGTCAAAAGGTGCAGGAAGTGTGAAGTCTAGGAAAAAGACTAACAAGGCTGGACCCAAGGAAACTTGGGTACCAAAATCAACTTGATTTGATTTTGTTGTGTGCAGGGAAAAAGAAGGAATCTTTGGTACTTGGACAGTGGTTGTTCAAGGCACATGACAGGAGATTTCACTTTGCTCACAGAGTTCAAGGAGAGAGCTGGCCCTAGCATAACCTTTGGAGATGACAGCAAAGGGTTCACTATGGGATATGGCTTAATTTCAAGGGAAAATGTGTTGCACTAGTTGATGGTCTCAAACACAATCTATTGAGCATCAGTCAACTATGTGACGGAGGGAATACTATTTCCTTCAATTCTAAATCTTGTGTTGTTACCAGCAAGAAGGACAACAAATGCAGAATCAACTGGAGATAGAATAGGAAATGTGTACTTGGATGACTTCAACTCTACAGATGCAGAATCAATCACTTGTCTTTTCAGCAAAGCAAGTCAAGATGAAAGTTGGCTATGGCACAAGAAGCTGTCCCATTTGAATTTCAAGATAATGAATGATCTAGTCAAAAAGCACTTAGTTAGAGGAATGCCTCTAGTGGAATTCTCAAGGGATGGACTGTGTGATGCTTGTCAGAAAGGAAAGAAAAAGAGAGCATCATTCAGTAAGAAGCTTGAATCAGCAATTGATGAACCATTACAACTGCTATACATGGATCTTTTTGGACCAGTCACTGTATTGTCAATTTTAAGGAAAAGATATTGCCTAGTGATTGTAGATGATTTCTCAAAGTTTTCATGGACGTATTTTCTTGGTTCAGAGGATGAAGGTAGTGAAATCATTATCAATCATATCAAGCAAGTCAACAATCATCCAGATTTCAAAGTAAGGAATATCAGGAGTGACAATGGAACTGAGTTCAGGAATTCTACCATGAGGTTGTTCTGTGAAGAAAATGGGATCATGCATGAGTTCTCAGCTCCAAGGACTCCACAACAAAATGGTGTGGTGGAAAGGAAGAACAGATCACTAATTGAAGCTGCAAGAACAATGCTTGAAGAGTCAAAACTCCCAACATATTTTTGGGCTGAGGCTGTTAACTGTGCATGTTACACTCAAAATATTTTTCTAATTAATCAGGCAAAAGGCATGACTCCCTATCAATTGTTCAAGAGAAGAAAACCAACCTTAAACTTTCTTCATGTCTTTGATTGCAAATGCTACATTCTATGGAACCAACCTGATCACAAAGGCAAGTTTGATGTAAAG
This sequence comes from Apium graveolens, assembly GCF_009905375.1. NCBI lineage: Eukaryota > Viridiplantae > Streptophyta > Magnoliopsida > Apiales > Apiaceae > Apium > Apium graveolens. The sequence goes on from NC_133651.1 coordinate 292,069,869, forward strand.
GCTGATGAAGGGATATTTGTTGGTTATTCTGTTGGAAAATCATACAGGGTCTATAATCTAAGAACCAACATTGTTATGGAATCATGTTATGTTTGATGATAAAAAAGATTGATGGACTAACAGATGAGGGACACCATGAAGGACTGAAATTTGACAACATTGTGATATATTGTGATGACAGTGAAGATAAGAATGATGGAGAAGACACTTCAAAAAGGATTCAAAATTTGCCTTTGGATAATGCACAAAATGTTGCATCAGTTGAAAGTCATAACTCAGCATCCATTGACAGAAGTAATGCCGCATCCGTTGAAAGACAAAGTGCATCATCCGTTGAAGTACATAATGGAGCATCCGTTGATCATAGTTCATCAACGGATAATCAAATTACATCATCAGTTGATAGAACTCCCAGTTCCTTGTAAAGGACCAACAACTCAGGGGGAGTTTCAACTAATCAACACTCTATCTCACATCATGACAACACTGAGGCCACCTCATCTAGAGCTAATCTACCACCTCAAAGTAAATGGACCAAGAGTCATCCCTTTGAACTGATCATTGGTGATGCAACATCTAAAGTGCAAACTAGAAGGGCTACTCAAGATGAATGTCTATACAGTAGTTTTCTATCACAGGAGGAGCCTAAGAGAGTGGAAGAAGCTCTATTGGATCCATATTGGACTTTAGCTATGCAAGAGGAGCTAAACCAATTTGAGAGGAACAAAGTATGGAAGCTGGTACCCAAGCCAAAGAACAAGAGTTCTATTGACACAAAATGGGTATTCATAAACAAGATGGATGAAAATGGCATTGTCATAAGGAATAAAGCTAGATTGGTTGCCAAGGGCCACTCTCAACAAGAGGGAATAGATTTTGATGAGACATTTGCTCCTGTTGCAAGACTTGAAGCCATCAGAATTTTTCTAGCCTATGCAGCCCATGCCAATTTCAAAGTCTATCAAATGGATGTCAAGAGTGCATTTCTGAATGGAGAATTGGAGGAAGAAGTCTATGTGAGTCAACCTCCAGGGTTTGAAGATCCAAATTTTCCAGACCATGTGTATTCTCTGTTGAAAGCACTCAATGGACTAAAGGAAGCACCTAGAGCCTGGTATGAGACTTTGTCAAAATTTCTTCTAGATAATCACTTCACTAGAAGTACTGTTGACAAAACTCTTTTCTTTAGAAATGTTAATGGCTCTACAATACTTGTTCAAATTTATGTAGATGATATTATATTTGGTTCTACAGATGATAAACTTTGTAAAAAGTTTGCTAATTTAATGCAAAGTAAATATGAAATGAGCATGATGGGAAAGCTAACTTATTTTCTTGGTTTACAAGTTAAACAAGTTAGTGGTGGAATTTTCATTAGTCAAACTAAATATATTTATGATCTTTTAAAGAAGTTTGACTTAATGGAATGTTCATCTGTAAAAACTCCCATGGCTACTACCACTAAGCTTGAATTAAACAAGGCTGAAAAGTCTGTGGACATTACAAGCTATAGAGGCATGGTTGGTTCACTTTTATATTTAACTGCTAGTAGACCTGATATAATAATTGCTACATGTCTTTGTGCTAGATTTCAAGCTGATCCTAGAGAATCTCACTTAGTTGCTATTAAAAGAATTTTCAGATATCTCAAAGGGACTCCAAATCTAGGAATTTGGTACCCTAGAGAGTCTGGTTTTGATCTAATTGGCTACTCAGATGCAGAGTATGCAGGTTGCAAAATAGACAGGAAAAGTACAACTGGCACCTGTCAATTTCTAGGGAATAAGCTTGTGTCATGGTTCAGTAAGAAGCAAAATTATGTTTCTACATCAACAGCTGAGGCTGAGTACATTGCTGCTGGTAGTTGTTGTGCATAGATATTATGGATGAGGAATCAACTATTTGACTATGGGCTAAATGTTGACAAAATTCCAATATTCTGTGATAACACAAGTGCCATTGCCATTACTGAAAATCCAGTGCAGCATTCAAGAACCAAGCACATTGACATCAAGTACCACTTCATAAGGGAACATGTGATGAATGGTACAGTGGAACTTCATTTTGTTCCAAGTGAAAAACAAATTGCAGACATCTTTACCAAGCCACTTGATGAATCAACATTCACAAGATTAGTAAGTGAGCTAGGTATGCTTAATTTTTCTTAAATTCATGTCCAAATTGTAATTTGTAATGCAGCCTAAAATGAATTTGTTACAAGAGCAACGTTGGCTTTAAGTAAAGTTTATTCTATCAATGGATATTCCCTATCCGTTGAAAGTCAAAGTTGCTTTATCAACGGATGTCCATTATCCGTTGAAAGACAAATACATTTCTGGAAATTTTATCCTTCAACGGATAAAGCTGTGTTAATCTTCAACGGATGACCGTTTACCTCATCCGTTGAAGTGTCACATCAGTCGATTCAAGTGGATCACAGCCATTGATTCTATTTTCTTAACCGTTAATACATATATATACAGTTGTATGTATTTGTATTAAAGGTAGTTTTTAGAATACATACAGTTTTTCTTTAATTCTTAAACGGTTGTAATTTACTTAAAAATATTGTTTAATCATTTTCTTTATGTTTTAATTTGAGAATGTATAAAAGTCCCTTTGAATTCTTATTATCACTTTACACTTTCTTGAATTTTCAAAAGCTTTTACTCTCTTTCTCTCCCAAAACTCTCAACTTTTCTCTGCAACTTCTACCCACAACAATGGCACCAATAGTAAAGATAATGTCCCAATCTGGGTTTGTCTATGAGAAGAACAATTTCGTAGCTTTGGTGGAAAAGAATGAAGCCCACTCAGATTATTATAAGATGATGGACTTCATCAAGAACTGTAAACTGAGCTATGCAATGCTGGAGGCCCCAATGATTTACTGTGAGGTAGTTGAGGAAATTTGGACAACTGCTGAGTTCAACTCCACTGATATGACCATCTCCTTCTCTCTCAAAGGTAAGGATTACTGTATTAACTCTGATGATATACAGCCCTATTTTAAATTACCTGAAAACAATGCCATGACACCACACACTGATAATGATGTATCTAGCATGTTAGATTCCATAGGCTATTCCCTTGATTCTACTAGTTTAGGCAACATTAAGAGAAAAGGCCTTAGGAAGGAGTGGAGTTTTCTCAGGGATGCCTTTATCAAGGTTTTCTCTGGGAAAATTGGTAATTTTGATGCAATAACTTCAGCTCTTGTTAATATGCTCTATATGTTGGTTTCTGATAGGTACTATAATTTTAGCAACTATGTTATGCTAGAATTGGGTACTTGGTTAGGTAACAAGGCTAATAGAACTAATAACATATATTATGCTAGATTCTTTATGTTATTGGCTAACCATGTTGCTAAAGGTTTGGTCATAAATAATGAGAGTAATAAGCTCAAGTGCTGGGTACAAGAGAAGAGGGTCCTTGCAGACCTTTTAAGGATTGACCTCAACAGTAAGGTGCCATTGGTATACTTACCAATAATGGTTGCACCTCAAGTAAGTAAGGTAAATACTTCTTCAGCTCCTATTACTTCCAACCCCAACATTTCTTTGCCTTCAGGTGTGGCCATGAGATCTGTGTCAATGCCCCAACAGATTTCTACCAAGGCCACCAAACCTAAAATTTCAAAACCCAAGTCAAAGAAAGCCACCTCTGTTGTCTCTCAAAAGACAACAGTTGTAACAACTACCATAAACCCTGAGGGGAGTGAACAGGGTTTTAGTGGTGAGGGGAGGGGTGAACATAAAGAAAACCCCCAGAATAAGGTAGGAGAGGTGAGTGGTACCCAAGCTAGCCAAGCCACAGTTACTCAAAAGACTGTGGTGGTTGAAAAGGATTCAAACTCATCCCTAGTTGTATCCTCCCAAAAGGGTGTAGCTATTAAAAATAGTCCCTAACCAGGGACACAGAACAAAAGAGGGAGGGACACTGAAGCCACACACTCACCTGTAAAAGCCTTCACAAGAAGAAAGAAGGTCATAACCCTAGTTTCAACACTGGGTGCACATATTGCACAGATACAATCACTTGTATCTATGCCTTCACAAATTCAGCTTGATGTGACTCTAACAAATGTGGAGTCACAGCCCCTTTCTCTCAAAATTGACACATACCAACCACCAAATTCTTCATCACCATCTCTGGATGTGGATATGATTTTCACATCAATTCCTGATTCTCCCTCTTTACAACTCAGGGAGGAGACCCACTCAAGTATTGGTGATCATCATCTTTTAGATGATTTGTTGGATCATTAGCCAATTCTTTCAGACTTAGTTGAAGAATCTGTGTCACTTAATTTAAAATCAATCCACACAGATTCAACAATTATGTCACTTTCAATTTCTACTTCTTTTCCTTCTTCAACGGATATCCCTCATCCGTTGACAAGTGGTTGTTCTTCAACGGATAAGCTTAACAGCAGTTATCCGTTGATACCATCAGTTTTAACTTCAACGGATATTCTTTATCCGTTGATGGTCTCTACACAAACAACTGAATTAACTCCAAGTGTAGAAGACATGGCTACTGTTCAATCACTTATAGGGCTGAGGGAAGGGAGTGAAAACTTGAGTGAGAGACTGGGTTGCTCCCAGGAAAAAGGAGAGCTTGAGAGTATAAATATGCATGCTATTTCTTCCAGCATGGCAAAAGAAAGTGAGAGGAGTACCACCTTAGTAGGTGAAGGTGAGGGTGTGAGGAGTGTGAGCCAGGGGGAGCCCCTGATGCAAGAAAAGAGAGAAATTGAGAGAAAACCAGGTACAGGAGATATAAGGGTGGATCCAGCCATTTCTAGTGAGTCAATGATTGTGGATGATGCTGACAAGGAAAGACAATTTCAGCAACATTACAGAGCTGAAATTGATAACATTTCCTTGGATGCTGACACTTTTACTCATCCTGTATCAGCCTATCAACTGTTGGCTACTCAGGGCAATGAGGAGGCAGAAAAGACTTTAAACCTAGTACATACTTCAGAATCTCTACAAAGGGATAAAGTTGTTGTCAATATGATGTCTTCTACAGCTGGAGAGCCATCTGAAGAATTTGGAGTAAATTCTAATGATGATGACTTTGATTCTTTTGATGGAAGCATGAGCTTAGGGGGAGATGAAGGCCCAAGTTCTATTCCAGAATTACCTGAATGGGCATTGACAAAGGAGTCTACACCAGGGCATTTCACTGTATCCTTGGTCAAACAAGTCAGGGCTATCCAAAAGGCAGTTCAGGAAACTTCCAATGCTGGTACCAAGGCCATTCTCCAAGCACACTTAGATTCTCTACATCTCATGAAGCTACAACAATTAAGACAGAATCTAAGTGTGGATGAACTCAAAAAGGATATAGCTGACTTAAAGTCCTACTCTACTGAGAAACTGGATGCAGTTATGCCCTTTGGTACTATGCAGGAACTGTTACTGAGACTGAGAAGGGAATCAGATGCTGAAAAGAAGATGGCCAAATTGGAGCAAAGAGTTTAACTTATTGAGAACTCTATGGTGACCATTCTTCAAAATCAACAGTCTCAGACAAGTCTTCTAATGCAACTGGCTAAAGCACAGGGCTTGACCCCTCTCCTTGATGATAAAAAAAGGGGGAGAATAAAGGGGAAGGGGAGCCATCTACACAAATTCAAATATCTAAAGTGCTAGTTCCTGCCATCACTACTTCTCCAACAATTCAAATCAAAGGAAAGCTTGATGGAATTGACCTAATCCAGATAGCAACAGCTGAGATGAAGGTGAAAGAGCAATGGAGGAAAATTGATGACAGAATATAACAAGTGTTTGGCTCTACAACTACAAAATCTTTATCTGTGAAACATAGCACAAAAGTTGAGCCAATCATTATGGAGCAAAAGCCAGTAAGGAGGAATAAGGTTGGAGAAACTTCTTCAAGGAACCTGAAGCCCATGGTACTCAAGCCAACCACCAGATTCAACAAGGACTCTACAAAGAACCCTCTAAATTTTGCTCAACTAAAAGAAGTGGATTTTCCTCTTCCAAAGACTGATGAAGACAAAGTTTTGGGTGGTAATATCATAAAGCACAAAGAGACCAAGGATGCAGTGGAAAGAATGAATATGGCTATTATCTATAGAGAGGGAAAGAGAATCTGTGTGATTCAAGGACATCCCAAATTCTCAATAGCCAAGAAGGAAGAGATCATGAGGTTAAAGGAAGAAGCTAAAAAGTTGGAAGCTGACAAAAGAGCACATGAAAAGGCTGAAAAACAGGTAAAGTCAAATCAACTTGAAGACGAGAAGAAAGATATTGAAGACAAGAGTGAAGACAAGACTGAAAACATAAATGTGGATATGGGGAATATGCTTGGTGAAAGTGTGAAGGAAAGAAGTGAGGAAATAAAGGAATGGCAGAAGGGGAACAGAAGGAAGTCCAAGGCAAAAAGGAAGAGTGAAGATAACACTGAAGGAATTCAATCAAAATCTAAACCACTACCTTCCATTCCTTAACCTTTTGTTGTTGATCCTAGAATCAATATCCATGGTGAACCAATCATCCCTAAAGAGGAACCTATTGATTGGGACACCATCAAATTGCCTACCTTCTTAACCACTCCTCCACCACCAAAGAAACAAAAATGACAAATCTGAAAATCCATACCTCCCCCAACCTCAAAGAAATTCACTCAGAAACAAAACCTAAGCCTAAGCCACAAATCTTAAAGGATGATTATGTTCACATTTGTGACATAAAAGAACATACAGATATTGAACTCTACCTGGATGAGCTGGAGGAAGTAAGGGGAATAGATGCCTACAGACAGCTACCACAAAGGCTAGTGTTCAAGTATAAAGGAAGTGTGGAAAGGACTTGGCCTCTTCAAAGAATTCTAAATGAAGGTTATTCTACCTTCATTAGAGTCTACTCAGCTATAAAAAGGGACATTGGTTTTACCAGGATTGCCAAGACTGAGATTCTCAACAAGATTGCCAACATAAGGAAGACTTGGGGGAGTCAAATTCCTTGGCTAGAACAATACTCATCCCAGAGCGTGGAATTACAATTCATAAATCACCTCATTGGTTGATGGAGTTCAGAGACAATAAAGGAGTCAGAAGATTTTTCAGACTTGAAGACCAACTTAAGATTTCCAGTAATGAAACTCTCAAGGACATGCAATCTAAGTTAGATATCAGTGATGAAGATGAGGCTGAATTCTATAGACAACTCCAACTCCAAGTAGAGGAAAATGACAGGAGGCTAGGGAAGAAAACAAGGGAACAAAGGAAGAGAAGATGATTTGCTCAGGCTAGAGGAGCACCCTTGGAAACTCTGTAAATCTTCAACTCTATCTCAGTACATACACTTTTGCAGCACTTTTGAATTTCTACTTAGTTTCAACTCATATATTTGTTAAGTATTTTGTTATCATCAAGTTAACCTTGAATTTATGCCTACAATTCTAGTAGACATAAATAGGGGGAGATTTTTAGGAATATATGTGTACTAGTTTGATGATAAGTTAAACAAAACACTTAAGTAGAAAACTAGTGTTTGTAGCCTCAACGGATAAGACCACTTTGGCTATCCATTGATGGAGTAGCTTTAATTAGAAATAAGTTTAGTATTGTAGCACATTTCAGTCTTTGTAATTGAGTTATAATTCTTAGAAGCTGTAGGAAATTATAAGTCATGTTGACTACTAGTGGATATGCAAATAAGAAGGCTAATTGTAAATATTTGATGCCTTGTAATTTTGTATAAATGAAGTTGTATCAACTGGTAAATTAAAGGCCTTCAACGAATGAGAATCAAAGCTTCAACGGAAGTCTCTAAAGCTTTAATGGATAACATCCATCAACGGATGAGTGCATCAACGGATAAAGCTTCAACTACTAAAGCATCAACGGATAAGAGCATCAACGGATAAAGCCACCAACGGATGAAAGCTTCAATGGATGCTCAGTTCTATAGCAGTTGATAGTGACAATTCATAAGCTGACAGAGGCACATGGGTTGACGGAGATAATTGGAATGTGGTAGCCTCTTGGAGGAATCAAGAAAAAGCAGCATTTCCATTCTGGTGCAAACAAGGAAGTATTCAAAGATTCACAAATTATCTTAGATTGCATTGGATAGAGAAATGGAGAAGAAACATGTGAAGGACTATTGTATAATTGTATTTTATCTTTACCTTCACTTGTAAAACTTGGTGATATATAAACCAAGTTGCAGCTAGTAATTAGGTGTGAATTTTCAAGAGCTGTTTAGAAAAATTCAGAGAGAAAATCATCTAGTTTGTACTAGGAAGCAGCTGTGAACAATTCTTTGTATCACAGATTTTCTGAAATACACATCTCTGGTGGAACAACAAATCCACCAGAAAAGTTTTAAAAGCTTCTGTGTTCTTTACATTTGTGTTTTGAATATACATCTGTCTGCACTTGCTTAAAAATATTTTGTCTCTCGAGAATACGGGTTTTATTGATTTACTGAAATGATTATCGTATCGAAAATTTTACGTCGGGACGCGTACGGGTCAAACCATAATCCGGATTAAAAAAGTTAAAATACGGAAAATGTCCGGAATTACCATATTAGGTTAGGAAGGAGTTTTCGGAAGAGTTTCGGGTTGTAAAAACGCAAAAACGGTTAAAGTTGGACGATTCCTGGTTTTATAAAATAGTTTTATAATTACTCAAGAAATCATTATTAAATCTATAAATTCTTTATAAAATTATATAATAACTTATAAATTACTAGAAAAATACCAAAATTATCTATACTTTATTCTAGACATATAAAAATTAGAATATTCAAAGAATATCACATATAAACATCCAAAACATCAACTCCAATTACCAGATAATTCACTAAAGTTCACATAAAAATCACATAAACAATTTTAAATAATAATAATATATGAAAATATGGGATATTACAGATATTCACACATTTCGGTACTCCAAGGGTTATAATCAGTGATGAGGGATCGTATTTCTGCAATCGCAACTTCACTGCATTCATGGAAAGATATCATGTGAATCATCGTGTTACGACAGCTTACCATCCTCAAACTAATGGGCAAGCTAAAGTGTCGAATCGAGAGATCAAGCGAATCTTGGAGAAAGTCGTGAGTCCATCAAGGAGGGATTGGTCGTTGAAGCTAGATGAAGCTATATGGGCCTATAGGACAGCATACAAGACTCCTCTAGGAATGTCACCGTTCCAGTTGGTGTATGGGAAGGCGTGTCATTTGCCTGCGGAGCTAGAGCATAGAGCGTATTGGGTTTTGAAGAAGCTGAATCTGGACCAGCTGCTGGAGAGAAAAGAATGCTTTAACTTAATGAACTCGATGAGTTTCGACTACAGGCTTATGAGAACAAGTTATATAATGAGAAGGTCAAGAGATGGCATGATAGGAGGTTGGTGCGCAAGTCAGTTGTGCCTGGTCAACAAGTTCTATTGTTCAACGCTCTTCTCCGGCTTTTTCCAGGAAAGCTTAAGTCAAGAAGGTCAGGTCCGTTCATTGTCAAAGCTGTGTTTCCACATGGAGCTTTGGAGGTTTTTGATAAGCATCCAGACCAAGCGTTCAAGGTAAATGGCCAGAGATTGAAGCATTACTATGGTGAGACGGCGAACCGTGAGGTGGTGAGCGTCGTGCTTTCGATAACTTGATTCAAAGATTCACGTCAAGCTAGCGATGTAAACCAAGCACTTCGTGTGAGGCAACCCATGTTTTTCGTATAGTAGGTTCGGCAAGAAAAAAAATCTGATTTTCCAGAAGCGCGGCGCACCCGCGCTGGAAGTGGGGCGGCCGCGCTCAAATTGTCAGAAACATGGCGCGCCCGCGCTGAAGGCGGGCGGCCGCGCTAGCCCCCTGGAAAAGAAAAAACATAAAAAAACATAAAAACTCATCCCCAAACACTCCCTACCAAAATTTTTAACCTAAATCTACCCTAATTCTTCCTTCTAAACCCATCTAAACCCTACCCAATCCTTTTACCTATCCTATATATATACATATCTCTTATATACATAGATCTTCTTATTCTCTCAAAACCCTAGCTTCTCTTATACACTACTCACACCCAAATCTTTATTCTACTATTGATATGGCACCTAAGAGAGCAAGAACCACTGGGAGTAGTAGCACTCATCCCTTGGCTACCGAGGATTCTAGCACGGGTGGCGCGGTGAATAGATTTTCTTCTCTGAAGGCACAAACTGAGTTTAATAGGCTGATGTCTAATTCGATTGCGAAGGAAATGGGTTTCTTTCCCACGATGAAGGATGAAAGCTTTTGGAGATGATTATTGGGTTGGGATGGCAAACTTTCTGTGAGACACCCGCTATAGTCCCGATGAGCATTGTGTGGGAGTTTTATGCGAATGCTAAGGTGGATAAGAACGGGTTTTCTGTGGTTCGTGGGTTGACAGTGGATTATACCCCTGAGGCTATTCGTAGGGTTATCAATCAACCTGTGAGTCAGCCTACGGCTGAAGATGGGGTACAAAAGACAAGGGAGGATTTTGATTTGGACTATATCAAATAGAAACGACAGATTATAAACTCAGAATCCAATATCAGTCATTGGCTTTACATGATCGGAGGGTTATAGTTTCTAATAATGCACTATACGACTAGAATGCAACGGCAACATTACACATAATGAGATTGATACGCATTAAGAGTCCCTTGTTATAGTTAAATGGCAGTCAATTATGTTTTACTCCAGATGACTTTCTTCATATAGCAACGTTCATTACTAGTCTATGATTATATTTCAAATTTCAAATTTCAAATAGAACGATATAAAGATTAAATTAAATACCAAGTTGTTACAATATCTAAAGAATGAAAGGCCACTAACATAGCATATTGGCGCTTACTTTACGACATTTAAAGAATAAAAGGCCACTATTACAGGGCGTAGGCATGAAGAGCTGAGGGTTCCCTGGATCCTCCTATAAATTTTGTGCAATTCGGCTCACCCTCAGCTAATTCTCTTGCTTTGCCACTGTAAGGTGGTAGAGGTCATTCAAGCTTATAGGCGTTGAGGCTCAGCAAGGTCGGTATCCTCCCATATGCTCGATAACTTTAGTTAAATGCAACTGTTTAGCAGCCCACTGATCCGCTAATTTTTGCTCTTTAGCTTCAGCATCTCTTCTCAATCCAGCCAGCTGTTCCTTGTATTGAGCTTCAATTATATCCATAGTAGCTTTCTGCTCTTCTCTAAGAGCTTTCACCTTTGCTTCAATTTCATTCGTTTTCTCTTTCTTCCTACATATCTTCTCGGATTCCAGTTGCAGCTCTACTCTTTTGAGCCTCCAAGCTGCTTCCTTCCTCTGAGCTGCCCAGGCTCGGTGCGCTTCATCCAATTCTCTGTAGTATCTAACCAGCTCAAACACCTGCATATTCTCACCTCGTGGAGGCGATCCATGAGATAGCAAATTGGTCAACATAATAGGTGTGTTCTCATGTCCCCTTTCTGGTTGTAGCCAAGGGATTGAAGATTGATGTGACATAGGCGACGGGGACAGAGTGAGTGTTACCAAAGGGGATACTGGTTTCACATTGTTACAAGGAGCAACTGCATTTGAAAGCCATGAAGACAGGGGATTCTGGGGAGCGGGAGCAGGTGGATCTGAGTGGCGAACCCCCCAATTTGAAGTAGCCATGGATACTGATTAAGGATGACCCCTCTTTGGTCGTATTTGTAGCCCTCTACTGTGTTTGTCACTTCCGATAATTCACTATTTAACGGTAACACAAATGGGATGCAAAAGTTCAATCTTATATGTAAAGTTTTTCATCAGTAAATAGTTCACTAACTTAAACTACAATTTAAACAACATAGTTCTCATCGGTAAGGTTCACTAATTAATTTATACATGTCCAACTTGAACACAGTTCATAGGCTAGAGAAAGTAAAAATTATGACTAACATATAAAAAATTCAAACTATCTTCCATTATTACGAGGTTATGCACCTCGGTTGGTGTCAGGTGGCCCGAGCATGAGAAGTTACAGATGCCGAGTGCTCATATTGATAGTTCAGCGATTCTGCAGCTTAAGGAGTGGTATGGCGGGAAGGCCGACGAGAAGGGTCTGGGCTACACTTATGATCATCTACCAGGTGGCCAGCCAGCTGATCAGAGTTATGCAGGGGGATCTTCTCAGGCACAACAGGCAGCTACTAGAGCCTCTCGTGGAGCTAGTAGATCTTCACGTGCTCAGCAGGTAGGGTACAGTTCTGGACTTGGCGATGCGCAGTATAGGCGATTGACTAGGCACATGGATGCGATGCACGACATGCACAGTCGTTTTGCAGCAGATTTGACATAGGCTTTGGGTACTTCTTTCCGAGCTACTGGTGTCGAGGTCGAGTGGCCTGTTTTTGGAACTGATTCTGTGTATCTGTCGCCTGATACTCCACCGGAGGAGGGTGATCTTACCGATGACTAGGTATGCCTTGTATCCTTATTATTACCTTCAATGAGGCCATTGAATATTTTAAGTTTGGGGGTGATAATGTAAGGATTAGTTGTGTGTTAAGTCCATGTAGATTCATATTGCATTATTAATTGTAGTTCATTCATATTTTTGCATGATTGTTCATTTAGTTCATATTTGTTTGCATGTTTACTCGTGTTATTATGTGAGTCCATTTAGTTGCATTTTGTATGCATATAACATGATCCCGTAGGATGAGCTGTTTTTGATTGGTAGGTTGGTGTTAATTGGAGTGTAGTGATATCGAATAGAGGGACGCTTAAGTCCTAATGAATTGATTTGCATGCCCAGAAACAAAATTCATTCACAAGTCTTATAGGTTGCTTTCGAACTAGATCATGAGCATACTTGTTTTCTTGTTGAGATTTAATCACTTGGTTATATTTAGTATTTGTACTATTCTCGTAATGATGAAGTAACACTAATTTTTAAACTGGAGAAAAACTTGGATATCATTGTTTATTTTGAATAACGCTAGGCGTTAATTGGCTAGTAGCCGGCTCATATTTTTATGAGTAGTCTAGGGTTGAATGAGATGGAGCGAAACGCACTCATTCAGAAATCATTGAAAAAGAAAAAAAAAGAAAAGAAAGGAAAAAAAAATAAAAGAAAAAAATATATGTGTTGTTATGTGTTATACATAATTGACCAAGAGTGAGCTCTTTAATACTCGAGTTATTAAGTTCTAGGGAACTTTGTGCCTAGTGACCTAAGGCTTGTATAGTATGGGATCGCTAGCCTAACACTCGCTACATAGGTATTATTGTATAAGTCTTTTGGGACCTCATTCATTGCACGGTCAAATAAGCATCTATGTTTATGTGTTCACTATAATAGCATGAATCCTTGTATAACTCTAGTAAAATTGAAGTGTTGTGGGTGATTATGTGTTTAATGCTTATTCTATTTATAAACTTGTGATTGTTTTGGTAAAGAATAGGATATGATTATTGATCTAGTGTTGGGAGTATATATGTTAAGCATCGCACACACGCACGTTTCTGGCTTGTAAGTTGGTTTGTGGGATTTGGTTGAACTCTGTTGATAAGTGGATTTTATATCTACTTGGAACGCTTCATTACAGGCTTAAGTTGGTATTTTGGACTCAAGTTATTGGTATTTTTGATGTGTTTTTATGTTATTGCATTTCAGGCATCAGTTAAAGGAAGAAAGAAGCTTTTCAAAGAATTATGCTGAAAAAGGATTAGAATGGGAAGCCTAGGCCATATTCAAGTTGTAGAGAATCTCGTTAACTTTGCGTGGGCAGTTGAATCGCCTAATTCTGACGAGCAGAACTCAAGATACGGCCAAAAGAAGAAATGTCAAAAAATTTCTAGAAGGTAGGCGCGGCCACGTCAGAACTAGCGCGCCCGCACCGCTGAAAACACTATTTCAGCGCGGCCGCGGCCGCGCCCAGTTTCTACCCCAGAATCCTAATTTTAGTCAAAATTGAAGATTTTAAGAGTCCTAGTCATCCTGGAGCCTATATATACCAATAAAAACACGTTTTTAACAACAAGGAGACCTGGGACAGGAATAAAAAGACCTAGAGAGCACGAGACGACTACGGAGAAGAAGACTTTTGTTTTCTTTGATTTAGGCGATACTTGGATGCTTGTTTTTTATTTGTCTTTGAACCCTAGTACTCTTATATTGTGTATTATCATGCTTTCTTTGGAACCCATGGTGATGATGAGTTCGATTATGAACTAATTGTTATAGTGGGGTTCTAACAGATTTACTTATGGATTTCTATAGTTAATTTGTTTCAATATCTTGGTGTGTGGTGATTGATTAATATCCTAGTATTGGTTGTGCTTATTCGTCTTATGTGCGTAGCTAACATATAAGATAGCGTGATAATCTCTATTGAAGCGAAAGTGAATATAGAGGTTTAGAACTTGCCATGCTAGCATAGGTTTATGTATAATTGTTATGCATGATTCGTAGGTAATTTTAACCATCTTACTTGCCCTATGTAATCAAGATAGATAACTTGCGCATTAAACCTTTATGTTGTCAAATTCTATAGATATATAGGGTCTCAACATAATTGGTGTATATTCAGCTTCTATCTCTTTTGTGGATGTCTGGTAGTAGGGTATTCATACAACGAAAGTTGGCATTTACTAGTTTCGTGTTATCTGATTAGTTGTCATCACCATCACATGCTAAGGTTAAGAATAATGACTTTGAATGAAGTAGTAATGAAGTTAGAATCCCATGTTTGTCTCATATAAATAATTCAACCTTAATTCTCTTAGTAATACTATTTAGTATAATCTCTTAGTTTAATCAAAAGCCAAATTGTTATTTGTCTTAGCATTGAATGATAGCATAGGTGCATAATATTAAGTTAACTAAAAAGAGTCTCTGTGGGAAGGAATCTAATTAATATCTTATACTACTTGCGAACGCGTATACTTGCGAGTAATTTAGCACGTGTTTTCGCCCTAACAAGTTTTTGGCGCCGCTGCCGGGGACTCGGTGTTAATTTTTAGTTTATGTGCTTGTCATCAGTGGTCATTAAAGTTCACTGACTCGGACTCTTTTACTTTCACGGGTTACTTGTTGTGTTTCAGGTACTCATTATAATGGGAGATCCAGCAGCACGAACGAAATCCTTGATGGATTTTTCTCAACCCAAGATCAATGAAATTCAATTTAGCATTGTCAATCCAGCTATCACAGCTAATACCTTTGAGATCAAGCCTGACATAATTCAGATGGTACCGAAATCAATCCAGTTTAGGGGTTCTCCACAGGAATATCCCAATATGCACATTAGGGATTTCATTGAGATCTGCGACACCTTCAAGTTCAATGGTGTGTCTGAGGATGCAGTGAAATTGAGATTGTTCCCATTCTCTCTTAGGGACAAGGCTAAGAGCTGGTTACACTCTCTACCAGCTGGTTCGATTGCTACTTAGAAAGATCTTGCTCAAAATTTTCTCACTAAATTCTTCCCTATGGCGAAGATAGCTGCAATCAGAAACGCTATTACTCAATTTGCGCAGCAAACGGGAGAATCTCTATGTGAAGCTTGGGAGCACTACAAGTAGATTCTTAGTAAGTGTCCTCATCATGGAATGCCTGATTGGATGATCATCGATTGCTTCTATAACGGTTTGGGAGCATTGTCAAGACCCATGCTCGATGCAGCATCAGGTGGAGCATTATGGGCAAAGAGCTATGAGGAATCTTATGATCTAATTGAATTGATGGTTGTTGATGAATATCAGTATCCAACTCAGAGATTGCCACAAGGCAAGGTAGCAGGAGTTCTTCAAGTGGATACAGCTACGGCTATCTCTGCTCAACTAAAGGAGTTGTCTATGAAGATCGATTCTCTAGCTAACTATGGTGTTAATCAGATAACCAGTGTTTGTGAGCTATGTGCAGGTTTGCATGCGACGGAGCAATGCGCTATATCTAGTGAATTAGCTCAGTTTGTGAGCAACTTTGAGAGATCGCAGCAACCAGTTCCAGACACTTAGCATCCTGACAACTGGAATCATCCTAACTTTAGATCGAGCAACAATCAAAATGCAATGCAATAGCCGTTCCAGCAGTTTGGAGCAAAATAATTCAACCCTCCTGGTTTTCAGCAAAAATTTGCACCAAGATAACAACTCCAACTTCAACAACAAACTCATGATGCAGGTCAATCTTCGAATGAAAAATCTGAATTGGAGGAGTTGAGGCTTATGTGCAAAAACCAGGCTCTTATATGCCAAAGCCAGGTTGTTTCTATCAAGATTCTGGAGAACCAGATAGGAAAAATTGATAACGCCTTATTGAATCAACTACTAGAAACGCTTTCTAGTGATACAGAAGTTCCAGGCAAGAGTGAAGCAGAAGAGCAGGTTAAGGCAATTACATTGAGGTCTGGGAAGGTTGCAAGCCCTGAAAAATCTCAAGTTCCAGAATTTGAAGTTTTGGCTGAAGAAGATGTGCAGAAGGAAGCAGAAGTGGAATCAAGGAAGAAAACTGTGGAACACACTCCTCCTGAGGGTAATACAGGGGAGAAACAGGTCTATCCTCCACCTCATTTTCCTAAGAGGCTGCAGAAGCAGAAGTTGGATAAGCAATTTGCTAAGTTTCTGGAGGTGTTCAAGAAACTTCACATCAACATACCTTTCGCTAAAGCTCTTGAACAGATGCCTAGCTATGCATGGTTTATGAAAGGTATTCTCTCTCAGAAAGTGAAGTTCGATGACTTAGAGACCGTTGCTCTTATGAAGGAATGCAGTGTTGTGCTGCAATAGAAGTTACCTCCGATGCTTAAAGATCCTGGAAGCTTTACTATTCCTTGCACCATCGGAAACTTATCGTTTGACAAGTGTTTGTGTGATTTGGGAGCTAGCATCAATCTGATGCCCTTGTCTATTTTCAAGAAGCTTGGTCTACCTGATCCTAAGCCGACATATATGTCCCTGCAATTGGCCAATCATTCTATTACATATCCACGAGGCATTGTGGAGGATGTGTTGGTCAAGGTGGACAAACTTATCTTTCCCAGCTAACTTTGTAATTCTTGACTGTGAGGAGGATAAGAAGATTCCCATTATTTTGGGAAGACCATTCTTAGCGACTGGTCGAACTATGATTGATGTGTAAAAAGGAGAGCTTACGATGAAGGTTCATGATCAAAAGGTTACTTTTAATGTGATCAAGGCAATAAAGTTACCCACAGCTAAAGAGGATTGCTTTAAAGTAGAGTGGGTCGACTCTGTCATGAATTCGGAACTTGAGCAATTGCCAAAGTCAGATACCTTAGAGAGATCCTTAACAGGGGAATTTGATATTGAAGATGAAGAAGGAGCAGAGTAAATGCAGGTTATGAATGCACCTCCATGGAAGAGGAAATTGGATATGCCATTCGATTCTCTTGGGTTAGCAGAGCTGAAAATTTCTCAGGAGCGTCTCGAGCTGTCTATTGAAAATGCTCCCACACTTGAGCTCAACTCACTACTAGATCACTTGAGTTATGCATTCTTATGTGCAACCCCTGAAAAGGGGTTGGGATATATTTTTGATGATGAAGAGGGTGGCCGAATGGATCCTCCTATGCCTATAGAGGGTTTTTCTCCTGTGCAGCAGGTAGTTGATAGGACTGGTATTGGTGACGAGCAGTACATGCGATTGACTAGGCGTATGGAGGTCATGCATGACATTCACCGTCATTTTGCTGCGGATTTGACACACGCTCTCGGTACTATTTTCCGAGCCACTCGTGTCGAGGTTGATTAGCCACCTGATCCTCCACCCGAGGGGGGTGATCTTTCCGACGACTAGGTATGCCTGAAATCCTCATTATTACCTTCAATGAGGATATTGAAAATTTTAAGTTTGGGGGTGATAATGTAAGGATTAGTTTGTGTGTGTCCATATAGATTCATGTTGCATGTTTAGTTGTATTTCATTCATATTTTTGCATGATTGTTTATATAGTACATATTTGTTTATATTTTTATGTGAGTTCATATAGTTGCATGTGCATGCATATAACATGATCCCTTAGGTTGAGCTATTTCTATCTAATTAGTTGATGTTGATTTGAGTGTGGTGATGCTGAATAGAGGGTTATTTAAGTCTAATGAATTGATTTGCATGCCAGGAAAAAAAATCACAAGCCTTATAGGATTGCTTTTGAGCTAGATCATGATCATATTTCTTTAGTTGTTGATATTTAATCACTTGTTTATATCTAGATTTTTTGGTATTCCCGTAATGACGTAAAACACTGATTTTTAAACTGGAGAAAAACTTGGATTTCATTGCTAGTTTTTGTAAGGCTAGGCGTCAAATGGCTAGTAGCCGGCTCATATTTTTATGAGTAGTCTAGGGTTGAATGAGACGGAGCGAAACGCACTCATTCAGAAATTGTTAAAAAAAGAGGAAAAAAAGAAGAAAAAAGGAAAAGAAAAAAAAGTATGTGTTTATGCATAATTGATCAAGAGTGGGCTCTTTAATACTCGAGTTATTAAGTTCTAGGGGACTTTGTGCCTAGTGACCTAAGGCTTTTATAGTCTGGGATCCGCTAACCAAACGCTCGCTACATGGGTATTATTGTATAAGTCTTTTGGGACCTCATTCATTGCACGATCAAATAAGCATCTTTGTTATGTGTTCAATAATAGCATGAATCCTTGTATAACTCTAGTAGAAAGGAGGTGTTGAGAGTCATTATGCATTTTACGTCTATTCTGTTTATAAACTTGTGATTTTTTTGATGATAAGATGAGTATGGTTGTTTATCTAGTATCAAGAGTATATCTGTTAAGCGTTGCACACACGCACGTTTCTGGTTTCTGAGTTGGTTTGTGGGGTTTATTTGAACTCTGTTAAAAGTCATTGCATTATTCAAGGCATTCTCTTGTTGGTTGGTTATGGTTATTCTGAGGGGATCGAGTGCATTATCATTTAGTTGCATTCACGTAGTTGCATTCATGCATTAGGTTTATTTTATAGATTTGAGTCTGTTTATGCTTGAGGACAAGCATCGATTCAAGTTTGGGGGTGTGATAAGTGGATTTTATATCTACTTGGAACGCTTCATTACAGGCTTAAGTTACTGTTTTTGACTCAAGTTATTGGTATTTTTGATGTGTTTTTATGTTATTGTATTTTAGGCATCAGTTAAAGGAAGAAAGAAGCTTTTCAAAGAATTATGCTGAAAAAGGATCAGAATTGGAAGCCTAATCCATTCTCAAGTTGTAGATAATCTCGTTAGCTTCATGTGGGCAGTTGAATCGCCTAATTCTGACGAGCAGAACTCAAGATACGGCCAAAAGAAGAAATATCGGAATTTTTCCAGAAGGTAGGCGCGGCCGCGCCAGAACCAGCGCGCCTGCACCCGGTTTCCGCCCCAGAATCCTTATTTTAGTCGAAATTGAAGATTTTGAGAGTCTTGGTCATCCTGGAGCCTATATATACCAATAAAAAGACGTTTTTAACAAGGAGACCTGGGAGAGCAATAAGAAGACCTAGAGAGCACGAGACGGCTACGGAGAAGAAGACTTTTATTTTCTTTGATTTAGGCGATACTTGGATGCTTGTTTTCGATTTGTCTTTGAACCCTAGTACTCTTATATTGTTTATTATTATGCTTTCATTGGAACCCATGGTGATGATGAGTTCGATTATGAACAAATTATTATCGTGGGGTTATAACGGATTTACTTATGGATTTCTATAGTTAATTTGTTTCAATATCTTGGTATGTGGTGATTGATTGGTTGTGCTTATTCGTCTTATGTGTGTAGCTAACATATAAGATAGCGTGTTAAACTCTATTGAAGCGAAACTGAATATAGAGGTTTAGAACTTGTCATACTAGCATAGGTTCATGTATAATTGTTATGCATAATTCGTAGGTAATTTTAACCATCTTACTTGCCCTATGTAATCAAGATAGATAACTTGCGCATTAAACCTTTATGTTGTCAAATTCTATAGACATATAGGGTCTCAACATAATTGGTGTCTATTCAGCTTCAATCTCTTTTGTGGATGTCTGGTAGTAGGGTATTCGTGCAACAAAAGTTGGTGTTTACTAGTTTCGTGTTATCTGATTAATTCTCATCACCATCACATGCTAAAGTTAATAACAATGACTTTGAATGAAGTAGTAATGAAGTTAGAATCCCATGTTTGTCTCAAATAAGTAATTCAACTTAATTCTCTTAGTAATACTATTTAGTATAATCTCTTAGTTTAATCAAAACCCAAATTGTTATTTGTCATAGCATTGAACAATAGCCATACCATTGTTTCATAGGTGCATAATCTTAAGTTAACTAAAAAGAGTCTTTGTGGGAACGAATCAGATTTATATCTTATACTACTTGCGAACGCGTATACTTGCGTGTAATTTAGCGCGTGTTTTCGCTATAACAGTTTCGAATAATTACATTCTTGGAAACATTGCTTATTGATTGGATAAAGTTATCCCGAGGGGATCGTTTCATTTTCACGTAGTTGCATTCATGCATTTGTTTTTTTTAGTGTTGAGTCTGTTTATTCTTGAGGACAAGCATCGATTTAAGTTTGGGGGTGTGATAAGTTGATTTTATATCCACTTGGAACGCTTCATATCGACTTAAATTGGATGTTTTGGACTTAAGTATGTGGTGTTTTTTATGTGTTTTGTGTAATTGCATTGCAGGGCGCTAGTCAGGGGGAGGAATTGAGTTTTATAATGATTTTATGCTAATAAGAGGTCAGGAATGGAGTTTCGGGAGATCGCACGAAGAAAGGAGTGCAAAACAGCAAAAATCAGAAGTTTGGTCAGAACAACAGCGCACCCGCACCAAGCACAGGGCGGCCACGCCAGTGTGTCAGAAAGGTAGCGCGCCCGCGCTAGAAGCGGGGCGCCCGTGCCAGTATAAAAACTCAGAATCCTGATTCTACTCTGATTTGAAGATTTGTAGAGTCCAGATCCACTTGGGGCCAATATATAAAGATAAAAAGATGTTTTTACCAACAGGGAACCCAGGGAGAGCATAACAAAGACCTAGAGAGCACAAGACGGCTACGGAGAAGAAGACCTAGTTTATTCATGTGTATTCTTTGATTTAGTCGATACTTTGGATGCTTGTTTTTGTTTCATTCTAAACCTTAGTACTTCTATATTATCTCGTAGTTTTCTGAACTTAGTTACTATCATGTTTTCATTGGAACCCATGGTGACGATGCGTTCGATCATGAACTAATCATTTTCATAGGGTTCTAGCGGATTTACTTATGGATTTCAGTAGTTGATTCTTCTAAATCTTTAGTGTGTGGTGATATATGATTTCCTAGTTTGGTTGTGCTTATTCGTCTTTGATGCGTAGCTAACATCTAAGATTGTTTGTTAATCTCTATTAAAGCAACAGAGAATATAGAGGTTTAGAACTTGCCATGCTAGCATAGGTTTATGTATGAATTGACATGCATAATTCGTAGTGTAATTTTAACCATCTTACACACCCTATGTAATCACGATAGATAACTTTCTCTTAAACCGTTATGTTTTCAATTTCTATAGACATATAGGGACTAAGCATAATTGGTGTCTACTTAACTTCTATCTTGATTGTGGATGCTTAGTAGTAGGGTATATGTATATCGAAAGATAGCGTATACTAATTTCGTGTTATCTGATTAGTTATCATCACCATCGCATGCTATTGATAAAGACATAAACTTTGAATAAAGTATTTAATGAAGTTTGAATCCCATGTTTTATTCTCATACAAGTAAATCACTTTTAATCTCTTAGTTAATGCATGCTAGTATAATCTCTTAAGTAGTTAATCAATTCCAACTTGTTACTTGTCTTAGCTATGAACGATAATCATACATTGTTGTATAAGTGCAGAATCTGAACTTAACTTAAACCAGTCCCTATGGGAACGAACTTGACTTATATCTTATACTACTTGTGATCACGTGCGCTTGCGTGTGTTTTAGTGCGAACACAACTCCTAGATAACAAAACACTGACTATCTTGAACGAAGAGAATGGTCGAGTCCAATTAAAATATTTTAGTTATCTCAAAGCAAAGAAAATAACCGAGTTAAATAACATTAAAAAAATCACGTTTTGAGTAGCTCCGCTTCTCATAATTTTTTATTAAGGTCCAACCACTACGAATGAATATACTTAAAATATTTTCTAAAATATTTTTACTCATCCGAATAATGAAACAGTTATCGAAGTCAATAAAGGTAGTTAAATTCGAACAAGAGATTTAACTGAAAAGAAAAGAATGTGGTTGACCTGAAAAAGGAAATCAATCCTTAAATGAAATATGTAAACGAGTCATTTAGAACAAAAAAGAACCACTAGAATTGAAGAATCAAGGTATATGATTCCACAAAATATTTTTTATGTTAACAATATTTTTCTAAAAATAAGAAAGGCTTCTCCAAAATATGGCTAATAATAATTTTGGAATAAAATAACTCTTGAGAGAAAATATAAATAAAATGTTCAAAACAAAATCATCTTCCAAGAGAGAATGGGAATTAGTAAACTTGCGTCATTTCGCCCGCACACAAAGCAACTCGAAATAAATTAAAATAATTAACGGGCTCTCTGTTTATCGATAAATCCAAATTCCGCGAAATAGAATTTCTATAAAATTCATACACAAAATAGGAAATATTAAATAATTTTTAATAAATGATTCTATCATACTCGCACTTACGTTATTATATGAATATCATTTCATTAAGACATTTAATTATGACTTATATCCCATTTTGATAATTATTCGTCATGCATATTATATGAGTTTAACCGGTTTATTTATTAACAATCACCCGAGTGTACTACTCATGCATCTTTAAACTTATTTTAAATTTATGTTAAAGTTCATCAATATTCTAGTAACACAATTTTTCAACTTATTAATTTTTATTCTTATTATAAATTTCAACAATTTATTAACTATTTTCTCAACAATTAACCCACTTTAAAATAATAATTCATTCCATAATTTATAATTTACCTATAAAATATCAATCTAAATAATCAATAAACCAATTAAATATTTTATTCCTTTTTATTTTTATCCCAACTAATATTTATTATTAACCAAACATTAGAGCATTACTAATGACAACATATTTATATTACCTTCATCATCCCTCTCATTAATCTATTTTAATTCTAATTCTGATTTAATTAATTTACCCAATTAAATGGAAATTAATTTTAAATTAATTATAGTATCATCCCCAAGTCATCCTTAGATCACCACGCCATAAGTGGCCTGATGCAATACTTTTTGAAAAATATTACAAGCATTTCGTTGTAGTAGCTAAGAAATTTATGTGCTATTGTAACACTACTAAATTTGTGTTACAGTATCCGTAAAGCTAGTGTTGCATGGATGTATTATGTTACAATGGCTACTCTATTTTTTAAAAAAATATTAAAGTAAATATGTTATCATAAAATTATAATTATAATTATATTTTGGATTATTTTTGACTATAAAATGTCATACATAATATTATTAAAATTTAAAAATTTATTATATTTTATTTCAGAAATAAGTAATATTAAATTTGAATAAAATAATGCATTTTTAATATATATATATATATATAATTATATAATTAATAGTTTTATTAATAAAAATTAAAATTAAAAACAGGCAGGACACGATTTTCACTTTTCTAGGCGAAATGGTGTGAGCGATAATATTTCCCCAAACTAAAACACACATTTTATACTCCCCCAAACACCCCTGACTTATAATTTCACCTCTCTCGTCACTCTCTTTTAACACCACCTCTCTCTCTCTCAACTGATACACACATATTATCTCTCTCTCTCTATATCTAAACTGATACACATAACATCGAATTAAGAATCACTACAAGAAAAATGTCCGTAGACATCGGTTTTTGGCCAATGTCTATGTTATTTGCAACCGATGTTGATGACGGTGATATCTATTCTACACATCGGCCATACACCGATGTCTTTGACACCATTAGGCATCGTTTCTGGCTGGCTGATGTCCATGTATTGATTTTTTCTAAAAACTGTTAGAAATAAATAATTTAATAAATGAATTACACATATTACAACATATTAAACATATAATGAGCTATGTTTTTTGCCACATAGACATCATATATTTTCTTTTAGGTGATGTAAAACCAGTTATTAAACATCGATTTCTGTCATAAAAGGTGATGTTTATTTTGCTGTTAGACATCAATTTTTAGATAATTAAAGTGATGTACATTTGTTTATTATACATCGATGTTTAGAAAATAAAAGTGATGTATATTAAAGCTGTAAACATCATTATTTGTTAAAAAAATCTGATGTATTTGTTAATATTATACGTTCATTTCCGAGTTTATATTAACTAAGTTGTCACCTTTGATTGCATAAATAAAATAAAAAACTGGAATATATAATTATCATACCATTCAGAAAATAAACCAACTAATTTTCATCCAACAAAATCATATATCATCATTAATCCGCAAAACACTTGAAAAGAAAAAGTTAAGAATATTCTGAATTTTTTTAATCAATTGATACACTATGTGTAGATTGGTTATGTTGATTTATCTTCATTGTTGGCTCAACAACATAAACAAACTCTAGAACTTCATGTCTGCCTTTTAAGTATTCTACCCACCAAAAACAAAAACATAGATGGTCCTTGTACTTGCTTTGTTGAAGTGACATTAGTGCACATAAGGCCAACATTACCTAGACTTTCATCAATTAGTTCCATCAGCGTTTCTTTATTTTTAAGATCATTACCCTGTGAAAAAAAAATGAAAGCCCATTGAAAACTTCATCAGAAACTACATGATATATTTTGGGATACAAAGGTAAATAAAAAGGAAAGTGGTGTGTAATGTCTATCTACCGTCTCCTTAACAATCACACCCTGCATTCTACTTCACACGCAACTTTTTATTTTAATAATGTTTAAAAATGTATGCATTATGTGGGATTCAAACTCCTGTAGCTCAGCTGAAAAGTTATATATTACAATTATATATTAAGCAAATGAGAAGGCTGATATTATAAATCAGGTCTAAAAGTTGAATCTTAAAAACCAGGAAGGGAAAAGACTAAAAACAATCTTAATCATGACTTTTTAAGTTGAGCAAATTAGTTATAGATGCCAAACACAAGAAAGATATGTCAGATTATATGTGTTGATTAACATTATACAAGTAATATATATAACTACTTAATCTCGCCACTGTGATAACAAATAACTGGTCTGCAAAAAACTCTGAGAATTACTAAGTCGTAGAATGCGTATAGAGGCATACCAATATTCAGTATGTAAAGATCATTATAATATTCTTCATGGGAAGTGTTAGAAGACTTGCTACATCCACGTCCACCATATATGAAAACTCGTTTACCAATAAGCACAACAGTGTGACCTTCCCTTGTGATTGGTCCCTCGCCTCTTATACATGGGGGACTTCCACCCTTCGATGCTGTGAAATTTACTCCGAAATTAAAAAAAAACAAAATAAATAGTATAATATAAAAATGATGACTATGTAACATGTCAAGAATTGTTCATTGCCAACCTAAAGAACCTAAAATAGCAGACTATTAAGAAGAATCAACAAATGCAAATTTGTAGCCACATGGATACCCACAGGTGTAAAATATATGCAAATCCTTAAGAGGGTCTGTTCCATCTGTCCCCCCCCAAAGATATAATTGTAATCAGCGTAACCTATTCTTAAAAACAAATTACTTTCTTTTAAAAACATGTGATAGCAAAAGGTACAAAGCTAAACTATCAGTAACTTCAAAGGAGCATTATTATAACATAAAGATTATCTTTTTCTCTCCATATAAACTTCAAATATATGTACAAAACCTCTGCTTATCACAAACATCAATAGCAGTAAGTACAGAGAATCAACTTACATTATTTCAGCATCAGGTCCATACTTAGCAAACTAAACCATTATTTCCCTTCCATCAACAACTTTCCCTGCACAATCAACAAACTCACATCAATCACAAATGACCTCAACACGAACAATAAATACATAAAACCACCAAATTAATAAAACATCACAAAAAACTTGCCATTAAGCATTTCCATAGCCTTTTGAGCCTCGTCAGCACACTTATACCAAACAAACTCAAATCCTCGTGAATCACCAGTCCTAAAGTTCATTTTTTTAAAGGTAATTATGTACAAAGAATCATATTGTACTTTCTGGAAATAGAATACTAGGAAGTAAACTCCAAGAATCAGAGTTAGACGAGTAAAAATGCGAGCCTATAAGAGGACCTTAAAGCAAATTTTAAAGAAATAGTAAATTCTAAAGATAATTGAGTTAGGGTTCATTACCTTCATTACATCTAGGAAAGCCTTTGCTTGATGTAGTGGCATTCATTCCCTTGAGATAAACAATGTTGGGTTCATACCAAAAGCATAAATTAGTAACACCAAACGATGCTCCAATTAGGGTTTTGATTTCAAAAAATCACCAATTAAAAAAATTAGGGTTATAATTTAACAACCCCAATTTCAAACTACATACATGCTTACAATTATATGAACTTATCAATTAAAAATTCGCAATAACCAACCAAGAAATGCGAGACCAATCGAACTTATCATCATACTAATTAGTGTTGAGAGAGGGTATAAAAGTTGAGAGATAGAGGTGAGAGTTGAGATAGAGAAGATTAGAGGCGAGAAATTGAGAGAGAGGTGAGTGTCGAGAAAGAAATTTAGGGTTCTTGATGGTGAGAGGCGAGAGAGAAATTTAGGGGGAGGCGAGAGAGAGAATTGGCAGAGAGGGGATAGTTTAGAGAGTAAAAGTCGAGTGAGAGAGAGACATAGATTTTAGGTTTTACTTATTTTGGTGATAAGCGGGCAAACAATTGACTAGGGGGGAATTAGGCTGGCGCGCATTCAATTTTTTTTAGGTAATCTTAGACATCGGTTATAAAATAATCAATGTCTTGAAACAACATAGATATTAGATTAACACGAGATGATGTTATTTCCTTTTTTAACATCAGTGTACTCAACAACCGATGTCTATTATGTGATGTCTATTCAACTTTTTCTTGTAGTAAATGGATTGGAGAATGGTAATAAAATACATAGACACGTACCGTTTCTCCGATTAGGGTTACTAACTTTCGATTTTACCATTTCTCCAATTAGGGTTACTAACTTTTGATTTTGTTTCAATTTGCAGGAGATAAGGGTTTCATAAATTGGGGATTTTGTTATTTCCTTAATTAAGTGGTAAAAACTAACAGTTTAATAGCTTTAAATTGAATTTTTAATAGTTTTAAAAACAAGATCGAAAGAGGATTTGAAGAACAAATCGAAGACTTGGTATTTTGATCCATGTTTAGTGCTCCAGTTTGAAGGTAATTACTAAATTTTATATTTGTATGATTTAGTTGAATATTTATTTAATTCAATTCAGACTTTAGTTGAATATTTACTTGATTTAATTTCTTGTTGGATGATGAGTTCTATAATGGGCTTCTGATTCAATGTGATGTCATTGGTGTTTTCCCTATATGAAGGCTTTTGATACATTTCCATATTAGGTAGTTGTATAATATTAGTGGAAGTATTGGAATCTGTCTTTAAATCGGAGAAGAGCACTGTAATACAATCATCACTTTTAGTTGTATTATACGTTAGTAAAGCTTTTTTGGTTAATTTTTGTTGAAGTTATTATTCCATGGCTTCCAACTTCCAAGTACAGTATTATAGTACTAAGACAGAGTGGTGGTCAGTCTTCTAAAAAATCATAATGTAAAAAATGCATGTCGATTATTAATAAGGCTTGTTGAGGTGTGCAATCCTTAATTTGGGTTATTTTAAATTAAACATTTAATGTAACACAGGTTTTGTAATATGGACATAACAATCTCTTTATTGTACAAAAGAGAGAACTTACATATGACAAGCAGTTCAGGTCA
The DNA here is from genome assembly GCF_009905375.1 of Apium graveolens. Lineage (NCBI taxonomy): Eukaryota > Viridiplantae > Streptophyta > Magnoliopsida > Apiales > Apiaceae > Apium > Apium graveolens. The sequence continues at coordinate 292,097,829 of NC_133651.1, forward strand.
ACTTATATAATCGAGGTATTGATTTTATTCCTATTTTTAAATAACAATTATGTCTTGTATTTTGATCTGTCATTGTAGTTGCTGCACTATGATCATCACAACAGTTTAGGCCATTCTCTACAAAATAAAAAGGAAGGCTTCCCGAGTTTGAGAATTCTAAATGGGCTGATGTCGATGTTTTGAGACAGAGCTCAAGGTACGTCACTAATTTCGTTTACGTATCATTATACGTGAATAAAGTCTATTTTCATGTGTCTATATTCCACTATAAAATCTGCAAACACGTGTATATATCCATGCTTCCTTATTAGTTATCCAAGCAAAATAGCACTTGCGCATTTTTTTAGTTTTATCGATACTGGAAGTAAGTTCTATGTTGTTAATTTAGAAGAGGTTGTTTAAGAGCAAAACTAACAAGCCTCCCATTTTGCTTTTGAGGTTGAACAGATTTATGACTGGAAATGTATTCATTTCACTCCCTTACTACTTCTTCTTCATGTTTAGCGTATGTGAGGCCATATTGGAAGAAGCTAAGACTGTTATTCAGATAAATGTTTAACAGATCATTAAGTTCCTTGCTTACCTTTTTAGATGTTAAATTGATAAATGTAACTGCCTTAAGTAACTTAAAGAATTGGATATGAAAGAGCGTGGTTAAGAATAATTTGGGTGTTGGAAATTCCTGCTTCCACTCGTGCAGTATCTTGTAAGTGTATAAGTTAAATTTAGCCAAATGTATGTGAAATTTTTTGGACAAAACCAAAGTTGGGACTCTTACATGTATGCAGACATTACCTTTACTCAGAATACGAGGGATATTTTAAGTTTTCACATTTAGGTTTATCTATAAGTAGCTAAAATTGAAGCGAATGTTTTTTAAAAATTTTACACGATATGTTATGTAATTGAGCAATTTCTACAAGCTTCATATATAGTAGTTATTATAATATTATTCATATTTCATTGTAATTATAATTTGTTTGTTTTACTTATATGTACCAGGAAATTTAACGGATAAAAGCGATGTGTATGCATTTTGTGAAGCTCAAAGAAATGAAGTTATTTAGAGTACGAGATAGTTTACTGCTCTAGAATTTGGCAATAGACTTGATCCAATTGAAACTTTATAGGTTATATTTACCTAATAAAGTTCATGACTTGCAAGTAAATAGGCATGACCATGGAGCTAATTAATCATTATTTGCTCCTGTTTATCAATCTATATAAAAACTAAATAGCATAACCTAACGTTTAACATTGCTAACGACATTTTTTATTTTACTGTGTAACCTTTATGGCTATAATCACCAGAAGCTGAAAATTTGTTGTTGTGCTTTTACATGTTGCAGTTCAGGAGAGATTGTTAGTTCCGCTTTTCATGGTCACCTCATCATTGATGTTGAGATTTTGGATTTGGATCTGAAGGTCTCTCTAACAAATGTGAGTACATTAGAAGATTATGTGTTTAAAATTTCCATTTGACTGAAACTAAAAAATTCATGCACAATGCGTCTTATTTATATACTAGATTATTGGGTGAACCTTAACTTATTTTTACTGTAGTTATTTGTCCCTTTATAAGAATATTTTTTAACTATCTTTTTCATCAAAGAATTATTCAGAATGTGCTCAAAGGTTGAAGCAGAAAGATGCATCTTTTAAGTTCTTTACTTTTTTTGTCATATAATACAGGGTTGGGAAGCCACCTCTATACGTACATGACGGTAATGTTTATTCATAATCAGGTATCATATGTATATATGTTAGGAAGGCTAAAATGTATGACTTAAGGTGCCAAAATTACTGAATAATTATTTTATATATTTTTTTTGACCTCAATAATGATGTTTATCTTATATTTTGTTATGTATTGTGACATACTAACAATTTTTTTAATTTTAATTTAACAATTATATAGAGATGGAACTTGTGAATGGTCAGTGGGCCTAAAAATATAAAAGAAGTATAAAAGGTTAAACAAAATATTGTATAACTTATATGAACAACCTGGTCATGTTCCATCGAACCAACACTGAGTGTTTCTTAGTTCCGGTGTTTATATGAATCATGTCTCTTAAATTAACAATCCTTGGAGTAATATTATTAAAAAACTTTTAATTTATTTTTTTAATAATCATGTTGCGTTGTGTATATTCTTGTAGGTATATGGTTTCTCATGGCTTATGTTGTTGTCGGGACTTTTAGTACTTTTCAAGGTCCATAGGATAAATTTGAAGTTTCTACGACTCGGGATAAGAGCAGACTCCAAACATCTTAGTATCATATCATTGTGTTGCTTATATTAGTATTGAGATTATTGTCTGAACGGGAAAATATATTTTGAACTATTTGTAATTCATTATTGCATTTTCCTATTGTATTATAACAAATAATATTTTATTATATAAAAAATATTTTTACATTAATCGCTACTATTTCTTAATTACAACAAATTAATATTACAAAAGATAGAACATAGTGTTACAGTAGGCCATGTGGACTCCGGAAGTGGGACCCACTTCTGCAAAAGTATTTCAACCTAATGTAACATTTATAATCTGTTACAATTAACATTAGGGTCATATTGTAATACTTTTCTCTATATAAAAAATAGACAGTTAAATTGTTATAATAAGAGGCCTGATGTAATGCACGCAGGTGTAAAGCCTCATAGTGTTACAATAAAACTATTGTAATGCTTTTTTGGCCTATTGTAACTGTAGAAAGGCATTATATTGGGCCACTTATGGTGTAGTGTATCATCATCATCATCCTTGATCCTCCTCACTCATCGCCACCATCCATAATGGTCGCCGGCGGTGTCTCGCCGCCGCTGCCTTCCCCCACCCCCCCTCTGTCTCAAGAATCTCTCCCGATCTCCTCCTCGTTCTTCATCTTGTCAATATCATCGTCACCACCACAACAGTGATGACCTACTTTCTCCCTGCTGCAAATCACACAAACGCACACCATACGCACACACAAGAAACCCCCATGCACTCTCTCCCTCAATTTATCCATCCACCTCTCACACACTTTTAACACAATTCTGCACACTCACCTGTGACTCGCTTACACTCACATCCACTCACTAAAGCACAATCACTCGTCCAATTCACACACACAGTCCCCACCATCATCCTCTCCTAATCTCTCGTTTGCCCCCGATTTTTCTTTCAAAAATCAGCCGAAAACAACTATCGGTGACCTTGCCTCCGTGGTGATTTCATCTCCTCTGACTACCTCCACTCTCCGCACATACATAAACACAAACCTCAACCTCACCGCATACCAAATAATCAATGGTTTTTAACAATTTTCAGCACAGTACCAAAGCCCTAATTTGATGTATAAACCCTAGTTAACAAGTTTGCTATACGTAGCGTTTAAACAAAAATGAAGCCCAATAAAAGTCCAATTTACTCTAGCCTTAATCACCTTAGTTGATTTGAGAATATTACACTTAAAATTTCATAAACAAAATTAAAGAAAAGCCAGTTGATGAATGCTCTCCTAAATTGTAGTATATCATCTCATTCTTTAAAATTAATGAATAAAATTTATAAGAAAGTAAAATTGGGAGTCATTACCTTAAGTAAATTGAGAAGATAATGAATCACTCCTTTGGTGAATATTTTCAATTTACCCTTGATTCTTCAACCTTCTATCAAACTCCGAATCCCTAATTTTTCTCTTCTCTAAATGGTAAGTGTGTATGAATCATAAATGGGTTGGGATCATAACGTATATTTTTATAAATTATTATAATTAAATATCTATTTTCTAGAGCCTTCCAACAAAATATTTTTCTTAGCTTCCTAGATAAGCCACATTAATAATTTTTTTTTATTTGTTTCTATTAAAATTCTCATCTCTATAATTTTCTAGCAAAATGTCTTTCTCTAGATTTTTCTTTGCAAAATTTCTCACTCGAGATCTTTCTCACATAAATATCTATCATAAAATATTTTCCTAATATTTAGTTGGTCATTCCTAAAGTTCTATTATCATTATAACTAAATCTCTTAATTCTAAATTATTAATAAATTTTAAGAAAATTATTATAAATATTATTATTCAAATTAATTTATTATAAAGGTACCGCTAACTGCATTTATAAACTAATTTATAAAAATAACTAAAATTATTAATTTTTACCGAATTAAAAGATTTTAAATTAATTAAATAAAATAAAACGAATTATCTCATAGCATTAAATTTCTCCCCATAAATAAAATATTATTCTCACGAATCGAAATGATCATTTTAAACACACTTTGTTATCGCCTTCTCAATTTATTAAATGCACTATCATCATTTTACGAGTTTATTGTTTTTTAATAATCTAGGTGTGGGCGCGTATTCCAAAATTTTCCACTTGACACTAAATAAACTAACTTTGGAGTGATTTCAATTTATAGAATACATAGAATAATATTATATACTTGCAAATTCAGCGGTCGTTATATTCTCCCCTCCTTATAGAATTTCGTCCCATGAATCACACTCGTTTGAACAAATAAGGATATTTCTTTTGCATTCTCTCTTTCCAATTCCCATGTAGGTTCTTTAATTGTGCAATATCTCCAAATGACTTTTACCCATGGTACTTATTTCTTTCCCGTCGCCTATACTATTTGGTCCACGGTCTCTTCTGGTTGTCTCTCGTATGCATCAAACAAGTTGTCCATCCTTGGTAATTGGGTATTTATTCTTACTTAATATTTTGTTCAATTTGGGATAATCAACACCTATTATCTTAGTCTTTTCCAATGTTTTCAGTTCTGTTCTTAGTTGTTCAGAGTCTCTAGGCCTTAAGCTACGTAATGCTTTTCTACCTAATGGAAATAATATTTTGAGTTTCGTATAACTCAAAATATCAACTAATCACTTATGTATATGACAAGTCAAGGAAAAAATTATGTGTAGTCATCCTCTGTTTGGTTTATTGGTTTTAGTTTCTGATCCGATACATACTCGCTTTGGTTTTCTTCAAATTTATCTCGAGGGTCATTCACATTCTTTAGTTTGGTAACACCTTTATAAAAAAATTGTTTTAACATTTTGGACTATATTGCTGGATTTTCAAATGAATCTTCTGCGGATCTCAATACTTAACTAGGGGATATTACGCATATATTTTAATGATGTAATTCGCGAACTTGTGTAATGGTATCTCCGAATTTCGCGATCTATACACGAAATTACTTTTTGACATTCTTATTTCCTGAATGGAAAATTCCACTACTATAATGTTTTATTATTTCCTTTTGTAACTCTTAAGCATTAATCCTTACAGTAATCCCGATAAATTCGTATATTGGTCAGATAGAGGCATGCGCATAATTAAATCAATGAAATCTTTTATAAGAGGGTTAACTGAGAAATTAACATGATCACTGAACATCTGATACATTGTGATTAGAACCATTGTCAGAGACATAAGGTGGCTAGCTTTTAGTACTCTAATGACACGCAACAAACCAATCAGTGGCGTCCCACCCGACTTCTGTCTTATAGACAAACAGTCTTTTATCCCTTATATGAATAGGGTTGTTTATCTCAGTGAGGAAGCTATCAATGATTAAGGACGAATACGCGAAAGATTTATAGTTCCAACAGTTTATATATATATATATAGGTATGTGATAAGGTTACTTTCCGAAATTTGTTGAGCTCCTGGGGAAAAATATATGGTGACCTCAATCTCATTAAAATCGATTTGATTGAACCATTGTTAAGACTTTCTTTCTTCTTTTGTCCATGCAACGTAATCCGCTTATTATCTTGCTTGTTCAAAATTACCTGCTTATGATGATAATTGATTTAAACGTCCTACTCTATTTAACTAGTTCATTCTTATTACATTCTCTAACTTAAAAAAATTGAGATCAACAAAAAGGTATTTTCCTTCAGGTTCTACATTGTAGTTGGATATACTTGACCGACGTTAACAATTTTCTTTATTTATGATCAGGTTTTACCTAAAGAATCTGACTCAATACCTAAATTATTTACAAAAATTTTAAATATAAAGATTTGGTATCATCAAAATCAACCAAAAGACATGCACCTTCATAATTTACTAGAAATGTACCTGCTATCTCATTATGAGCATTAATAGTATCCTTGACTGTCAGGCTAGAAATGTGTGCAATAGTTTTCTTGTTTGGAGGTGCCATGAGTCTAAGTACAGAGTATTCCTTTGGTGCTGGATTTTGATAGTCCTTATCCATGTGACCCTTCTTTCCACAAGAGTAACACACAATCATCCTCTCTTTGCAGTTATATAAAAAGTGTCCCTTTATCCACAGTTGTAGCAAATGATGTTCGGCTGGAGACGCTCTCCAGAGTGCCTATTCCCACAAATCTTACATCCAGGTAAAGGTGGCCTATATTGAGTTAAATTGAATATCTGAGAAGCTCTTAATCTCTGTTCGCCTATATGGTTATCAATATTCTCAACTCTTCTAGGAGCAACATTATCTTCACGTTTCACAAATGGTCGTTTTTCGGTCTGGTTTCCAAATTTTCTTTCAAAGTTGTTTCCTTCTTGTTTCTGAAATTTCATTTTCTTCACGTTCTTGTCCTTTGGGTACAACTCGATACCATTTTCTACAATAGCGGCCTTTTGAACTAAGGTAGCAAAATTAGTGATTTCTAGCACCGCCACGCGATTTTGAATGTATGGCTTTAGGCCTTGCTAAAAACACTTGGCCCTCTTTTCCTCAGTATCTACATGGTGGGGTATAAACCTAGCTATCTACATGGTGTGAACTTAGCTTCGTATTCAGCTACTATCATATTTCCTTGTTTAAGCTCCAGAAACTTGAGCTCCATTTGATTATCCAAGTACTTTGAGAAGTATTACTCTAAGACTAGTTTCGTAAACCTAGTCCAAGGTATATGTATAGTCCTTTCCAATACTTTCTTCTCTTTCCACTAATAGTTGGCTTCGCCTTTCAGCATACAGGCAGCAAATATGGTCTTCTTCCCCTTTTTTACACCAACTATGTCAAAAATCTTTTCCAATTTCTCGAAGCCAAACTCTGACCTCAATAGGATCAGTGGTACCTTGAACTCAGCAGGGTTCAAATATTTAAACGACTTGAAACTAATAGTAGAAAGAGTCGGTGGCTCGGGATTCCTCTCCATTTAAGGTTGAGGATTCTAGGTGAGCTATCTGAAAAAATCCACTAACAATCTTATGGGATCATCGGGGTCTGGGGGGGAACCGGGTCTTGTCCTTGTCTTCGGTCTTGGTTTTATTATTGAGGTGGGGTATTATGACTTTGTTCCTCCTTAGGTAGAGGTTGTTGATTTTTTCTAGGTCTTCCTCTTGGTATCTTTTTACTATTAAGATTGAAATAAAAAGTTTTGATCAAAATAATTCAATGTACTCATGCTTGAAGTTGAAAATTTCAGAAAGTAAACATATATGAACCAAAACAGAGGTTTCTAGTAATTTCCTTAAATATTTCAATTTCGTGGTTGAATATTTTCAAGAAGTCCTTTTTCCAAAAATATGTCATCTGAACCTTGAGTAAAGTAAACAATGTCTTTCTAGCTTCTTTGTATAATGGGGTACAACTTCTTCTTCTTGTCCTTTTTATTGGGACAACTGAAGTTTTTCAAATATATCAGTTAAATTAATTTTTTAAAGGTCGTAGAAAATTTTATTTACGAGTTTTGGATTTAGAAAACTTAATGGTTCTGGTATAATCCAGTTTAAAGAAAACATTGATTTCCTATTAAGTTAATTTTACATTTTTAAAATTTATTTGGTTTTCTTATAGACGTAATTGTGAAACAGGTTTATAACTTATGAAAGTTTTTGGTTATCTAACATATCCAGGTAATGTCGTTATCCACTAAAGCGACTTGAATTAAAGTGCTATAAAATACGTCAACATTCTTAATATAACAGAATCATCAACCATCTGAGAATGGTAATATAGTATGCCGACAAAGCGAATATCAATAAATAACCAAAGTATCATCCTAATAGGCTAGGTCAAATATAAATACATCATAATGGTCTGGGTACATAATGATCATCTTGTTGGATAATGAATACAACACGGGGGAGGGGGGTTAATGTGTTTTAGACAATTTTAGTGGCTTTTTGAACTGTTATGAATGGTGAACAAAGTAATTTGTCTTGTAGAGATAATATGCTTTAACAGAAATAATAAAACATACACATGAACACACTATCTTTCAAAACTCACTTAATTTTATATAAAAATCAAGCTAGTGTTTTGCTACAAATTTATGGGTTCTTAATATGTTAAGAACTCAGCTTCTCTCTTGAGGGTTACAAGTCTTTTTAGATTACTTTGTCACTACTGAAATAAAGCATCCAGTGTTTACTTTATAGAACTGTAACCACTGGTTTTACACAGCATGCAATAGCACGTACTAAACCCTACTTTAAGTTAACTAAAACTTTCTATTTCTGGCTTAGTATATCTTTGCAAATCGTGCATGTCTGTGACTTCAACTTTGTCAGTTAATCTTGGACGTTGATCTTGTACTCTTCAAGTTGCTTTTGTAGACTTTTCAAATCAGTGATTGATTTGTTTGTTGATTGATAATCTTGGATATTTAACTGATCTGCACTTTGTACTTTGAGTTTTACCTCGAGATCTCCAATTTGGTATATAGAGAACTAGACATCTCGATAAGTATAATGGCTTATCGAGATCTCTTATTACTCTATAGTTGTTATGACTTATCGAAGTCTCTGAGTTTTTGAATATAAAATTGACTTGTCGAGATCTATGAGTTCTCAAGTATCATCTTGACGTATCGAGATCTCTGAGTTCTCCAGTGATTCCTCGAATGAACTTCACTTATCGAGGTCTCCATTTCTTTGCATGTAGAATTAACTTATCGATGTCTCTGAGTTCTCTAGTGATATTTTGATTGTCAATATCTCAGAGTTCTCTAGAAAAGAAATGACTTGTCGATATCTCCAATCTTTATGTCTTCAATTTGGCTTGTCGATATCTCTGAGACTTCTCTGTAGGCTTTTCTTGACGTCTCGATAAGTCATTCTGGAGTTCTCGAATTACTTCTCTATAACCCTTAATTTGTGACTTGTAGATTTCTTGACTTAAAATGTTTTTTCCCAAAACAAATTTATTCAACTCCAAGCTTCTTCACAAAGTCTCTGAGGTATGATCTTCTTCCAGAGTTTATTCTTAGGCTTGAGACTGTTTTACAGAAAAATACTCCAGTCTAATCTATTTTCATTTTTACAGACTTAAGTGATACAATACAAAATGCAAACTTAGATTATCATACAACTTACGTGGGGCTGTCAATTTGACTTAGTCTTGTTATAGTACAGGCATGTCTTGCACAATAATCTCCCCCAATTTGTGAGAAGATTGCTTATCACAAATTCATGCATGTTAACAAGACTAACCCCAATCTACAATGGAAAATAAACTTTACATACAAATTGACACAAATATAACACTCATACGTTAGGTGATTTCTTGAGTTTAACAGATACACACATCAGACAAATGTCTCATATCCAGTTTCTTCTCTAATGAGGTCCTTTAAGTATACAAGAATTTCCAGTTCCTCTATGATTGGTGTCCCTCTTAAAGATTCCACAAGTTTGAGTTTGTCATGTATTGAATAACTGCTCAGTAAATCAATCCTAAATCTTGAAAATGTGCCAGCTTTGATATTTAGAAATTTTCTATCCTTAGTAACTCTACTCATCCCTTTTGCCTTGAGATCTTCAGATTTTTTAATGTACATTTTTATCTCCTCATCATACTTTCTCCTCCTCTCCTCACTTTCAGCCTTGTTTCTTGCTCTTCTTTCTTCCCTTTCTACCAACAATTCAGCCAAAACAAATCTCCATGCCTTAGTTGCAGTGTCCTTATCCTTCAGTAAGCTTATCACTCTCTTGATTTCTGTAGTTGAAAAGGTGTCCATTAAATTGCTGCCAAGAAATGTGAAGGATCCATCCTGATAGTAGATTCTTACTTCCCTTAGTGTTACAGCCTACACTCTGACCATTTTTTCAGCTAATTGTTGAAAGTAGTCTTCATCTGAGATGCACCAGTTTAGAGGTAGAAAATCATTTTGATTATAACAATTCCATATGGCCCTCTCAGTGACTTGTATTTTCTTATGTTTCCTCCCAACAGATTTGTAGTGAATTTTGGTTGATGGCTTAGCAGAAGGTAGGTTTGATTTTTTTTAGAAATGTTTGGTTTGAGGTGATTGGTATTTTCAAAAAGTTGTTAGCAGTTTGTTTGTACAAGTATTTAGGCTTTGAGGTTTGAGGTGGTTTAGTATTTGAGTTTGTTGGCTTAGAAGGTTGAGCTTGGTTAATTTGGATTTTTAGGGTTTGTTGCTGTGGTTCTGAGCCATCTTACCTTTTCTTTCTCCTTCTCTCTTCTCCTCTCTTCTTGTCATCTCCCTTCTTCTCATCCTGCTTTTTGTCATTGCTACTAGTTGCCTTTGGAGACTGACTTGGATTTGAGCCAGAAGGTTTTTGCTCATCATGCTTCTGCTCATCATCATCCTTGTCATCTTTTAAATTAAATTGTGATGTTGGTAATATGGTGTCAGGATTCAGTAGGTATCTGTCCAAGATCCTTATCATCTCCACATCTTCAGCCTTATTGTTCTTTTTGTATTTTAGATCAGATTGAATAGTCATGATCGGCCTCATGTTTGATCTAATACAATTTTTAGGAATAGTAAGCTGTGTGCATTGTTTGGTTCTTGGACAGATGTAGGCCACCCCTTTATTTGGATATAGATAGGCTTCAGGAAAAGCTGCTATATGTGCATTTTTAAGCTCATGGAGTAGTTGGGTGTCCTCTGTGATGACAACATGTACTTTGTCAATTACTACATCTAGCTCAGATGCTCCTAAAGTTCTAAGATTTGGAAGAGACACCTGGAGACATCTATCCACACCATCATCATTGATATTCACAACAATCCTTTTCTCCAAAAAGTTATCAATCTTTACAACCACAACCCTGAGTTGATGTTCTTGGTCAAAGCTCTTTTGTAGGTGATGTAGTTGTTTTGAAGAGACATCCTTAGTACTGCAAGAAATTCACTGAATTCTTGATCTTGATTTGGTCCTTCTGCAGCCTTTAAAAGTCTTTCTTTTCCAACATCATAAGAGATTTGAGTTTTTGAAGAACTTTGACCATGCTAAGTTGTGGATATTTCCTTTGACTTACTAGCATCCCTGGATTGTTGAATCCTAGCTTCTATCTCCCCCTTAGTCTTGGCAACAGGCATGATGAGGGGAGTGGGTAATTCTGACCTCACAGACTCAGGAAGTGCAGGCAATGAAATATTGAGCTTGCCCATGATGGCTCCCAAAGAAACAGAATTTTGCATTTGTAAATGCTTGTTGACTCTACACCAGTGTAGTGAGAGCATGCACTTGAGCTGTGAGGTTGTCATTTGAGGATTGTAGAGTTGAGACTTGATTTTGAAGAACTTGAATTTGGAGATTTGTAGATGTGGAAGTAGGTGGTTGAGAGCTTGAAGCTACTGAGGATCCAAAAGTTTCTTCTAAAGCTTGTTTGATACCCTCCATGAGCAGTACAGAGGGCTTATATCTGCTTTGGTGAAGCTGGTTCAACTTGAGCTTTGTGTCATTTGAGCTTGTTATTTGTTGTTGAACCACTTCATGGAGAGCAATGAAAGACTGTCTAAGATTTTTGACATCTTTTTCCACAGAGGTTAGATCAAACCTTGCCATTTGGTCAGCAAAATGTTTAAACTTTGAGGTCATCTTGATTTGAGAAGGTATGATCTCATCCATCTTCTCTCTCACCAGCTTCCTTACCTTGTCTTCATGACCAGCCAACTTTAGTTCTAGAGCTTTACCAAATAGGTAAAAAGCCTTGAGTTGAGCTTTGTAAACTTCAGTGACTGCATCATAGACATCTTATGAAGTCAAGGCCTTGGCATTACTTCCTAGAATTGTGACATATTCATCTCTAAACCTAGGAAAGACCTGATCCATCTCCAAAACAAAATCCTTAGAAAGCCAAGCATCTACATTTCCATCTTGCTCAGCTTCATTTACAATTTTCTCCTTCTGCTTTTCAACTTTTTTATTGTATGTTAGCAGAATGGCTTGATAGTCCTGGTTGCACATATCTGTAGTAAGTAGATGCTGTGAAATGTTGGTCAGCCCAGAAATCTGCTCAACAAGAAGATCATTTACAGTTGTAGGTTGAGAGTTAGTTGTCTGCAACCATTGTGAAATGAGGTGGGGTTGTTGAGGTTGAGAAGTTGAAGGTTGATTTATTGGGTATGATGGTGACAAAGTAACAGAACCACCTGTGACAAGAGTCACATTTTGACTCACAGATTGCTCGGTGGTTATCACAAGTTATTTTTCTCCACTTGTAGTGGGAACCTCCAGTTGAATTGGAGGGGATGTGACTGGGTTACTGTCATGTGTACCAGTCTCAAACCCTTGTGCTTCTTGCAAAGCACTGTCACATGAATGTGATGACCTTGCCTCTCCCATAGCAGGGTCATTGACAATTATACTCCCAGCTTCAATTGTTAAGGCAATCTCAGCTAGGGTTTTGAGGGGAGTTGTTCCTGTGACAGGAACCTCCAATTGAATTGGAGAGGATTTAGATAGCACCCCCTCAGGAGTACTACCCTCAAACCTTATAGCCTGTGAAGGCTGATTTACACATAAAGGTGCATCTGTAACCACCATGGGGTCTTCAGTAAAAACTGATGAATCCCCCATGTTTGTGATGGTGTCATCAAGGTCTACCCCAGCTAGTAACCTCTCACCATCTAAATTTGGTGTCTGGGTGGTGAACAAGGTTTCTTGAACCAAGTCACTTGAGTGAGGTTGCACTTGAGAATCAGGTTCAAGTGCTGTGTATGAAGAAGAAATTTTAGATAGAAGATTTTGAATTTCAGAACTGAGTGTTGGCAGCTCCCCCTGAATAGATGAGGGAGTTTCAAGAGATGTGCTATCCTTGTGTGTGTCATCCTTATTTCTCCTACCATACACTTGGATTTGTTCAAGTGATGGTTGTGCAGACTCATTACAAGGTGCATTTGGGCTAATGCTCTTTTCAGTAGAGACATCATTTTGAGAGGGTGCCTCTAGAGTCTGTTTAAGCCCCTTGTTTACAACTACACCCTTTTGAGAGGATGCAGAGGTGGCTTGAGTGGTCAGCTCCAAGTTTTGTCAGTTTTGCCTGCTTTCTCTTTTTTTGCTCAGTTTCTATTTCCTAGATAGCATTGTTAGCTTGGTAGCAAGTTCTTCCAGGATCAATAGACCAACATTCAAGTATCTGTTGTGAGCTATTGAGAACACCAGCTTTTGCACCACACTTGAGATGTTGTCATATCATGTCTTCCTGCATGTGAAGGCCCTTACTATAGAATCAAACACAAAGGACCATTCCTTCCTTAGGTTTGTTCTGTTCAGACTTGCTAGATTGATCCTTCCACCATAGTTGATGAAATCCATAAACTCAGCTAGCTCATCCTGTGTTGGCACCTCCACTAGATTTGCAGTTGGAAGCCCCAAAGCTGCATTCACATCTTGTTCATTGAACTCTATTTGTTGGCCTCCAATTGAGCAAGTCACCACCATTGACACATAGTTGTCATTCATAACTGTCCTTACTATAGCTGTTGTCCAAAACTCATGCAGGATATCCAAGTACAGGAATGGATTAGCAGTTAGAGCACCTGCCAGATAAGATTCAGACAAAAATTTCACGAACCCCTTGAACTATCAGGAGCTTGGTTAGCATCAGTGAAAGCAAGGTAGTTGGTTCCTTGTTTGGGGATATCAGCTCTAACATTGTTGAGTGTCATTGTTGTTGAGTAAGAATGAATGGGTAAGAAAAATTAGTGAGAAAGAGCTTGAAACGAGAGAGAAATCGGTTTGGAATTGAAAAAGCTAGGTCACTTAGAGATATCGAAGGTGTAAGTATGTGTATGTCGAGATGTCTGAGTATTTATAGTAAAAGAAAATGACTTATCGAGAACTCAAAAATAAATGTTTGGAATTTGTTTATCGAGAAGTCATTTTGAAAAGGGAATTACATATCGAGAAGTCATTTTATTTTACTCTTTTAGAGAACTAAAACTGACTTGTCGAGATGTCAAATAAATACTTAGTTTGTCCAAAATGGACTGAATTGTTTCTAATTTTTATTTGAATAAATCCAGATAAAATCAGAATAATTTTGCCAAAAGTATTTTACTAAAATAATTTATTGAATTAAATTATTCCAGTTCTGAGTTATTTATAAGTCTAAAATTATATTTGTAGAGAACTCTGTAATTTAACACTTATAGAGAACTCTACAATGACTTATCGATAAGTCGTAATAAAGCTTATCGAGAAGTCCCTCGAGAAGTTAAAAAATTGACTTATCGAGAACTCACTCGAGAAGTCTTAAAATGACTTGTCGATAAGTCAATTAGACTTATCGAGAACTCAGTTCTCTATATACTTTTGATCACTTTGATTTTGCCGAGTGCTAATTTTACATATTGACAATGTGAATTAACATATAGACAGTTTTCTTAGAATTGAAAATTTCCAAGCAGAATTTTGAATTTTGAAAGATAAATATGCAGAGATTTCTGAAATATTTATAATTCATATTTCAGTTAATTTCCAATTAATCAAATGAATTTTGATTTATCAGAAATTAATCTGCTGTAAAACATTAGTTGAGTTCTTGCCTTAGGATGAAGAATTAAGCATTCCAATTTCACCTACAAGTCTAGTAAAAGTTGCTTCATCCAAAGGTTTAGTAAAAATGTCAGCTAATTGTTTTTCTGTTGGAACAAAAATTAAGCTCAATGGTACCATTTGAAGCATGTTCTCTAATGAAATGGTACCTTACATCAATGTGCTTTGTTCTAGAATGATTAACTGGATTAGCCAAAATAGATTAGCACTAGTATTGTAACACATAATTGGAATTTTATGTAACACTAGGCCATAGTCCATTAGCTGATTTCTAATCCAAAGCACTTGAGCACAGCAACTTCCAGCAGCTATCTATTCAGCCTCAGTTATGGAAGTTGACACAGATTGTTGTTTCTTGCTATACCAAGATACAAGTCTTTGTCCAAGAAACTGACAGCTTCTACTAGTGCTCTTTCTGTCAACCCTTCATCCAGCAAAATCTGCATCTGTGTATCCAACAGCTTCAAAACCAGTTCCCTTAGGATACCATAATCCCAAGTTTGGAGTCCCCTTCAAGTATTTAAAAATCCTCTTCACATCCATCAAATGTGATTCCTTTGGATTGGCTTGAAATCTTGCACACAGACATGTTGCAAACATGATGTCTGGTCAACCTGTAGTTAAGTAAAGCAAAGATCCAATCATTTCTCTATAGCTTGAGATGTCTACACTCTTGCCCCTTTTATCTTCATCCAAGTTTGTAGCTGTAGACATAGGTGTAGATGCAGGTGAACAATCAACCATACCAAACTTTTTCAATAAATCTTTGACATACTTAGTTTGGCTGATGAAGATTCCATCACTTCTTTGACTGACTTGAAGTCCAAGAAAGTAAGTTAATTCTCCCATCATACTCATTTCATATTCACTCTGCATAAGCTTGGAGAATATTTGATAAAGCTTTTCATTAGTAGAACCAAAGATAATATCATCCACATAGATTTGAACTAGGATCATATCATCACCATGTTTCTTGTAGAAGAGTGTCTTGTCAAAAGTACCTCTAGTGAATCCATGTTTAATCAAAAATTCTGATAGTGTGTTATACCAAGCTTTAGGTGCTTGTTTTAGTCCATAGAGAGTCTTGACTAACTTGTATACAAAATTTGGAAATTCTGGATCTTCAAAGCCAGGTGGTTGTTGCACATAAACCTCTTCTTCCAACTCACCATTAAGGAAAGCACTCTTCACATCCATTTGATATACCTTAAAATTTGAATGTGCAGCAAATGCAAGAAAGATCTTATTGCTTCAAGTCTTGCAACTGGAGCAAAAGTTTCATCATAATCTATTCCTTCTTCCCGTGAGTAACCTTTTACAACCAACCTTGCTTTATTTCTGGTAATTATTCCATTCTCATCCATTTTGTTCCTGAACACCCACTTTGTTCCAATTATGCTTCTGTTCTTTGGTGCAGGAACCAGTTTCCAAACTTTATTTCTCTCAAACTGATTTAGCTCTTCTTGCATAGCAGATATTCAATCAGGATCAAGAAGGGCTTCCTCAGTTTTCTTTGGCTCAACTTGTGACAGAAAACATGCATGAAGACATTCATTTGCAGTTGCACTTCTAGTCCTCACTCCAGCAGTTGGATCACCAATAATACTTCTCTAGTGTGACTTTTATCCCACTTCCTTGTGTGAGTTTGTTGACTTGTGTTTTCTGCTTCTTCATCATCACTGGCATGACTTCTAAAATTTTCTCCTCTTTCTCCCCCTGAGTTTGTGCTATCAAATTCAGGTGTTTGAGATGAGCTTCTATTCTCATGATTCATTTGTTCAGTAGACTCTTCATCAACTCTGTGATTTGTGTTGACTTCAGCTTCATCATCAGAATCACTATCAATGTTGAGATTTTCAAACTTGAGGGCTTCAGCTTCATTTTCATCAAGGGATTCCAAGCCTAGACATTTGTCATCATCAAAAGTAACATATGTGCTTTCCATGATCTTCTTTTGTTCAATCACATAGACTTTGTATGCAGTTCTTTTCAATTAATATCCCAGAAAAATTGCCTCAAAAACTTTAGAGTCAAATTTTCCCACATATTCAGAGTTGTCCTTCAACACATAACACTTGCTTCCAAACACATTAAGATGCTTTACAGTGGGCTTTCTTTTAGACAAGATTGAGTAGGGTGACTTGCCAAGATTCTTGTTAATGAGATATCCATTTTGAGTATAGCATACAATGTTCACAGCTTCTTCCCAAAAGCTAGTTGGCAATTTTACATCTTGAAGCATTGTTAAAGCAGCCTCTACTAATGTTATGTTCTTTCTCTCAACTACTCCATTTTGCTGAGGTGATCTAGCAGCTGAGAATTCTTGAATAATTCTCTTGTCTTTGCAGAATTCAATTAAGGTTGCATTCCTGAATTATGTTCCATTGTCACTCATTAATCTTTTTACACAATTATGATCTTTAGCCTGCTTCTCAATCTTCTTGATGTGTTCAATTAGGATGTGTGGAGTTTCATCTTTAGATTGTATAAATTCTACCCATGTATATCTTGAGTAGTCATCCACCATCACAAGTGCATATCTTTTCCTTGATATTGATTGAACATTAACTGATCCAAATAAATCTATGTGAATAAGTTACAAAGGTGCACTTATAGAATTCACAGTTTTACTTTTATGGCTTGATTTTTTTCATTTTCCCTTTTTGACAAGCATCACAGACTTCATCTTGAGCAAACTCCAGATTAGGCATATCTCTCACTAACTCCTTTTTGACTAGAGTATTGATTTCCTTGAAATTCAAGTGAGATAGTTTCTTATGTCATAGCTTGCTTTGCTCTATAGATGCCTTGGTGTAAAAGCAGCAAATTCTATCCTCATTTGCTGCGTCCAAGTATGCAACAAATAAGCTTCATTTCCTTGCTCCTTTCAGAGCAACTTCACCAGTTTTCTTGCTGATAAAAGTGCATTCTTCTTTGTTGAATAAAACCTTGAAACCTTTGTCTGCAAATTGGCTGACACTGAGAAGGTTCACTTCAAGACCAACTACCAGTGCTACATCATCAATGACAACATTTCCAGAAATTAATTTGCCATATCCTATTGTGAAACCTTTGTTGTTGTCTCCAAAAGTCACTAATGGGCCAGCCTTCTCCTCAAACTGTGATAGCAGGGCCATATCACATGTTATATGTCTTGAGCATCCACTGTCTATGATCCATATGACTTTCTTCTTTTTGCCCTGCACACAATGAGTTTAAGTGTGTTTAACAACCCAAGCAGTGTTGGGTACTTTCTTCTTGTTAACAGATTTGATAGATGTAGAGTTTGATGATTCAGAAAGAATAGAGTTCATTGAATGATGTGCATTGTCCTTTTTAGCTGAGGATTCAATATTGATTTCCTTAAGATCAACTCTCAGCTTGTGGCAACTTTTCATTACTTTCATGTTGCAAGGTATGCAATCAAACTTGTCACAGAATGAGTAGGCATCATCAGTTTTTGCTTCATTGCATTTGCATGCTCCTACTTCTGGCTTACTAACAACCTTTTTGCAAAAGTGAGTTAAATGATTCACAGAGCCACATTTTTTGACATTGTTTTCTTGGAGCATCTGCAACATAAGCAAAATTATTGCTTTTGTTTATTCCTATCTTTCCATTTCTATTCTTCTTCTTCTTTCTTGCATCTTCAGTTTTTGTTTCCTAGACAGGTGTCTTGGAATCTTGATTGGCCATGGGCTTCTTTTTAGTTTTAGAAGTTGGACTTATTTCTGCATTTTTCTTCTCATTGTCTTCATCAGCAATTTCTTGCTTTATGATCAACTCTTCTTTACTGAAATCCACTTCACATGCTTTGAACATAGATGAACCAACCTTTCTCAGCATAGCTGGGACATCTTCATTTTCTATTGCTTTCCATTTATCACCTACAGCTTTTTTGTTGCTATTTAAAGCATTATAATCAAGACTAGTAGCTATGTTAGCACATGGCTTACTCTTCTCATGGTACTGACCAACCAACTCAGATGCATTCCTGAATGATTTCAGTTTCACCTCATTCTTCTCAATCTTTTCTCTTAACATAGTTTCAATCTCATTGACACACTTCAGCTTATTTTTCAAATATTCATTTTCTTGCTTGACTGACTAAAGCTCCACAAGCAGTAGATCCATCTTTTATTTCTCACTCTCAAGCTTCTCATTAGATTTTGTTAGCCTACTGACTTCCTCAGTAGCTTCCACTAAGCTAGTGTGTATGTGAAACATCTCCACACTCATATTTTCCACAGTCTCTTTATATTGACTAACATTTAAATCAATAGTGGTTAGAGTTGGTACCTTTGATTTTGAAGTGGATATTTCCTCATGCTCAAAAGCCATGAGTGCATAGTTTTCAACCTCTTCATCCTCATCATCAACATCAGTATCATCCCAACTCTTTCCTTCTACAATGTAAGCCTTTCCAGACTGCTTTTTCAAGATAGCTTCATACGTTGCTTCCAGTTCAAAATAGGCCTTGTCTTTCTTCACCTTTTTAGGCTTTCTACATTCAGTAGCAAAGTGACCCAACTAATCACAGTTGAAGCACCTTATCTTTGATCTGTCCACATATCTTGTTTTGTAGCCACCTTTGTTACCTGAATTGTACTGCGTTTTTGGTTTCCAATTGTTGTTGTTGGAAGATTGTCCTTTGCCTTTGAAAAACCTTGGCCTCTTGACTCTTATGTTGGAAAATTTTCTAGCCAGGTAAGCCATGGATTGGTCCATTTCATCTAGCTCATCCAAGGTATAATATTCATCTTCCTCTAGCTCTATACAACTTGCTTCTGAGGTCCTTTGTTTGTTCCATAGCTTGAATAACTGGAACTTTATCATCTTGCTCATCTTCACTTTCTTCTCTGTCATTTACAATCAAAGCACTTGAACCATCAACAACATGACCATGGTGTGCTTTCAATGACTTTCTTTGTAGCATTTCAAGTTCATAAGTTTTCAAGATTCCATATATAACTTTTAAAGTTATTCTGCTTAAATCTCTTCCTTCTTTAATGGCTGATATTTTCTGTTCAAGATGATCGGGAAGAGCTAGCAGAAAATTTAGGTTAACCTCCTAAGCTTCATAATATTTATCATGTAGCTGCAAGTCATTTATCAATTTATTGAACCTTTCAAAAACTTCAGTAATTCCTTCTTTTGGTTTAGCCATAAACCATTCATACTGATAAACTAGAATCCTCCTTTGGTTTGACCTAACCTCCTCTGTTCCTTCACATAAAATCTCTATTTTCTCCCAGATCTGTTTGGCTGTGTCACGGTTGACAATGTTGTTGTACATTACATTGTCAAGTGACTCTATTAAGATAAGCTACAAGCCACTATCCAGAGAGACTTTTTCTTTTTCAGTTTTATTATATTCTGAAGGATCTTTAGGAGCATAATGTGCTGGAATGACCATGTCTCCATCTGTAGATTCCTCAACTCTTATCATGGGGGTAAAAGGCCCATTCTTGAGGATCTGAATGTATAAAGGATTGGCCATCCTAATGAACAACAATATTTTCTTTTTCCATAGTGTGTAGTTAGTTCTGTCAAAGGTAGAGATTTTGATACTGCTCAGCTCTTGGGTATTCATTCTTCCAAGATCTTTAATCTGTTTGCTTTCAGATTTTGCTCTGATACCACTTGTTGGGTAATAATACAACACATGGGGAAAAATGTGTTTTATACAATTTTAGTGGCTTTTTAAATTGTTATGAATGGTGAACAAAGTAATCTGTCTTGTAGAGATAATATGCTTTAACAGAAATAATAAAACATGCACATGAACACACTATCTTTCAAAACTCACTTAATTTTATATAAAAATCAAGCTAGTGTTTTGCTACAAATTTCTGGGTTCTTAATATGTTAAGAACTCAGTTTCTCTCTTGAGAGTTACAAGTCTTTTTAGATCACTTTGTTACTACTGAAATAAAGTATCCAGTGTTTACTTTATAGAACAGTAACCACTGGTTTTACACAGCATGCAATAGCATGTACTAAACCCTACTTTAAGTTAACTAAAACTTTCTATTTCTGGCTTAGTGTATCTTTGTAAATCGTGCATGTCTGTGACTTCAACTTTGTCAGTTAATCTTGGCATTTGATCTTGTACTCTTCAAGTTGCTTTTGTAGACTTTTCAAATCAGTGATTGATTTGTTTGTTGATTGATAATCTTGGATATTTAACTGATTTGCACTTTGTACTTTGAGTTTTACCTCGAGATCTCCAGTTTGGTATATAGAGAACTAGACATCTCGATAAGTATAATGGCATATCGAGATCTCTTATTACTTTATAGTTGTTATGACTTATCAAAGTCTCCGAGTTCTCGAATGTGAAATTGACTTGTCGAGATCTCTGAATTCTCGAGTATCATCTTGACTTATCGAGATCTCGAAGTTCTCGAGTGAGTCCTCAAATGAACTTGACTTATCGAGGTCTTCATTTCTTTGCATGTAGAATTAACTTATCGATGTCTCTGATTTCTCGAGTGATATTTTGACTTGTCGATATCTCGTAGTTCTCTAGAAAAGAAATGACTTGTCGATATCTCCAATCTTCATGTCTTCAATTTGGCTTGTCGATATCTTTGAGACTTCTCTATAGGCTTTTTTTGACTTCTCGATAAGTCATTCTGGAGTTTTCGAATGACTTCTCTATAACCCTTAATCTGTGACTTGTAGATTTCTTGACTTATAATGTTTTTTTCAAAACAGATTTATTCAACTCCAAGCTTCTTCACAAAGTCTCTGAGGCATGATCTTCTTCCAGAGTTTATTCTTAGGCTTGCGACTGTTTTACAGAAAAATACTCCGGTCTAATCTATTTTCATTTTACAGACTTAAGTGATACAATACAAAATGCAAATTTAGATTATTATACAACTTACTTGGGCTGTCAATTTGACTTAGTATTGTTATAGTACAGCATGTCTTGCACAACAGATCTCAAACTACATACTGGAGATAAAGTCGACTACTAAGTCAAAATTTGAGACTTCATCAAAAGTAAAAGTCTACATGTCTCATTGGCATCAAAACTATCATAAACTCCATCTGAACTAGGTTCGGCAGGTAGCATATTTACGAGTCATCAAAAGATAGGGATACGTAAAAATGTAGACATGTTATCCCCTAAAAAGGCAAAAGACCGCAAAATGTCCATGGTCAGAATTGGTCAATGGCGGAACATCGAGTCAACCCTCGTACGGACCTCCATAATAGCCCTCTCAATAATAACCAACACAGTGGCCCCATCAACCTCGCCAAAACTTGACGATGGAATACTAGCAATAGAACTCCTCAGCTCAGCAAGAACAGTGTCAGCAATTTGGAGGAAAATCTCCATCTAAACGTCTCTAACCAATGTGCTACCATCCTAATGTACATGAGTAGGGTCTGTAACAGTAAGTAGCCTGATGAGAGACCCTCTAGTATCCAAAAACACTTCATACCTCTGCCAAAACCACTGATACTAGTGAAAAATGAATAATAAGAATGAAACGGTACCAGTCTCAAGTATCTCTGGAGCAAGTGGGATATGAGGCATAACAGTTGTGGCGCCTACCGGGCTCAAGTAAAATCCTGAACAAGTACTTGAGGGGTAGGAGGCGCAGTATCACAGACAGAAGCCTCGAAAACAACAAAAATTACGGGCTCAATAATAGCCGGCTTAACAGAAGCCTGAACATAGACATGAGCCGGTGTGGAAAATAGCAGATGAAGTCCATGAGGTGTAGAACTAACCAACCTCTCAGTGCGGATAGGTGATGGATGGCTCTCTTCATGGGCCCGGTCCTAATAGGACTCAGAATTGCAAAAAGATACCTATCAGCAGTGAGAATCTCAACATTCTGAGTCTCTGTTTCAACATAAGCTGCAGGGTTGAAATGACTAACCAACTCAGTAACTGCACCATCTCCCTCTCTAGTCTCTCAGAGAACATAAGTTGATGATAAAGCTCTGGTAGCTGCAAATAAAGGTATAGCAGGTGGGACCTCTGTCGGTGAAGCAAACACGGAACCATCAGACTCAACTGTAGTCTAAACCTCAGGGGCAAAAACAACTATAGGTGCCACTACTAGTTCGGAGTCAACTTCCTCAACCATGTTTATTATTTCTGAGGATGGAACTGGGGGTGAGGTACAACCTGGATATATGAATCCTCGGTATCACTATCAATAACCATAATCGTCACAGATGAGTAATTTTCTGATTCGAGTCCAAAACCCAAAGAGTTTACAAAGTATGGTGTTGGGGATCCGTCACGAACAGCTCGGAAGTCTGAAATCTAAAATAATATATAAACAAGGTCACAACAAATTCGTTATTAGTGTAAGTCTATAAAATCAAGGATACACGCGCTCTTAGTATCTTATTATACTCTTTAGGGAGTCTTATATTATATATATATATATATATATAATTTAAGGTGATATGTATTTAATATTATCGTATCTCGCTCTCGTATTATATTCCTAGGGGTTTGCATCCTAAGAATATATCTATAACTCTGATACCAACTCTGTGACGCCCTCATACCCGTCCTTCCGCGAACTTAGGCAATCACGGCTTGTAGTATATCAAATACCTGTGTTATTATTATAATTCATAAATAAGTACAAATATTTCAATCATTTCATCACACCACATCACGTCCATTGATCCAAGAATCTCATATCACATCACGTCTTTGTGAACCTCGCGTGCTTCCTTTCCTTAGAGGTAACAAATCAAAACAAAAATGTTTAAATTATATAATATGTCGGTGTTATTATAGAAACTGTAGAAATCTATAAATGGGTGTATATATGTTGTTATGTGAATATGGCTTAATATATATATATGTGTGTGTGTCGTACACAAAAATTAAAAATGTATGTGCACGCAAAAATGGGTTTGAATGATAAAATGGTTTAAAAAGATGAATTAATGTAGGAAAGAGAAGGAAATTGACGAAGGAAAAGTAGTGTATGAGAATTTTTACTAGTGTTGCCTTGGATGTGGTTGAATGCCTGAAGATTGATGATGATGACGGTTACTTGCGCGCCAGAGAATTATATCGATATTGTATGTTCTATGTTATCTTTTGATACAAATTCTCGTAATATGTAAGTAAGCTCATTACATTATTCAGAAGTTTAATGTTACAAGACACATTTAGAACATTGTTAATTTTTTATTATTATCAATTATTGAAAAGTTTGATTGATCGAGGACAACATGCAAGGCATAGGCATTTCTTGGTCTCAAATTATTCATTCATTAATTTTTATGAATTTTTATGGTATGTGCCTATTTGCATTTGTTAAGAGTTAGTGTTTGATAATATGCCACAAAATATTGGTGGAGAATTCAAAAATCTCCATCAATAAAAAAATTATAACTCATTAATCACAATTTTTTTATGATATATCCATGGCCCACGAGCACACTAAACAAACCGAATCTTCATTAATCTTTTACTTTTCGGTTGCACACAAATGTTTTAGTTTCACCAAATCTGAGACTGTCTGAAATTCACATCTGAGTTCACTTACATTAACTCAGTGGCATCAACGTAAAAAAAAAAAACTCCACGCCTTATTACACAAACCAAACACAAATTATGTTGTCACATTCTGTGTGGAGAACACAGAGTTTGGTGGAGGGGACTAAAAGCCTTTTCTCTGTTTCTTCGAACCTTCTCCACACACGCCCCCTTTTCACTTCTCTCTCCCAGGGCTATACAAATAATCATAATCATATCTATATATCATAAGTGAAGTCCAATTCAGACAAAAGTCTTTTTCTTCAATCAAAACAAGAATCTTTATATATTTATATTTATATTGATATATATAATGGACTCAGATTCTTGGGCTCGGCTTTCTAGTTCAGCAAGACGTTACCAGTTTCGATCAGGTGAGAAATTTAATTTTTGATTTGGGTTTTGATTCTTGATCTGTTATTGTGTTTGTTGGGATTAAAATGAATGGTTGTTTTTGTGTGTGTTTGATTTGGGTTTGGTGAATTAAGTGGAAATTTGGGGTTTTTTGATTTGTGTGTTTGCAGATTCTTTTAGTGGAGGAGAGGAGATGGAAGGTGAAGAGGGGTTGAGGCAAGAGTTTCTTTGTCCGTTTTGCGGTGAAGATTTCGATATGGTGGGACTTTGTTGCCATATTGATGAGGAGCATATGGTTGAAGTCAAGAATGGGGTATGTGTATAATTTTTGTTTTTAGGAGTTTATAAGTTAAAAAGTTGTTTTCTTTGTTAATTTTTTCCGAGTGTTGACCGTGTTAGGTTGTATTATTAACTATTGTAGAGGTAGAGTGATCAATTGGACTTTGAAGTTGAGCATTGGTGATTAATTGATATTGTGTTGGAACTGGCTTTCAATTTGCGATTAATTGATTTTTGTGTTGGAATTAATTTGAATTTGGTACAGTAGATAGGTTCATATTTCTGATTTGAGGTTTTAGATTCTATATTATTCTTGCACGTAATTATAATCATACTCTTCAGCTTTGAGGAACAAAACTTATGTGAAATGTTCCATAGTCTGTATAGGTTTACTAGGGAAGTCTGAGATGGAGTATCTATTAATGTTGGAAATCTGCTCTGCAAGCTAGAAATGTTTAAGTTAGGAAGATATAGATATGTTTAACTAGCACTTGTATTAGTCGTCAATGTTAACAGTATGAGTTTAACTTGTTTTAAATTTCAAATTTTATAATTTGTTGCCCTCAAGTATACATATATGATATATCCATATAGATCATGCATTGTGCTTCCATTACTGCATCAGGAAATGTGATTAAGAGGGTTAGAAAATACACTTAGGAATTTTATGTTGTTTTAGGAGTGGCAGTTAATTAGTTGTATTGCCACCCTTTTTCCCTTGTTTTATTCTGTATGGGATATTAAGTGACTTGGTGTTTAGTAGTTTGTAACAATTTATTTCAAGAAATAGGAATAAAAATATAGTAAGATAACTTTTATCTGGTATATATATAACTTCGTATCTTGTACTAAACTTGAAATATTTTGACGGCCATCCTTTCATATGTTTGTCTCCACACTGTGGGAGCCGCACTTGCAGTTCTATAATGTTTATTGCAGTCAGCACAACATTCCAAGCTACTCATATGTTGTTCTGCACAGGTCTGTCCAGTTTGTGCAAGAAAGGTGGGATCAGAATTGGTTGGCCACATCACAATGCAGCATGGAAGTCTTCTAAAAATATCCTTTTCCTAAAGTTGTTTTGTGTTTTATGTTTTGGTGTTGTAATTTGATGCATAATATTCCAGTGTTTTTTTAATTGAATGCTTAATAGATAAAAAAAGATTCAATAATATATTTCATTGTATAAGTTCTGTTTTATAATATAAATTTCCAGCATAGTCAATTGTCTTTTATATATTTGGACTCTCTTGTGGGTAATAAACTGAATAAGCTTATAGTCTCTGCGTTTGTATTCTCTATATTTGGTCAAACAAAGTTGCCTTCATGAACTTGTGAGTGAAATTTGTTTATGTCAAATCATAGTTAACAGTTTTAAAGGCATTTGTGAACAGTTTAGCTTCCTTAGTAATCCTTATACAGTACTTCTATGAAACTGCAGTAATTTTGTTATTACCTGTCTTATTTTGACATAAATTTTTAATCTTTTTGTACTTTTGTCGGAAATTGGTTGCAAGATGTTGTCAATTTATTGTATTTTAGTTAATTAGTAGAGGATATACCTGGGATACCATTTGTTCACAATTCTTCGACATTGTATGTTCTCTTCCTTAATACTGAAATTAAATAATTTGAATGTGTTTGTCATTGAGTTGAGTAAAATAGCTTCAGATTTCTAAAGAGATTTTATACAAAAAAAGTATCTCAGAGTTCTTTTGTGAAAGTTTTTCATTTTCCTTGACTAAAGATAACGTGCAGCGCAAGAGACGATATCGCAGAGGTGGATCTAATTCAACCCTCTCTATTTTGAGGAGAGAGTTACGCGACGGAAATCTGCAATCACTTCTTGGGGGTTCTTCCAGCTTTGCTTCGTCCACTAATACAGAAACGGACTCATTGTTGTCTTCATTTATATGTAACCCATCTCCAGTTGTAAGTGATGAACCAATAACTGCCCAACCTCATTCTTCAGATGAGATTTGCTCTCGAGAGGATGACTCCACTTTAAGCTCTGCTGAAAGGTATGAGCACGAGACCACTTACTAACCCCCATATATACTATTTTATCATCTTCTAAATTATAAAATATATTTCTTTAAAGGAACATGAGGAAACTTGTTTTTGAAAGTAATATTACTGCTTTGGTGTCATAGAGAGTTCAAGTTGGCGGAAGATAGATATCTGGCATTATCGTTTTCTTTAATGATTCGACAGAACATGCCCCGTTAGTCATCACTTCTTTTTGTGATATAGCATGGCCTTTGAGGGTGGACGGGGGGAGTTTTGATATTTTTTTGTACTTCTCCTCTGACCTATATTATATATGTGATGACTGATGAGAGGTTATGGATAAATATAGTTGTATAGATTCACACAGAAACATGCGCGCAACATTGTTTGCACGCTATATAGTTTATTTATACTCGTGGTAACCTCGCTTGACAAACTATTGATTTCTTACGCAGGCATTGGTATTGGTATTATAGGCGTAAATTGTCGAATCTCAGTATTTTTGTTGATCTCTTGATTAAAACTGTGAAGTGGTGGGTGGTTGCTTAAAAGATGATAGAATTTTTATAAATATATTTTTAGGCCATGTATTGGGGTCTTTTTAGAGTAGTGCAGGTTGCCTTGTAGACAAGGAAAGGAATTAGGGTTGCGTCAAGAAATGAAGTAAATGCGTATTATGAACCACTTACTTCCAGTATCTTGTTATATTTATGGATTTTCTTGTAGTATTTGGAGCACTTGAAGGCAATGACATGTCATCTTCTCAATTGTTTAGTGTCTGCACATATATATTGCAAATTGTGGAAAGGTGGAAAGCTTTGTGTAATTTAGTTTCCATAGATGACTGCCAATTAGCCCATTATCTTGCTTTGGTTGCCCTAATAGTTAAAATATACAATCACTAAATTACCCGATCAAGACCTGAGAGAGTGGGGGAAAACTTAATTGACTAGGCCTCAATGCAGACCTGAAAGGGTTATGGAAAAAGTGAAACCTAATAGAACAGATTTTCTAGAGGCTAGTACCTTTGTTATTTTGGAAGAGAGGAAGAGAGTAAAGTGCTGTGTCAGACTGTATGTTGGAAGTTCATGTGAATCAAGTGTTTTAAAACCAATAGTATATGCTTCCCTAACCTGGTCACTACCTTGTGTTATGGAGTTTAAACGAACATAAGGAAAAACCTGAGGCTTTCTCTTTAGTTTGGCTTTCTCTACCATATATCTTGATAAATTTTAACTGGCCTGATATTTATTAGCCTTGTACTTATTACTGTACCTTACTAATCAGTGTTATTGATTACCTTTAGTGCTCTGTTTTTATTTGTCAACTGTCAAGAAGATCAGTAGTGCCAGTAGCACACATATTCAAGGCCAAATTATTACTTTGTTGTATTTAAAAAAAAAAGATTCTTATGATAGATGTCTAAGATGTATATATGTGACTTGGTGGTACTCTCATTCTTCTATGAGTAAAAAAAAGTGTTCTAGCTGTGTTAGTTATGGTGCTCTAGGTTTTAGAAGTTTAGTGTATGTATTAATATGTAAAAGCCTTCTCACTAGCACAGATTGGACCTCTTGGTAATTGGCCGTTGTTCTTCCTTTGTCCCTTTCTTTTACCAAATCAGTAAGCTCTTTTATACTAAAATATGACATCTTTAATTTTACGATATAGAGTTTCCGTATTAGTGCCTTTCCTCAAAATATAGCTGGAATTATGCAATGATGCGTACTCTGTATTTACACTAGTGTAGCTGATCAGTTAACTGTATTGGGGATCTCATTTTACGCAAACTAAAGGAAAAAGCAGGATTTTGGAACCTCGTTTTCTTTGTAAAACACAGG
Source organism: Apium graveolens (assembly GCF_009905375.1). NCBI lineage: Eukaryota > Viridiplantae > Streptophyta > Magnoliopsida > Apiales > Apiaceae > Apium > Apium graveolens. The sequence continues at coordinate 292,126,600 of NC_133651.1, forward strand.
TTAAAAATATATTAGTGTTGCTGGGGTTTGATAATAGTAAGGAAAGGTCTGTTGTGCTAAGAATAGAACTTATCCTGAGATTTGGAACTCTTTGTTTTAGGATGAATGATCCTTACACTTCAAAGTTGTGAACTGGATGATTTAGTTGAATATATGTAGCTAGCACGCTTGACTTGTGAGACAGTACAAGCAAACAAATAGGGTCTTTATTCAGGATTATAAATATTTTTAACGTGATACTCTGCTCTTTGGTTCTTATTAGATAGTCCTCTGTCTAGGGTAGAATTGTGTTCCGCGTCCTAGTCGAATCTATATATCTATATGAAGTAGGATCCAAAGCGGCCTACGTGGCATCATTCAAATATTTTCTATCTATTTTTTTTTAATTTTTGAGAGCTCCTGTGTTTTCAAGTCTTTTTTTTGCCAGAGTGTTTTTAAGTCTTTTAAATTAAATATTAAATAAAAATATGATGAAGAAATGCCAAAAGCCAAGTAACTCCTTAATCTGATAGAAGCTTTTTGCATGCCATTTAATATCATGTGTATCAATTTATTACATATTTATTAAGAATTAAGAAATCATGATAAGAATTTTGTAACTGGTGACTTCTCAAATACTTAACAATTCTCTTATATAAAGGCAAGATATTGTCAAAACTTTACATTAACACTCAATATTCTCTAATTTTTCACCCATCAATATTAATTGTTAAGCATGGTCTTTTTACTTGAGTGTTTGAGTACAATTTTCTACTCTTAATGCTCATATATAGTTTGCTATTAGGATGATTGCTTGCTAGATGCCATTCGTTTTCATTTTGAAAGAAGTTACTCAATCGAGGAGATGAAGATGCAACAAAATATATACCTCGGAATGTGTACATATAATGTAGTATAATATTAAATATCTGTTTGAATCTCTAAATTATATCGCTTGCTATATATGGTTAGATGTTAGCTCTTATAAGTATAATAATTGGCAATTCACTTCAATTTTATGATAGATATATATGCGTCTCTGACTTCAAAGGTTAGATTGTTGATAACATTGGTTGAAACTTATCTTTGTAAAGTAGTTTGGTGCAAGCAAAGCAATGGGTCGATTCAAGTTTTAATGAGTTTTTTAAATAGTTACCTCATGATTCCTTTTTGGCATCAAAATCCAAACTCCTCTTTTCTATATTACTTTAATACCTTCTTCTGGTCACCTAATTTTTTTTATAGAGCTTAATTTTGTGATATGTAGTAACGACTTTTGTTTAACCATGGAGAATATTAGATTAACAAATGATTGGGAATGCTCGCTAATTAACATCCTTGTATAAGTATTGCTTGTTTCAAATATATTGAAAACAAAATATCAAGGAGGTTAAAAAAAATTGTGTAAATATTCTTAAGCTCAAATTTATCTAAGGTAAAAATAATATTAGTAAAAGTAAACATAATAATCAAATTTGAATAATGGTTAAATTTAAGAAGAGGGGGGATAACGACCGTAAAATAAACTGAAAACGAAGAATTAAGAGATACACTTTAGTGATGAAAAAATAGAGAATATTGTGAATGCGACATCATCATTTGTGTTTTTATGTGATTCTTTTAAGTTTTTGTTTCATTTTGTTTCTTTATTTGTGAGTGTATGAATGCTATATATTTAAATATTTTTTTGTGAATACAAAATTAGCAAAGTCAAGTAGAACAATTTTTCATCCTAAAACACGAATATAAATTATATCTATTTGTTAAAAGAATATATAATCTCTTAAATTAAACATGGAGAGAATTTTTTTTATTTTTAACCACGTCCATATTTTCTATTGGTGCTTATATTATTATAATTGTAACAAAATAAATTTTAAAAAATAAGTGATGTAAATAGTGATGTTAAACCACCATATTTTATTTTTTTTGAAGCAATGTTAAACCACCATATTAAAAGAAAGTTAATTAACCCACCCAAAATTCTAATTCTAAACTTTTTTCCCAACCGCCTGAAGCGCGGTTATTTTCCCTAGTTAGAAGATAAAGTTGATTACTCAAATTTATTCAAGTAATGTCTCATATTTTTTTACTAGCAGTGTAGCGTAGTGTTCTTGGAAACTTTCTCCTTCCTGTCATTCTTATATGTAATTTTTTTTTTGGGTCATAAGTCATTCTTTAATGATAACTGAACTGTTAACTTTCTGTTTATGATAACAGAACTGTCCACAAGTCTCCTCTGTCCGACAAGGATCAAGAAGAGAAAGCTAGGAAATGCGAGTTTGTCCAGGGGCTGATGATGTCGACTATCTTCGGTGATGATTTGTAAGTTATGTGAGATGTTATAGCCTCTCTACTGATTTATATGCCTAAGCATCGAATTGTAGTTTGCAAAGTGGATGGAGATATGCAGGGTATAATCAGTAGAAGTAGCCAGGAGAGAGGAAGACTTTACTGGGAGATTGTGGTAACCAGTAAATGTAATATGCATAATAAAATTAGTATGAACTTGGAATACTTGAAATGTAATTATAAAGCCACGATCAGTATTTCAGTAAGACTAACCAGTTCATCTAGTTACAATTATAGATGTCCACATTGCAATTTCTAAGATAACTATATGTTGCTGAATGCGCATCTACATGTTCCTTGTTGATTTTATAATTCTAGTAAGTGTCATAATAGAGTTAGTTTAGTAATTGATATCGGAACTTCGTGCTAGTGAGTAGATTAAACTGTAGAACGATGGAAAAATGATAAAGGAAAAGAAAATCAAGGCTGATTCAAATGGACAATGAATACGGAGAGCAGGCAAGAGTTCCTTGACAGAGTAACATGATTAAACACTTGCACTTAAAAATAACATATTTGACTGTAGTACAATAATTTCAACAATGCAGATCAATTTGATCTAACAAAAAGAATTAAAAATGCACAAAGTAATGTATAATGAACATACACATCAATAGAAACCGAAGCCCCTGGGGATGTTGACAATATATTTAAACTCTGGCAATCAATAGGCACCGGGATTTGCCAGAAGGTAAGCCTCGACTGCTTTGAATACCATTCCTGATTGTTCAGTGGCTTCCTTGACATTTTCTTCGGGAATCACCGCGTCGCCAATGGGGGTATAAACAGTCGTGTTCTTAAAAATGCACCCTCCCTCAGTCGGCACAACTGTGAATTTGCTGGCTATGGAATCGATTATTCCCATTAGTAGATCACCTTCAATTATGCTATAGCTGTATCTCAATCCTTCCCTGTCTATTTCATCAATCCTTTGCTTTACGACGGTAAACTGGCTCACTACAAAAATTTCAAAGACATTTCAGTTCAGAATTGATTAACAAACAAGATGATTAATTAATATGACGAAAAATAATGTATACCTTCTCCGAGAGTGATTTTCTTGATGGTCCCAACGCCACCATCTCCGGAAATAATTTGGAGACTCTTGATAGCCTGTGGCAAAATCTTAGGAATGATGTTATCCATGTCGAGGAGAAAGCCCTTGTACATTGTTTGTGCTGATACTGAGGATTGGACCTCAACATCAGTGGTAATGGCACCCATGGACTATGTTTAGTTACAACGGTATACAAGTGAAAGATGATACTTGGTTGTGTTATTCTAGCTAAAATTGTTTTGGCGTGAGAAACTGAATCAAGTAGGGGGTAGTACTTATAAAAACAAAGTGAATTGTTCAACTAATAAAAACTGCTTGCACCACAAATAGGATTATTATCGGCGTTTGATAAAAGATTTTAATACAGAGTTTTCAAAAAATTATGAAATATACATTCTACTATCTGTACTTAAACCAAAACTAATTAAGAAGTCTACTTTGTGTTTAAAATTTACTATTTGGATCGACATGCTGTTATTTTGAACTTGACTCCCTGATTTGAGCGTTTGTTCTTCTTTACCCGATTGCTATGTGCTAATTAATGTGTACATAAATAGCTGTTTGGATCAGCTGCATGATTTGTTAAACATGTCGCTAAATTGAAAGACTTTTCACTTTTCTTACATATTTCTCATTCTCTTTATTCCTCATTTTTATATTCTTAAATTAATAATTTTTAATAATTTTATTTTCTTCACTAATTGCACCTTCATTATTATATTTTAATATTTAATAAAAAGTTGATAATCAATATTTTTAATTTGGGTAATATTATTTTTGAGTTTCTGTGTTTATAATTTTATTTTGAGTAAAATTCAAGAGGTGTACCTGAACTTTACAAATTGTGCAAATTATGTACCTGTAATTCGAAAATAGCAAAATTTGTACCTGAAGTTTACAAAAACATGCAATTTGTGTATAACCGTTAACTTTTTTAACACCGTTAGTGAAAACTTCTTTTTGAATGTAAGATGTGTACCTGATGACTAGAAATGGTGCAAATTGTGTACCAAAAACTTGATAATAGCAAAATATGTACTAGGAAAAATCCGTGCAAAATGTTTAGTGTCGTATTTTCGTGCAAAATTGAAATTTATATTAACTAAATCAAATAAAGAAAAATAAAATATCATATTTTTAAATAAATATTCAATATTTATATATAATATTTATATAAAATTTATATAAAACATTATAATATCAAGTATTATTTTAAAAATATAAAGTATTATTTAAAAAATAAATATGCACATATTTTTAACAAATATACATAGGTTTAGGAGAGAGTATGGGCCGTTCGGCTCGATTTTTGCCTAAAATTGGAGCCGGAATCATAGATTTTCGGTTTTAAAAATCGAAAACCGCAATTGCAACCAAATTATCACTATCCGTTTCGATTTTAAAGACCTCGATTAGGTTTTTTTAATTGAAAAAATTAAAATATTTAAAATTGTACAAATTAAGTAAAAAAAAATTGTTAACGAATTTTTTTTTTTTATCGTAGGTAACCCGCAACCGCTACCCTTCGGGTGCACACTGGGTAAACCCTACGGGTTCACATAATAGCCTACAAACCACGTGAACCTAGGTAAACCGCATTTAAGCGACATGCTCTGACTCAGGAGGCATAATCATAAATTCTCCTCACGTGAGATTCGAACATGTGACCAAGAGGATAGTTTTCCTCTCTTTAACCAACTGAGTCGACCCTTGCGGGCAACAAATAATTTTTTCCTACAAATTACCGGGTACAACAAAATTAGTACACTAATGCAAGTTCTACAAGTTCCCGAAGTAGATAAAATTTTAAGAAAAATGTATGACATAAAAGTGAGTCCAGTGAGCATAACCTGATTTTTTAACAGTTGCAACTTACTTCTTTTAATATTTTAAAATATTTTCTAGTTCTAAAATTTATATAAATTATATTTTTATTTATATTAATAATTGGGCCGGGTCGGTTTTGGCCGGTTTTAACGTTTCAACTCGGTTTTGATTTATATCGATTATTTTTATTTTTTATTTATATCGAGTATTACTTTATCAAACTTTAACTATATATCTTATTTATTACAGGCACAATATGAATTTTATCCAAATTTTAATAGTCATGATACCCGACGATCAATATAATAAAATTTATTAGACATTAAAACAAATAGATGAAACATAATATATAATTCGAAACGGCTTTTTTCTTCCGTTTCTGAATAATTTTAGTTGTACGATACTTTTTAAACTATCGCTGAATTAAACATTATTCAAGATAGAGTGAAAATAAAAAAGAAAACTATACTCGTTAAACTTATTTTTATTTTATGATTCAACTTCAAATTGATTCTTTTTTCAATACTATTTCAAATTAATAAATAATTTTAAAAGAGTGCATTTTGAAGTTACGATTTTTCTACTCTAAACTTTAGGTACACAATTTGTACCATTTCAAATCTCTAGGTACACATCTTGCATTTGAAAAATAGTATCCACTAACGGTGTTAAATAAAGTTAACGGTTGTACACACAATGCACGACTTTTGTTAATTTCGGGTACACATTTTGCTATTTTCAAACTACAGATACACAAGTTGCACAAATTAGAAACTTCAGGTACACATTTTGTATTTTACTCTTTTATTCTACTCTCATTATTATGTATTAAAAATATAATATTAATATATATAATTTAAATTAAACTATTTCAAAATAATTCTTAAAAAAATAATTATAATATAACCGAGTATCGGCCCGTGAACTAATCTACTTTATAGTCTACATCCAAGTTCTCATGTCAACTAGATATATTATATCAATTTCAATAAATAATTTACAATCTTTCTTGATTACAAACAAATAGCTTTTGAAAGAACTTTTTTCTCCGGCACACTTGCTATCTAGCACTACTGCTGCCACCTAAATCACTGGGTCCTTTACTCAATTCTTTAAAATCAAATCTTTACAGCAACCCGACACAAGTTGATATAAATAATGAACAAGAATGGAAATTTACAACTCAAACTATCTTCTTGTTTCACTGGATATTCAAGATATAGAAATAAGAATGATTTTTAGAATATAAGGATAGAGCATGAGAGTATTAGCTATAATGAGATGTATCTTCTTATTTGATAAAATATTCAAGAGAATGGAATAATAAGAGTTTTTCAAAGAATAAAGATATAACATGGAATAAGCATTAGCTTGAATCTGAAAAATAAGATGTGTATACACAAATCTATCGAATAATATTTTCAAACAAATAAGAGATAAGATTGGATAATCTGTTTGTTTATAAATATTTGAATATGTCTTTGTAAAACAACCCATTACTTGGTTATGAAAAGATAAACCTTAGAGAGGATAAATTTTGAATAAATGAAGATGGTTTATCAAGATAAATTTTGTTTCGGAGATAAATTTGTTATACAGTCTGATTAAGACAGACAGCTATCTAACTAATATGTATTTATCCAGATATCTTCAAATAATCATCATCAGCAGGGGCGTAGCCAATATATAGTGAGGCGGGTGACCCCACTGAATTTATAATTTTTTTAAAATATATTTATAAAAAAAAATATCTCCCTAAAAAATATAGTGTAAATTTTATTTTTGATCCCACTTGAAAATAATAATTATAATAATATATTTATTTTGACCCCAGTGACTGAAATTTCTACCGACTCTCCTTATCATCACCAACTTGGACATCAACACAATACTCAGGATTAGAGGTATCAACTACCAACCCTCAACTCTAATCTTTTGCCTAAATATAATCCAAGCAAAAGATTTCGAGGTTACTTCCCTCTAACATACACATGCTAAGATATTTGTTATTTTCATCTGAGCTTAACCAAAATCCATGCTCAAGTATTTTGTATACACGTCTCTGAGCCCATTTCATAGTTTGTTTATAAGCCCAGATATGTTTACTTTATTACTTAAATTTCTTGCCTTGTCTATAGGCATGCATGTCTCCTCCAATCTGGCCATTTCATGTTTGACATTGAGAAAATCATAAACATGCCTGCACTTGCTAGTTTCGTATAACCTGATGTAAAAAGATTTCCCAAGCTTAAATTAAGCCCCCACAAACCTGTTTTCGTCTATAAGCCCATACACTGTCATTTCATAGCCCAAACCAAGACCAAGTCATGACTCTGAGAGAGACCATATTATTGTCCAAGCCCATACTTCACATTTCACAAATCCTAACCATTGTCCCCGGATGACAGTGGAAAAGAGGGAAACAAAACCAAAAGAGAATACTGACAAGGTACACACTATTTACGACAACTGTTTTTGTAAACTCATAATCAATAAATATCCACATTTAATTTATCAATGTTCGCATAATTATCTTGGCAGCATTGCGAGTAAGTCCTCAACCTGGAGTTCCACCTGAAGAAGCGGGGACCGTGGTAGCTGCCGAATCTTCTACCGGTACATGGACCCCTATGCGGATCGATGGATTAAAATCGGATGAAATTTGAATTTAGATCGGACAAAATTGGGTTCGGATTAAATCCAGTTCAGATATTTTCGGATCAGAACTTACTCAAGGAATTCATTTATTTCTCGCCGGGTTAACTTGCTCCAATTCCTGAGACTTAAATTTTTTTTTTTATTAAATTTAGTATTTGTAATATAACATATATAAAGTACTTTTACAAAATAAATCATGATTAAATAATTATGTTATCATAAACATAAAATTATTTAAAGTATTAACTTTAATTATTTCGGGTCATATTTGGTTTGAAAATATATTATTCAATTTTGATCGGTTTCAAATTACAATCAGATCTTGTATTTCTGATCATTTTCGTTTAAATTTTTTATTAAGGTAATTTTCGGATCGGTTTATAAACTCATTTTTAATAATTATCTACATTTAATGTATCAATGTATTCAAAATTATATTAGATTTTTGGAAAATAAAATTGGATAATGTGATTTTTGTAGTACATTGCATATTTTTAAGTCTGATTAAGAGTAAGTTGCCCACTCTAAGAGCATCTCCAAGGGGTAATAGTTAAAACTGTCGGTTAAAATATGGTTAGGTAAAATTTTGTTGGACCTGTAAGCAATTATACTCCACTGGTATTAGTTATAATCATTAGCTATATTCAAAATCTCATTTTTTTATTTAATTGATATATATATATATATATTAGAGAAATAAAATAATAATATTTAATAAAAAGAAATTTAATAATAATTTATAAAAATTTTATATTTATATCAATATTTTAAACTAAACATTATAAAACTAAAAATAAATAATTTTTATGATTAAATGAAAGTATGATAACATATTTAAAAATAAATGAAATAAATAGATTAACAAACACTACTGACATATTAAATGAAATATACAACTAAAACATATCTTATGTTATAATTTTTATAAATTTAGTTAACAATAAAATAATATTTTTACACTTACCATTATATAAAATATTTAAGTTAAATATTGAAAAATATAATTTAATGTAATATGCTCATGTTATAATAAAATAAAATAATTAAGAATGGGTTAGAATTAGGGTTACAGTTGACCTGGATAATTATAGATGATGATAAATGATTCAACAAATGTAGCGTGCATGTTTTTAGTTATCTAAAATTATACCTAACACGACTTAGTGTTGGAGTGATACATATTTTATATATTATGTATAATATACTGACATGTAGATATTATACCTAATAGTGCGCTTAGCATTAGGTCTAAGAGCAAGTCCAATTAGTGTATCAAATTATCGCCTTGGCTAAAATACAACATGATACAACATAGTTAGTAGAAAATAGTAAGCTAATAATATTTTAATGATATATTAAAACATTATAACAATTTGTTAAAAATCGAGCCATTAAGATGCAATTAAGTCGATTTTTAGTAAATAGTAAATTACATATAACGAAAATGTCTATACTAAAATTGTTGGACCAAGGACTCAAGATAAAAATCCAAGATGACTCAATTGTAATAATTAGATAGTATTTAGATAAAGGCCCAACATGCTCATTTGTAAAGAGAAGGCCTCACTAGGACTTCCTATAAATATAGAGCCACTTGCTCATTTGAAGAGGTTGGATAATTGAATAAAGAAAGGACTTCCTTAAATGTTATCCTCGTATATTCGATAAATATTTGGGTACATCATTTGGCGCTAAAAGGAGTTTTATTCCTGAATTCTAACAAATCCATGATTGTAGAGGAGATCGATCCGCAAGAAGCTGGGTCGGTGCTACCAACAGAGGTAACAGTGGAGATCCCCACCGTTCCTAAGTGTCACGACGATCAAGGATCGTCGAAACAACCGGCGTTACAACCCAGATGTTTGTTTCCTCCGCCAGAGAGAGCTACTCACGGCCAACCGCTTGATCCGGCCGTCATAGAGCCGCCAGCGAGAAAGTGCAAGTATAAATCAGATTAGCGCCAAAGAATTCAAACATTGAACGACAAACAAGTGCTCTTCAACGACATGCGTCTACACCTGGAGAAAGTTGAACGCATAAAGTCGCAGAAAGCGGAAGAACTTGAGGATCCAGTGTACTCCGATGAAGAGCTCAAAATCCTGGAAAAGGAGACTCGCCTCCTACAAGCTAAGCTAGAGCGACAGCGTGAGATACATCGCCTGCGACGAGAGCTCCAACAGACAATAATAGCAAATCAAGTCTCGAGGGATCAGTATTATGATGATGAGGATGATGCAGAATATGAGTATGAGCCGTCCGCTGAATCAACGTATTCGCAACCACGTGAACACCGACAACGTACAATATCATCAGCCAACGTCTCCCAAAAAACTGAATCCACGGAAACTATCTTCCACGAGGAATTTGCTAAGATGCAAGTGGAAATGGCAGAAATGTGAAATCTAATGCACAACCAATTAGGGTTCGAGACCGTCGCAGAGATCCCCCTCTCCCTGGTACTCGAGAAGGCACGCATGGACTGAACATTGAAAACCCCATCGCTCAACTACTTTGACGGTTCGTCTGACCCCCTAGCATTTTTGAACACTTTCGACGGTAGAATGACATATTTTAGACACTCCGAAATTTCCCGATGGAAATTCTTCTCTACGTGTTTGTAAGGCACGGCACTCCGTTGGTACAACAATCTACCACCTCGATCAATTGACTCTTGGTCCACTCTAAAAAGCAAATTCCAATCCCGTTTCTCCAGCAATACAAGGGCATAAAGGTCACGTCATCCCTAATGACCATGCACCAACGATCAACCGAGAGTCTCCGAAGTTTTATTAACTCAATTCAGAGAAGAAATTGCAGAAATCCCAGATCTCATAGAACAAATGGCCGTAAAAAATTTTACCGCGGGTATCGGCAAGTCTTGACACAGCCTACTCCTCGAGGAAAAATGTTGAAAAACGTCAAAAAACTCTGCAAGAGGCTTTCCAAATCATCGAACATTGAATGATGTTATAGGAGGCGGTGAGTTGTATATAGTCGCCACGGTGTTCATCGAGATACGAGCGTCGTCTCAGCTATAGTCCAAGATCTCCTACGAGAGAACGGCGACAAGACCGCCGTTATTCTCCAAGAAGTAGAGCAATCGAGTACCCCTCAAGAGACAAGAGAGAGAGGGATTGGAAATCTCGCCCCCGTCCAGACAAAGAGTTTACCAAGATTAATATAGAAAAAGCAATAATTCTAGTTGTGCTAAAAACAGAGCCAGATTATCGCCCTCCAAGGCCCATGAAACTCATCCGACCCCCGAGCTCAAGGTACTGTGACTACCACGAGGATACTGGTCACACGACTGAACAATGCTTCCAGTTGAGTAATCTCATTGAAGAAAAAATTCGTCAAGGACAGTTAGTCCATTATATCGAGCAAGAAGGCACGTATCGCCATGACCAGAGACATGATGAAGATAGAGTCATCGGTGTGATATTCGGAGGCATAGCAGCTGGGGGCGCGTCTAATAACTCTCGTTAGACATATGCCCACGAAGTACTCAATATCAACCCATCTATAGTGAAACGCCCCTGTGCGAACCCTTCTCTTGTCATATCATTTTCCGATGATGACTATTACCCAAGCCTCATCGAGGATCATCAAGATGCTCTTGTAATAACCACGCATGTGTGAATCAACACCGTAAAAAGATACTTGTCGATAATGGAAGCTCGGTAGACATTTTGTACTATCACGCCTTTGTGTGCATGGACATCAGGGATCGCAAACTTGAAAATTCTCGCACCCCGCTGTACGGGTTTACCGCAATGAGGTTCATGTGGTGGGTACCATCGACATGCCAGTTTTATTTGGTTCGCCTCCATGTCATATTTGCAAGGTAGTGAAATTCCATGTGGTGAGCGCCTCGTCTAGTTTCAACGCCATCCTAGGCAGGATAACCATAACCGTTTTAAGAGCAATCACATCTATCATTCTCTTAAAAATGAAGTTTCCCACAGAATTTGGGGTCGGAGAAGTTATTAGAGATCAGGCCGTTACTCGCCAATGTTACGTAACAACAGTCTCCCGAGAGCCGAGCAATTGAATAAAATAGAAGTCAACCAAGTCCTCAACATCGACCCCAGAGAGATGATCGGCATCCATGTAAGTAACTCGTGCTCTCTAGTCGAGGAAACGGAGAAAATCAAGGTCATTAAAAGAATCCCCGATAAGACAACTCGACTAGGCAAAAATTCGACAGATCATCTTAAACTCGAATTAACGAGTCTCATCCGTGAGTTCACAGATATTTTTGCTTGGGATTCTAAAGACATGTAGGGTATTCCCGAGACTGTAGCTCGGCATTCGCTACATATTAGCAAGAACTTAACCCCAATCAGGCAGAAACGTTACATATTCTCTAAAGAAAAAAAGTCGGCCATCGATCAAGAGCTAGATAGGCTCCTCGTAGCAGGCGTCATCGCGCCTGTCAAGTTCCCTACGTGGATTTCCAATGTCATTTTGGTCAAGAAAAGTAACAGAAAGTGGAGAATGTGCATCGACTATTCTGACGTCAATATGGCATGTCCAAAGGACTTTTATCCTCTGACGAACATCGATCAGCTCATCGATGCCATATCGGGCAATTAACTCGTATCATTCATTATTTCCTTCTCGGGGTACAATCAGATAAAAGCGGATAATCAAGATTGGGAACAGACGACTTTCATCATGCATCGAGGTATCTTTGGGTATCGAGTCATGCCCTTTGGTCTAATCAACGCTGGTGCCACATTTCAGCAAACCATGGACACTATTTTCGGATCCCACATTGGGAGAAATATGTTGATCTATGTTGAATATATGATCTCCAAGTCAAAAAAATCCTCATACCACGTGAGAGACCTCCATGAAATATTTGAAAACGCGAGAAGGAACAAACTTCGCCTAAATCCGACCAAGTGTTCCTTCGGTCTCACGGCCGGAAAATTCTTGGGATTCTTGGTCACCCAGCGGGGAATAGAGGCCGACACGATCCAAACAAAGGCAATCTTGGAAATGGAAAACCCGATGTCTGTAAAAGATTTACAACGACTGACTAGATGCATTGCTGCCTTGAGATGCTTCATTCCCCAATCATTGAAGAAGTGTCTAACTTTCTTTTTGATAATAAAGCAAGTATAAAAGTAATCAAAGTTTGAGTAGAACAACGACTTTCAAAACAGCTTCGCGGAGCTAGAGTCATTTCTCACTAATCCTCCGATTCTCACGAGGCCTCGGCAAGGTGAACCCTGAGAGTCTATCATTCGGCCTCTGATGAAACGATAGCAGCGGTCCTTGTGCGGCTGACATATAGAAAAGAAACCCTAGTATACTACATCAGCCACACATTACGCGTTGCCGAGACTAGGTATCCACAGGTGGAGAAGCTCGTGTATGCACTGATCATCGCAAGTCGAAAACTCCGTCATTACTTCTAAGCAAGAGAGATTTATATCCTAACAAATCAGCCGCTCAAGCGAATCTTGCACAAACCTGATATGAGTGGTAGGTTCGTTGCATGGACTAATGAGCTCAGTCAATTTTTTATCGAGTATAAACCGCGGACTTCGATTAAAGCCCAAGTACCATCAGACTTTGTCGCTGAATACCAGTATACTAGCAAACAATCGACACCCGATGAAGATCATTCGAGGGCGTGGTTACTCTTCGTCGATGGTTCGTCCACGGTTAACTTGGGCGGAGCAGGTATAATATTAATCAGCCCTGAAGGTTTTAAGGTTCAACAGGCTCTGAAGTTCAAATTTCAAGTTACAATTAAGGTGGAAGAATATGAGGCGCTCATCGCCGGCTTAAAGCTTGCAATAGAACTCGAAGCAAAGATCATAAATATAATTGGTGATTCTCAGCCGGTAGCCAAACAAGTGAATGGTGAATTTAAGACCCATAATGATAAGATGGCATTATACCTAGCCCGGGTTCAAGAAATGTTGTAAAACTTCTCTTACTGGAAGTTATCAAATATCAACATAAATGAAGAGCTTCCAATATACGCTGAAGAACTTCCATTCCCCTCGATTGGCGCGGGGTCGATAAACAAGATTCAGAGTGGCACCGATTGCCAAAAACCCTTCCTAGAATACATCCTGGATAAAAACTGCCAGAAGTTAAAGATGAGGCTCGATCAATCATGTTTAGGACAAAAAATTACCGTGTGGAGGGGACAAAACTGTTCAGGCGGGCTTTGACAGTTCCTTACTCCGATGCATCGGCCCCGATGAAGCCAAACTTGCAATCATTGAGGTTCATACAGGCATCTGTGGTGAGCACCTCGGAGGTAAGAACCTAGCATTCAAAATCCTGCGACAAGAATTATTCTGGCCCATGATGCGCAAGGATTATGAAGATTATATCAAGAAGTTCAGGGCATGCCAGATGCACGCCAAAGTTAGCCATCAACCCCTGACACAGTTGACCTCAGTTCTCACCCATGCCATTTTTCAGTGTGGAATCAATCTTGTGGGACCATTTAATGCCAATACATCATGGTCGCCATTGAATATACAACAAAATGGATAGACGCAAAGCCCCTAGTAAAGATCAGGGAAAAGAAAATGATCGAATTCTTCATGAAACACGTGGTATTCCGATTAGAAATCCCTGGAATCCTCGTGTCTGATAATGGAACCCAGTTTATTGAAGCAAAATTTGAGAAAGCATTGGAAGAACTTAAAATTCAGCACATCAAGGCTTCTATTGCCTAACCCTAGGCCAACGGCCTAGTTGAAGTGTCCAACAGAACAATCTTTCAAGGGATGAAAAAAAGCATCGAGGAGATTCCGCGTTGTTGGGTGGACGAGCTTCCAAATGTGTTATGGTCCTATTAGGACAACCCCTCGCAGTGCGACATGCGAGACTCCCTTTCGCATGATATATGGCGTCGACGCTGTCCTCCCGATCGAATTAAGCCTGATTTCCCCGTGGGTCGAAGCCTTCAATCCCGCCCTGTCTATCGAAGGCCTCAAATTTCATAACGATTTACTTGAAGAGTTCAAGGAGCATTAGAAACTTCAGATGATAGCACAACAAGAGAAAATCGCCAAATATTTCAACAACAAAGTGAAGGCCAAAGCGCTAAAGATCAATGACCTCGTACTTCGAGAAACTGCAGCCTCATAACCAACAATAACAGGCCCTCGTGGGAAGGCCCGTACAAGATAACCAAGGTTGTAAGCTCAGCTACCTTTGAGCTGTCACATTTTGACGTTCGACCAATCAAGAATGTGTGCAATGACATTCAACTCAAGAAATTCTACCAGTAACTTTCCCTATTTCTGTTAAATTAAAGCTTGTAAAACATTATATGTCATCTAAAATATGCCCTCGATGCGATGAGGGCCTTTATGAGGCCCCCATCGAGGTTCAATTAAATTATTGATATAGAAGTTTCAGCACTTAACCAATCTATGTTCCTCAACAAAATTAAGCCATACTGGGTCGATGTTCAACAAGACTATTCAAATATAAAGTTCAATCATCGATGGTCGATACGTTGAATGTTAATTTCAAAATAATAGCCACACGAACATATTTCTCAAAAGAAGGGTGTTAACTAGATTAAAGAAAAAATAGCTCCCGCATAACAAACACCTGAGAATCAGCACCATCCAACCTGAATGGTTTGTTATTCTTCTTTATATACTTTATAAGTTAAATAGACAAACAACTGAACCTTTCAGATGAGACATGCCTAATTACTAAGACAAGTTACAAAAGTACTTTATTATACCCCACTGTTAAAAGCAAAAAAGTATTTGGGTTTTACAACTGACTTCTGCGTGATAGATTTAGAATGATAATCATTTATATATGGAAGTACTTTATTAAACTCCCGGAAATAAAAGGGCCTACAAGAAATTCATATATGGGAAACACTTTAGGATTAGTTCATATTCAAGTAAAGAATTCTACAGTTATACATACAACTTTAAGCTTAGTTCGTATTGAAGTAAAGAATTCTACACTTAGGCTTCGTTTGGTTCAATGTAACCCAGCACTGTAACTCACACTTCCTTGGAACTTCCTAAAATCCCATGTTTGGTTGTGTAATTTTTAGATTTAGCTAAGTAACTCAAAGTTCCATGGTACCACTAATTCACACAAAACATTGTAACTTAGTTAGTTAGGTGATACGTGGTTTTTCTGAGTTACGTAGTTGTCGCATATTCATAATTTTTATAACTGGTATCATATATCAATTACCAAAACTCTTATTTTATAAAATAAATAAATAATTAAAAATTTAGATTAAGTGTTAAAATAAATTAATTTCAACTTAAAATTTATTCATCTTATATAATTTTATATATGTAAGTATAAATTTAAATTATTTTTAGTTTTAAATTAACATTATATATTATTTTATATTATTAATTTCAATATAGATCTTTGTTTGTGTATAAATTATTATATATATATATATTATCTTATTTACTATCTTATTTTAAGTTTAAATGCTACATAAAATTCATATTCTTTTATTTTACTATTATTATTTATAATTAAATTGATTTTTCATTCAACAAGTAACTATAAAATCTGTGAAACAACGAGGCCTTAAACATACAGTGGTTAGGGGAATAAGAAAGAGAATTGATAAAGACAGCACTTGCAAATGCTCGAGAGAAGAATCACTTTAAAATAAAAGGGGATCAACGATACGTCACCTATGAATCTTTAAAAGAAATTAACCACCAACATTCACAACCAAAGTACGAGAAAACAACAAAAGTACGAGAAAATAACCAAATCATCATCTAAGGAAAAACAGTAATTCCAACTTAAAAGTATTACACGATCATGAGGCATACCCCGCCTTCACACATCGGTATGGGCTGGAGGGTCTCGAGGTTCCGCGTTTGCTAATGCAAAATCTTGGATATATTCTTCAAAGGAGTGCCCAATGACGTCTATACAGCATGTGATAGTCTGGTTAAGCAATGGCCATAACCGTCGCCCAATGCTTTTGTAATGTCTTCCCCGCTCTTCTGGAGGTTGACTTTCATCTTGTCATTCTCCTCAACCAACGACTTGTTGGAGGTAAGCACGCGATCTAACTCGACCTCCGCCCTTTCTCGCTTCCCCTTCTCCTCATCTCTCAACACAGTCATTTCCCTTAAGGCCTACTCCAAATTCTCAATCTTCTTACCCATCACGTCTCGTCCTAGCTTCATATCTCCCACCTGCTTATTAAGCTTTGAATTAGTAGTCGACATCTCACCAGCTCGACGCTCCACCTCCACATACTGGTCTTAAGTTCAGCGATGAGACGTGAAACACTCTCTCCCTCCGCATCATTCTTGATTTATTCAAAATATGGGTAAAATCAGAGAGAAACTAAAATAGCACGGAAATGCACACAAGTCAAAATAAAAACTAATGATAACTACGAGCAAAAAGTATGCGTGTAAAAATGAAGAAGAAGACGTGTTTATAATAAAGTAAATAAGCGCATACCTGGCCAGCATGGCTCATTCATCGATCAGCAAGGTCACTTCTTTTCTTAGAAGAATATGACACCGCATCTTGTGGAAGATGATAAGCCTTGAAAGCTTGCACAGGCACGGTCGAACCAATGGTCCATCGCTCGTTGGGTTGAATCTCGATCCTCACGACCTCCCGCGACACGTTCGGATCAGAAGTAGGATTCATGAAAACTCTCCCCTCAAATATCGTTAGAGTCTTATTCACAACATTACGACTCGCGTCCACCGTGGGGGCATCTGTTTCACCTCGAGGCCGCTTTCGAGTCACCGTCTCAAAACCTTCACCAGCATCTTCCTCTCGATCCTTGACCACCCGGTCCCCGTTATCATCAAGCAGCTCTAGCGAAATAGATTTCCCAACCTTCGAAGGGCCCACTTTAGAACCACCATCCTTCGACGTGTCTACAGCCCCACCTGTCGCCTTTTGAACAAGAAACAACATAACCTTATCCATTTTTACCTCGAACCCCGCTGTCAAGAACCTCCTTTAAAGTTTCATCTGCGACTACCACAAAAGAATTGAAAATTTTAGCCTTCACACATTAAAACCAAGATATAGGCATATATATAAAAAACAACAAACAACAAAGTATGGAACGTAGCCTTACGAGAATGCTCTTCTAAGAACTTATTTTCTTTTAATTGCAAATTAAAATAAATAGACATCGACCCGTGAAAACCATCTAGGTAATTTGTGTCATACTTATCCATCATATTCAACGAATCGAGGGTATCCTGTCTAACCTTATGACAAGGTCGAATGAACTCCAAATCTGGACCCTCGAAATACAACCATTTAGGATGATACCCCGAGTTCGAGGAACGAACACTGACGATCTTCATCCTTTTATCACAAGTATCGAAGTAAACCTGCCCCTCATGATAATGTATTCCATAAATAGAAAAAAATAATTGATTCGTCGGCACTCGACCTCTCTCATAGCACACCGCAATAAATCCATTGACATGAGCAACGGAAGAAGTACATTGTGCTAAATTATTGGGAATTTCTAAATGGTTTAAGTTCAGGGAAGACTCCTGATCACCCTCTTCGAGGGGCCTTTTCTCGTGATTTTGATAGGAGATAATCTTTATAGAAGAGGAAGAACTTACGATATTCATGATTCGAAATAAAGATGGAAGCTTTACAAAGTAATTTTACTAAATAGATACGATTATGCAATCACGATAATATAAAGGCTGCAACTTTACAAAAAATGGAAAAAAGAGAGAATAAGAGACTTATAGTCTAGAGATGGAGGAATGGTAGCAACCAGCTGAGAGACATAAGCAAGCAACAGGGAAACCGAATGGTTTTCACCTCCCCCAGTAAGAAAAGACTTTAAAACAAAAAAAGAGAAGAGAAAGACACACTTGAGCGCTGATACCCCCCTCTCTTCCCTCCCTTTTTATTTGATATATTATCTTTTACTTCAAAAAAATAAACATAAATATATTAATGCAAAAAACCATATCATACTCTTGTTTTTGTTTGTTATTTTATCTTTTATTTTTACTTCTTCACTAACTTTGATTATATTTGTATTTTATATTTCATGTTCAATTTTCTGAGCTCAAAATACCCAAAGCAAATCTAAGGATGTTGCTCCAAATAAAGGGGACAAATGTTGGACGAACGATTAAGATAAAAGTCCAAGATGACTCAATTGTATTAATTAGATAGTATTTAGATAAAGGGTCAACAGGTCCATTTGTAAAGAAAAAATTTTATTAATACTTCCTATAAATATAAAGCCACTAACTCATTTGAAGAGGTTGGATAATTAAATAAACAAAAAATTTCCTTAAATATTATTCTCATATATTTTGATAAATATTCGGATACATCAAAAATGTATACTAATTAGAAAATATTCAAATTATTATAAATGTTTACTAAAATGTTTTTAATATTATATTAAACAGAGGAGAATGTAAGTCTTTGTCGAAGTCAATGGATGATACCAGTCAACGGTTGTTTAAATAAAGAAAACATGTCATCCTCAGCACGTCAAAGTTGAAAAAACTTCTCACCGCGATATTCGGAAGACTCAACGCTCTCAGTCTGTGTAGTTAGGCTGTACAATGAGATGGGGGCGCGTGTCCCTGATTCGCGTTAAAACCGTCCGCCTAAGTTATTTTTTAATTTCTCCCTCCTTTTTAATTCTCACATTTTTTTTATGAATAATAAATAGATAAATTTTTGATCAAAAATTAAATATTAATTTTATATTATTTAAAAAGACTGAAGATTACATATTGAATCATATTAAATATATTTTCAAATAATATAATTTTTTTTGTTCAATTATAAATGTTAATAAATTTCTATCAAATTTAGTCAATTTGACCGGAACAAAATCAAATTTGACAACTAAAAAAGGACGGAAAGAGTATTATAGAATACCCTCCGTTTTAAATTACATCTCCCCTTAAAAAAAATATTTCAATTTAGTTTCCAACTTTCAATATAAATTTATATTTTCGAAGTCAACTACTTCAAATATCTCTAATTTAAATTTACTAGATTAACCTAATTTCAAATATTATGATCAACTAATACAATTTAATCATCAAAATTCACTTTTCCTAAAGTGTAATTTTTAAAAAATGGACACTTAATTTGAAACGAAAAAAATAATACTAAAATAAAAAAGGAGGGCGATGACCGATCACTTCAATTTATTTTCTTTAGTTTCCACGACGCTAGCTCAGCACAGTTCACATGAGCCTTTAGATAATTTGTTGAAATGAAATAAGGAAATGAGAATTAAAAATATAAAAGGGAGTTAATAAGAAAGAGAATAAATTAATAATGAATAAATAAAAAATGCTTTATTGATTTAACGAGAATGAGGCTCTTATTTCTAAACATTTTATCATATGCACATAAGCACGTAAAAAATTTATAAGATTAAGTTACTTGAATATCTTTTTTTTTTAATAGTGGTGGACCCATTATATACACAAAAAAGATACCAATCAAAATAGCGAAAAATTATAAATTTCGACGTACCCATAAATACATAGGAAAATCGATTCTTAAATATCAAATTAATAATTCAAGCAGAACTTCATGAAACTGGGTTTCCAATTCTGGTTTATCGTTACCGCTCTAGTCACTTACTAAGGGCCTGTTTGGCACTTACTTAAAAATAACTTTTTTTTTTAAATAAAAATAACTTATTTACTTATAAGTCCGTAAGTATTTATAGACGAGTATTTGTCGACCCAACTTATAAGTTGAATTTATAACTTATAAGCTGATAAGTTAAATGTTAGTAACGATGTATTTTTTCTCAACTTATTTTGATATTTTCACTTTTTTATTAATTTTAATTTTAAAATATATGTTTTAAATGTTTTTCTAATTTTAAATCCACAAACTAAGTTACTTGTATTTAAACATTATTTATTATAAATTATTTAAATAAAAAAATTATGTCTTTTAAGTAAAATTATCCAAACACTTATATAATTTATAAATATTTATTTACTTAACACTTATAAGTCACTTATTTATTTTAAATAATAACTTAGTTATTTTAAAATTTACCAAATGGGCACTAAATGTCTCCGCCTCCCCAGGGTCGACGAATCATAGCTGCTCGCTACCTTTTTTCTTAATTACTTTATCATTTACAATTTAACTATAGCTTAATTAAATTTTTATGCACACATTTCAAAATATATTGGCCATCTAATAAAAATTATTATTTTACAAATTCTTTTATAAATAAAAAATTAAGTTATATATTTTTATTTAAAAAAAATAAATTTTTAAATAATTATAATTTTAAGTATGCCGTCAAAGGCACTTAAAAAATAATTTGCAAAAAATTCAAACGACTATTAAAAAGCAAAAGGAGGAGCTTCCAGTGCGTGATATGCACGATTTTCAATAAAAATTATTTTTTTAAAATTTTTAATGTACATACATATTTTTAATTCTGTTATTGTTGCAATATTATTTTTATTTATGATGGGTCGTTGTAATATTATTAAAACAAATATACATGATAGATATATATATATGATGTTAAATTGAATTAATTTTTACAGGATATATTTATATAGCTATAAATAATACAATATCTAATCATCTTTTATTTACGGTTGTATCATTTTATCATATGTCGATATTTGTAGAGTAGTAGAATAACTTAATTTTAAAAAATATCAGATCAATGATTGAGATTATTTTGACATTCCATTACCAAATTTTTGGATAACAAATTAATTATGCTTATTATATATAGAAATTACTTACATTTATTATATATAAAGTATATAAAAAGAATATAATAATTTTTATTTTTGTAAGGGTCAATTTTAAATTTGAAACGAAATTCAAGTGAATAAATCTAATATATGAAGTTAGAGTAGAGATTGCTAATGTAATAGTAAAAAATGTATGAATTTTATTACACTCAACTTGACCGAGCCAACCAAAGCTATAACTTGTATATCTTGTCTCCGTATTTTAAAAATCCCCGATTTTTAAAAAAAATTTCGATTAATCTCCGATTAATTCTTAAAAATATTTTGTCGATCTATTTCTTGAAATCCGATTAATATTTATAAATTATTTTTGAATTATATATTTCATTATAAATAAATTAAATATATTAAATATTATTAAAATATTTAAATATATCCGATTTTTATTCCGATTAATCCCTAATTTACCGATTAATTCATAATCGGTACCTAAATCAATTAGTACCGATTACCCATTTTTACGACCACGATCGCACCATGATCACAAGTGTCAATGGTTCATCTCATGGTTGTGCAATTAATACTCCTATCCTATAACAAGATATGTCCAACTTATCTGTCACTTTCCTTCTGGATAGTGGTTTATGTAACGCCGAAAGTAATGACCAGTCCAGTACTGTTAACCTGGTCAAATGTTGGAATTTTTAATGAAAATACAAATAAACCATAAAAATGAGAGTACCATATTGCAATTTATATTTACGACTAAATAAGATCCGTCACTATAAATAGCGGCTCAGAGTTCTCTTATTTACTCGTACCAAGCTCAGAACACATACATTCAAACCTATTTTTCTTCTTACTCCTGTTCTTATTTTCTCTAAACATAAAATGGGTGTCCAAAAGAGTGAAGTCGAAGCTACTTCTTCCGTCTCTGCCGAGAAATTGTTCAAGGGCTTATGCCTCGACATTGATACCCTTCTTCCTCAGGTTCTCCCCGGTGCTATCAAGAGTTCCGAAACCCTTGAGGGCGATGGTGGAGTTGGAACCGTCAAGCTTGTTCATCTTGGCGATGGTTAGTATTTGTCATTCTCTTAATGTTCCTCATTATTCTTTAGCCATGGTCAACTACTAAAATTAAAAATACCCATGTCTTTGCTAAATATAGAATGGTCAACCTCTTGGTTCCTGTTACAAACCAAAATCAATAATACTTAACTACTTATTAGGCTAAAAGGCCAGAAATACCTTCATAGATGATAGAACATCAAGTAACATCTGTTAATTATATGGTCTAATATATATGTACATGTGTATATGCAGCGAGCCCATTCAAGACAATGAAGCAAAAGGTTGATGCCATTGACAAGGAATCATTCACTTACTCTTACAGCATAATCGACGGAGACATTCTTCTGGGATTTGTTGAATCTATCAACAATCACTTTACAGCTGTCCCTAATGCCGATGGAGGGTGCACAGTCAAGAGTACCATAATTTTTAACACCAAAGGCGATGCTGTCGTCCCAGAAGAGAACATTAAGTTTGCTAATGACCAAAACCACACCATTTTCAAGGCTGTTGAGGCTTATCTTATTGCCAACTAGATATGATTTTGCACTATATCGATGGGGTTTGTATTAAGTCATGGTTATAATTATGGTGTGGAAGGCCAAAGATGCCTAAGCTTGAGAATAATTTGGGTGCGTGTGTGACAAGTACAGGGTTTTCTTTTGTTGATTTGATTTCCATATAAATAAATGATGTTCTTCATACAAATAATGTTTCTCTGGTATTGTATTTATTCGATTCAGCTTACATAATAAATTTTAATGATTAATTATTACTCTTGGCTCCTAATTAACACATTGATCATTTCATCCATTTTGGTATGCAAATTCTAGGTTCTGTGATCGTATTACACTTCCTAGTTTAAAAATCTCTTGACACTTACATAACCAAAGTCAAGGTTTTTCAATTTTCATGATTCAAGATGATAACGAAAGAATATCTCCCGGAATCCATGCAATAATATGAAGAACAATATATAAATGGTTAGCCTCTTTTAATTTGTTCAAAAACCTAATCCTTAGAAATTTTGCATTCACTTTTGTCGTTCAAAGAAGAGAACATAGGTAAGATTTTTAATGAGATATGCTAGTAACTATCACTCTCATGACATGAAGACCATGAAAATAATTAAATTTGCTCTTCGAGTTTCACTACAAGAAAAGCGGACATTTCTGACCAACTCATTTTCGACCCCTAAAAAATGGTCGGAAAAGATAGCTTATAACTGACCAAAACAACCAACCACTGAGATCGGTTGGAAATAACATCATAAGCGACCAACAGTGGTCGATTATGAAATGATTAAGGCCCAGCATCCATGTCACTATCATTTTCGACCAACTCATAACCGACCAACTACGTTAAAACTGACCAAACATCAGGTACATAGGGGGCAACATCCACGTCACATCATTTCCATCCAACTCATAACCGACCAATTACGTCAAAACCGACCCAATGTAAGTACATACGGGCCACATCCACGTCAAATCATATCCAACCAAATTATAACCGACCAACTGGGTCAAAACCAGCCAATTCATTTCCTACCGACGCTATCATTTCTGACCAACCAAATTTAATAGTTTTAATTAGAAAAAAACTTTGTGTTACGATTAGGGGTGTCAAAAAAATTCGAAAAACCGGATATCCGTCCGAAAAATCCGCATTCGTATCCGAAATAAAACGGATATTATCCGTATCCGAAATAAAGCGGATATTATCCGTATTTGAATCCGACGATTGCGGATACGGATACGGATATAGGCATATTCGTATCCGATAATATCCGAATCCGAATAAATAAATAATATATTTAAATATTTATATAATTTAAATTTTATTCTATTAAATTTATAGTATTTGTATGTGTATATATATGTGTATATATATTTATTAATATATTTATATAAAATTATATAATTGTAAAAATAGTATAGAAATATTATAAAAAATTATTTGAGTTCAATTATTAAAATATAACAATTATATTAAAAGATAAATAAAGCATAAAGTTTTTAATAAATTCAAATAGAATTAAATCACTTTAACTCTTATTTAATTTTTAAAAATTAAAATTTTAATTTTTGCTATATATTTTACAAAAAAAAATCGAATTTTTAATAAAAAATAAAAAAATCTGATTGAAAATCGGTTTCGTATCAGGATATTATCCGCATCCGGATAATATCTGTCGGATCCGGATTTGGATATTATCTTTTAAATATTTTCGGATTTGGATACGGATACGAATACGAATACAGATTTTCGAATTCGGATCCGAATACAGGGAGATCCGTATCTGAATTATCCGTTTGACAACCCTAGTTACGATATAAGTCGCAACCCAAATAAATTTAATTGTTTATGAAATTTTGGCACTACTACTAAAATGTATAGATATTTATATTCATAAGGTTGCGTCATCTAAAAATATTTTTTTAAATCAAAACACCAATTGGAGACAAAAGAGTGGTTAAAATTATCAGTCAAATGATAGTTGTCTCTTAAAATCACAAACTAGATAAATTATTTCTTCTATGAAATTTTGGAAATATTACTAAATATATAAATTTTGACATCAATATGGTTGGATTGCCAAAAAAACTTTTTAAAAAAAATCAAAACACCAATCAGAGACAAAGCACTGGTTAGAAATACCGGTCAAATTAATGACTAGTTGACTCCTAAAGTCACAAACCAAATAAATTGATTCTTTTATGAAATTTTGGGAATATTACTATAATTTTAAGATCTTAACATTCAAAGGGTTGGATCGTCGATAAAAATGTTTTAAATAATCAAAACACCAATGTGAGACGAAACACTGACTATAAATACAGATCAAATGACTGGTTGAATCCTAAAATCATAAACAGAATAAACTAATACCTTTTATGAAATTTTGGGAATATTAATAAAATATAAAAATGTTGACATCCATACCATTGGATCATCGATAAATGTATTTTCAAAACTCAAAACACCAATCTGAGATGAAACACTGGTTAGAAGTACCGATCAAATGTTTATATGGTGCTAATGTCTAGTTGACTTTTAAAAGTCAAATGTCTGGTTGACTTTTAAAATCACAAACCAACTAAATTGTTTTTATGAAATTTTGGGAATATAATGAGAATATTTAGATCTCAACGTCAATACGATTGGATCGTCGATATTTTTTTATAAAAAAAATCAAAATATTTATGTGAAACGAAACACTGGTTAGAAGTACCGATCAAATGACTAATTGACTCGTAAAATGACAAACCAAATAAATTAATTCTTTTATGAAATTTTGGTATAATAACTAGAATATATTGTTGTGCAAGACATGCCTATACTATAACAAAATTAAGTCAAAATTGACAGTCATAAGTAAGTTGTATGATAATATAGATTTGCATTTTGTATTGTATTACGTGAGTCTGTAAAAGTGTCAATAGATTAGACTGGAGTATTTTACTGCAAACAGTGTCAAGCCTACGAATAAACTCTGAAAAAAGATCATGACTCAGAGAAAGTGTGAAGAACCTTGTAGTTGAATAAATCTATTTTGAGAAAAATATTCTAAGTCAAGAAATCTACGAGTCACAAATCAAGTCATATAGAGAAGTCATTCGAGAACTCCGGAATGACTTATCGACAAACAAAAATAGCTTATAGAGAAGTGTCAGAGATATCGACAAGTTAAAATGAAGATATGAAGATTGGAGATATCGACAAGTCATTTCTGCATTAGAGAACAGATATATAGATAAGCCAAAATGAAGATACGAAGACTCAGAGAAATCGACAAGTTAATTCTCCATGCAAAGACTCGAAGACCTCGACAAGCCAAGCTCATTCGAGAACTCAGATATCTCGACAAGTTAAGTTCATATTCGAGAACTCAGAAACCTCGATAAGTCAAAATACTTGTACAGAACTAGGAGATCTTGATAAGTCATTATACTTATCGAGATTTCAGTTCTCTATAGTTCAAACTGGAGATCTCGATATAAACCTCAAGTACAGAATGCAAACAGATCTAAAATTCTTATAACTCTCTCAAGAAAGAAGCTGAGTTCTTTATGTTGTGCATATGTTGTGTACTTGATGATTTCATAAACAAAACATCTAAGTAGATTTTACTTAGTGAAATAATGTAGCACCCGACGGATAAGAATTATAGTCCCGACGGATAACTCATTATAGTCCCGACGGATGATGACTTATTATCCATCGAGTGAGTAGCTTATGTAATAATGAGTCTGTAGCACAGTTCTGTATACATCTTTGTATAGATTTTGTAGTAACCTATAAGTCATGTTGACTTTAACTAGATATGTAGAATAGGTTGATTAATTGTATATAAATGATGTCTTGTAATTCTGCATAAGTGAAATGAAGTCAAGTGCCAAAATAGCTACCGACGGATGATTAACAAAGCCATCGACGAATGATCAAATGACTATCAACAGATGTTTAATATAGCAGTCGACCGATGATCAATGAAGCCATCAACGGATGTTCATAAAGTCGACGGATGATCATATATCCAACGGATGTTCATAAAGTCCAACGGATGATCATATAAAGAATTCAAACAGCAGTTGAACAGTGACAACAGGGCACAGGCGTCGAGGTGTATACAATTCTACTGTGGAAGCCCATTAACTGGGTAATAGAGGACGAAAAGTAGCAAAGCTTAAGACTGATAGTTTTTATATTTATTCAGTCTTTTTGACTTTATAATTTTGGTAATATATAAACCAAGAACGTAGCAAATAGAAACAAGAGAGCTGAGATACAAAAACAGAGAAATCTTTGTAAGCAGAATCATTAGCATTTCCCTGTATTCTCATTAGTTCAATTTGTAAGCAGCTGTGAGCATTCTTGCACACAGAGTTCTCTCGATATATATAATATATATCTCTGGTGGAATTGTTTAAATCCACCAGAAAGTTTTTAAAGACTCTTGTTTTTAATTACTTATGTTTTGATTCAATTAAATTTCTGTTCCGCATTGTGCTAATCAAAACACTTATATCTATATTCAAGTTTGAACATTTTTATTTCGAGAAAAAGGTTTAAGAATTTCATTCAACCCCCTTCTGTAATTCTTGCTATATTGTTAAGGGGCTAACACTTTATCAGCAAAGAACCTAGAAATTTGTATCAAGACATACTTGATTTTAATATAAAATTAAGTGAGTGCTGAAAATAGTGTGTTTATGTGCATGTATTATCATTTTTGGTTAGAAGTACCGGTCAAATGACTTGTTGACTCCTAAAATGACAAACCAAATAAATTAACTCTTTTATAAAAAATTGGTTGTATAACTAGAATATATAGATCATAACATCCATACGGTTGGATCATCGATAAATAATTTTAAAAAATGAAAACACCAATATAAGACGAAACACTAGTTAGACGTAACAGTCAAATGACTAGGTGACGCCTAAAATCACAATCCAATTACATAAATTCTTTTATAAAATTTTGAGATTTGAAAATATTAATAAATATATAAATCTTGACATCTATACCGTTAGATCGACGATAAATATATTTTTAAAAGTCAAAATACCATTACGAGACGAAATTGATTAGAAATACCAATATATTAATCACTTATTATGTTAAAAACTTCCTGCCTTTATTATAAAAAATATTTATTTAAAATTTTAGAAGTATTTGAAGATTGTAAAACTAATTAATTAAATTTATTTTTTAAAATAGAAACTTAAATATTATATTTTTTCATAAAAAGATTGTAAATACATATATTTTTTCCATTGGCAGGACGACGGCAGAGTTTCAATTGCCGGGCAATTAGACCATTTTCATTTTTTTCCCACCAAACCCCCTTATCTTCCTTACTTTTATTTCTTTTTCATCAGACATCCTTCTCGCCTTCTCGCCTCTCTCTATGCGGTCCCTTTATCAAACCATTAATTCACAGAGTTTCTTAGATTTATTTCCACAGTTTACTCCCACGATTTCTTCACCATGTAAATTATGTCTTCTCGCTTTCAATTAGGGTAATTTTTCTTCAATTTACTTGTTCACGCGAAAGGGGGTTTCGTAAGGCAAGTTTTATTTTTATTCCATTCATAGGTAATTGAGTGTTTTTTTTTATCAGATTTTGTCTGTTAATTGAGTTGATGTCTGTTTGTGTTGTGAGTATGCTAGATTCATAATCTGTGTAAATGTTAGAGTTTGATAGAGATGACTATATATAGTGCTGATGGCTTTCAAATATTAAACTTGATTTAGTCTAATTTTAACAGGGAAGAATTGTGACAATTTTGAAGTTCAGTAAATAGGAAGTAGCTAGATTTTTGCATATTATAAATTTGCACATAGTTTAGTATTTTTTTAGTCCACTGTTCTTTATGTAATTTGTTAGTTCATTATTAATACTCATAAAATTTTGTCAGGATGCTTATTCTCGTCTTTATACATTTTTAATTTTATCTCTTAGTCTGTATTCTTGAGCCTCTACCTGATTTTTGTAAGTTTGTTATGCACAGTGCACTCTTATACTGGTTTGTTTTCTTGTGTTTTAGTGTTTTATGTTATGAAACAAAATTGTAGTAAAAAATTGTTGCTTAATAAACCAGCATAGAGTTGGGGTTTCTGCCCTTACAGACAATTTTGATGGATATCTAACTGTATTGGATTTGCTAACTTTACACCTAAGTTATGCAGAGGATGTCATAGAAAATTTTGGTGGTAATGCTAGGAGCAAATAAGTGATGCCCAAGACAAACACACAGAAGAACAAAATCAGTTCATGTATACAGAGGATGATAACGGGTGGACTAATGGGGTAGCACAATAAAACTCATCTTGATTCATTGGCAGGGTTGGTTTTACTGTATATATATATATTACTGTATATGCAAATTTTGTATCTTGTTAATTATGAATCTTCACATTGTCATATTCATTTGTTAGGCCAATGTATGAACCTCATAAACATAAGCACTGTTGTTTTTAATTCTTTTGAATGTTCATTATTCTCCCTGTGTAGTACTAGTGGTGCCCTGCTCCACACTGTGATTGTGCTGTTAAATTTGATGCTGCAAGTGGACAATGTAAGTTTTTCTACTGAAGTTTATTTCAAAAGCCTATGCCACAATAACATTTTAGTATGGTAGTAATTAGTCTGATTCTTTTCAAATGCAATTAATTGCTCCACTTTGAAATTTTGATTCATTATTATTTAGTTTATTATCTACTTCTATCATATTTCTAACTCATGTTCTCTGGATTAAAAGTAGATAGATAACACTCCCTTGGTAACATATGCACTTAAATCATAATTTGAAGCTAAGAAAATTTGTTACTTTTTAAAATTAAATATGCTAAGCTTATACTGATAATCATGTCTACTGCGTTACCTGGAGTATTTTTTTCTATATGGATACTTTCCGATCTTTTGTTAATCACCGTGCAGAGTTAGATGATTTCCCCCGAGGATCATCTTTGAAGCTCAGATATTGCCCCAAAGATTATCTTTCAAGCTGGCAA
This sequence comes from Apium graveolens, assembly GCF_009905375.1. Lineage (NCBI taxonomy): Eukaryota > Viridiplantae > Streptophyta > Magnoliopsida > Apiales > Apiaceae > Apium > Apium graveolens. Next base: position 292,156,781 of record NC_133651.1, read on the forward strand.
CAAGTGCTGGTTCTATTAATATAAGGGGGATTAAGAAGTTTCTGTTAGTTATATCATTGGTACTAACAAGATTAAACAACTAGTTTTGTTACTTATATTAGGAAGTTTAAGCTGCCATTTGGTATATGTTTTAGGAAGATTTTGTTGTTTGCTAGTTTTTGATATCTCCTGATTGTTTGGTATTTGGTATAAGGGATGTTATTTGTGTTTTGAAAAGGATAAATTCATGGCCATTATAATCATATCATATGAATTTTTTACTGTTAAATTGTTGATGATTGGAATTGGAAACGTGTAAGTGACTACATGCACTAGATGAGCATAACTGTTGACAATGTTAATAGTCTTTGTTGATTATATGTATTTGTTAATAACTTGTAGGGTTACTGTGTCTTGCACAAGGATGATTATTTGAGCAATGGTCAGGCTGGTCTCTTTTGTATCTCATGTTGTAATGAGTCAACAATGCTAAGTTGGTGATATGTACTTCAGGGAGGATTAGACTAGTTTTTTTTGCTTTGGTATATTGTAAATTAGTGATGAATTTTTATTGTTATTTTTGCATAACTTTAGAATTGTATAATATTTCCAATTTTTTATTTATACATTACATGCTTCTTTAGCCTTTGATTGATTGTTTAATTATTAAAATGATATAGTTTATATTTGGATGTGTATGAGTAATGGACATGGTCACTCCAGTTTAGGTCTCTTTGCCCTACACTGTGCCTAGAAATGTGACCATCTCCAAGCTACTATTAGTGACCAGTTCATCAGTAAACTATGCCCAGAATCTGACCATATTCATCAAGTAGTGATTAGTTATTACTGGTCAGAAAAAGGAGTGACATTACCGACTATTTTTTTCCAACCACACACGGTCGGTTATAAGGTGACATGGGAACGAGCATGTGGCTGCCAAGTGTTATGTGGGATCAATTAGCATACAAGTGGAATGTAATAACCGACTGTTGTTGTTGGTCGGATAACGGTCGGTAATGACTGTCATAACCGACCGAGGGGTCATTTACGATCAGGTTTTAACCAACCACTCTTATCGGTCGGATGTGGTCGGTTTTGACCCTTATTTCCGACCGAATAAGCTCATTTCTGTCCAAATTTGATGGTCATAAATGTGCGATTTTCTTGTAGTGTTTGTTAGCTCATTCATTACCTTTTTCCATGATACTTCCGATCATTTCTTCTTTAAATTTATTTTCTAAATATCGCACAAACAGTATGTTGGCCGTATAAGGATTTCGTGAAAAAAATTAGGGTCAGTTCGTTTCATGTTAACCCAGGTTCGTTTCATGTTTAGGTCATGTTTCTCAATCTCGTTTATAATTTTTAGTTTCAATAGAAGCTTTGGGACAACTAAAAACTCATGATATTTCTGACTCTAGTAGTTGTAAATTAGTGAAATTTGTTGTTTTATCTTTTCATAAGAGTGTTAAGTATTCTCTTGCTCCATTTGATAGTGTGCATTCTGATTTGTGGGGATCTGCTCATATACCTATAAAAGGAGGATCTAGATATTATGTTTCATTTATTGATGATTTTACTGGTTATACGTGGATTTATCTTATAAAGCGTAGGTTTGATATTTTGGATATTTTTAAAGATTTTAGAACTCATGTAAAAACTCAATATAAAGCTATAATTATTTTCATTGTGATTTGGAAGGTGAATACAGCTCTAACGATTTTTGTGGTTTACTTGCTTCTTATGGGACCATACGTCAAATCTCATGTATTAACACCCCTCAACATAATGGTGTTGCTGAAAGAAAATATCGTCATTTTGTTGAAACAACTTGCTCATTTTCGTTTTCGGCTGATATTCCAAGTGTATTTTGGGGTGAAATATTTCTTACTGTTGTTTATTTGATAAACCGAATTTTAACTGCTCAAAATTCTGGTTTGTCTCCTTTTCGGAAATTATATGACAAATTTTCTGATTATGCTTAGTTGTGTGTCTTCGATTGTCCCTGCTTTGTTCTCAAACCTCAGGTAGTGAATAGTAAATTGTCTTCTAAATCTGCTTTGTGTATTTTTTTGGGCTATAGTGTTACCCATAAATTATATCGTTATTTTGACCCGGTTACTGGAAATTTTTATGTTTCTCGGCATGTTTACTCTTTGGAGCATATGCTGTTTTTCTTTGTTCCTGCTAGTTCGCATCATCTGACACATGAAGATCTTATTCGCATTGAATCTTTTGACACGAACATTGAAGATGATTTAACCATAAATTCTAATTTTTCAGTTCCGGTGACATCTACATCTCAAACTCCCACATCTCCACTGACTTCTACATCTCAGACTCCAATATCTCCACCTGCTTCTACAACCAGTCAATCTTCACCAGAGATTTCGGATTCTCCTCCCCCTCAATTGTCTACCAAAATTTCGATTCCTCCGTCTTCGATAGTCTAATCACATACGTAGGTCCACCCAACTGTCTGATTTCTCTTATTCATCTTATTCTTAATCATTTCCTTCATTCTTTACTTATGTTCACCATTTTTCTGATTCTGCATCATATATAGAGGTTGTTCGTGATCCTCTATGAAATAATGCAATAGCCGAGGAACTTACTGCTTTACATCAAACTCATACATGGGATTCAGTCCCATTGCCCCCAGGAAAACATGCAATTGGTTGTCTTTGAATATATAAAATTAAGACAAAATTTGATGGATCTGTTGAGCATTATAAGACTCATCTTTTTACTAAAGGTTACTCTTAAAAGTATGTCTTAGACCGTGAAGAGACTTTTGCGCCTGTTGCAAATATGACAACTTTTTGTACTATGATTGCAGTGGCTTCTGTTCGGAAGTAGAAAATATTTCAGATTGATGTTTAAAATGCATTCTTGAATGGTGATATTCACGAGGAAGTTTTTATGACACCTCTCCTGGGTCTTCTGTGGATCCTACTTTATATCGCGCAATTGTTGATAGTCTTGTTTATCTCACTTTTACTGATCTTGATATTGCACATGTTATTCATATAGTTAATCAATTTGTCTTTTTTCCTATTACCGTACATTGGGATACAATTATTCATATTTTCAAATATATTCGTGAGACTCAGTTTCAGAGTATTTTATTTCCATCTACCTCATATTTCGAGTTGTGTGCTTATAGTGATACTGATTGGACTGGTGATAGTGAGGATCGCAAATCTATAAAGGTTTTTGTACTTTCCTTGTTGATTATCTTATTTCATGGAAAAGTAGGAAAAAAGACGTTGTTTCGAGATCGTCTTCAAAAGCTAAATATCGTGCCATAGCTTAAACTATTTGTGAGATTTTTTGGTTACGTCGTTTACTTGCATATTTGGGTGTTAGCCTTCTGCCCTTCTTAGTTCCTCTCCGTTTTATAGTGATAATAAGAGTGCAATTCATAATGCATGTAATTCGGTATTTCATGAGCACACTTAACATATTGAGATTGATTGTCATCTTACTTGCCATCATCTAATACAAGGTACTAGCTCACTGCCTTGTATTACTTCTTCGATTTAGATTGCTGATATTTTTACAAAGCCTCACTCTATTTCGCAATTTCATTTCTTCCATGACAAACTCCCAATGCTCATTGCTACATCATCATGAGTTTGAGCGGGATGTTAGAATATATATTTATATTATTATTATATATTAAGGGTATTTTCGGTATTTATCTTATATTGATTTTTTATATAAGTTCAGACATGTATTATAAACTATAGGTTTATTTTAATAAAATTTTATGTTCGCATTATAACTCTAAAATTATCGATGAGATCATTATATCAATTCATGTTCGAGCTAGGAAGGACTCCAGTATATTAGAAAGAATATAGATATAATTTTGATGTCAAAACATTCCTGGCTTTTTATTAATTATTTTACTCACTTATACATAGAAACTGAAATTGCAACTACAAGTAGTGGGCATTATAGAAGTAACCGCTAGCTAAATAATAGGGAAATAACATCTACTCTTTATCCTAGAAAAAATAAATACATACAAAGACTATTGACCCAAACAAAAAATATATACATGTACCACTTTTATTGTCTACCATTAATAGAAATTTGGACTACAGGTGGTAATCCCCACCACAAGTCGGTTTCTGGATATATTTTTGGGCCTCTTTTGTAATCCAGTTGGACTAGAATTCATTAAATGTTGATTGTAGGTTGTTCCTCTAACAAATTGTATACTCATATATGATTAATATATATATATATATATACAATATTCTACGATTTGGTCATGAAAGATAAAATTGTCATATTTTTTAAGATATGTTAATGTTTTATCGGTCGTGAATACAAATATTAACTTGATACGCTCTGTTCCAAAAAAATTTACAACCGTAAATTTAGTTTGAAAAAAGTCAAATATATATCTTGAATTTGATTTTGGGCACACTATTTCTCTATATGCTCGAATATCTAGAATTTCCTGGAATGTCAAATTCACCCACGCTCGATTTCAGGTTGGTTTGAAGTTCTCTGTGCTTCTTGAAAAGTTTAGGTAACGAGGTTTTTTTAGAAGTCAAGGTCTTGTTTCTAGGTGTTGAAATTACACATACTTCCCTTATCCCGATTGATGAGTATTTAATTTGTAAAAATTCAATTAAGGGTTTTTAGTTTATTTAATTTAAATTTTAGGGTTATTACATTTGGGTTTAGTTTTGTGTGATAATAGTACTTAATTGGGGTTTATGATGATGTTTTCTATTACTACTTACATAATTTTGTATATATTAACAATCGTCAAAATTGCCTTAAAAGTTTTAAGCTTGTATTAAAAAATAGGTACCTGAGGCTTTTTAATTACGGTGAATCACTAGAAACTAGGTCGCAAAAGAAAATATTATTGAAGTTCCGTGTTTACATTAAGCCAAACTTATATGAATTGACAGGGCAAGTAGTTTACTTCAATACCTGTGCATAATATGCTGCAGCCATAAAGTTTATGTGGTTAAGAAGGGCAATATCCACATCTTTTAAATCAGTTTTCTCAGAATAGTTAGATTAACACATGTAGAGTTGCATGTGATACTTTATGTATGAATGTATAGTAATACTTTTGAGCCCTTACTAATACTATACAATAATGAATTTTATGTGAAAACCCCGTACAAGCCTTGTACATAATCTGCACAACCATTATTTGTATTGTATAATTTCTCATCATATATTAAGGTTTTTATTGTTACTAGTTTATGTAAAGGGTTTCTTAAATATTTGATTAATGTATACTCATTGGAGTCAATGATATAGTCATCACTTAAAAATAATGCAGTATTATTTCTTAGGCATATATGTTCTTTACTAATTTATAATATATTAATTTATACTTGCAGAGACTTTTGTGAAACACTATACAAGTAAGGAACTAAAATAACGTTGGCGGAAGCGCTATACAAGTACACACTAGAATAGCGATAAATAAAAGTTACGCAAGATAAGGTGCCTTGCATAGCGCTGGCTTGCATACCGTTAAAAACACTAAGCAAGTAAAAAAGTAAACGCTATGTAAGCTGAAAGCTATGGTAGTAAAATAAGTCTCCAATTAGTGGTTCAAGATATCTAATTATAGATGTTGAATCAAAACCAACGTAGATAGATACCTATTCTTTTTTGAGCTCCCGTCTTCGATCATTGTGGTGGAGCAATCAGTACATATACAGTTCTTCCGACAATTTTGAAGTAAGAAATACTGGGAATTTGACCAAGTACCAGTTGTAGTGGAGAATGTTGGTTATGGGAAGTTGGTCTAATACTAATAATTTGTTCTATGAAAAATATTCTAAATCAAGATATCGACAAATCACAGATCAAGTTATATCGATAAGTCATTCGAGAAGTCCAGAATGACTTATCGAGAAGTCCAAAATGGTTTATAGAGAAGTTTCAGAGATATCGACAAGTCAAATGAAAATGTAGAGAACTAGAGATATTGACAAGTCATTTATGCATGTAGAGAACTCAGAGATATAGACAAGTCAAATGAAGATGTGAAGAATTGGAGATATTGACAAGTCAATTTCTCATATAAAGATTTCAGTGATATCGATAAGTCAAAATGTGTATGTAGAGATCTCTGAGATATCGAAAAGTCACTTCTACATGTAGAGATCTAAGACATATCTACAAGTCATTTCACATGCAAGGATCTAGAGACCTCGACAAGTCAAGTATATCTATAGAGAACTCAGAGATCTCAATAATTCATTATACTTATCGGGATGTTACTTCTCTATAGAAAAAACTGGAGATCTCGATATATTTTTCAAATACCGAATGCAGACAAGTTCAAGATTCAAGATTATCAGTCAACAAACGATCTATTCACTAGATTGAAAAGTCTACAAAGTAGTTGGAAGAATACAAGATCAAGGGCAAATATTAACTGAACAAAGGATGGTCACAGACCTGCAAGATTCTGCACAGATTTTCTAAGCTAGAAATGGAAATAGAAAAAGGTTGCTTTAGAAAGTAGTTTAATACATTTTAGTGCAAGTGTTGTAAACCCTTGTTTGTAGTCTATAAAGCATGCACTGGTCTTTAGTTCATAAGTAACAAAAATAGATCTAGATTTTCTTGTATTCACTCAAGGAAGAAACTCAGTTCTTATTTTTCTTAAGAATTGAGAATTTCTAGCAAGACCAACTTAATTTATTACAAATTAAGTGATTTTTGAAAATATTGTGCTTGTTCATTATTTCTGTAAACACAATATCTCTGCAAACTCTAAACTGTTTTGTTCACCTAAAATCCATACAAGTTTAAAAAGGCTAAAAATCCAAGAAACACATTCACCCCTATGTGTTACATTCAATATCTAACAAAGAACTTTAGTAGGAGATGCTCGAGTGATCAGTTTTCCTAAAGAACATGTTGAATATGGAAGGTAATTTTTGTAAGGATTTTAAACTGTATAAGAGGATTTTTAATATATTTTTTATAGTACGACACATCATAGAGACACTAGGGTGACTAACTTTCATGCTAGAATACTTACTAGTTTGGATCTATGAGTTTAAAAGCAATGACATATGTAATCCCGAAGAAAGTAAGTGAAACTTTTCTAAGATTTTCTTGTTTCTAGAATTAGTGGAAATGATAAGAACATATTCTTTATCAACCTCAAAAGTTGTTTGGATGTGAAAATCATTAAGTTTTACATCCTTAAAACAAAGAAGATTTCTAGTGAACTTACCAACAAATAATGTATTTGGAATATTTATGTGTGTTATTGCGTAAGATAATTCTAGTTTTTTTCAAAAAATTTGACTATATTAGATACACCAGAAATTATTCCAACTTGAGCTTTAGAATTCGGTTATATGGGTCATGTATTTTTAGTTTTGTAGAATCGTATTAGTTGTGCTATAATTATTAATGCATATATCTTCAAATCCGTTATGTATATAATTAAGAAATATAATTTATTTAATGCGAACATAACACGACATGGTTTAAACAAAATATAGCACAAATACACAACAATATAGTAGATACATGCAACTAATCTTCATCCTCCTATAAGGTAGTTTCGTTAGTCTCACTCGGACCATTAATGCTTTCATCTATGTTTCTTTTTACGAAATTAGTATGTATAATTTTTAGTTTTAATTTTGGCACTACAAGAAAAATAGCCTTTTCTTACTGCATAATTGGTAGGAAAAGGCCCAAAAATGATAGAAAATGCCACATTTCCTACCGACCCCGATCGATAGGAAAATCTTAAGTAGAAAATATCACTTTTTAGGATTTATAGAGTGCTGGTAAACATGCCACTTGGTATAGTCCCCACACTCCTAGTTATCCTAGTTTGCACAAGAAAATGTCAATTTATCTGTTCCAAATAAGCTGGCAAAAATGACGTGAAAATGTGGGTCCTCCTTCACCCATTTCCTACCACCAACGGTAGGAAATGGAGGGAATTTCTTGCCGCTTAAAAAAAGGGGTAGGAAAAGGGCCTTTGACTTGAAAATTGGCTGGAAATAGGTGTAAGAAATATTATGGTATGAAATATTTGGTGGGAAATGGCATTTTTTCTTGTAATGTGGAGATGAACGGTCTAGATCAAAAAGATGATTTGGAGCATGCCAATAACGTGATTGATGATTCTTAATCGCAAATTCATGATTTTGTTCGGCACCAAAGAGAGATGATAGAGGAACAACGAACATGATAAATTTGCGTTGCTTATACATCAATGCTAAGTTGACATTGTTAAGGTTAAAAGTTGATTGAGCTTTATTGATTTTTCTTTTCTTAGTAACTTTCTCATCACATATAGTGAACCTAGTAATTAAGACTATAAATGAGATGAATCGAGTTGAACTCTTAAGTGTTCATTTATAGTCTCATTAAAATATATCGAATTCATTAATAATATGGTTATTCGCATACTTGTTCACGAACATCTCACGAACGATAGTTCAACGAACAACTAATGAACATTGTTCACGTAATTTTGATCGCAAACAACTTAGTTTACAAACCCATTCTCACGATTCTTGAATTCTTGCATGAGTTTCATTTATTTTTTTAATAAATAAAAAGTATCAAATAATTTTTTTGAAAACTTTATAAACCGAAAAAATAAATTTGAGTGTTACCATTCTTATTTTGATTAAATTACATTGTTTTTAGTTAAAAAAAATATATAGACACACTAGTTAAGATACATGAACACGATTTAAATAAAATAGTTATGTACTTAATATCTATTATGTATTATATTTTAAATTCTATAAATATAAAATTATAAATTTAATAAAAAATAATTAATGGATTACATAAATTGGTAAATTGATTTGTATATAAATATACACCTAATCATTCACTATATATTGTGTCATTTACGAGCGAATAGTAGTAATTCATATACATATTCAAGAGTTATATAAACGAGTATGTTTACGAACATTACTCACGAGCCTACTCATAAAAATTATAATCGAACTTGTTTACGAACTTTCGAGCTGAACTATATTGTACTCAAGTTCAGCTCATTTACAAACTAAACCTTAAAGTTGTCTTCATGTTGGACTCATTTATAAGTGAAACCCTACTAGTACTTATTTAAATAAAACAGAGTAATATGCTCGGGCAATCCTAAAATCCTAAAGTCTTGAAGCAGCTCAATCATTATCAGCTACAGGTAGACAAACTAGTTTTGGTGATCGAACATGTCTTTTAAATTTTCCCATAAAATAAATGTTTTCTAGACTTCCAGGCACTCATATTTTTCCATTATATTTCTCTATTACCCAAAATTAAATGGTACTTTAAAATAAATTCAGTAGTTGGTGCTCTGACCATATATATTTAAATTATTATTAGATGGTGTAACCACGTCTAATTCGGTCTTATGCATATTTAAATTATTAGTAGAAGGTGTAACTAAGTCTACTTATGCATATGTATATTTAAATAAAATTATACCATAACTCAGTTTCAGAAGGGTTTCATGCTCACAACGTGTAATAATATACTAACATAATAATAATTAAATAGCGACTAATGAATCACTAATATTTGTTCAAAATAGAGCAGTAGAGTAAAGAAGTAAGAGCATAGAAATTGAATTGCTCGATGCAATTTTTTCATTCAAAGATGTAATTTATTTATATCAAAAGAAAAAGAGCATGTTAACGATTTTTTATACATATGCTATACATAGCCCTACTATCACAATATTGACCACTCATTATGACAATCCATTCATAACAACAGGCAGTTATTGGTAAAATAAATAAAACTAGGACCTTTTGTTTGGTTTCCTGTAACCCAGCGTAGTAACTTGAAGTACCCGGGAACGTAGGTAAATTATAATGGTTGATTATACAAGAACGAAGTAACCTATATTTTTATGTAGAGCTGCAAACGAACAGAACCGAGCCGAGTTCTGTCCGAGCCGAACCCAACATAAATTTTTTTAAAAAGAGCTGAGCCGAGTTTAAAATCGAGTTGAAAAAAATGTTCATGATCAGCTCATTTATAAATGAGTCGAGCCGAGCCGAACACGGGTTTACTCACGAACAACCGAGCTGAGTCGAACTCGAGCTGAGTCGAGTTGTCCGCTAGTTGTTTAAGTATATTTTTTAATCGACCAAATTTAAGGTATATTCATAATTTTATAAGTGATATGAAGATCAAATACTAGTCTCATCTTACAATTATATATATACTCACATTCTACACTTGTTTCTTAATCCATATAATTTTATCAATTTATGTCACTAGTCGAGTTTTAAGAACAAAATCAATTTTATTTTAAATTATTGAGACATTCATAACTTTATAAATCATACATTACTTTTAACTTGTTGATGTTGATTGTCAAAGATTTAGTAATTTTTGATATTTCAGTTAAACTGGTTTAGATTAGAAAAGACATATAAAATAAAATAAAGGAAGCAAGCCCCTTTAAGTGGTCGAGAAATATATTTATTAAAAATTATTTTATTTTTTTCTTAAAAATATTATAACGTTATAATTTATTTTGTTAATTCACTGTTTCAATTTATTTGAAACTGTAATTTTGGTCGATTTTATCATAAACTCCTCTAATAAAAGTATGAGGTGAAATTTAGGGTTAAGTTTAATTAGAAATTATTTGTTAAAGTAATCAAGCTATGGTGTTATGCATTAAATTAATTAAATTAATTGTTTTATTTATTATTAAAATATATATTTAATTTTAATTAAATTAATCATTTTACTTTAAAATAAGTATTCATTTTTCATTAAAAAAATTAAAATCTTAAGTGATTAGTAAAAATATTTATTTCTTGTTATATATAAAAATTTCATTCGGGCCGAGTCAAGTTACCGAGTTCGAGCTGAGTCTGAGCTAAACAAGCCGAGTCCGAGCCTAACATACAAAAAACTCGTCTCGGCTCGTTTAATTATACGAGCTTATTTTTATGTTCGCGATCAGCTCATTTAAGTAAACAAGCAGAGCCGAGTTCACTTAAACGAGCCGATCCCAAATTTTATTCACGAACGGTGTTCATTTGCAGCTCTAAGTGTTCAGAGTTACGGCAAAATACAGTAACCTTGTTACCTACCTTACCCACGTTCACCCAAAGTTACAAAGTTGTTTAGCCTTTTTTTTACATATATGTTTTATTTATAATGAATATTAATATTCTTTTTCATTATTTTTTTTAATATTTTCTGATTATTAAAACTGATCTATACATATTTTTATAATAGCACATACAAATTCATGTTTTGGATAATGATTGTCCGTGGGTAGAATTTATGAAAAACTGCTTAAATCCAGTGGTACCAAATATAATTAATTATGATAGGATACAAATGTCCCAGATTCAATATTCTAGCTCAGTCTAGAAGCAGTCCATACCTGCGGCTTATATATAAATGAGTCAAGCCTGGCATGACATACGGGGCATTAGTCATGATAGAGGTCCCCACATGATAAAGACAACTAAGAATTGCCAATGATTGACACAATCAAGACACGCGCCAGAGCATCTTTGGCACACTGCTCCACAAGGCTCACCTGGACACGTATAAAGCATCCCTGAGCATCAGGCATCCTCTTTACTAAGTAACGAGCAGTCTTGATTGAAGGTACCCATTCCTAAACCTTTATATGTGATTTATAAATAATCCAAGAAAAAAAGGTCTATGAGTTATTCTCCCGCGACTCATTTATAAAAGAGTCAAGCCTGGCATGACATATGAGGCACGAGTCATGATTGAGGTCTCCACATGATAAAGATAGCTAACGATTTCCAATGATTGACATAATCAAGACACACGCCAGAACATCCTTGGCACACTGCTCCACAAGGCTCACCTCGACACGTATAAAGCATCCCGAGCACTAGGCGTCGTCCTAACCAGGTAACGAGAATCCTGATTGAAGGTACCCACCCCTAAGCCTTAATCCATGAGCTATAAATAATCCAAGAAAAATATATCTATAAGTAACTCTGCCATGAACCATTTTTAAAAGAGTTAAACCCTGCATGACATATAGGGAACAAGTCATGATTGAGGTCCCAACATGATAAAGACAACTAAGGATTCCCAATGATTGACACAATCAAGACATACACGAGAGCATCCTTGGCGCACTGTTTTACAAGGCTCACCTGGACACGTATAAAGCATCCACGAGCTCCAGGCATCCTCCATACTAGGTACGGAGTAGTCCTGATTGGATGTACCCACCCCTAAACCTTAATCCTTGGGCTATAAATAATCCAAGGATAAGAGGTCTATGAGTTGCTCTCTCCTACACACTCGCATACACTCACATGGTCTACTTTCATTGTCTATCTTTATCATCCAAAAGCGAGGTTTTACACTCACATTAGAGGTGTCACATGGTTCAAACCTCCCTCATGTATTATTTTACAACCACCAACCAGCATCTATAACACAAGTAGAGTCCTAGCTCAGTATCAGATGGAGCAGATCGTGAAAAAAGTTACCATTGGTGCTAGAGTGAGGGGGTTTATAAACAACCAAAACACACAAACCCAAAATAATTTATAAATAAAATGTCAAACCAAAAAAAGATCAAAACACATATACATACATGTTTTTTATATGAATACCAAGAACACCCATAAAAACCAGAAATCCAAAACCCATTTTTTACCAAACCCAAACGAAATCAATTTTTTGTCAAATAAAAGTTTATCGAACAAACAAGCCAAGTCAACCCAAGTATATCGTCAATAAACATTCAAGGAAGAGAGAGAGAGAGAGAGAGAGAGAGACGAGCACTCGCTAGGAAATACAAGAAAAATAACAACAAATAGAAAATGAAGTGGTAAACAAAGAAAAGTAAAGATAACTTACAGTTTGGATTAGGAAATGAGTAAGAGGTGAGCAAATCGGTCCTTTGCAATCCTTGGAACCGGCGAATCGGCAAACGGGGCTGGGATCTTTCAAGATTTTAAGAATTGGGGAGAAGATGGAAAAAGGGTTATAGCAATTAATAAATAAAAAAGATAATGAAAGGACTAGGAGATTCCCTTTTATAGCACCTGGTTATAAAATGAACAGCCTAGACACGTGGTGGACAAGGGTTGGATGATAATTTATTTTTACAAAATATACACACACAAATATAACAGTTGTGGCACGCCTTTCGAGGGGGCACGACCGTCCAAATTCGAATTCAAGAGAGGGAAAACAAAATCATAAAATGTTTCATATTCAAGAATCTCCGAGATTAAAGTCAGCCTGGACTGTTGTTAGAAAAAAATAGCCAATCCTCAAGTCATTTTTACTCCTTATCCGGAAGTGTTATTGTATATCCAACCTGAAATAAGGGTAAAAAGCAGCCAAAAATTTCTCAAGTCATTGTTTACTATTAATTCAGATTGGTTATTATATCTCCAACCCGGAATGGGGAAAAAAGCAGCGAAAAACTTTCTCAATTCAATTTTTACTTCTAATTGATATTGGTTATTATATATCGAACCCGGACTGGGGAAAACACAGTAAAAAAAATCATTTTCTTACCTCTAATTCGGATTGGTTGTTGCATACCTAACCCGAAATTGTGTAAAAAATAGCCAAAAAATTTCTCAAATAATTTCCTAATTCTAATCCAGATTGGTTATTGCATGCCCAACCTGGATTAGGGGCAAAAAACAACCAATTTTTTAAAGACAATATCTTTCAGAGATTCTCTCCTTTTCACCCATCCAGAAAATCTGCAGAGGGGAGTGGAGGCAAATGATCTCGTCCTGCCGGAATTAAGTCCCGTCCAATCTAGCCCAGTCCAGGAGCAGTCCAGTCCCGCGGCCCATAAGCAAAAGAGTCCACCCTGGCATGACACTTGGAGCAGGAGTCATGACTGACGTCCCCACAAGATAGACATAACTAATGATTTTCAATTATTAACACAGTCAGGGCACATGTTAGAGCATCCTTGGCACACTTGTCTACAAGGTATACCTGGACATATGTAAAGCATCCAGGACTGCCAACATTCCTCCTTACCTGGTAACGAGTTGTCCTGATTGAGGGTACCCACCCCTAATTTTTGGGTTATAAATAATCCAAGGAAAATAGGTCTAGGGGTTACTCTCTCCTACACACTCTCATATACTCACAGATATACGCATACGACCTACTTTCACAATCTATCTTTATCATTCAAAATCGAGTTCTTAGCCTCATGCCGGAGACATCACGGGGCTCAAACCTCCCTCTGGTATTGTTTTGCAGACACCCACTAACAGTTACGCCACAAGCAGTCCTAATATGGCGTTAAACAGGAGTTATCAAATTAATTTATTGATATAAGTTTAAAAAATTAGTAAATCAGTATTACTGCCTTTTAGTGTTAATTAGTAGATCATAAGTTCAAAACAAATGTTTCATGCATGATGTCGTTGGCAACCCTCGTAAGAGCTCATGACAAAGATTTCTCCAATTTTATGACATAAAATTAGAATGAGATTGATGGTCAGGTTTTTAGTTTTTAGTGCTTGTCTATAGGGATTGGTTTAGTTTTTAGCGTTTAGATTGTGCGCGCGCTTGATCCCTTTTCTCACCTTTTATCTCCTTATTAATAGGCAGGTGTCCAATTTTCGTTGTACTCGAGTATCTGCGCAGTTTACCAGCCGTGTAGCCTATGTCTAATTTTGTACAATTTTTAAAATGTACAACAGACTTGTAATCCTTCTTGAGAGATCCCTGTTCATCTATACTTAGATAGATATAAATCCATTCTAGCTATAACAGATTTAGCCTTATTGATCTCTTCAAGATTCACACCACCAACATGTGACATGTATTATCTAAGACTTTTAAAGTCACGAAGAATGTAATCTTCAAATCAAAACATTTGATCTTATCAAGATTTTCAAAGATGATCATCTTGTCATTACTTCTTGTTATGATCGGATAACTCACATGCAATCAACCTTGACTTGCATATCATGTGTAAATAACACATGCATATTTGTCAATTCTTTGATCTTGAATCAGTTTGACATCTCAATATTGACATATTTCATATTAATGAAACGACTTTACTAGTCATTCATCAAGGCTTCAACTCATTATTGATATTGCCAGTTTTTAGCGTCCCAAAAACTAGCAATTTCAATTTATATCATTACCAAGTTTAAGCGCCCTTAAATCGACAATTCTCATTTATATAGTTACCAATTTTGAGCGTCCTCAAATAGGCAACCATATCATTTATTTTGAAGCCATTGCTTATCATAACTAAACCAAATTTTAATATTCCATTTTCACGTGTCTATTTTGTTTCACCCAAAATGATTACCAAAAATAAAGACTTTCTATTCTTCTCTAGCCAGAGAAACCCTCAGGTTCACATAGAATATATCTTCAAATATCTAGTAGGAAAGACTGTCTCAATGTTCATTGATGTACTTTTAAATTTCACAATTGTATGTATCATATATGAAATTTTAAGTATCATCTTGATGAACCTTATTCTCATACCTCGAGAATATTATTTTAAAGTATATTAGGTCATCACTTTTGACTATAATATCTTATTATCATTAAGACCTTTTACTTTCTTCCGATCCACATATAAATTTTCCCAATTTAAAAATTCATTTGGGTCCTAATGTTTTTATCTCATAAGAAGATCTATATATTTATTAAACAAGATTCCTGTCAAACAGAACCACTCTCTATTTATTAACATCCTTTCCCCCCATAAAGGACATAGAGAGAACATACACAATTCATTTTCTAGTACACGTGCTAGAAAATCTTGATTTATTGACTTCTCAATAATAGTCAAATTTTCTCTTGGTATATTCACTTATCAAGAAACATATACAAGAAGTGCATTGCTTCTATTAAACTTATAGATTTACCTTCAAGAAAATTATCAAGACATTCAGGAATAGCAACTACCCGAGTCTTTTTTGCTCTTTACAGGTTCATCCTCACATTCATCCAATAACTTGTAAGTTCAATTAGATGACTTTTAATTACAGATTTTCCAGGAACTACTAGCTTATCGCATAAGCATTCCTAAACTCCGTAATAGTACTCTTACGAATCTCACAAATTAGATTCATATACCGAATATCATTAGACTCAACCATTGTCTATATATCCATCCAAAATATCTCAATTGATTTTGAATCTCATTTTACCATTAGAGGTATTGGTATCAAGTTTCGAGATACCCCCACATTTGAATTATTTTCAAGAATGTTTCATTACATTCCACTATTCATAGAAAATTCAATAATTTACTATTCTAGATACCCTCACAATTTAAACATTTCACAGAATGTCGGAAAACATTCCAAAACTAATAGGAAATTTAATTATTTCCTTCTGTTGTATCTTGTATGGAACGATTAGCCCTTCGTAACTAATATCCTCAAATTCAGTAATAGTCTAAGCTGATCACAATCATTTTGCATCTCCCTCAAAGCGCAACTCAATCATGCATTTATTTGATGCAAGCAAGATATAACGACATCATGTATATTCACGTTGTGAATAAAATTCACCCGATGATTATTCATAATTAATTTTATCCTTTACCATCTTAATTTTTTTTAATATTAAATTGATTTTCAACCTTGAACTTATAGATACCAAGTGTCTCTATTTAGCTTCATTATTTACTCGATAACGAGTACACGTGACTAATGCTTTACTATTAATATAGAAGGTAAGCGCATATCATGTCACCATCTCTCATCTGAGCAGGTTTTACATCATTCATTAAAATCTGTAAGGTTTTAATATCGAACCTGAAGAACTTTATGTAGTTCTTATCATCAGAAATTCAATTACTGAATTTCTCCAAAAAAATTACATGGTTCACAAGAACCAACATTTTTGGCTCATCTACTGGTGCAATCAGAAGAGGCCCATGAAAAATATAAACTTCCAGGAAACCCACATTCGGTGATTATCGATCTACTGATGCATTAGGGTTAACAGCATTTCAGATTCTCTCCGAAATTCGGCTTACAGAGCTGGCATCAATATTCGCCATATTAGGTATCACACAGATCACCGTAATAGGCTCGCGTGTCACTGCCACAGCAGACCGAAACCAACACGTGAAATTACTATTTTACTGGAGGAAAAATCCAACCAAAAAGATATAATTTCTGTGCCGACCCATAACCTGTGCTCCAGGCCCATTAGGTTTTTAATGTGAAGAATCCCGAGCAATTGTAAATCTAGTTCGCTTCAGCTGCACAACTCATCACATTGTTTAACAATAAACATATTACTTCATAATATCTAGTGCAACACAAGTGAGAATCTATAACAAATTTTACCAGTCAAACTATTGTTAACTCACGAGACACATTACATTATAAAACAACTTATGCCTCCCTTAATAGCTTTCTGAAGTCTCCATATAGACTAAAAGCATTTGTTAACAAATAATTCTATTCAAGTAAGATGTTTAGAACTACATAACTGGCATCATGTTTATTGTCACAAACCTATGCTTGTAGTCTATTTTCTTCAATTACCTAGATACGTGGTAAGACCTCTATTTATCCAGTATTATAAGTTTGTGATATAACTTCATTATTATAGATTAAACAATAATAATTGATATTTTGTCATAACTCAACAATGATTAAAAATTAATCACCAAATAATCAAGTAACATCATGAGGGGTCACATTTATGTAGCCATATCATTTAATTGCATAACAATATCATGCTATGAACTTGCAAACACGCATGAAAACTATAACATATACGGTTCTTGTATCAGTATACTAATAATTCTAAAATCAATTCAGAATTAAGAAACTCTAGCTCATATATATTATCAATCACCATGCTAATTAAATAAAACATAATAAGCTATCCATTAATAGCAAAAACATGGAGTTATGCTTAAACAAAGCACCACTTAAAATCAAATTTATATTAATTTCAAGCATATGGCAACAAGTGATCAAAAAAATTAACGTACTAAATTTAATTTAATTAATGAGGCAAATAATGGCCATTTATATACCCATAAATATAGTACACCATTCAGAGCCTATCGTGATAAGTATAAGGTCGTGATCCAATTTAAACTATCAAATTGACTTTTGCGCCTTTTCACAAGAAAGTATGATTATCAAAGAAAACTGCTTTAAGATTGTTGTTAATCTTATACGATATAGACATTATTATATATATTGAATATATAACTAATTCACAAGAACATTGCTAATTCTTAAATCTCATAAGCATCTAAGAATTAACAATTAAATTAGGAGAAAGGTTTGAGAAAACAAACAGAAATTGAATTTAATCTCGAGTCCGGAAACCTGTCTCCTTAAAGAAGTTTATACTCGTTATAATCGATAAATCGAAAATACTCTCAGCAAACTTGAACTGAGCCCGAGAACTATCACCGCAATATTTGAAACATTAAAGACTGAGGAGATCGAGAATTAATGAGGCAACTCATATTTTCTCCACTTAGTAAACTAGTGCCCTAAGACTCTATTTATATAGAGAGACTTGAAAGGACTTATCTGTTGGGTTTCGAGCACATAAACGCAACGGAACAATAATTAAAAACGTGAAAAATCAGAATTTTCGAAACCCACCGCAGGATCCTTGCGAAAAATAGATATTAATTAGTAGATCAGATTGTTTACCTTAAGAAGCTTTACAAATTGGTTGACTAATGGAGATCCAAAGCTTGTTCAATCACCACGCATCCCGCTCTCGCGATCTACGCTTTATCGGTATCCACACGAATGCTTGAACTCATGGATTGGATGTGTACTAGCACAAACTCGTTTCTTCTTGCTCTCTCCATTTTCTCTCTTGGTGGCTAGGATTTTTAGTAAAATTCTTGCTTGCAAAATCAGCCACACAAGAGATATTATATAGAGAGTAAAAAAAGAATTATAAGTCTTAACTAATTAGGAGTTATTATTAATTCGAAATTCCTATTTGTATAATAATTAAGTCACACTTAATTATTTAACAACTGAATTTCGTAATTAATATTAGTAAATTCGAATATCAATATTTATCTAATTAATTAAGTCATACTTAATTAATATTATAAATAATTTGAATTACTTTAATATAATTTAAATCCAATTTAAATTAAATAATACTTCAAGCATTCTTTGTGTGTGACCCTATAGGTTATTATTACGTTGTCAACGAATTTCAAATCTAATTTAAAATCGTAAACAATGAGCTGCATCTAGTAATACATCATTGCTACCCAAGTAATAATAATTGAACTGGTGATCGTTTAAAACTTCCGTGAATAATGTACAATGTAATATAATCCCTTTAACCAAATATTATAGATTAAACTAGAGGCATGTAATGTGTCATCCGCATCATAGTTTAATCCAAGTTTCCTTGATCAATGAGTAGACTATCATATCAAATCAGCATTTGAGCGTGATCACGCATTTCATAGTCTAGCTCACACAAGAGGCCAATAATATCACTCCTAAAATAGGAGGGTTAAATCTCATCTAGATCATTCATATTTCTCATACGATTCATAATATACCCAATGTCCACTTTTATCATTACCCGGTCAAGGATAACTTTTAATGGAATCAGTGTATATTAATTCTCGTATAGAAATATAATGACTTCAGGTCTAAGGATCATTACATCATTATCACTGTGAGAATTACTTATGACACAACAGACATGTAAAATCTCATATCGGGTATGTCCAGCACCATGTACATTTACATATGCTTGTGTTTTTGACTTTAGTAACACTATACCTATGATCAATGAGACGTGATCATCAGTCAACAAATACATCAGTCTTAATGCATTATTATTATCCCTTAATAATAATACTTGACTAGGGACCTTTAGGGTATTGATAATATTCTCATAATCCCATTTTTAAGTCACGTACTTAGAGGTATAGAATTCATATCATATTCCAAGGATATTTATTAATCTAACATTTATATCGCAGTAAAAAAGATTTAATAAATTATAAAAAGAATAATCGATAGAACATAAATATTAATAATCTGAATGTCTTAAACTAAAATATCATAGTGTTGTCTCTAAGGCATAAACACTAACATTATCTTTCTTTTTGATGTGGTATAGGGTATTTAATTATAAGAAGACCCAAGGAATAGATTTGTGGTACAAAACCACTTTTCATATTAAAAGGTAAAATTTTGGAACATAAGTTTTCATTCACATTTTACTCATTTTGAGCGTGTAAATATGCGTTGAAATCCCCTCGAAGAGGTTGAATAAAATAAATCTCAATAAATACACACCAATAACGCATAATGTGTCTCACTCATATAGAGTCTCAAAATGATTTATAACTTATTCTAAAATACTAAGTTTGTCCAACAATGGTCCAATAAAATTTTCATTTTTTAAGTGATAATATCCCTTTATATCTTCTGTCACTTTAGAAAAATGGTTAAAATCAGTGTTACAGATTTCGGAAAACGGAATTATTCGGTTGAAGTACGGATTTGCGATTTATCGGACGATTTTTAAAAAATCGGATGATTTATGAGCAATTTATCGGAAATCGGTCAAATCGGACAAATATTTTTGACCGATTTTTAAGCGATTTTTAAGCGATTTTTGAAAAATCGGCCGATTACTATAACAGAGGTTAAGATCCGTAGGTGTCACCCCCATCTGACTGCGTCATAAACACTTATGATCCATGCTTTCATAAATGATCGTGCAAATGCCAGTTATGTTTTCTTCATATAGCATTTAAAGAAAATGTCCGAAAATATGAGAAAATCATGCAAACTTAAAAGTATATTTTAAATTTACAGCAAGATTTCAGGGACTGGCTCTACAAATAGCAGCTCCAAGTTGTCCAATTTTCATCACGCAGCATTAAAATTACATACTGCTTTTCAAAATCTAACTCCCTTATTTCCTCTTTACAACTCCTAGTTATCTAATATGGGTGTCCAAAAGACCCAAGTAGAAGTAACTTCTACAGTCCCTGCAGGCCTTGTGCTTTGACATAGATTCTCTTCTTCCTCAGGTTCTTCCTGGAGCTATTAAGAGTTCTGAAACGCTTGAAGGAGACGGGGGAGTTGGAACTATCAAGCTTGTCCATCTTGGAGACGGTTAGTTTGTTTTCAGTTATAGTACATCATCTTGTATATGGACATGATCTACATTATAACAAAAATAATTTGTATGTGAAAATGCAGCTAGCCCCTTCAACACAATGAAGCAGAGGATTGATGCAATTGACAAGGAAGCTTTCACTAACAATCATGTTGCATTTGTGCCTACCGCTGATGGAGGCTGCACAGTCATATTTAACACCAAAGGCGAGACTGTTGTGCCAGAAGAGAATATAAAGTATGCAACTGAAACCAACAACGCCATTTTCAAGGCTGTTGAGGCCTACCTCATTGCAAACTAATAATTCTATGTGTTGATGGGGCTTTGAGAGTGTCTGAGCTTGATATGTAATAATTTGTGCATTTCCTCTCTTTTTGTTTTCCTTCGATTTGGGCATCCATTGTGTTCTTGAAACTAATAAAGTCAGTCACAAACATGTTATGTTACTGAAATAATATATCGCAACAATTGAGGTTCTTATGTTATCGAAGATTAATTATATTTCAGTAAATTTATGACTATGATGTCGCAACCATTGTTGTTCTTATACTGTGCTATCAACCACCTTAATTGTTCCTTTGTTTGTATTAAGGTTAAGGGAACCATTTTCTTGTCCGTGTTTGATTACTCATGGGGGGGTGAATTATATTGGAATGAAAACTTTAAATATAATTTGTAACCCATATTACATTTCTTTTTATTTAAACTTCGAATTATTTAGGAGATTCTGCTACAGTCATACCCGAAATAATTTTTTCCGAATTATGTGATGCATGTATATATGATGCATTATTTAATTATTTTCATTACGTTTTTGTTTTATGGGGGATCTTGAATGCATGGCAGACATGAGACATGTAGATACGAGTCACTAGATAATATTGCACAGAGTTAACCTTGAAGTGCGGGCAAATTAAAAAGCATATCACTATCGGAAGGATAAATTTTTCAAATTATTGAACCATGGACCGATCCCAAATAAATCAGTTTTCTTTTTTAATTTTTTTAGCAGGTGCTCGTAAGCATATAATAAATAAGAAAATTTATAAATTTTAGCTATTTTAATTGAGGTACTTTCTGTGCATACAAGGTCTATTATTATTATAAAGAAATAACCAATTAAATTTACTTAAACTTATAAATTTTCGCTTCTCATAAACACATGATGGAAAATTCATTTGCTTAATTCTGTTATGTATTTTAAGATATATAATAATATAATAATTTGAAGTATTTGTTATTTCGGATTTGAATGGTTTAATATTTTCGGACTGACTACCAATTTAATAATTCGGATATAATACTTCATATAAAGTTTATGGACATTCTTGTTTTTCTTCTTAGTTTGAACTTTTCTCGTTGTATTGTTTGGTGTATATAGACCTGTCAATGAAGCAAAAATTTGATACGAGATGATCCGATATTATTTTAGCGGATATGTATTTGATCTATTAAAAATCTGATCTGGAATTCAATCGGATAAGAAAAACTCGATTATAAAATGAAGAGAATACAAATTTAGGCCAATACGATCCGTTAATAATTTGATCATGTTTATATATATATAATTATATATATTATATTATAAAATTACCTTTTACTATTTCAAATTTAGAAGTCTTATCGAGTCAGGTCCATTGTCTATACTTCATTCAGTCCGGCCACTAAATTGAGTTCAATATTTCTGATAGGGATAAATAAATTATGCTTGTATAATTTATACTGCATTAATTGTATAAGCTGTGGGCTGCTAGGCCCAATAAAAGATATATGATACTCAGACCAGAAAGGTTAAGCCTGAT
Organism: Apium graveolens; assembly: GCF_009905375.1. NCBI lineage: Eukaryota > Viridiplantae > Streptophyta > Magnoliopsida > Apiales > Apiaceae > Apium > Apium graveolens. The sequence continues at coordinate 292,179,697 of NC_133651.1, forward strand.
GGACCAGATCAGGCCTGATGGAATAAAAAAGGCCCAAAAGCCCTGATTATTAATTAATTTCGTAATTAATTAATAAGGGACAAATCAGATGTTGAAAAGAGTCCCGATAAGGATATAAATCCTTGGAGATTAGCCTCAAGGGGACCTAAAAGGATAAGGAATCAGTTTCCTACTATCTAGGACTCCAAAGTCCATTCTAATTATGAGACTTGCCCACCAAGTCTCCTATACCAAGTCCAATTCAAGGACTCCCAACATCTATATAAGGGGTCTCACCCCCACCAATCAGAACTACGTTTTTTGGCTTGATTCTCTAATTCACAGAGATACGTAGGCATCTCGTAAAGGCAGATTGAGTCACGAAACACGAGAGCAGCTATTAAAGGCCTTGAGCTCCCGAATCTTAGTATTAAATACAGCAAATAATAACCTTAGTTTTTTATCCACAACATTTGGCGCCGTCTGTGGGAAACACAACAACAACCATGGCGAGAACACGGAGAACAATTGGAGCTCTAGAGGAGGGAACACCATTAGAGACAACCCAGGTGATTTCATCAACCGTGGAGGTTCCTCCCCATTCAACTTATGCGTCTACTCAGGAGGAAGCCCAGACAGGGGCAACTCAACCCCAGCTACAAGTGACAACTCCCCCGATTCAAGGTACGAATCCTCAAGTTCAACAAATACATATACCTGTGAATTCTCGACCCGTCGGGTATGAATATTCAACTATTGTTACTACTAACCCCCCTTATGGGATGCCCCTTCACCCTGAGGTTGGAGGAAGCGGATATGCTGGGCGAAGCGAAGCACGAGGGCGGTCGCCCCCCTATATACGAGGTTTGGATCCTATCCCTGAGGATCGGGAATTTTCTGGTCCATACACTGAGAGAGACTCCGAATCTTCGGATGATGAAGTGGCCCCGAGAAGGAGGCGTCCTGGAAAAGAGCCAATGGCCGATGGAAGGCAACGCCCCCAAAGCACCCCAGAGGCGAATCCCCAAGAAGTGCAGGAAAAGATCAGGGCTCATGAGGCTGAAATCCAAAGGCTGAGGCGTGATTTGGAGGCTCACCAAGCCACCAGACCCCACATACCTCCTAGGGGGAGAAATCCTCCTCCTATCATAGACCTGGATGGTCCGGTAAGAAGAAGGGCTGCTGTCCCAAGAACTGATCCAAGCAATCTCCTTCCCCTTGGAGATCCTGATGATCCAACTCCACCCTTCACAGAAGAGATAATGAATGCCCATATCTCAAGGAAATTCAAGATGCCCACTATCAAAGCCTATGATGGCACGGGAGACCCCGCTAATCATGTTAGGACATTCTCTAATGCACTGCTGCTGCAACCCGTGAATGATGCTATAAAATGTCGGGCCTTCCCTCAAACCCTGTCGGGTATGGCTCAAAGATGGTACAGTCGCCTACCCCCAAATTCTATTGGATCATTCAGAGAATTAAGTCAGGCTTTTATTAAGTAATTCATCAGTGGAAGAGTCCATGAGAAAAGTTCAGCATCTCTTATGAGTCTTGTGCAGGGAGCTAAGGAATCCTTAAGAGATTACCTGAATCGTTTTACAAAGGAGGCTTTAAAAGTCCCAGACCTTGATGATAAGGTAGCCATGATAGCACTGCAACAAGGAACTAGGGATGAGTTTTTCAAGATGTCTTTGGCCAAACGACCCCCTGAGAGCATGTTGCAGCTCCAAGAGAGGGCAGGGAAGTATATCAAGGTTGAAGAAAGTATGAGGAAGATCGTAGTAAGTAATGAGCCCACTGGAGGCAAGAAACGAAAAACTGATTTGGAGTATATCTCTAAGGACAAATATCCTAGAACCGAACAAAACCCTGATTCAACCCCCAAGAAGGGAGGACCTGGGCAAAAGTTCACTGAATACGCTAAGCTGAATGCTCCCAGAAGTCAGATTTTGATGGAGATTGAGAAAGACAGAGATATTCGCTGGCCTAAGCCCTTGAAGGCTGATCCCGCCAAGCTAGATAAGGGCAAGTATTGCAGGTTTCACAAAGATGTTGGCCATGACACCGATGAGTGTAGGCAATTGAAAGATGAAATTGAGTTTTTGATTCGAAAAGGAAGATTGAACAAGTATACTGGAGATGGAGGGGACAGAAATAATAATGGAAGGAAGAACTTTGAAGATCGTAGGAGGGACCAAGACGATCAGGGGCGAAACCCCCAGCCTAGAGGACCAGTTATAAACACCATTTATGGAGGGCCGAGACCTCGAGGGCCTGTGATAAACACGATCTTTGGAGGTCCAACTGCTGCTGGATTGTCCAAAAATTCCAGAAAGGCATATACTAGAGAGGTTATGCATATTGTTGGAGAAGCCCCGAAGAGGGCCAGGACAGAAGTAACATTGGCTTTTGATGATTCCGACCTAGAGGGTGTGAAGTTTCCCCATGACGACCCGCTGGTCATAACACAAATAATAGGAAATAGCCCGGTTAAGAGGGTCCTTGTGGATAATGGTGCTTCTGTGGATATCTTGCTCCACGACACCTTTCTAAGGATGGGGTATAACGACTCCCAGTTAACACCAACCGACATGCCGATATATGGATTTGCTGGAGTAGAATGTCCTGTGGAAGGGATAATCAAATTGCCAACCACCATAGGTACGAAGCCAAGGCAAGCAACGCAGATGCTGGATTTCGTGGTGGTAAAGGCTAGTTCAACTTATAATGCTATCATGGGGAGAACAGGGATACATGCCTTCAAGGCAGTCCCCTCTTCCTACCATTCAGTCATGAAGTTTCCCACCCGAAACGGGATTGGAGAAGAGAGAGGAGATCAAAAAATGGCTAGAAGCTGTTATGTGGCCTCTTTGAGGGCAGATGGAGTCGGGGGGCAGGTTCTTCCTATTGAAGATATGGATGTTCGAGAAAATAATGAGAATAGAGGAAGGCCAGCAGAAGAATTGGTTTCGGTTCCTTTAGACCCCGAGAATCCTGAGAGGACGACTTTCATTGGAGCCACATTAGAGGAGCCCCTTAGAGGGAAGTTAGTGAAATTTTTGCAAGAAAATAGTGATGTGTTTACATGGTCAGCAGCTGATATGCCAGGCATAGACCCGGAGTTAATTACTCACAAGCTAAACGTAGATCCAAGCCGGAAGACAGTGAAACAAAAGAAAAGAAATTTTGCCCCGGAAAGACAAGAGGCTATAAAGCAGGAAGTGGAAAAGCTCTTAGAGGCTGGTTTCATTGAGGAGATTCAATTTCTGGAGTGGTTAGCAAACCCTGTAATGGTGAAGAAGGCTAATGGAAAGTGGAGGATGTGTATAGACTTCACCGATCTGAATGATGCATGCCCCAAAGACTGTTTTCCGCTGCCTAGAATTGATACTTTGATTGATGCCACCGCTGGACATGAGATGCTGAGTTTCATGGATGGGTTTAGCGGATACAACCAGATCAAAATGCATAAGGATGACATTCCAAAGGTATCATTTATCACTGACTTTGGTGTTTATTGTTATCTTGTTATGGCTTTTGGTCTCAAGAATGCAGGAGCCACCTATCAAAGGTTGGTGAATAGAATTTTTAAGGATCTTATTGGTAAGACTATGGAAGTCTATGTTGATGACATGTTAGTCAAAAGTCTAGTAAAGACTGATCATATAGCCCATTTAAGGGAAGCTTTTGAGGTCCTGAGGTACCACAAGATGATGTTGAATCCGACGAAGTGTGCTTTCGGAGTAGGATCTGGAAAATTCTTGGGATTGATGGTCTCGAAGAGGGGAATTGAGGCAAACCCCGATAAAATAAAGGCAATCCTGGACATGGAACCCCCCAAAACTGTCAAGGATGTTCAGAAGCTCACAGGAAGGGTTGCTGCGTTAAGACGATTCATCTCCAAGTCAGGAGACAAGTGCTTGTCATTTTTCAAGTCACTAAAGAACATCAAAGACTTTGTATGGAGTGAGGAAAATCAGAAGGCATTTGAAGAGTTAAAGAAGTATATGGGCCAGGCCCCGTTGTTGGCCAAGCCAGTTCTGAATGAAGTTTTATTCTTGTACTTGGCTGTTTCAGAGAGCGCCTTGAGCGCGGTGTTGGTTAAGGAGGAACTGAAAGTCCAGAAACCCGTATACTATGTCAGCAAAATTTTGCATGGTACTGAGTTGAATTATTCAGCCATTGAGAAATTCGCTTTAGCCTTGGTAATGGCTTCAAGAAAGCTGCGTCCTTATTTTCAAGCTCACCAAATTGAAGTGCTAACAAATCAGCCACTGAGAAATATCATTCACAGTCCCAAGGCAAGTGGGAGACTGATTAAGTGGGCAATAGAGTTGGGAGAGTTCGATCTCAAGTATAAGCCACGTACGACCATAAAAGCCCAGGCACTAGCTGACTTTGTGGTGGAATGTACCATACCCAACCAAGAAGTCGGGGGGCAGGAAGATACCATACCTCAAGACAAGGGAGTCAACAATGGGGACAAGGAGAAAGAATATTGGGTTCTCTATTTTGATGGAGCATCAAAAACAAATTCCAGTGGAGCAGGGTTGGTTTTGCAAAGCCCTGATGGATTCTTAATTGAGTATGCCATGAAGCTAGACTTCCCAACCACAAACAATGAGGCAGAGTATGAAGCCCTGATTGTTGGCCTTGATCTAGCTGGGACACTTAGAGTCAAAAACTTAAAGGTCCGTGGAGACTCGAAGCTGATCATATCCCAGGTAAAGGGAGAATTTGAGGCAAGGGATGATACGATGGCTAAGTATGTTCGCCTAGTAAGGGCTGTGATGACCCAATTTAATGAATGCCATGTTGAACACATTCCAAGGGAAGAAAATGCTAAAGCAGATGCGCTATCAAAGTTTGCTTCATCTGAGATTGAGGAAAGTTCAGGAAGTGTGTACTTCCATGTTTTGAAGATACGAAGCATAGATGTTAAGCTTGTGGCTCCCATAGGCTTGGGGACGTCATGGATTGATCTCATCAAGGCTCACATTCAGACCGGTTGGTTGCCAAGCGATGCAATTGAGGCGCGGAAGTTAACTGTTCGAGCACTAAGGTACTCTTTGATAGATGGGATTCTATATAAAAGATCTTTCGTGGTTCCTTACTTGAGGTGTCTCAGGCCCGATGAGGCACACTTAGCTCTTGAGGAAGTGCATGGAGGTATTTGTGGGCAACACTTGGGGGGCAGGGCCTTGGCTCATAAGATAACCCGTTTAGGCTTCTATTGGCCAGAAATGATGGCTGATGCCAAAGAATATGTAAAGAAGTGTGATCGCTGTCAGAAGCATGCACCAGTCGCCAGACAACCCCCCGAGATGCTGACCTCTATCAACTCACCTATTCCCTTTGCTATGTGGGGGATGGATATTCTAGGGCCTTTTCCTATGGCCACAGCACAAAGGAAGTTTCTGATTGTAGCCATTGATTATTTCACCAAGTGGATCGAAGCCAAACCTTTGGCCAAAATCACAACTAAGCAGGTTGCACAATTCCTGTGGGAAAACATTATGTGCCGATATGGAATTCCCCGTATCCTCGTCACTGACAATGGAACACAATTCAACAACGAGGAATTCAAGAAGTATTACGAAGAAAATGAAATTGAGTTACGGTTCACCTCTGTGGCTCACCCGCAAGCCAATGGGCAAGCGGAGGTAGCAAATTGGATAATCCTGGATGGACTAAAGAAGAGGATCGAAAAGTCAAGAAATAATTGGGTGGATGAGATACTTCCCATATTATGGGCCTATAGGACTACCTGTAGAGTCACGACAGATGCAACTCCTTTCATGTTGGCATATGGGGCAGAAGCAGTAGTTCCCGTGGAGATATCACATTCCTCTCCAAGGATTCAGGCTTTTGATGAAAAAGAAAATGAAGAAGGGCAGAAGTTAGCCCTGGATTTAATCGATGAAGTGCGAGATAAAGCACATGCAAAGATAGTAGAATATCAGAAAAAAGCTTCATTCTACTACAACTTAAGGGTTAAAGAGAGGTTTTTTAAACAAGGTGATCTAGTTTTGAGAAAAATAGAGGCTTCTGGTATCGGACAGAAAGGAAAGCTCGCCCCAAATTGGGAAGGGCCGTACAGAGTCAAGAGCGTTCAGGGTAGAGGAACCTACAAGCTGGAAACTATGGATGGTTTTGAAGTCCCGAGGACCTGGCATGCACAAAACCTGAAGGTTTACTACGTATAAGATAGGCTAAGTACGATTCTCACTTGTCATTGTGACAAATAGGTTTAAAAGCACCTGGAAGCTTTGCTTGCGTAGGATTTTATATTCCAGTAGAATTTATATTGTCTAGTTATTGTTGATTAGGGTCGAACCCATGCTGTGTAAGGTTTTGAAAAACCAGACTTCATATTAAAGAGATTGAAATTATTTCAATCCAAGGATGTTTAAGGTTCAAATGCATATTAAGATTGTAAAGTTAAAATAGAAAAAGGCAAGAAAAGCAACGTATAAAACATAACCCCGAAGGGTAACAAGTTCTGATATAAATAAAGTTCAAAAAGAAGATATACAAAAAGCTAGGCCTTGGAAGGCTGAGATTCCTCAGAACCACTATCCGAAGTCTCATTGGAAGTTTCAGTCATTTCTTCGGACGTCTCGGTCGTCCCCTCCGAAGTCCCTGTAGAAGTTCCCTCTGCAGGAGATGATGGCTGTTGAGGCGCTGCTTTGGGAGATTCTTCCACCCTGGCCTTCTTAGCGACAGGCTCGAATTCCTCCTCGGAGGAATCTTCCTCCTCTCCATCCTTGATCATGCCAGCAAGCTTTTCAGTAACACCTCCAAGCTCTGGAACCCGCACTGGGCAAGGAAAGGGCGACTGCTCAAGGACCTCAGGAAACTCATCCTGGATGGCCTCCACAGCAGCGTCCCAGCCTTCCTTATAGCTAACAGGATGAAGAAGGGCGTCATGCTCCACCATCAAGTCTTTGAATTCTTGAGTGTCCATCCAGCCATCAAAGGCTTTTTCCTTCTGCGCCTTCAAGATGACATTTTCAGCCCGGGCCGTCTCCAGGTCAGAAGTGGAAGAGGCCAATTGAGCTTCAAGGGCCTCAATTTTTTGGTTGGCCTCCTCCAACTTCTTGTTGGCATCTTCCAGGCCAACCTTCCAAGCCTTGGCTTGGTGAATTGCCCCTTGAAAATGGGCGTTAGCCTGCAAGAGAAAACAGCAAAGGTTTAGAAAAGAAAGAAAAGAGAATTGTAATAGGCATAAGTAAAGTACGTACCGTCGCCAGAGCTTGGGCTCCAAACAGCTCATTCCCCTCCAAGTCCTGTTGAAGGACAAAATCTTGATAATCCACCGGGGAAATGGAATGCTTAGACCATTCCTTGGACAGCGCCGTGCTGCCCACAATTGAGTCCTTGCCCCGGATCCCCCAAGCAGGTTGAAAATAGGCACCTGGCCTCTGCTTGGTGCGCAGAACTTGGCTGGGGCCTTCCTCATCTGGCTTCGTTGCCTGAAGAAGGAACTCCGGGAAGCGGTCACCCAGTCGAGGGTCCTTAAAGATCTTCCCGGCCTTCTTCATCCTGGTTGTCTCCAGGTCCTTCGGCTTGGTAGCCTCTTCAATCTTCTCAGCCACTGCAACAAACAAAGTCAGTTGAAAATCAATGAAATAAAAGTGCAGGAAATAAAGGAGATAAGAAAGGGAACTTACTTTTCTTATTAACGGGCGAAAGGCCGCGTTCTACCAGGACGGTCTCCCGGATAAGGTCCCAACAATGGGAAGTTCCGTTGTCTTGCGTAAGGAGGTTGAAACCTCTAGCCTCCTCCTCAGACAAAGTTATGTCATTCGGGCTCCCGTCCACGGCCAGCCCAAAGGATGATCGAAACAGGGAGCCCCAATCTCCACCTTCCCAAATAACAAACAAAAAATCTTTCTTCCACCCCAAGTTGTTGTCAGGGATGGACTTCCCATTCACGATATGGGGGATAGTGGGGCGCTGGTTGATAGAAACCCAACCCGGACTTTTATCAGGGCTGTTTTTGAACTGAAAAATCTTCCTGAAGACAGCAACATATGTGGGGACGTTGTGCTTGGCGCATTGCGACAGATAGCACAGAATCAACCTCCAGGAATTAGGGGGAAGTTGGCAAGGGCTGATGCCCACATCAGCCAGTAGCAAAGGAATGAATGGATGAAAAGGGAGTCTAATACCTGCCCTTAGAGTATCCCTATAGACGCATAGCGCGTCCTTCTTCCACTGACAGGCCCTGTCGGCCGGACCCGCAAGAACCAGCTTAAAAGGCTCCTTGATTTTGAAGCAGCTGCTCAACTTTTCCAGCTCCTTGGGATCCCGTAAAGCACTGATATGATCGTGCGCGTCCAGATGCGCATCAGACGGATACTCGTCCCCTCGAGTGTTGATCATGTCGATTAAGGAAGTATACCTCGATCGAATAGGAAAATCGTTGGACTTTCTAGCCACGTTCATCTTGGCCAAACGGGTCATTCTTTTGTCAGCCATCTGAAAAAAAGTAAGGGGCACGTAAATAGGCTATCTTAAAGTGGCACACAATGGAAAAATAGACACGAAAAGCAAAGGGAGGAATCTTACCTGAAGAAGCGCTCCTGAAAAAGGCTTTGAGCTCCGACTTGCTGTTATTCCTCTGAGAATCTTAGCAGGAAGATGAAGAAGAAAACTAAGAAATGAGAAAGTGAGGAGTAATAGCCTTTCCTCATTCCTTTATACAAGAGGAAAAGGAAGTTGAAGGGACGAAAAGCCCATTGAGGACAAAAGCCCATAGGAAAAAGCCCAGAAAAAAGAATATTCCAGAATATTCCTAGAAATTCTAGAGCATTCTAAACAGGGTGTATTAAGCCCAGATCAATAAAAGAGGCCCAATAAGATTTTGAAAAGGCCCAATAAAAAGAGGCACAATAAGATTTGGAAAAGCCCAATAATAGAGGCTCAGTAAAATTTAATAAGGCCCAACAAAAAAGGCCAGGCCCAAATCCAATTAGGATTTGGAAAATACAAATATCCTAAATTAAAGCTAAATAAAGAAGGCTAGTGGAAGACCAGGAACCAGGTCGAAATCCAGGTCGTGAATCCTGCCCGAAATCTTTCGAGCAGACACCCGAAAATAACGGGTAAAAAAGACCACAATCCAGGTCGAATTCCAGGTCGTGAATCCTGCCCGAAATCTTTCGAGCAGACACCCGAAAATAACGGGTAAAAAAGACCAGAATTCAGGTCGAATTCCAGGTCGTGAATCCTAGTCGAAATCCTTCGACCAGGAAGCAAGAAAATCAAAGAATTTTCGAACAGGATTCAGGTCAAAATATCGACTAAAATCCTAGTCAAAATCCTAGTCGATAGGCTCATGGCAAGTAGCTGGAATAACGGGACTGAATTGAGGTCGAAACTTCGACCAGGAATGAGGTCGAACAAACCAAGCATCTTTCAAAAAAAAAAAGAAAAAAAAGGGGGATTAAAAACTCAGGTCGAAGTTCGACTAGGATCCTGGTCGAATTCCAGGTCGTGAATCCTAGTCGAAATCCTTCGACCAGGAAGCAAGAAAATCAAAGAATTTTCGAACAGGATTCAGGTCGAAATATCGACTAGAATCCTAGTCGAAATCCTAGTCGATAGGCTCATAGCAAGAAGCTAAAAAAAAAAAAAGGTGGAATTTTCGACCTAGATCCAGGTCGAATTTTCGACTAGGATCCTGGTCGAATTCCAGGTCCTAGATCCAGGTCGAAATTTCGACTAGGATCCTGGTCGAATTCCAGGTCGTGGATCCTAGTCGAATTCCAGGTCGTGGATCCTAGTCGAATTCTTTCGACCAGGATGGCAAGGCTGACCCCTATTTTCGACTAGGATCCAGGTCGAAATTTCGACTAGGATCCTGGTCGAAAAAGGGCTGGAAATCTGAAAAATAGGGAAAATTCCAGAAAATTAGGGGAAAATCCCAGAAAATTAGGGAAAAATTCCAGAAAATTAGGGAAAATCCCAGAAAATTAGGGAAAAATCCAGAAAATAAGGAAAAAATCCCGGAAATAAGGCAAAAATTCCTGAAAATTAAGATAATTCCTGAATAAAAGGAAAAATTCATTGTAAATGTGTAGGTCGCTCCACACTTTACGGAAAAACGAAACCCTGTAAGGGAACGAATAGACTTAACTTCTGCGAAACCTAATCAATGTTTCCCAAAAGTTGGGGGGCAAATGATAGGGATAAATAAATTATGCTTGTATAATTTATACTGCATTAATTGTACAAGCTGTGGGCTGCTAGGCCCAATAAAAGATATATGATACTCAGACCAGAAAGGTTAAGCCTGATGGACCAGATCAGGCCTGATGGAATAAAAAAGGCCCAAAAGCCCTGATTATTAATTAATTTCGTAATTAATTAATAAGGGACAAATCAGATGTTGAAAAGAGTCCCGATAAGGATATAAATCCTTGGAGATTAGCCTCAAGGGGACCTAAAAGGATAAGGAATCAGTTTCCTACTATCTAGGACTCCAAAGTCCATTCTAATTATGAGACTTGCCCACCAAGTCTCCTATACCAAGTCCAATTCAAGGACTCCCAACATCTATATAAGGGGTCTCACCCCCACCAATCAGAACTACGTTTTTTGGCTTGATTCTCTAATTCACAGAGATACGTAGGCATCTCGTAAAGGCAGATTGAGTCACGAAACACGAGAGCAGCCATTAAAGGCCTTGAGCTCCCGAATCTTAGTATTAAATACAGTAAATAATAACCTTAGTTTTTTATCCACAACAATTTCTATATTGTATCATTTTTTTTTAACTTTTTAGAGCCTCATATCGTTCCCAATGTAAATTCACATAACATTTCCATTTCGATACATCAATTATTTTTCATTATTAAAATCAAATACTCTACAATCCAATGTTATGTTTTCAATTTATAATAGTTCACTACAAAAAAAACGGCTAAATACAACCGGCTAAACAACAGTTGTATTTAGCTAAATACAACCGGATCCGGTCGTATTTATTCGGTTGTAATTAGTTGGCTAAATTCTACCGAATGCGGTTAAATTTAGGAGCACGGCTAAACTCAACTGAATACTGTTTCATATAAATACGGTTGTATTTATTCAGTTGTAATTAGTAAGGCTAAATTCTACCGAATGCGGTTGAATTTAGGAGCACGGCTAAACTCAACTGTATACGGTTGCATATAAATACAGTTGTATTTATTCGTTTGTAATTAATAAGGCTAAATTCGATCGAATGCGGTTGAATTTAGGTATCGGTTGAATTTAGGAGTACGGCTAAACTCAACCGTATACGGTTGCATATAAATACGGTTGTATTTATTCGGTTGTAATTAGTACTAAATTCGACCGCGAAAATACGACCATATATAAATACAACCGCATGCGGTTGAATTTAGCCGCACCCTTAAATTCAACCAAAAAGGGTTGAATTTGATGTCGGTTGTATTTGTGCGGTTGTATTTAGCCTTATTTTCTTGTAGTGGTTTTTTTAATAAGTTACGTTATATATATATATATATATATATATATATATATATATATATATATATATATATATGGAGCGGATATTCGATCCCAAATTCGTGATCCGAACGGATCTGGATATATATCGGCCTATAAAAAATTCGGGACTAATCAAATCCGAATCCGAAAAAATCAATTTAATGGATATGGATTTAGGTCGATCTGATCCAAATCCGATCTATTGACAGGTCTAATTGTTTAGAGTACCGAAAAAACCACTTAATGTTACATTTTTTATATTTTTTTATTAATATTTCTAAAATTTAAGAATATACCATAATTTAACAAAATTTAATTTTTTCGGGTTTAACAATTTTTTTTGGGTTTTAGAAATATTAAAATTTGAATAAAATATTCACCGACCCTAGTTTAATCTAGGGTGCAGGGCCTAGCAAAATATTAAATTTAAATTATATAATTTTAAAATTTAAGAGTTTAATTAATTTAATATTTTTTTAACATTTTATGGTTCAACAATTCTTTTTTGGATTTGTAACCAATTTTTTTATTTTAGGATTATTTTTTTTAGGTTTAAAAAATATTATAAATTTTTTAAAAATAAAATATGTATAAAATTTTAGATGAAGTAGGGTTTTGGGACCAAAAGCTTACTTGTACCAGAACAATACACCATCTCAAGGGTTTTGCACATTCAGAGAAAAGGAAAAAAGAAAGTAAAATGATTCACATTACACTATTTAGAGTTCTGGACTTTTGTACAAACACTACAAATAAAATTTTGAAATGATATTTTAGACTGTAATTTTTAGAAATAATGTTTTAGACCAATTAGATTTAGAACAACCGTCATTTAAAATTTATGTACTCTTTCTCTTTTCTCACCAGGGAAGTACTCTACGTTCTTCGAAATCATGAAACTTTTAATAATTAATGTACCAAAACATTTGATTATTTCCCTTGCATACAATAATCGAGAAAATGATCATGGCTCATGGAAACAACTGTTGAACCAGGCAAAACTAACACGGTACCAATCATCAACACGTACTGACCGCCATAAATTAAAATCGACCCCATAGATGATAATCGTTTAAACCTGATCGATTTTATCACTTGATCGGATTTAATTATCATAATCTATGAGTTTTGGGATTTACAAAAATATGAACATTTTTCAAACGGCATTCTGCATCACAAGAAAACTTTATAATCGACCCTCATGATATCTCTTTATGTTCATCAAATATAAAACTGATCATGATCAACTTTTTTCTACGGTCAAGTTATTATACGGTTGATTTTACAGCAGAACCTGACCGACTGTCTGATAGTACGAGTAAATTGTTTTAGTTTGTTTTCCATTTTTGAATTAAATTCATTTTTAAAACAGTAAATGTAAGTAAGTTTATTTTGCGAGCTTGCTGCTGGTAGATTTTTTTAAAAAAATATATAAAATCCTGTGTTTATATAGTTATATGACTAAATTAAACCCAAGTTAGTCGATGCTTTCTAGAAATGGATTAAAAAAATTAACGTGAACCATAATAGCTTGCCCACCCCAGTAGCCCGTAGCTTTTCGAATTATCTTGCAAGATTTTATGATTATCTGAGAATATTAAAATAAACCATGCAATACATACTTTAATATCACAACATTCAGGTACCGGCACTATATATAGCTGCTCTGAGTTGTTTATAATCATTGTATCAATCTTACGGTACAATCCCTGAGTACCTTAATTCTTAACATTCTATTTCTTTGCTCTTATCTTCAGCTTTCACTTTCTAAAATTATCATGGGTCTCCAGAAGCACGAAAATATTCAATGGCTTAGTCCTTGACATCTATAACATTCTCCCCAAGGCTGCTCCCGGAGCTTTTAAGAATGTCGAAATCAAAGGTGACGGTGGAGTTGGAACCATCAAGCACATCACTCTCCCGGATGGTTAGTTTGTCACATGACACCTACGTTTTTATTTAGTTTATGACAGGGTAGCTGTTTGTGCTAATTGTTTGTTAAACAACATGATCAGTATAATTAAATTTAAAATTATGGAACTAAATTTTTGTATACCTGTATGAATATCCAGGTAGCCCAATCACGACAATGACCCTTAGAACTGATGGCCTTGACACACGAGGTCAGCGTCATCGATGGAGATATTCTGTTGGGATTTATAGATAAAATTGAAAATCATCTTGTAGTTGTGCCAACTGCTGACGGAGGCAGCACTACCAAGACCACATCCATATTCCACACCAAAGGCGATGCTGTCGTTCCAGAAGAGAACATTAAGTATGCCGTTGAGCGGAACACATTGCTATTCAAGGCTGTTGAGGCGTACCTTATTGCAAATTAATTATGCCTTTATTGTGAGAATTTGTGATGATTTGTTTATGCCTCTCTATTTCTGGGATTTCTTATATTTACTGACGAATAAAGAGTCTCAACTATGAGATATATGTACTGGTAACATATCCAAGTGGTCTCAAATGTTGGGTAAAATACAGTTATTTTAATCATATTAATCTTTTTTTTTCTCTGTTCTCTTTTGCGCTAGCTAGTAGTAGTTATTCTCTGTGGGGCTTTTTTAACTCTAAACTTGGGTCAAATTTTACCATTTTAAAAATTAGCGTCATTCTTTTGCGGAACGTATAGAAATATTGCTCGAATAGAAAGAAATTACCCATGCTGCAGTGTGATTTTGTTCAAAAGAAGATGTAATTTGAAGTAATTATGTTTTAATCAGTAATGGAGATCTAGAACAGCAATAGTATTGCAGGAAATGAAAATGTTGAAGAAACTGTATATCAAAGAAATGTATTGTTTACATACTGAACTTGTGAAAACTTACGAACGTGAAAAACTGATCTAACAGATTATCTATTTATACAGACTTATTAAAATGTTTTAGATCTAACAATATGCAAATTGCAGTAACTGAATTTGGTACTGTCTTATTCTGCAAGTTATAGTTGTTTAGCTCAGTATTCTTTGTTGTCTTATATGCTGAGTTTGATTGAGTAGTAGTAGCATCCACAACATGCCCCCTCACGTTACGAGTGAGAAAGAGATTACAAACTCCTAACTTGCCACAAAAGTACCGTAACAAATGAGACGTAAGAGGCTTAGTGAATATGTCAGTAGGCTGAAGTTTAGTGGCAATATACATAGGTCGAATGATATTAAGTTTGATCTTTTCTCGAACGAGATGACAATCAATATCAATGTATTTCGTACGTTCATGGAACATAGAGTTAGATGCAATGTAAATGACTGATTTACTATCACAAAAGAGTGTAACAGGAGTAACATTGTAGAAATCAAAGTTCCTGAATAATGCAAGAAGCCAGACAATTTCACAGCAAGTGTCATCCATACTCCGATATTCAGCCTCAGCTGCGGACCGAGAAGCAGTGTGTTGCTTTCTACACTTCCAGGAGATTAGAGAATTACCCAATTTGATACAATAACCGGTTAGAGAGTAGCGAGTTTCTTTATAATTTCCCCAATCAGAGTTACAATAAGCACTCAGTTGAACAGAAGAGTGAGAATCCATAAGTAAACCTTGTCCAAGAGAGTTTTTAAGAAATCTGACCACCTTATAGGCTGCAGTGAGATGATCTGCCCCCGGAGAGGCTAGAAATTGGGAAATAACCTGAATGGCATATGACAAATCGGGTCGCCTAACTGTGAGATAGAGAAGACGACCCACTAATCTCCTGTAAACAGAACCATCATGAGCAGATAACAAAGGACTTGAGTTATTGTGCAATTGATGATTAATTTCCATCAGAATTTTGGATGGTTTGGCATCAAGTAATCCAGTATCAGTCAATATTTTCAGGGTATATTTTCTTTGATATAGATAAATTCCTTGATGTGAATGAGCAACCTGTATTCCCAGAAAATATTTAAGGGAACCCAAATCTTTTACCTTGAAGTGAGAAGCAAGATGAGCCTTGACTTGAACAATTAATTTTTGATCATTACTAGTGATCAAAATATCATCAACATACACCAGTGAGGTCGCAAATTGAGAGGATGTATGCAGAGTAAAGAGACTATTATTTGAATGAGATTGTTCAAAATTAAAGACCTTTAAAGCAGCTGAAAATTTATCAAACCAGCACCTAGGAGCCTGTCTGAGGCCATAGATTGACTTAATCTGTTTGCAGACCAGGTTTGCAGAATCTGAAATATTGTGAATGGAAGCAAAGGAAGACAGTTCAAAATAACCAGGGGAAGCTTCATGTACACCGTTTCATTCAGTTCACGATGAAGGAAGGCATTAGTGATATCTAGTTGGGAGATAGTCCATTTCTGAATGGATACAATAGCAATCAACAATCTGATTATGACCATTTTTTACAACTGGTGCAAATGTCTCAATATAATCCAAATCACGAGTTTGAGTAAATATAATCTAACTATTTGGAAGGTGTTAGATTGATGATGTGGGCAGCTGTAAGAACCAAATCACCCCAAAATTTAATAGGAATGTTAGATTAAAATTTAAGAGCTCTGGTTACCCTCAACAGATGTTGATGTTTCCTCTCAACAATGCCATTTTGTTGAGGGGTATGAGCACAACTTGTTTGATGTAAAATGCCTTTAGAGCTGAAAAAAATGTGAAGATCTTGGTTGACAAATTCTGTATCGTTGTTTGACCTCAGAATTTTAATATTTTTTAAAAATTGATTTTGAACATAAGAAAAAAATTGAGTTATTAAATAGGGAACTTCAATTTTATGGGTAAAGAGAAATAACCATGTACATCTAGAATAATCATCTACAATAGTCAAAAAATAGTGACACTTGCCATGTGTGGGATGCCTATGGGGTCCCCACACATCACAGTGTATCATATCAAACATACATGAACTACTTGATGTACTATTTGTGAAAGAGAATTTTGATTGTTTAGCCATATGACAAATTTCACAATGCTGAATTACAGAAGAAGATTGAGACTTCAGAGTAGGTAAATGACTTAGAACAATAGAAGAAGGGTGATCTAGTCTATATTGCCAGAGATGCACATTACAATGTTGATTCTGAATAGCAATTGTTGCTATCACATTTTCAAGGAGTCTATCAGTATAAAGTTTGAATAAGCCATCCTTCCGATCACCAATTTGCTTCCTCTTCATCATGACAAGCCCCTGTAAAAAGCACTTGGAAGCAGAAAAATGAATCAAGCAAGCTAAAGATAATTTATATAATAGATTATACTGGAAGTTTGGGACAGACATAATTTATTTAAGGACTAAGGAAGGTGTGAGATGAACAGTACCAACAAATGTGAAGGTAGTTTGGTTGCCATTAGGCAAATGTATCTCAGAATGAACAGAAACAGGATTGGTGAGTAATTGAAAATAAGAAGTAATGTGGTGAGTTACACCTGAATATATAATCTAGACTTGAGGTGAATTATGGAATGACACAGTAGTATGTGAATCAGAAGTTATACCTGCCATGGATGTAACTTGAGATGTACTTGGAGTATGGCTAATTTTATTAGCTTCCATCCGAGAGTTTGAGGGAGTAGTGCTAGACAGAACAGAGTCCACTGCAGATTATTCATTTGAAAGATTGTCAGACTGAGCCAAAGGACCAGAAGAAGGCACAGATTGTGTGATATTTGCAGCAGGCTGAAACCTCTTGTTAGTAGCATTTCTAGGTTTATGCTTTGGTTGACCATATAATCGATGTCAATCAGGATAACCATGTAAGGCAAAACATTTATCTCTTGTATGCCCAGTCAAATTATAGTAATCACACATTAAACTTGAATCAGCTGGCTCCTTGACAGTCTTAGGCTTAAAGTTGGAATTAGACTTGTATCTAATATTCATAGCTAAACTTTCTGTCATTGTACCAACAGTTGAGATGTCTCTCTGATTTTTTTCTTGTAAGAGCATAGAATAAGCATGATTTATAACATGTAAGGGATGCATAAGTAGAATCTGAACCCTAGTGCTGGTAAAAGTCTCATTTAATCCCATGAGAAATTGACTCAGCTTTGTTATCTTTTCATATTGCTCTAATTTCACAACCCAAGCATAATTGCTTGCAGCACAGATGCATTTTGGAATTGGAGATAAGTTATCCAATTCATCAATTAAGCCTCAAAACTGAGTAAAGTAGGTAGTTATAGATTTTGTGCCTTGAGTCAATGATGCTAGTTCTTTACGAAGATTAAAAAGTCATGTTACAATACTCTGTGCAAATATAGTGGCCACGTCTTCCCAGATCTGTTTAGTAGTGTATAAATAGACTACACTTTTCCTAATTTTAGATGAAATTGAGTTAAGAAGCCATGAAATTACCAAATCATTGCTTCGCATCCAAAGAGAAAGTTGAGGCAAATTAGCAGCCGGTTTGACTTGTGTTCCATCAATGAATCCAAGTTTCAGCTTCGCGAAAATAGCAATTTGTACAGATCTACTCCATTGATGATAATTCCGATCTGTAAGTTATTCTAAACTAAGAGATAAACCTGAATGATCAGACGAACTCAGATAGTATGGATGATTGATGTCAATCACAATATTTGCAGTAGATGTAGCAGCGGATGTATTAGCCATGGCTGAAGTTGATCGATAACTTAACGCACTCGCATATGAACGCATCTATATCTAAGCATTTGTATCTATGTATCTGTACATGTATCTATGTATTAATATCTAGAGATTGAATTGTCCAAGGCTTTGATACCATGTTATATCAGTAATAGAGATCTAGAACAACAATAGTATTGCAGGAAATGAAAATGTTGAAGAAGTTGTGTATCAAAGAAATGTATTGTTTATATACTGAACTTGTGAAAACTTACAAACTTGAAAACTGATCTAACATATTATCTATCTATATAGACTTATTAGAATATTCTAGATCTAACAATCTGTAAGTTGCAGTAACTAAATTTGGTGCTGCCTTATTCTGTAAGTTGTAGTTGTCCATCTCAGCATTCTTTGTTGTCTTATCTGTTAAGTTGGATTGAGTAGTAGTATCCATAACAGATTAAAAATTATGTGCTAGTCACTTCAATCACTACTCACTAAGGTAGATAACCAAGTGTTCATCTTAATCCATGTTTAGTGAAGAACGCCCATCGATCATGGAGTTGCCTTCCAACTACGTTTCCACCTAAGATCCTAGCAACACACCCCTTGGAAAGAAACACTGGAAGTGCAGACAATTAACCTGTAGATCAGAAACTTAATGATGAAGAGAATACAGAAATTTCACATTTAACTTAGTGAATCAAGTTGAGTACAAATATATATTTATATATACCTGAGTCTTCTAATCAACTCCTAACCTATTTCCCTCTTATTTTCCTTACTCGATTAATGCAGTACATTGAAAACAACCCTGAGTTAATTTGCATAATTACTTGAGGATATGCCCTTTGACTTTGGTTGACATGAATTAGCAATCTCTTCCACAATAACCCCCTAAAATTTGGAGTGATGATGTTTAATGCTTTTAATTTTACCGACAAGTTAGTTGTAGGGTACAAAGGTTTAGTGAATAAGTCTACCGTTACAGATTTCTAAATGATGAGGATGAACCAGGACTTAACATGATCTTTGACAGGAAGACATTCTAATTTTATGTGTTTAGTATGTTCTCTTAATACCTTATTGTTAAATTGAGTGTAGAATAGTTGTCACAGGCCAGAGGAATTGGAGTTGGAAACCTAAAATGTGTAGAAACCAAACTGATATACCTTGAACACATAAATATAGATATACCAGATTTACACAAAAAGTGAACTGGGAAAACCAAAATGTTTATTTCTTGCAACTACTTAGATAAGACTAGTAATATGCCAGTGCACCCGGTTTATGTCATTTTGTTAATTTCAATTTTAGTAAAAGTTAAATTCCTTAATTAGTATAGGTATATGTCATTTCGTTAATTTTAACTTTAAAAAATATTGATTTTCATATATCCATTTTTTTAAAATACCTTGAAATACCTATATAAATTATGCTTTATCTTGGACAGATGCAAATTTGCATGTTTAAAGTTATTGAGGTCCGGTTTTTTTATGATCAGAATAAGAAGTTTATACTTAAAAATTGTTTGAAAAAAGTTCCATTGACTTTTGTTTAGATTTCATTCAAAATAAAAATAAAATGGCAAGTAAGATATTAGTAATAGAAAAAAGTGCTAAATAAATAATTAAAATTGTAGGGATTAATGTTTAGAATTTACCTGAAATCAATAAAACAAGAAAAAAAATACCAAAAGAATCGTTCGAGGCACGTGAGCACCACGCTATCCTTAAAACAGATAAGCCACTTCCGTGTGTGCTTGAAGGTGTTGTGGCTTCTTCTGTCTCTCAGGATACAATGAACAAAGGTAGTCTCAAGCACTTGAAGAACCGCCTTCTACGAACCGATCAAATACTACTTTCTATCTCGCAGAAAATTCCTAGAGCTCTAAGATGATCAAATGATATATAAAATGCTTGAAGGATATAGGAGTAGGATTGTGTAACTTATACACAAAATCAAACTTGTAACTTATGAAATAATGAGTTATAATAATGAATCATCAATATTATGTCATTATTAGGGAGTTACAAAATTAAAATAATAAAAAGTACTATAATTTTTATTCAAATAATTCAACGATCCCCCACATGAATAAAAATTATTTTCCAAAATGACTATTTTGACACGGAGATAGAAAGTCACGGCAGAAACTAACATAGGATAAGTAGGTATTACCCCTTGAACCTTCCCTTGTAAGAACATATTTACATTTCTAGAATTACGGTAGTCACGTTGACCTTGAACTGCCCTTCTGTATTGTGAAATGATGATACATCCCCCACCGGAGTCTTTCCTATATTTGTTCAGTTCTCACTGTTAAGCCCATTTTGGTCTTGAGCTTTAGCCCGGTTCTGTGAGTTTTACCTGAAATTATCCCTCATAATTTCTTCTTGAGGCGACCCCACTTCACCCACATAGGTGATCTCTTAAATAATACCAACGTATTATTCGATCGACATATTGATACATAAGGATCAGTAAAAGCATAGCTTAGCCTTTTCCATATTTTATCACTGTTTTTCATCATAGAAATGGACCCAGGAGTAAAACCCCCACAGTGATCTCACTAAATCTTTACAGTTAGGTTGTCCCTTTGAACCATGATCTTGGGATATCCAGTCAACAAGGTTGGGTTTTCCTTTGTAACAACTTTTCATATGGGCTTTAGTTTCATTCCTTGCGATGATTCTCAACTAACTCTCTTGTCAACCCTTTGGTTAGCGGATCCGTCGTGTTATATATTGACCTAATATAGTCAATAATAACTTTACTTGAGAGTAATTTTCTTACGAAATTAAGTCAACGACAAATATGCCTCGACATTCCATACAAGTCTCTTTCAAAAGACCAATTTTCCATTCTTTGTCATTCTATCCAATTTTGTACGAATTCAAAAGAACTACATACTCTACCAAACATCAATACTCCAATTCATAATTGAAATTACTAATTTTCAGCGTCCCAAAAATTAGAAATATCAATTCACCAATTTACCAAATTTGAGCGTCCTCAAATTGGCAATTCATTTTGATCTTGTTACTTAATTTGAGTGTTCTCAAATTAGCAACTTAACCGTAATTTTTGAAGTCATTGATTTTGGTGCCCATTTAGACTCACACATCCTTGACCAAATATGAGTCTTTTCTCACGTATCCGATTCGACGGACTGGACTTTCCTTTGGTTTTTTTCCCGAGGAAATATATATTCAAAAAATTGAAACATTTCTCGACACCATTATTATATTCTTGTGTATGTCGGGGATTTCTAACTCTTGCATACGAAACATATATGACGTACTGTTAGACACATACCCAATAAAATTACAATTCATTGTCTTTGGATTTAATTTCACCTTGTTCGGTTCCGGTACAAGAACCTTTACAAGGCACCCCCGCACTCATAAAAATTTCGAGTGTTCCATGTTTGGACTACACTAATAAGCTGAACATTATACTCATCATCTTTCAGTTTTGGTGCATCCTCGATTAAGAACCTCATAAGGTTCAAGGTAGTCAATTAGAATAACAATTTTTTCTCCACCTCTTCAAATTCAACCCATTGACTAAATTTCTCCGATTGTTTCCGCATGAGCGGTTACCGATACAACTTTATTAGGCACCGGAAGGGTCACCCATATTAGGCACTGCCTCGGCAGTTACACTCCCGTCACCAGTCAAACTGGCCCAAAATTCAGTCATTTCTCAAATACACTGAAGAAATATAAGATTCCAATAACCCACATTCAGTGATTCTTGATCAGCTGATGCTGTTAGTCCCTTAACAATGTAACAAGAATTATAGAAGGGGGGTTGAATGGAATTCTTGAAACTTTTTTTGAATAAAAATGTTCTAACTCAAATATATATATAAGTGAATTGATTAGCAGAATGCGGAATAGTTACTTGAAATGAATCACAACACAAGTAATTAAAAACAAGAGTCTTTAAAAACTTTCTGGTGGATTTGAATGATTCCACCAGAGATATATAATATATATCGAGAGAACTCTGTGTGCAAAAAGCTCACAGCTGCTTACAAAATGATAACAACTAAGAATGAGAGAAATGCTAAGAATACAGCTTACAAAAGTTTCTCTCTTGGTTGCTTAGTTCCTTAGTTACTATTCTATTGTTGCTTCTTGGTTTATATATCACCAAGATTACAAAGTAATAAGACAGGATAATAAAACAAAAACTATCAAGTCTAATACAATGCTGCTTCATTACTCTATTCCAGCATCTTTGAATATCTTCATAATAGCATGGAAATGGCAATGCTTCTTTGTTCTCGAAAACCCAGTTGAATAGGCTACCACATTCCATTTGCATACACTCGACGCATGTGACTGTGTTGTCACTGTCAACAGATATTTGAATTCTTTATCCGTCGTGTTTATGATCATCCGTCGAATTAATGATCATCCGTCGGGTTGTTGATCATCCGTCGAATTCATTGTTGTTTATCCGTCGGGTAGCAATCAGGCACTTGACTTCATTTTATTTATGCAGAATTACAAGACATCATCTATGTACAATTAATCAACCTATTCTGCATATCTAGTTACAGTCAACATGACTTAGGTACTACTACAAATTCTAAATAATGTGTATGCAGAAATGTCAACATGACTTAGGTACTACTACAGATTCTAAACAATCTAGTTACATAAGCTACTCACTCGATGGATAATAAGTCATCATCCGTCGGGACTAAAATGAGTTATCCGTCGGGACTATAATCCTTATCCGTCGAGTGCTATATTTTCACTAAGTAAAATCTACCAAGGTGTTTTGTTCATGAAATCATCAAGTACACAACATATACACAACAATCTCCCCCAATTTATGTCTACTGGTATTGTAGCCATAAATTAAGAGATACTTGATGATAACAAAACACCCTAAAAATACAACTTCAAAAGAAAGTAGATAATACTGAAAAGTGCTTCAATTAACAAAAATATACAAAATTTTGCTCACAGTCATTTTCAAGATGCTCCCTTAGCTTGAGCAAATTTATCTAGTTCCTTGAAGGTCTGGATCTCTTTCCAAGCTTTCTGTTATTTTCTTCAATCTGATTTTGGAGCTGCCTGTGGAATTCCAGTTCATCAGATTCTGAGAGATTTAGCTTTTCTTGCATTTTCAAGAGAGTCTCATTGCTAGAGATGCTAAATTGGTCTTCTAATCTGAAAAATCTTCTCACTCCTTTGTCATCCATGAACTCCATCAGCCAGTAGGGCCTTAGATGCACTATTTTCCCTGTGTAAGGGATGATTAGAGTCTTTGGGAGTGCATCTTTAGCTCTAACACTCCTTAGTTCTTCAATGTTCTTCAGTACCAATCTTCTTGCAGTAACATTGAACCCAAAGTTCTTCTTGAAAGATGAATAAACCTTAATCAGTATAGCTTGGCTTTCTTGAAGGATCCTGTGAAGTGGCCACTGAATCTCCTTTCCTCCCTTGTACTTGAACACTAACCTTTCAGGTAGGTTTCTGTATGCATCAATTCCTCTCACTTCATCTAGTTCATCTAGATAGAGGTTTAGATCACAAAACTCCTTGATGTCACACAAGTACATATAATCTCCTTTGTTGACTTTAGATTGAGCTTTGACTAGAGATTTGGATTTGAGAGGTGACAACTTCACTTTCTTGACTGCTCTTGACTTTATTCTATTTGGCTTGTTAAGGATTGGCAGATTGAAGTCAGGAATTGGTATGTTCTCCCATTCTATTGGCTCATCCTTAGGCACAATAGGTTCACCATGAATGTTCTTGTAAGGATCCACCACCTTGATATCTTCAAATATCATAGAGGGTTTTGATGCTCGAGTTGTAGTTGGAGTGGATTCCTTGGGAAACTGATTCTCCAATTCCTTATCAATAATGTTCAGTTTCCTTTTGGTTCTTTTAGCCAATTCCTTGATTGTAGGAGACTTCTTCTGTTGCTCAACTTGCTTCTTTGGATCTTAAGATTCAATGATTTAAGATGGCTGAGCAGGAATTTGTTGAGATAAATTTACAGCATGAAGCTTGGCCAAGATGGCAATTTGCTCTTTCTTTTGTTTAGCCTTTTTAACATCTAGAGCAGCTTGCTTCTTTTCCTGCTTCAATCTAGCATTTTCTTCTCTCTTTGCTTCAACAAATTGAGGGTGTCCAACCACTACACAAATTTCTTTCCCATTCCTGAAAACTTTAGCAATTCTCTTTTTCAAAGCTGAATCAGCTGGATCTTTGTAGAAGGCAATTGACCTTGACAGAAGTTTATTTTCATCAGGCTTAAGTGTCTCATACACAGTATCCAAAGGGTTCTTCAATGATAATTTTGGATAGTTTACCCTTGGTTTCAGAATTATTTTAGCCTTTGGAGATTTGATGTAGGATGACTGCCCCCTTTCCAGATAGTTCATGCTCACATAAATTTGCTTGACTTGAGAGTGATGGATGGCTGACTTTACTGGCTCCTTGACTAGTCCAAACTTCTGTTGTATATCCTCATCAATCTTCTCCCAGTTGATTGGCTTCAACTGCTTCATATCAGCTGCTCTAATGTTGGCTGCTGCTGCATTTATCAAATCTATACTGTCTGTAATTGGTGGCTTTGAGATAGTAATTGAAGGCACAATTACTTTACTGATTTGAATTTGAAGCCTCTCCCCCTCACTTGGTCCTTTCCCCCTCTTTTTGTTATCATCAAGTTGAATAGAGGAGGGGGTTTGAGCAGCCACCAGTTTTTGAAGTAAATATGTGTTGAGCTTGATGAAGATGAATGGCTGTTAAAGATGCTTCCATGGCTGACATTCTTGTATCCAAGACATCTATCTTGGTTGCAAGATCAGAATTTTTCCTTAATTGCCTCTTGATGTCAAGCATTATAGCTACTGGATGCTTAGAATCCATTTTGTCTGAAATGGCCTTCTTCATCTCCTCAATATCACCCTTGATGGTGTTTACATCCCTAGCATGTTGGAAGCCTTGAATTTATTGAAGTTGCAGAGAGGCTAGATGTGCCTGAAGAAGCTTCTTGGTGCTGGCATTTGAAGTGGTTTGAAGAGCAGTATTTTTCTGATTGATTAGTTGGATCATGGTTGTCTTGAAGTAGTGCTCATCACAGTGCTTTGAAAATACCCATGATGGCATACCTGATCTTGAACTGGAACCTACTTCTCCCCCTATGTCCATTGCTTCATCTTCACTATCCCCACTTTCATCACCAAAGAAATCAGCTGAGCCACTGTCTCATAATCCACATCACCAGCTGCAGAGGGCAAAGCTGTGATGACATCCTTAGCTCTTATCATAGACTGTGTGGTAATCACCAGATTGAGCATTCTTTCTGCATTGTCATTGCCCTGTTCAGCTAGCAGTTGATAAGCTGGAACAGGGTGAGTAAATGCCTCAGCATCAAGGGAGGTGGAATCTATAACAGCTTTAGGTTGCTGAGATAGTCCCTCCCTGTCTGCATCATGGACATTCATTGACTCAATAGCAATGACATCCATCCTTATAGCTCCAGTACCTGCATTTCTCTCATTTTCTCTCTTTTGTTGCATCAGGGTCTCACCCTGGCTCCCCACCTTCACACCCTCACCTTCACCTTCTAAGGTGGGACTCCTCTCACTTTCTTTTGGCAATCCTGAAGAAATGGATTGCATAATTTCACTCATTTCCTCTCCTTTTTCCTGGGAGCAACCCAGACTCTCACTCAAAACACTCTTCTCTCTCAATCCTAATAATGACTGTACAACCACTAATTCTTCTGCACTTGAAATAAATGAAGTTTGAAGCTGTGCAGAGATACTCGACGGATGAGTGATATCCATCGGGTGAGTGGTTTTGCTAACCAACGGATAACTACTGTTAAGCTTATCCGTCGGGATACAATCACTACTCGACGGATGAGCAATATCCATCGAGAGAGTAGAAATGAATGAACTAGGAATGGAAACTATTGTGGACTCTGTGCTGATTGAAAATATTTTGGGCACAGATGATTCAACAGTTCCTGAAAGAATGGGCAAGTGAGCCAACAAATCATCTAAAAGATGATGCTCACTTGCACTAGATTTTGGCTTCCCCAACAAAGTTAAAGAAGGGGAATCAGGAATTGATGTGTTTATCATATCCACATCCAGTGAGTTTGTGGGTGAGTTTGGTGTTTGAGGTGCTTCAATTACTAGAGATTTTGGCTGTGACTCCACATTTATTGGAGTCACATCAAACTGAATTTGTGAAGGTGCAGTGACTGTGTCTTTAGCACCAGTTTTCACAGTATGTGTACCCTGTGCATCCCCAAGGGTTTTAGATTTCTTCTTTCTGGCATAAGTTTGGGGTGAGATTGTGTCCCTAACCCTCTTGGCCTGTGCTCTTGGTTGAGAGATTTGTTCAATAGCTACATCCTTTTGGGAGGATGCAGCTAGAAATGAGCTTTTATCCTTTTTAAGCACTGCAGTTTGTTGGGAAACTGCAGTGTGGCTAGGCTGGGAACCACTCAACTCTCCATCCTTATTCTTAGGGTTTCTTTTATGTTCACCCCTTCCCTCACCTGTCTTACCCACCTGCACACTCCCCTCTTTGGTTTTGGTGGATTTTGTAACTAGCATCTTTTGAGAGATACCAGAGGGGGTTTTCTTTGATTTGGGTTTTGAAATTTTTGCAGGTTTGGTAGCTTGGGTAGGCAACTGTTGGGTCATTGACACAGTTTCCATAGCTATACTGGAACTCAAAGAAATTAGTGAGTTTGGAGTAGTAGTAGGGATATATGAACTTACCTCACTTACCTGAAGTGCTTCCATTACAGAGAAATAGAACAGTGGCACCTCCTTGTGATGATTGGCCCTGTTCAAATCTGCAATGAGCCTTCTCTCTTGAACCTAACAATCTAATTTATTGTTAGGGTTCTCAAGCACAATACCCTCAGAGAGATGGTTAGCTAACTTCATAAAGAATCTAGCATAATACACATTATTACCTCTTTTATTTAACTCTCCTAGTTTGAAACCCAACTCAAACAAAACAAGGTCACTGAAATTATAGAACTTATCTGTAACTAGCATGTAGAGCATGTTAAGCATAGAGATATTGACTGAATCAAAATTACTGACTTTACCTAAAAAGACCTTTGTCACTATATCACACATAAAACTCCATTCTTTCCTAAGGCCCAGTCTCCTAATGTTACTTAACTTAGAAGTAGAAAGAGCATAGTTCATGGAATTAAGCATATTGATTATGTCAGTGTCAGTGTGTGGTGAGGTCACAGTGTTATCAGGAATCTTGAAACATGCTTTTATAACATCACTATTGATATAAAATTCCTTACCTTTGATGGTGAGTATGATTGTCTTATCTGTTGAGTTGTATGTAGCAGTGGTCCACATCTCTTCAACAACTTCACAAAAGATTGTGGGTGATTCCACCATGGCATAGCTAAGCTTGCAATTCTTCACAAAGTCCATCATCTTGTGATAGTCACCAGATTGCTGAATACCCTTGTTTATTAGTGCAGTGAAATTGTTCTTCTCATAAATAAACCCAGTTTGAGACATAATCTTGACAACGGGCGCCATTGCTAGAGAATGAGAGCTTGAAGAGAAAGAGTAAGTGCTTTGAAAGAGAAATAACTTGAAGCAGTTGATTTGAGAATGATAAAAGAAAAGCAATTGAAATGAAATAAGCTGTTATACTATCTCAAAATTAACTGCTAAAAATAATAAAGTAAAATAAAGTAACCAATTAAAATTGCCTAAAATAGTCGTTTAAAAATAAACTGTAAAAATTCACCCCATTATCCATCGTGTTATGCTTACAAACTGTAAGTATACTCGAAGGATAATGTTCAGGGAATTAACAGCTGAGATTAAGACAATTCGACGGATGAGGATAGACTTTTATCCGTCGAGTCATAAAATATTCCAGAAAAATAATTAAATTTTATTAGCAAATAGTATACCGACGGATGATCAAACTCGATGGATAAAGATCATCCGTCGAGATGTAAATTTTGACTTAGCCAAAATTTCATCCAAGACTGAAAAATCAATTAAATTTTTGGCTACATTTCAACTTGCAAATTATCTCATATAGATTTAAGAATAATTAAGCATACCTAACTCACTTACCAACCTTGAAAAGGTGGATTCATCCAGTGGCTTGGTAAAGATATCTGCAAGTTGCTTCTCACTTGGAACAAAATATAGTTCCACAGTACCATTCATTACATGTTCACTTATGAAGTGGTACTTGATATCTATGTGCTTTGTCCTTGAATGTTGTACTGGATTTTCAGTGATAACAATTGCACTTGTGTTATCACAGAATAGGAATCCTCTCAACTTGTAAACCATAGTCTAGCAATTGATTTTTCATCCATAAAATCTGTGCACAGCAACTGCCAGCAGCAATATATTCAGCTTCGGCTGTAGAAGTAGAAACTGAATTTTACTTTTTACTGAACCAGGACACAAGCTTGTTTCCTAGAAATTGACAGGTTCCTGTTGTACTTTTTCTATCAATTCTACAACCTGCATAATCTGCATCTGAATAACCAGTTAGATCAAAACCAGAATCTCTAGGGTACCAAATGCCAAATTTTGGTGTTCCCTTGAGATATCTGAAAATTCTCTTAATAGCTATTAAGTGAGATTCTCTAGGATCAGCCTGAAATCTAGCACATAAAAATGTAGCAAACATTATATCCGGCCTACTAGCTGTTAAGTATAGAAGTGAACCAACCATGCCCCTATAACTTGAAATATCCACAGACTTTTCAGTAGTGTTTAATTCAAACTTAGTTGCAGTAGCCATGGGAGTTTTTGCAGATGTGCAATCCATTAGATCAAACTTCTTTAAAAGATCAAAAATATATTTAGTTTGACTAATGAATATTCCATCACTAACTTGCTTAACTTGCAAACCAAGAAAGAAAGTTAGTTCTCCCATCATACTCATTTCATACTTACTTTGAATCAATTTGGCAAACTTTTTTGCAAAGTTTCTCATCTGTAGAGCCAAAAATAATATCATCTACATAAATTTGAACAAGTATACTAGAGCCATTAACATTTCTAAAGAATAAAGTTTTATCTACAGTACCCCTTGTGAAATGATTTTCCAAAAAAAACTTTGATAAAGTGTCATACCAGGCTCTAGGTGCTTGCTTCAATCCATAAAGTGCTTTCAAAAGATAATAGACATGTTCTGGAAAATTTGGATCTTCAAAACCAGGAGGTTGACTGACATAGACTTTCTCCTCCAAATCTCCATTCAGAAAGGCATTTTTGACATCCATTTGATAGACCTTGAAATTTGCATGGGCTGCATAGGCTAAGAAGATTCTGATGGTTTCAAGTCTTGTAACAGGAGCAAATGTTTCATCAAAATCTATTCCTTCTTGTTGACAATAGCCCTTAGCAACCAATTTAGCTTTGTTCCTGACTACTATACCATTTTCATCCATCTTGTTTCTGAATACCCACTTGGTGTCTATTGGATTCTTTCCTTTAGGATTGGGCACCAGCTTCCATACATTATTCCTTTCAAATTGGTTTAGCTCCTCCTGCATAGCTAAAATCCAATCAGGATCCAACAAAGCTTCTTCTACCTTCTTTGGGTCTTCCTTGGAAAGAAAGTTGTTGTATAGACATTCTTCTTGAGTTGCTCTCCTGGTTTGAACTCTAGAAAAAACATCACCAATTATGAGTTCAAAGGGGTGAACTTTTGTCCATTTTCTTTGTTGAGGTAGATTAGCTTTAGATGAAGAGGCCTCATTTTTGTCTTGATGTGTGATTGAGTTTTGATTGTTAGAAACTCCCCCTGAGTTTGTGGATCTTTGATTTG
Source organism: Apium graveolens (assembly GCF_009905375.1). Lineage (NCBI taxonomy): Eukaryota > Viridiplantae > Streptophyta > Magnoliopsida > Apiales > Apiaceae > Apium > Apium graveolens. Next base: position 292,209,573 of record NC_133651.1, read on the forward strand.
AGAAAGGGGAACTTTCTATAGGTGATCTATCCTGACTTCCTGCTCTTTTTGATATCCCGAAAAATGGTGAATTTTGAGTACCGACGGATGAAGCTGGTTGTCTCCCGACGGATAACGCAGATTGCCTCCCAACGGATGAAGCATTATGCAACTCGACAGATGTTAAGTTTTGTGCTTCATTTGTAGTAGATTTTTATGCATTATCCTTTGACACTGTTTCTTGATAACTTTCATCATCACTGTCATCACTAACCATCTCCACATTGTCGAATTTGAGGCTCTCATGGTAATCTCCATCTTGAAGTCCTTCAATCTTTTTATCATCAAACACAACATGTATTGATTCCACAACAATGTTGGTTCTTAGATTGTAGACTCTATATGCCTTACCAACAGCATATCCAACAAAAATTCCTTCATCTGCTTTAGCATCAAACTTCCCATTTTGATCAGTTTGATTTCTCAGAATATAACATTTGCAGCCAAAGACATGAAGAAAATTTAGAGTTGGCTTCTTGTTCTTGAACAATTGATAGGGAGTCATGCATCTTGCTTGATTAACCAGGGAAATATTCTGAGAGTAGCATGCAGTATTTACAGCTTCAGCCCATAAATATGTTGGCAGTTTAGATTATTCAAGCATTGTCCTAGCAGCTTCAATAAGTGATCTGTTCTTCCTTTCCACTACTCCATTCTGTTGTGGAGTTCTTACTGCTGAAATCTCAAGTAGAATCCCATTTTCCTCACAGAATGCTCTCATGACTGAATTCTTGAACTCAGTTCCATTGTCACTCCTGATTCTTTTAACTTTGAAATCAGGATGATTATTGACTTGCCTTATGTGATTGATGATGATTTCACTAGCCTCATCTTTAGACTTTAGGAAATATGTCCAAGAGAACTTTGAGAAATCTATAATTACTAGGCAAAATCTTTTCCTTGAGATGGACAACACATTGACTGGTCTAAACAAATCCATGTATAGCAGTTGCAAAGGTTCTTCAATTGTTGAAACAAGTTTCTTCCTGAATGATGCTTTAATATGCTTCCCTTTTTGACAGGCATCACACAGTCCATCCTTAGAAAACTCCACTAGAGGAATGCCTCTAACCAGTTCTTTCTTTACTAGCTCATTCATGGTCTTGAAGTTTAAATGGGATAGCTTCTTGTGCCATAGCCAACTTTCATCCCGACTTGCTTTACTGAGAAGACAAGTAACAGATTCTGCATTAGATGAGTTGAAATCAGCTAGGTACACATTTCCCTTTCTCACACCAGTGAGAACCACTTTGTTGCTTCTTTTGTTAGTCACAACACAGGCTTCTAAATTGAAGGTTATTGAGTTGCCTTTATCACAAAGCTGGCTGATACTCAACAAGTTATGTTTGAGACCATCCACTAAGGCAACTTCCTCAATGATGACATTGTCCTTTGAAATCAAGCCATATCCCACAGTATAACCCTTGCTGACATCTCCAAAAGTAATACTTGGGCCAGCTCTCTCCTTGAACTCTGTGATCTGGGTAGAATCACCAGTCATGTGTCTTGAACAACCTCTATCCAAGTACCAAAGATTCTTTCTGTCTCCCTGCACACATCAAAATCAAATTAAGTTGATTTTGGTACCCAAGTTTCCTTGGGTCCTGCCTTGTTAGCTTTCTTTTTCTGTTTCTTAGGCTTTATCTCATTTGACTTGGGGATATCAGATTCATCCTTGGTCATTTGAGTTGGGCCTTTGAAACCATTCATTGCAACAGAATTATCATACATTTTATAATCAACAGGAAATGGCATGTTATTAGTGAACATGTTATTCCAGTAAGGCATGCTAAATGGCATTTGTGGCATACTAAATGCAGCATAATAAGGATTAGGTGCAAATGGCATATTAGCAAACTGTGCATTCATATTCTGTGTAGACATAACATTTATAGGCATGGGAGGCATGGCATTCATGTTGGGAAAGTGAGGTGGCACAGACATGGGAGTAGGCATGGCAGATTTGCAATTAACAGACAAATGATTTACACTACCACACTTGACAAAGATTTTTCTAGGAGCATATTTATCAGGTGTGTAGTTATTGTGTTTTTTAATCCCTACTTTACCATTTCTATTATTTTTCTTTTTAGCCTCTGTTTTCACTTCAATCTTTTCAAGTCTGTCATTTAACTGTTTGACAGTCATGTGACCAACATTAGCCTTTTTCCCTTTCTTAACTTGACTCGATTCTCCTGAAACAAAGTTCTTGGAAACAGATCCATACTTTTCATTCAATAACAAGTTTGGCTTTACTGATAGGCTTGTTTACAGCCGACGAATGAGGATTTTCATCAGTCGACGGATAACCCTTTTTGTTATCCGACGGATGATCCTCATCATCCGTCGAGTCTACATCTGTTATCACTCCATCCACCAAATTTGGTTCTAGTTTCTCCTTGTTCTTTTTCCAGGATGCATCACAGAAGGACTCGATTCCTTGAACTTTGGTGATTTGAGCATGGACATCTCTAGATGTTTTCCATGCCTTTATCACCTCTTGTTCACGCTCAAGCTGTTTCTTCAAAATTTCTTCTTTCTTCAAGGACTCAGTTAATTCCTCCTTGGAAATCTTACACTCAATTCTTAATTTTTTAAAATCAATAAACTGAGACTCTAGCACATTGTTTCTCTCACTCAAAAACAAATTGTTTTCTTTGATTTTAGCATTTTCTTTAGTAAGAGACTTAAGTATAACACGCAAATGATATAACTCTGTAGACATGCCATTTATAGCATCATTACACTCAGCTTTAGATAAATGTGCAAGGTTTGTAGTAATTACCTGATTACTTGAAGAACTTGTTTCTGTTTCATCAGACTTGGCCATTAGGGCTAGATTGACATAGCTGACATCTTCATCTTCATCCAGACCATCTGCTGCCCAGTCATTTTCTTGTGTAATGAAAGCCCTATCCTTTTGTTTGAGCAGCTCAAAGTATTTTTGCTTATAATCCACAGGCTCAAACTTTTTCTTGCTGGAATCTGACTTTCTACACTCACTGGCAAAGTGCCCTGCCAAGCCATATTTGAAACATTTGAATTTTGATTTAACCACCATGTTTCTATCTGGATTGGCTGCTCCAAAGTTCTTTTTGAACTTAAGCTTGGAAAATCTTCTGGAAAGAAATGCTAAATGTTCATCAATATCTTCCATGTCATCTTGGCTCAAAGAATCTTCACTTTCTACTGCAAGCCCCTTGCCCTTGCTTTTACAGACCCCTGAAGTTGACTCAACAGCTTCCATCTTCATCTCCTTCTCTTTCTCTAACTCAGCAACTAGTGCAATGGACCCTCCTTTCTTCTTTCCTTTCTCCATCCTCTCATCTTGCTCTATTTTAAGCTTTTCAGGATTCCATACAATCTCTCCAAAGTAAACTCCTTATAATCTTGTGAATTTCTCAATGAGACTGTCATTGATTTCCATTCCTTTGGAAGAGATCTAAGGAATTTCAGATTGGAGTCTTTTGCCTGATAGACCCTTCCATGCAACTTTAGAGCATTTAGCAGTTTTTGAAACCTACTAAAAATGTCAGTGAGAGACTCACTTTCTTCATTATGAAAATGCTCATATTGCTGAATCAGTAGTTGCATCTTATTTTCTCTAACTTGCTCAGTGCCATCACAGATGATCTGTATTGTATCTCAAACATCCTTGGCAGTTTTGCAGTTGATAATGTTGTCAAACATATCACCATCAACTCCATTAAACAGGATATTCATGGCCTTTTTTCCTTCCTGACTTGTTCAATATCAGGATCAGTCCATTCATGCCTTGGCTTGGGGACAGATGGCTCATTTCCAATTGCAGCTCTCATTGGAACATGAGGGCCTCTTTCTATGCAGTCCACATATGCCTCATCTTGAGAAAGCAAATGAAGATGCATCTTTACCTTACAATGATGGTAATTATCTTTATCCAGAAAAGGAATCTTGACTTCAACATCCTTCTTGTTCATCTTGCTGTATTGTTTTGATCTTTAAACTATGTGTTCTTCAAGAGCTTGCTCTGATACCAATTGTTAGTCCCTTAACAATGTAATAAGAATTACAGAAGGGGGGTTGAATGGAATTCTTGAAACTTTTTCTGAATAAAAATGTTCTAACTCAAATATATATATATAAGTGAATTGATTAGCAGAATGCGGAATAGATACTTGAAATGAATCAAAACACAAGTAATTAAAAACAAGAGTCTTTAAAAACTTTCTGGTGGATTTAAATGATTCCACCAGAGATATATAATATATATCGAGAGAACTCTGTGTGCAAAAAGCTCACAGCTGCTTACAAAATGATAACAACTAAGAATGAGAGAAATGCTAAGAATACAGCTTACAAAAGTTTCTCTCTTGATTGCTTAGTTCCTTAGTTACTATTCTATTGCTACTTCTTGGTTTATATATCACCAAGATTATAAAGTAATAAGACAGGATAATAAAACAAAAACTATCAAGTCTAATACAATGCTGCTTCATTACTCTATTCCAGCATCTTTGAATATCTTCATAATAGCATGGAAATGGCAATGCTTCTTTGTTCTCGAAAACCCAGTTGAATAGGCTACCACATTCCATTTACATACACTCGACGCATGTGACTGTATTGTCACTGTCAACAGATATTTGAATTCTTTATCCGTCGGGTTTATGATCATCCGTCAAGTTAATGATCATCCGTCGAGTTGTTGATCATCCGTCGAATTCATTGTTGTTTATCCGTCAGGTAGTAATCAGGCACTTGACTTCATTTCATTTGTGCAAAATTACAAGACATCATCTATGTATAATTAATCAACCTATTATGCATATCTAGTTACAGTCAACATGACTTAGGTACTACTACATATTCTAAATAATGTGTATGCAAAAATGTGCTACAGACTTATTGTTACATAAGCTACTCACTCGATGGATAATAAGTCATCATCCGTCGGGACTAAAATGAGATATCCGTCGGGACTATAATCCTTATCCGTCGAGTGCTACATTTTCACTAAGTAAAATCTACCAAGGTATTTTGTTCATGAAATCATCAAGTACACAATATATACACAACAAATGCGTTAAGGTTGATAACATATTGAATTTTTCTACTTTTCCAATATTCAAAACTATAATCCATCTTACTTGACTAGGTAAGGAAAAAAACAGAAAAAAATCATGGCCATGAATTCATATTCATGCCCATGAATTTCTATTGTACCTCAAGTTGGTTCCCTTATATGAGCATGTTTCGTTAACACTTTTATAATAAGCACATCCGGTCAATATTTAAAATACGTAAAGAAAATACATATGCATTAATATTTAGAAATGCATAACAGTATAACATGATGATGGTACATTGAATTCAATCTACTTGTACATTGAATGTAATCTACTAAATATGTAGCGTCTATCACGTTTCACCCATTTTCACCTTTATAAATTATCTCATAATTGGCAGACATGCAAACATATAAAGAACCTAGAGTTGCTTTTGACACATCCTCTATGGAGCAAAGGGGTTTTAACCATCGACAAAATATGAAATGACCGCGTAGATTAGCAAAATAAAAATTTAAGCATCTACTAACACATCCAAGTATCCAACCAAACTATCATTAACTCTACTAAAGAACTAAAATAGTATAAAGCTACACATGCATAATAAATCAACACTAGTATTATAGCAGTAAAAAGAAATAACTATAGTCCCGAAATATTCAAACAAATTAGTTTATTGATCAAACCAATTTATATGAATTATGTTATCTATTTTAAGCTTGTAGGGAGTAATGTTTAGAATTTACCTAAAATCAATAATACAAGAACAAAATACCAAAAGAATCGTTCGAGGCATGTAAGCATTACGCTATCCTTAAAACAGATAAGCCCCTTCCGTGTGTGCTTGAAGGTGTTGTGCCTTCCGTCTCCCAGGATACAACGAACAAAGGTAGTCTCAAGCACTTGAAGACCTGCCTTCTACGAACCGATCAAATACTACTTTTTATCTTACATAAAATTCCTAGGGCTCTAAAATGATCAAATGATATATAAAATGCTTGAGGGATATTATTTCAAACCAAGAAGTTAAGGTCCCCTTATATAGGAGTAAGATTGTGTAACTTATACACAAAATCAAACTTATAACTTATGAAATAATGAGTTATAATAATGAATCATCAATATTATGTTATTATTAGTGAGTTACAAAATCAATTTTATGAGTTACAAAATCAAAATAATAAAAAGTACTATAATTTTTATTCAAATAATCTAAGAAAAATATAAGTAGGTGTTGTCAGTAATAAAACTCCTAAATACAGTAAAAACTCCAATTCCACTTTTCATGTCAATGGCGGTAAAGTACAATTCTAAAATAAACAACGAATGTTTGGTAGGATGAAACAAATGAGGTGAAGATAATAAGTTGCAACAAATTTAACGTTTTCTTTTTTGGTTGTCGGAGGATGAGGATGTGATAGTATTTGACATTGTGATCATTTCATACTTTTATTTTAGTTATTTGTATTCACCTCTGCACTAATTGTTTTCCATATCTCTGAGAAATGGATACATGTGGGACATGAACAAATTATTAGCGCAACAGTTATGTTTTTAACAGAGTATGATCTACGGGGAATTTTTCATCTACTGTTATACTTGCTAATATTATTCTATTATATTATATTATGAGTCTAATAATTTAGCATAGCAGTATAAGTTATCTAGATTCTTTAGATTCTTAACATGCCATGCCTATGTCATTATTAATACAATCTTAAAACTGGAGTAGTAAGATTAGAATTAGAGTCGTCATAACACGAATTGTCATTATATGAATTAGTAAGATAAAAATGAAAATGAAAAACATGTCTGAGTGACATATATAATTCTAATACTTCATAGTAAAAATGAATGTGGAGTGAAGAAGTATAGTACTTCCATGACGTATTAGAAACCAAAATAATGTCATCGAAACAAAATGCAGGGTTGCTGGTTATAATTAAAAATCAAACCAAAGTACCGATGGAAATTAGAAATAACATAAATGAATTCAAACAGGATTGTCTAATCACATTATTTAAAATAAAATGAAATCATTTGAAACATCCATAAAGCTAGGATATAGCAGGCCTGCAACAAAATTATGCATACTGCTCATTTCTCCTGCAATATCAAAGAAAAAAGTATTTATTATTTAAAATTGATTAATATTGTAGTAAAAGGGTCATAGAACTTAAGTTATTTCAGGATATGTGAAAAAAACATTAAACAGTAGTGCAACATACGGTTTTAATCTTCTTTGAGGTTGACAGGGAGGATCCAGGAGTATCTCCACTGCTGGACAAATCAGCCATGTTTTGGTGCACATAAATAAGTTTTGAGTGGTGTTAAACTTTCTATATAAGTAATCTAAAATCTGATATGTAAGAATAGGAAAAACAGTCGTCCAAAATAAGTATAAAGAATGTCAGTGAAAATAAATACGGATATGGTTAGTTTGTATAGTATTTGTAGTGTGAATATTTTACTTTTGAGAAATTAGAAATTAGAAACAGTAGTTCCTCTGTATGATGCATAAGATGGTTAAAGAGAGGAAAACTATCCTCTTGGTCACAGGTTCGAATCCCACGGGAGGAGAATTTATGATTATGCCTCCTGAGTCAGAGCCTGTCGCTTAAATGCGGTTTACCTTGGTTCACATGGTTTGCAGGCTATTGCGTGAGCCCGTAGGGTTTACCCAGTGCGCACCCTAAGGGTAGCGGCTGCGGGTTACCTACGATAAAAAAAAGATGGTGATGGGCTATTAGGATCTGATTTGTACGCATCAGTGACATCGAAAAATTTGCTCGTCAATTGAACATTATTATCATTTATGATAACATTGAACTTAAGTTCTTTTCCAGTGATATCGTTAAGCTTTTGAGGATAAACATTGTTACTTTTGCTCTGAAAAATTATAGTGGTCATTAAGATAAATCATCAAAACAACAACTATATCATGTGTGTCAGTTTAATACCATTGGATTATCAGTAACCAACTTGGTAGGGTTTTAAGCAATAACTTTTTTAACAATACGATCCATCAGAACAAAGTTGTAAGCCTCTGTTTCATCACCATCAAGAACAACGATTTTGAACCTAGAGTGCGCGTGTAATAAATTAATATATTTACAAATTAAAAACCGAGAAAACTGAAATCGACTACCGGTTAACCGTACTGAAAAATAATCATTTCGGACAGTTCGGTTACGGTTAATAAGTAGAAATTGAACTAAACCGACTTATACGGTTCGGTAACGATTTTTGGTAAAAACCGAGCCGAGCAAAACAAACCCATGCACACCCCTAGGTTAATCTGACCGGCTTTACCCTAGTCGTTACTATGTAATACCGACCGATTATTCTCATATGACCGATTTTACGGTCGATGAGGGCTCTGTTTCTTGTAATATGGTATTAGATGTTGATTTAGGGAGAGGTCTCGGGTTCGATTCCTCTCACCCTATTTATTTAATTTAAATATTTAATATTAGTATTGGTAGTAGTATTAACTATAGGGATATTCTATATGGTAGCACCATAGAATTGGTTTTTCATTTTGATACCATCAATTTATTGGCTTCTACCCGTGTTAACCCTATACATTTGGTTTTTTTACTTCGAATACCCCCGATTAAATAAAATGTAATAGAATTAATTTCGGACCGAAAAATAAATTGTATATCTTATCTTTGCAAAAAATGGACTTTTGAATCATGTAAAATGGAGTTAAAACGAGTGAGATATATTTAAAATTCATAACAAAACTTTGATCATTAATATTTTACTCATATCGACTCCATTTTACATGATTTAAAAATCTATTATGGCCTTATTTGGTTCAGTGTAACCTTGGAACTTCCTAAAATCCCATGTTTGGTTGTGTAATTTCTTGATTTAGCTAAATAACTCAAAGTTCCATGGTAGCTCTAGTTTCCACAAAACAAAACACTTTAAGCTAGTTGCTTTGGTGATACGTGATTTTTTTGAGTTATGTAGTTATCACATATTCATAATTTTTTGTTCTGGTATTATATATCAATTACCAAAACTCTTACTTTACAAAATAAATAAAAATTTGTAAATTTAGATTAAATGTTAAAATAAATTAATTTCATTTTAAAATTTATTCATCTTATTATATTTTATATATGTAAGTATAAATTTAAATATTTAGTTTGAATTTAACATTATATATTATTTTATATTAATAATTTCATTATATATCTTAGTTTGTCTTTAAAATATTATATAAATTGTATCTTATTTAATAATTTATTTTAAATTTAATTGTTACATAAAAATTCATATTATTTTATTTTACTATTAGTATTTATAATTAAATTGATTTATCATACAACAAGTAAATTATTTTTATTATTTTAGATGAATAATAATCAATAATATAGCTTTAAACAGTAAGTCAAATAAAAAAAATAAAGTGACAATAAATCACGTATTTACAAACCAAACACAACATTCTACTCTTCACGTTAATTAGTTCATTGTAACTAGGTTTTATGGAATTTCAAGTTACCAAATAACTATAAAATCTGTGAAACAAATGAGGCTTATATGTATTTTTTTCACAAATAATTTAAATATACAATTTATTTAGCTAACCGAAATCAATTATATTACATTTTATGTAACAGGATGATATCCAAAATAAAAAATTAAATATACAAAATTACCAAAAGTATTAATCAATAAATTGATGGTACGTAGGGAAAAATTCCAATGGTATGAAGAATAGTGAAACCCAGTACATCCGATGTGTGAAATAGAAGGAAAAAGAAGGTACTAGTGTTAGCACACTTGGGAAACGTGATTTAGAGTACATTTGGGCGAATGGATTCTTAGCCATACCTACATTCAGCTGAACGAGTTGTTAGTCGACGCCTTTATATCTTTCTAGTGATAAAATTTTGCTTTCCGAGTCAAGAATGGAAGCTTCAAAACTTTTCTACACAACCATGTCAAACATTTATCTTATTAACTCTCGCCTACTTGCTGGTTGATAGTTAACAGTTGACAGTTTACTTAATTTGCACCTTTCTTCAATCAACCTCACTAATTGCCTTTCATCACCGGCATTGTTTTTTTCCCCAAGACCGGCACTGTTAATTTATGCACCTCCCTCCTTGTCATAGTTTTACATAGAGGGGGTCGCGCTTGAACAGTTTTTCAGCATTTTTATTTTTTATTTTCAATCATAGTAAAATGTATAATGTAAAATCATTGTGTAAAGTGTTAAAAGTGTATAAGATCCTTTCCAGCAGTCTTGCTAGCTCTAACACCATTAGGTAGGGATGGAGTATGTATATATTAGCAACCCGAAATCTGATTTTGAGACCCGACCATTGTTTGCATCACGGAAATTCAAAACAATTCATTTGATTTAGTAACAAAAGTTTTATGTGTGTATTAAAGATGAGCATTATGTTAATATACATACCCTGGTATATATGCTTAAATTTATTTAAGTTTTAGTAAATGTGCCTCGGGTGTGCATATATGACATTTTCCTCTCAGCCTATAGAAGTCAATGATTTCTAGAATTACTTTGAAAACTTTAGCTCGGTGCAATAAGTAGTCTATCTATCTAAGTATTTAAATTATCTTGTAACATCTTGAAACGGTAAGAATGAAATACATACATTAATTCCAGTGCTATAAATAGCTGCTCTGAGTTGTTGATAATCATAGTATCAATCTCACAGCATAATCTCTAAGTTCCTTAATTCACAACTTTATTTTTCTTTGCTTTTATCTTCTGCTTATCATTTTCTAAAAATATCATGGGTCTCCAGAAGCACGAACAAGAGATTACTTCCTCTGTCTCAGCAGAGAAAATGTTCAAGGGCTTGATCCTTGATGTCGATAACATTCTGCCCAAGGCTGCTCCCGGAGCTTATAAGAATGTCGAAATCAAAGGTGATGGTGGAGTTGGAACCATCAAGAACATCACTCTTCCTGATGGTTAGTTTCTTTATCCATTGTACAGCATATTAGTTTCTTCTGATTTTTTTTGCTTTTTTTATATTTTGCATGAACTATTAAATCACATAACAAAATCTCACTTATGTTTTGATTACTTGAATGAATACCCAGGTAGCCCAATCACAACAATGACTCTGAGAACTGATGGCCTTGACAAGAAGGCATTCACAATCGATTACAGCATCATCGATGGAGACGTTCTGTTGGGATTCATCGAAAAAATTGAGAATCATCTTTCAGTTGTGCCAACTGCTGACGGAGGCAGCACTACCAAGACCACAACCACATTCCACACCAAAGGCGACGCAGTTGTCCCAGAAGAGAACATTAAGTATGCTGATGCTCAGAACGAAATGCTTTTCAAGGCTGTTGAGGCCTACCTCATTGCAAATTAGTATGTCACTGGTGTGGGTTTTTGTTCTTTGTGTGACAAGTAATTGCATGTTTTCTAATATTTTAAGTATCATGTATCCCTAAAATAAAGATTCACAACTACGAGATATGTTATTTTAAGGAATTGGTCTGCACATTAAAGTGCCTTGACTATGTATTGCGTTTCCACAACAATAAACGTTTGCTGCTATGTACACTTCAGTTCTTCTTCTCAATAATGATTTTGCTTAAATATTCTGGTGATAATAGTACTTTAACTTTAAAACAGGCAGGCCCTTGACATAATCAGAATAACATAACTGCTAATAAATTACGTAGTAAAGCAATGTTAAATATATAGGTATTTAAAAATATATAGGCAATTAAAAATTACGCAATTCTTATTAAAAATGTACTTAGTAATAATTAAATTCGACCTTACGAGTCTATATTAGCTAGACAGTTTAGCATTATCAGCATAACAAGTTTAGTTATATTACAAAATGGAGCCCGGTCCCGGCACCGTTTTTCAGGGACGTCGTTTTTTGTAACAAACGGTTTCAAAACTGTTGAATTGTTTACTAAGGCTCTGAACTCTGATTAAAAACAATTGACCCCAACCCTGTGCAAACTCAGAATCGGATCTACTCAGTTCCGTCTTTAAAATTCACGAGGAGTAATCAGTCAATTTTCGGACTACTCGTTTACGGCATCCGAGTACTCGGCCGAATACTTGCTTAAATCTGAATTAATTCACCTCCGATTAGTGGTCCGAGTTCCGTCCACCTATTCACTTGAATAGAGTGACCTATATATATCTACCGGATACCAACCTTAGTTTTGTTTTAAATTACCACCCCCAAGACATTGTAAATTTCTTTAAAGCTCTGGCTTTCTTATTAACTCCCTTCTTCAATTATTACGATACCATCTGAACCCAGGGAGGCAACTCATACACAGACTGTAATACTACGATAATCGTATGAAGTAAGGGTCAATGGTCAATTTTGATATACTTAATTAAACCAGGTTTATATGTAGTCTGCAGTTACGATTTTTTTCTATAATACCTGCACCTAAACGCCACGATCGGCCGGCCAACACGACCTTTAATGCTTTCGTATTTACATTACATATACGTCGAAATGCCGAATGGTATTCAAAATCTGAATGTATATACATCAATTATCTAAAATATAATTTCACAAATTAACTAACTAAAGGTTACTGATCCCTTGCTAACATGCAAATAAATTTCTACTTGTACATTAAAGATGATCAACTCGACTTAAAATCAGACGTCTGATTAAATTTAGAGGCATAAACATGCCGTTCATGTTTGGTGTCTTGTATAAAAATAATCAATTAAATAAATAGGAGCTGCTAATATAAATAGGTACTCTGGTTACCATATTTCCTCGTACCAACTACAAGTGATCTTCTACTACAGATATCTTTGTTCTTCATCTGTTTGTGTAATCCGTTAACGCGTTATGGGTGCCCTGACATTCACGGAGGAGGTTGCTTCCACTGTCCCTGCAGGAAAACTGTTCAAGGGCTTTTTCCTTGACATTGATACCATTCTTCCCAAAATATTGCCAGACTTCATCAAAAGTTTCGAAATCGAAGGAGATGGTGGAGTTGGAACTATCAAGAATGTCACTCTTGGTCTTGGGGCAGGTTAGTCCCCTGTAATCTATTATTAATCCACAGATTATTACGTAAGCAGGGGAAATGTTATTATCCTACATTCCGAGTCTTGCAATTATCACCATAATGTAACTGTGAATTTGTGGTACAGGCTTGAATGTTGTTAGCATGAAGCAGAGAATTGATGTGATTGACAAAGAAGCATTGGCCTACAGCTACAGCGTTATTGGAGGGGATATACTGTTGGGGAAACTTGAGTCTATTGTTAATCATTTCACAGTCACTCCCACTGAGGAAGGTTGTGTGGTCAAGAAGACAACTATTTATAATCCGATAGGAGATGAAGTGATCCCAGAAGAGAATATCAAGGAAGCTGCTGAGCAATCAGGAAAGCTCTTCAAGGCTGTTGAGGCCTACATCCTTGCCAACCTTGATGCTTTTTGATTAACAAAATTTACCATCCAGTGTGTTTATGTATCTTGTTTTCAATGCCTTCATTGTGCTATCGGCATGGTTCATCTGCCAGTGCCACATGGATTAAGCACCTTTCAATCCATACTCCAAAATAAATTCTTGTTATTTGTATTTCGATCAACACATAGCTGTGCTACTGTTGTAATATATTTCCTCTTTTAGTGAAATTGTGATTGATTAAGCAATGGTTTCTCCTTTTCTAAATTTGATTAAGTAAATCTTGTTGCTGATCATGCCAAGAATCAACATATTAACTGATAACTCCGGTGAGCGGGCGGCTCCGTCCGACGCCGTCCCCGGACCTTCTGGGTATAAAGGAGGTGTAGCTGCTGGTTGAGCGTCTGCAAAACAACACCGGAAGGGGGGTTTGGCTTCCACGGCGCCTCCGATGTAAGAATAAGAGCAGGGTTTTGGAGAAGATGAAGATGTATGTGTGAGAATAGAGAGGCTGCTGTGTCTGTGTATGGATATGAGAGAGTGAGTATGTAAGAGTGTGAATATTTTCCTAACCCCTAAACCCTTCAGCCTTGGGGGTATTTATAGCCCAAAGGTAGGGTTTAGGGGTTGTTACCTCTAAATCAGGGCCGTTGGATCTTGGGAGCAGAGGACGCCTGACTTGGGTGGATTGCTCACACGTGTCCAGGGAAGGACCACCTCCAGGGTGTCCTAACGGCCTTCTGACACGCGTCATGCTTGTCTGGTGTGCTGGTTGTTGATAGCTGTCACCGTCACGTGCCCACGTACCCTTCCTTGGCGGGTTGTGGGATGTGCATGTGTTTGCTGGGACCCCCCTCATGGTGGTCTTGACCCTGATCCGGATCCAGGTGGGCAGATGATCCGGGTCCCGGGTTGGATCCGGATCCGGGTCATGGGATGAACCCGGGCCTGGTCCCTATACTTGATTGTTCTGGGAGAGGGGGGTCTTGGTCCATCGGTCGAGCCTGGTATCTTTTAGATCCAGGTTGAATCCTAGCCGGGTCTCTTATACCCTATCATTTGCCTCCCACTCCCTTATGCAGATTCTCTGTATGAGGGAGTAGAGTAAAATGACATAGCTGTTGCCTTTGGAGAAAAATTTTGTCAGTCTGTTGGCTCCCAATCCGGATTTGCGTTGAGTGGATAGGTCTGGATTAAGGTAGTAAAATTTGGTTGCTTCAGAAAAATTTCTGCTCCTGGTTGCCCCCCAATCCGGAATTGGTGTTGTAGACGCCAATCTGGATTAAGGTATAATAGTTACTTTAGATAAATTTCTACTCCTGGTTGCCCCCCAATCCGGATCTAGTGTAGTAGATGCCAATCCGGATTTAGGTAGAATAGTTGATGCTTTAAAAAAATTTTTGCTCTTGGTTGCCCCCAATCCGGAATTGGTGTTGTAGATGCCAATCCGGATTAAGGTAGAATAGTTGCTTTAGAAAAATTTCTGCTCCTGGTTGCCCCCCAGTCTGGAATTGGTGTTGTAGATGTCGATCCTGATTAAGGTAGAATAGTTGCTTTAGAAAGATTTCTGGTCCTGGTTGCCCCCCAATCCGGATCTGGTGTAGCAGGGAAATACCCGGATTGACCTTGGGTAATTTTCGCTTCCAAATCTGTATCCGGTTGACAATGATCAGGATTAGGGTTTCTGGTTTGGGTAGTGGGCCGTGGAATCTGAAAAGTCGAGGAGTTGTAACGTCTTTCAGTTTATTCCCTCCCACGAATTTGAATTTTGGGCAGTTATTTCCTAAAAACTCGGCCCATAATCATTATGGGTTTTAAATGTGATTTAATATGTATATATGAATATATAGGTACACAAGGGGTTTTTTTTTGTAATTGTTTTCTAGCCAACCACACCCTGCCACGTGGCAGGGGCTGCTCCTTATCTGGGGCCCATAAAAGGTTGTTCTCCACTTCCGCCTCATTTCTTATTTTCTCATCAAAGAAGCCATCCAATAGTCACTTCTCTCTTTCTCTCCCAAAAAAGATATTTCGAAGGGCTGCCCTCTTTGTCGGAGTTCTCCGCCGCTGTGTCACCGTGGTTCTCCGTTTGCTTCTGATTCGTGAGTTCCCTTCTTTCTTTCTTCGGTTTCTTGCGTTTTTTCTTTGAATTGATGCATGCTCGAGTTTTGTTTTCCATTCACGAATTGGAAGTACAAATCGGCCTTTTTAGTCTTATTTTGTGGTGGGTATTGTTGTTTTGTGGTTTTTATGTTTAGATCTGTAGATTTTCTGTTTTGTTTGGTTCGATTTCGGTTGTTTTTTGTTGTACTTTTATGGGTTTGCTATGCTGTTCTTCGCGTGTATATGTGTGTATGTATATGAAGAGTCATGTGTTTTGGTATTTGATTCGTTGGCATACTGTTTGTGGTTAAGGGTTTCGATTTTGATCCGGGTAGGGGGCATAAGACCTGGGTCCGCGGTAAGTATTTGGGCAGAATCATATGACTTGGGCTTTTAAAGCTGTTTTTTGTTGCTATGGATCCGGATCAGGGTGCTTGCCACCGGGATCCGGGTCCATGATTTTTAACTTTTTTGGCTTATAGTTAACATGATCCGGATCGTTGATGTTTTTCTGAGTTGGACTTGCATTGGTGGTTCGGATCATTAGGTTATGGTAAAACTAACATAACGTACTTGATCTAGACCTCTTAGCAAAATAAATAAAATCTGTAGGGCCCAGGCTAACTGATCTTCATTTTAATAGGTATATGGTCCGGATCAAGAGGCTTCCCAGGAGAGCTTTAAACTGTTAACCGGGTTTTAGTGGCGAGGAGAGCGATTCTGATCCAGCCGAGGGGACACGGATCCGGGAAGAGATGGGCAAGAAAGCATCCCCTTCCTCTGAGATAATCTCGAAATTTAGGTATAAGAAGATCCCGGAGAATTCGGTTCCCTTCACTCCTGAGGGGTATTGGATTGGCGTAAAGTACCATTTTATTGAGAAGCCTGCGGAGATCAAGAACGAGGTCTACTATAGCAGGGTTAGGTATGATAGGCAGCCCAACGGTCACCCCGGGGTGTACAACCAGGAGGCTCTTGAGAGGATGTTTGCAGAGTTTCCCACAAGCCGGGATCATTATCAGCTGAAGGATTCGTTCTCTGAGGCGGATCCGGGTGAGATGAATGAGGCGGTCCGGGCTGCTTTCCAGTTGACGCCTGATGTTGAGTGGAGATGGTCGGAACCCCATGAAAGGATCTATCATCGGCCGGAAGACGGCTTTGTTCCGGTCTGGATGGAACATCTTAAATCCGGGTGGAGTCCCCGGTGCCACATGTTCATCAAACACCTCTGCAAGCATGTGTACAAGATATCCCCAATGCAAATTACTCCAAATGGGATAAAGTCGATGACTTGGTTCATCGCTTACTACAATAAATCTGGATTCCTGCCTACTTTGAAGCTCTTTCACCAGATTTTCTCTCTCTCTAAATCAAGCCAGAAACCTTTCTATGAGATTAGGTTCCGGGCCTCGGAGTGCGGTTATGGTCCGGGTAGAGTTAAGCCAATCATGCATCAGTCTTCTTTGAAGTATTGGAATGGGGAGATTATCCTGTTGAAGGGATATGACTTGGCTTATCTCCCCTACTTTACGACTGAGGGAGTTCAAACTAAGTTCAACCCGGATGTGCTTGAAGGCCGGGCTGTTTCTCAGATCAGATGTTTCTGTGAATCTCTCGAGTTCCAGCCGACTCGGGACACATTTATGAATCATAGGCTGCTCTTTAATCTCGGTTGTAAGTTTTTCTTTAATCTATGCTGCCTTTGATCCGGATCCCCCTCCCCTCCTGACGATCCGGATTATGTTTCTTTTTTCCTTTGTAACTAGTTTTGATAGAATATTTGCCAGGCCTTTGATCCGGGTCCCCTGCTTCGCTTGATGATCCGGATCAAGGTCCAGTTTGCTTTTTTTATTTGTAACCTGTTCGCACAAGTTATTTGCCTTTGATCCGGGTCTCTCTTTTTTTTGCTTGATGATTCAGATCAAAGTCTAGTTTGCTTCTTTACTTGTAACCTGTTTGCACAAGTTATTTGCTTTTGATCCGGGTCTCTCTTTTTCTGCTTGATGATCCGGATCAAAGTCTAGTTTGCTTCTTTACTTGTAACCTGTTTGCATAAGTTGTTTGCCTTTGATCCGGGATTTAATCTCCTTTTGTTTCATTTCTTCAGGTTTGCCTCATTTCAACCGCAATTTCCTAAAAATCATGTCTTCTTCTGCTTACGCTGCTGCTTTCAACACTCTCGGGTTGGCCTTTAAGACGAGCAAGGGAGCCCCGAGTCCCGAATCTGGTTCCGCAGATATTGAGGGAGGAGCCGAATCTTCCGTTCCTCAGAACATCCCGGACCCGGGCCACGAGTCTGAGCCTGAGGTCCAGGAGATTCCGGGTGGTGATGATCCTCCGAGGAAGAAAAGATAGTCCGTCCCGACCAAGCCCCACCCGGGGAAAACTGTGGTTTCCAACCGGGTTATATGCGACTCGGAAGGCAGAGGGCCAGATGGAGAGGCCGTGAAGATAGGTACCAAATCTCTGGTCGACCTAGTTGGGTTCATGTCCAGTATCCCTTCCGAAGATGACTGGGAGGAGGTTGAGGGATACAGCATGGCGGCTGCCTTGAAGAGGGTGACTGGGTAATGGGGGCAGGTAATTTCTGAATTTCCAAGTTCTTAGTCCCGGATTATGCCTCCCAATTCATTCTGTACTTAGCTTCTTTTTTGTCTCTTCTCAGCTTGGGAGTGCCATATCTATCTGCTCGGATGTCGCTTTCACGAAGATCCGGGCGGCCAACAACCGGACCAATGTTGAGAAGATACGTGCTAATAGTTTACAAGGAGAGCTGGAGGAGGCCCGGGAGAGCTTTCGGACTGTTGAATCCGGGTTAAATGAGAAGTTGAAGGATGCAGAGAACCGGGCTGAGGGGCTTGCCAAGGAGGTCGAGAGGCTGAATGCTGAACTTGTTGCAAAGGAAAACTTGAACAAGGATGCCATAATCGCCGAATTCAAGGCCAGTGATGTGTATGACTTTGAGGTTTCCCAAGCTGGGGTGCCTGAGGTCCGCAGATCCTAGGTCGTTGCCGAACGTCACATCAAGACCGACCCCTTGACATCCTGGGAGAGCTTCATCCAGGAGTTTCTGGCTGCGAAGGCTGCAGCTGAGCAGGGTCAGGGGGAACCAGAACTCTATGACGGCCCCACCCCCAGCTTCCTTTAGAATTGGTGTAGCTTTGTTAAGCTTCTCGGGCCCAGCCCTGTAATTTTTCTTTTGCTAGGATTTGTGATTTTCGTACTTGAACTTGGGTTGTTTGTGATGTTTGAATTTGTTCCGGATTGATGGCAATCCGGATTCTGCTTTTAATTTTTACTTCCATTGTAGAAAATATTTGCTTTTCTTTCCTCTATAGTTTCTATTTTTATGAGGAGTCCGGATCCTGGCTCTATTACGCAAATGATCCTGATCCGGGTTGTGGCTAAGGCCCTCAACCCAGATTGGGTTTATAGCCGGGTTGTTCCGGGTATGAAGCGTTAGCCGGGTTGACTTTGCTTTTCCTATAGTATATCAATCCGGATTCGAATGCTTATACGGGTTGACTTTTGCTTTTGGATTTGGTTTTAATCTGAGTATGATACCTACCCGGATTGATGTTTGCTTACTTGCTTTATGTACTTAGAAAATAATGAGTACATAATGGTTGTTTTCAACCCGGATTCGAATGCTTATCCGGATTGATTTTTGCTTTTAAATTTGCTTCCAATCCGGGTATGATACCAACCCGGATTGATGTTTGCTTACTTGCTTTATGTACTTAGAAAATAATCTGAGTACATAATGGTTGTTTTCAACCCGGATTCGAATGCTTATCCGGGTTGATTTTTTGCTTTTGAATTTGCTTTCAATCCGGGTATGATACCATATTCGGATTGATTGATTGCTCTATTTACTTAGAAATTTTCTAAGCAAATAGTGGTTGCTTTTGTTTTTTGCTTCGAACACGGTTATAAGACTATATATGGATTGTTTTTTTCTTTGTTTACTAGTAATTTAAAAGTAATAACTTTCTAAGAAAGGGAAATTCTTTTCATTGACTTGAAATTTTCTTCATACAAAATATAGGATCATAGATTGGTTGATTGTCATAGGCTACAAGTTTTGGCTGCTTTTGGTTGCTTCTTCTACTGGTAAAATTTTCTGAGCCTGAGTCCATGCCATGTATTTGGTATCTCAGATTCATCCATGTTCATGAGCTTGTATGTTCTTGGCCTTAGAACTTCCTTGACTTTATATGGGTCCTTCCACCTTGGCATTAGCTTCCCAGTATTGGTGCGATCTGAAGCTTCCGCGTCTCGAAGGACCAAGTCTCCAACTTGAAAGTTTTTGACCCGGGACTTCTTGCTGAAGTGCTCTTTGGTTTTCTCCTTATACTTTTCCATTCTTGCCACCGCCTGCTCTCGGACTTCATCAATTAGCTCAATATTTATCCTGAGCCCCTCATCATTTTCTATTTCGTCAAAATTGATTGCTCGATGGGAGGGGGATCCTACTTCAATTGGTAGCATAGCTTCAATTCCATAAGCCAGATTGAAGGGGGTTTCTCCTGTGCTTGTTCGGGGGCTTGTTCTGTATGCCCAGAGTACATTAGGTAATTCTTCTGGCCATTTGGTTTTGCTTTCCTTGAGCCTCTTCTCTATCCCCTGAGAAGTATTCGATTGGTTACTTCAACTTGGCCATTCCCTTGAGGGTAGGCTACAGATGATTTCTTGTGCCGGATACCCCGTTCTTGAAGGTGGGATTCAAATTCTGAACCAACGAACTGTGGCCCGTTATCTGAGACCAGTACTCTCGGGATCCCGAACCTCATCAGGATGTTGTCCATGAATTTGATGCAATCTTGTTGGTTTATTGTTCTCATGGCCTTTGCTTCTACCCATGTTGTCATATAATCAATTGAGACTAGTAAGTACCTGAGGTCTCCTTTGGCCCTGGGGAAGGGTCCCATGATATCAATGCCCCATACAACGAATGGGATTGGTGACAAGACTGAGGAGGGTAGGACAGGGCTCATCCGGGTTACATTGCTGAAAAGCTGGCATTCCTTGTATTTTTTCACAAAGTCTATTGTATCATGGTGAATAGTTGGCCAGTAGTATCCTTGTCTTATGATTTTGTGAGCTAGGGCCTTTGCTGACATATGATCCCCGCATATCCCTTCATGAATTTCCATCAGGCAATAATGTGCCTCCCCTGGGCCTATGCACTTCAAGATTAGGGAGGAGAAGGTCCGGCGATAGAGTATACCCTCTTTGATGAAGAATTTTGCAGCTTTGGATTTTAATCTTTGAGCCTTCCCTTTATCTTCCGGGAGCTCTCATTTCTCCAAGTAGTTGATAAATGGAGTCATCCAGTTCGGGCTGTTGTCTATTTCCATGACCTCTTCAGAATTTATGCTTGCTTTCTGCAATTCTTCGAAGTAGACGGAGCAATCCAGGTCTGATGAATTTTGAACAAGTTTAGATAGCGTATCAGCCTCTGAATTCTCCTCTCTGCAGATTTGAATGATTTGGGTTTTTGGTATCAAGGCGAGGTAGCTTTGGACAAGGGCCTAGTACTTGGCTAGAACTGGATCCTTGGCTATGTACTCACCGTTTGTTTACTTTACCACGATCTGGGAGTCACTGTAGATTTTGAGATCCTGGATCCTGAGGGTTTTTGCTAGCTTCAACCCTGCAATCAAGGCCTCGTACTCTGCCTGGTTGTTTGTTGCTGAAAAGCCAAATGAGATGGCTGTTTGAATTGTGAATCCTTCTGGGCTCCTTAGGATGAGCCCGGCTCCTGATCTTTCATTTGTTGAGGAACCATCAACTTTGAGAGCCCAGGCTCCTATGTCTTGATCGATGTTTCTCTCAGGGTCAATGCTCATGGGCACAGGCTCTTCTTCCGGGAAATTGCATTCTATGATGAAATCAGCTAGAGCTTGGGCTTTGATTGTTGTTCTTGGAATGAAACTCAAGTTGAACTGACTCAGCTCCACTGCCCAATTTACCAATCTTCCTAAGATATCTGGCTTGTGTATTATCTTCCTTAAGGGTTGGTTAGTTACCACCCGTATCTCCCTTCCCTGGAAGTAGTGTCTGAGTTTCCTTGATGTTGTGACCAAGGCAAAAGCAAACTTTTCTAGCATTGGGTATCGGGTCTCCGCATCTTTTAGCACTTGGCTCACATAATAAACTGGTTGTTGTTTTCTATTCTCTTCCCTGATCAAGGCTGCTCCAACTGCCAGGGCCCCTGCTGATAGGTAAAGGGATAAGGGCTCCCCGGGTTGGGCTTTGGTTAACACAGGGGGTTGAGAGAGGTACCTTTTGATTTCTTCAAATGCGCTTTGGCATTCTGGACTCCAATTGACTTCTTTCTTGTTGGTTGCTCCTTTTAACAGGTCAAAGAAGGGTAAGCATCTCTCGGCTAGCTTTGAGATGAATCTTCTGAGTGCAGCCAGTGACCCTACTAGCTTTTTCACATCTTTTTGTGTTCTGGGAGGTTTTATTTCCTGGATTGCCTTTATCTTTTTTGGGTTGGCTTCAATTCCCCGGTTGTTTATCATGAATCCAAGAAATTTTCCTGCCCATACTCCGAATGTGCACTTTTCTGGGTTGAGCCTGAGTGAGTATTTTCTCAAGTTGTCGAAGCATTCTCTCAAGTCTCCTATGAGGCCGGATATGCTTGTGGACTTTGCAATCATGTTGTCGACATATAATTCCAGGTTCCTTCCAATCTGGTCTTTGAAGATTTTATTCATTTCTCTTTGATAGGTTGTTCCCGCATTAGTCAATCCGAAAGGTAGCATCACATAGACATAGACCGCCATGTGGGTGATGAAGGTTGTCTTTAGGATATCCTTGGGATTCATCTTGATCTGGTTGTACCCCGAGTAGGCGTCCATGAAACTTAGCATTACGTACCCGGATGTTGCGTCGATCAATTGATCAATATTTGGCAAGGGATAGGGGTCTTTGGGGCATGCAATGTTCAAGTCTGTGTAGTCGATAAACATTCTCCATTTCCCGTTTGCTTTTTTCACCATCACAACATTTGACAGCCATTATGGGTATTTGACTTCGCATATTATTCCAGCTTTGAGTAGTTTCTCAATTTCCTCATCTATTGCTTTCTGCCTCTCTGGGGCAAAATTTCTTCTCTTTTGCCTTACTGGCTTCCTCTCTGGGTTGACGTCCAAGCTGTGCATTGCTATGAATTCATCCAACCCGGGCATGTCTCCTGGGGTCCAAGCAAATATATCAGAGTACCCTTGGAGTAGTGATACCAGGTCTTTTCTGAAATTAGCCTCGAGTCCGGACCCTATCTTTATCCTCTTGGAAGGATCGCTTGCATTGATCAGAATTATTTCCGTTTCTACAGCAGCCTCTATCTTGGATTGATCCATGTTTGATACCAACTGTTGGATGTGGGCCTCTGTATTCTTCTTCATATAGATTTGACCTTGGGTTGTCATCTCTTTTTGGTTGCTTTCCCCTACTTCAATTGTTTCAGGGTTGGTTGCTTGCACAGTAGGGTTGACCTGGCCAAGGCCTAGGCTCAATTCAATCTCTTCTGTGATTGGTTGCTTTTTTGTTCTTCTGAGCTTGGTTTGGTTTCTTTTGGATCTGAGAGGGACTCTATGATCTGAACTTCTTTTCTCGCATCATCCCTTGAGTGGGGGCAATGTTTCTTAATACTTTGTTGTTTCCGAAGTACCACGACCTTTCTCTTGTTGTCTTGATGAGTTTCAGCCATTACCAGAGCCTGGATATAACATCTTTCAGCTACCTCATAGTCTCCCTTGATTTCTCCTACCGGTTGGTGTTGGAAATTTGATTTTCAGGTGTGATATGGAGGTGATTGCTTGGAACCTGGTCAGGGCTGAGTGCCCAATTATGCCGTTGTAGGATGAGGGAGTATTGATCACGTAGAACTTTATCACATGGGTAACTTGGTTTGGGGCCGACCCAAATATCACTGGCAAGTATAAGGTTCCCTGGATCGGGACCAAGTTATTCCTGAACCCAAACAGAGGGTCCTCTTGGCATTCATTGGAGCGTACGCTCCCAAGCTTCATCCGGTCTACAGTATGCTTGAAAAGTATGTTTACTGAAGATCCATTATCTATCAGCATCCTTCTTACTTCGTTGTCAAAAATATCAAGTGTTACCACCAAGGCTTCGTTGTGATTCGGGTTGACCCCTTCATAATCCTTGCTGCTGAACGAGATCATCATCTCTGGGTAGGATTGGACGGATAACACTTCATCTCCTGAGCCCGGGCTCCTAGGGGGAGAGTGCGACCCTCCTAGGACCACATTTACTACATTCTTGTCCTTTGCCTTTCTTCTCTCTAATTTGTCTCCCGGGAGATGTACTGATTCAGGTTTCCTTTCTTAACTTGATCTTCAATGAAATATTTGAGAGAGAGACAATTTTCAGTTTTGTGCCCATGGGTTTCATGATAGTCGCACTGCCTGTTGAAAGGCCTGCTTTTTGGGGGAGTCTGCATTGGCTTTGGAGGATAATAGAATGGCTTTCCCTTGATCTCCTTCAGTATTTCTTCCTGGGTCATGTTTAGTGGCGTCCATTCTGGCTCTTGCCTAGGCTCTCTTGCTTGCCTAGGTGGACCGGGATCGCTTTTGGATTCTGTCTTAGGACCCAGTCTTTGAAATATTGGAGTATTTTGTACAATATTTGTCTGCTGTTTTGGTTGCTTTGTTTGAACTTCTTCTCCTGATGGTAACCCCCTTTCGGTGGTCATCAGAAGTTTTGTTCCCGGTCCCCTCCATTCCGAGTCATTCTCATCGCCTGGAGAACGTCTGTTTCTTTTATGAATCGGGCTGCCATAGAGTAGGCAGCAACTAGGCTTTGTGGCTCTTTGTTTATCAACTCTACAATGTACCTCTCATTGTGCTCTGGATCCAGGTTCTTTTGAAATATGCTTAGAGCCTCCCTCTCATCAAGGTTCGAGACTTTGTTGATGGCTTCCTGGAATCTCCGCATATAAGCTGAGAGTGCTTCATTATCATATTGGCGGATTGTTTCCAGGTGACACATGTGCATTTCATGTGTCTTATTGGCTCTGAATCTTCTAAGGAAGGCTCCTCTGAATTCTTTCCAGGAGTGAATGCTTCTTGATGGGATCCTGCTGAACCATCTTTGAGCCCCCCTTTGAGGGTCGAGGCGAAGAATCTGGATTTGGTTAGGTCGTTGTAGTAATATATCTGAGCTATCTGTTCGAAGTAGTTGAGGTGCTCTTCCGAATCCAACAATCCATCGAAAGAGTCAAAGTTGTAATGCTTGAGATTTTTCTGTCTGAGGATGTCTTCTAGGGAGTGACTGAAGGGCGTGAGGGTCTCCCCAACTTCCAACCCGGAATCTTTTTCCATTTTTCTCTGGAGCTCATAAATCATGTCTTTTAGGTCCTTCTGCCCCTCCTCTTCATCGTCAGAAATCAGCTCGGGGGTAGGGTCCCTCCGAGTTCTTTTACCTTTTGTTTTAGCCAAGAGCCTCTCCTCTTCCAACTGCATTCTTTTCTGAATTTTTTGCTCAAGCTTTTCCTCTTCTTCTCTTCTTATATGTTCCCTCATTTCTTCCAACTTTTTCTTTCTGGTTGCTTCTATCTCCTTCTTACTAGGCTCTTTTTTATTCTTTTTTGCCTTAGTTCCGATTCGGTCGAAGACAAATCTCCTAGATTGCTGAGAATCCCCAGATTCTTCTTGCTCCTCATCTTGCTCATATTCTATCTAAGCCCGGGTTTGTTCATCTCTGTAGAGTCTGATTGCTTCAGCCAGTTCATGGCTTGTTAAGTTGGTCATATGCTCCTCTGCGACTGGAACATTGGTGTACTTATAGTGATTGAGCTCTATGACATTTCTGGCATCCCGGGGTGTTATCAGCCTTTCCAAGACCGGGGTGTGTTGTGTCAATGGTTGCTCCTGGAGGGTCTCTCGATCTCCCCCAGGTTCATGGGACTGAGACTGGTCCTGATCCTGGACCTGGGTACTGGTTGAGTGCCTACCAACTGTGCTTTTCCTGGTCTTGCCATTACCACAATTGTACAAACAACTGACCAAGATTTGAGGCTAAAAATGTGGATCTAAGGTTGCTTTTTTGTAGATTACAAAAAGTTTCCAGAACAACAGCAAACAAACTTTCTGGACTTTGCTAACAATAATACTAAACAAGAACAGCAGGCTCTAGAACACAAAGAAAATATGCAAGCTAAAGCAGTTCTGGGTTTTAAAACTATCAAGATTACCAAACCCCAGGCTCCAAGACTATCAAGATTATCAAACCCTAAACAACCAAAATTAACAAACAAGAGCAGGCTCACACAAACGTGGCCTAAAGTAACGAGCTCACACAAACGTGGCTAAAATGAACATTCATATTCAAGAAAGGGTATGGTTGCTTTTGTTCTTACAGGTTTAAGATGTGGACTCTCTTGAGAGTTTGCTGATGAAGGTGAATCCAGGGTAGGCCTGTCAATGGATCGGGTTTGGATCGGATCGGCCTAAATTCATATTCATATCCATTTATTTTTTCGGATTCGGATTGAGATCGGATCGGCTCCGGATTTTTTATAGGCCGATCCATATCCGGATCCGTTCGGATCACGGATTTCGGATCGGATATCCGCTCCATTTATGTATATTTATTTTTTAACTTAAGTTATTACAATATCTAATCTGAAATTGACAGTTCCGAAAAATATTAATAAACAAGTAGAATACAATGAAGTCCAAAGATAAATTACAAACTACAATACGATTTTTGAAACAAACATACTATTGGGCTGTACACTATTTTAAGTTTAACAATGAAAAAATTGATGTTGCGAAATGAAAGTGTTATATGAATTGAGACTTGGGTCATGCGGCTCGAAACGGTAAAAGAATTAGGGTTATAGAAATGGACTGAACTAAAGAGACCGAACCAAACGAAATATAAATAATGAGACTTGACTAGAGGATAATACGTTTAAAATTATAATTATTAAAAATTATTTTTAGTACATTATATATATATACCGGATCGGGTTATTAACGGATCGGATCGGCCTAAATCCATATCCGCTCCATTTATAATCGAATTTTTCTTATCGGATCGGATCTCGGATCGGATTTTTAATAAATCGATCCATATCCGCTAAAATGGCCTCGGATCGGATCGGGTCGGAACGGATTTTCGCTCCATTGACAGGCCTAATCCAGGGGCACCGAGACCCAAGGATGGAGGCCCCTCCTTCTAGCGCCAATGATAACTTCGGTGAGCGGGCGGCTCCGTCCGACGCCGTCCCTGGACCTTCTGGGTATAAAGGAGGTGTAGCTGCTGGTTGGGTGCCTGCAAAACAACACCGGAAGGGGGGTTTGGCTCCCACGGCGCCTCCGGTGTAAAAATAAAAACAGGGTTTTGGAGAAGATGAAGATGTATGTGTGTGAATAGAGAGGCTGATGTGTCTGTGTATGGATATGAGAGAGTGAGTATGTAAGAGTGTGAATATTTTCCTAACCCCTAAACCCTTCAGCCTTGGGGGTATTTATAGCTCAAAGGTAGGGTTTAGGGGTTGTTACCTCTAAATCAGGGTCGTTGGATCTTGGGAGCAGAGGACGCCTGGCTTGGGTGGATTGCTCACACGTGTCCAGGGAAGGACCACCTCCAGGGTGTCCTAACGGCCTTCTGACACGCGTCGTGCTTGTCTGGTGTGCTGGTTGTTGATAGCTGTCACCGTCACGTGCCCACGTACCCTTCCTTGGCGGGTTGTGGGATGTGCATGTGTTTGCTGGGACCCCCCTCATGGTGGTCTTAGCCCTGATCCGGATCCAGGTAGGCAGATGATCCGGGTCCCGGGTTGGATCCGGATCCAGGTCCCGGGTTGGATCCGGATCCGGGTCATGGGATGAACCCGGGCCTGGTCCCTGTACTTGATTGTTCAGGGAGAGGGCGGTCTTGGTCCATCGGTCGAGTCTGGTATCCTTTAGATCCAGGTTGAATTCTAGCTGAGTCTCTTATACCCTACCATTAACCACTGTAACAAATATTTTCATATATGTTAAATGAATGAGATCTATTTGCCTATTTTTGAAAATTAAGTTGCATCTGGTAGCCATTGGCTCTGACTTCCTATGTTGTAACAAGGATTTTACAGATGAGAAGTTTGTAAACTTTTCTGTGTACTGATTATAATCAAATTATAATGTAACAACGTAACGAATGTGGTTCGGCTCATAGGGAGGGG
This sequence comes from Apium graveolens, assembly GCF_009905375.1. Classification (NCBI taxonomy): domain Eukaryota; kingdom Viridiplantae; phylum Streptophyta; class Magnoliopsida; order Apiales; family Apiaceae; genus Apium; species Apium graveolens. The sequence goes on from NC_133651.1 coordinate 292,237,389, forward strand.
CGGGATTTGTAGACCGCAGATGAGACATAATATGAGAGGTTCAGTTTTCGGATCAGAGTAGTCGGTAGCAGTTCAGTTTTAGACTTGGTTAAATTTCCGCTTGAGCACAATTTTGAGAGTCAGGTCATCAAAAAAATATTCATCAATCAGTAGGGAACTCATCATGGGCAGATTAGACTTGTGTCTAGGCCCGACGTGTAAATGCTAGGACCCCTGAAACTGATTTTGACTAAAATCCATAAATTTCAAGGTCCGCCTTGCGATCGAGCTAAGCATGTAAAAGTTTGGCTCAGAAAATGGAAAGAAACTTGAACAAGTTTACAACAAGCGGGTGGAGGGGTAAAACTTATAACAAAAGAGCGATTACCCCGTGAACAACGCCAAGTTTTGGTAAGACGAAATTTAACAAAATTTAAAGATTGAAGTCAATCATAACAATTTTCTTAGAAATCATACTAAAACATAGCCAAACTTGGTTCATTTGTTACGACCTAAGGGCCAAACACATAAGAAACTTTGACACCAATGATAAAGTATCTTGATCAGTTCACTGTTTGATTGGTCTAATACAGGCAAACAATTACCATGCACTTCAAAAAATCTAATCTTATCTCCGTATTGCTTTTAATCTCAGTTATCATAAAGAATTTTCTAAATAGTCACAACCCACAATAATATGTACCATTTTCTTTTGCACATCCTCGGCGCAAGAAAAACAAAAAGCTTGAGTGCCTAGTTTCTGGATTAAATGAATGAAAATAAATTAAAAGTAGTCCTCAGTATATGTGATTTTAAGATTCTTCAACAGGAGTTTACTTGCATATAAGTTAGATATGCAAAAATAGCAAAGTTGACACGAAAGAAACATCATTGGCTGGTAAGCATAAACTCTATACAACTCAATCTTAACAATGGAATGTATCACTTATCGATCTTTTTCTGAAAATGAAAGGCTGGACGATATCATATATGCTCCAGAGGGCCTATCTAAAACCGCTGCATTACTAAAATCACCCAACTTATGCATGAATTTGTATTTAGACTTGCAGATATTCATGTATAAGATATGATTGTATGAGACATGTAATCAGAAAAGAAATCTCTTTTCGAATAATACTTGTAGTGATCTCTTTCTTCCAGCCAAAGGATTCCTCAAGAATGGATATCCACCCATCACAAACAAAAAGGCATCAAAAGCTACTTTCATACTATTGACTAATTAGGCACTACCCCTTACGTCTAATAACAATATTAACTTGTCATCATCTTCTTTTTGTCCCACTCAAATTCCTTTCCACGGCCAGCTTTCATGATTTAAATCGCGCACACTATCATGAACCGTCCCCTCTAATATACATTGCCTAAAATTCTGTTTGGCTAATTATTCTAAGGTACATACAGAAAACAGCACATTTGCAAGATGACACTGACCTGAGAAAGATAAGCAGAAAACGCTTTTCTCTCCGCAAAAATATTCTTTACATGCCCCCACACCGTCTGCCTTTAAAATATTCTCTAACCATTCACAGATCAATGACATATATAATACATTGATTCTGAAATCATTCTCTCCACCCTGTATAGAAAACTTCTTTTTGGTTTTCCACCTCCCCTTCCTCCAGGCAGTCATGATGAATCCACCAGAATTGGAGGTATGCTTCAAATCCTTGAGTATTTCATGCAACAGATCATATATGTAACTAGTATTAGCATTTAAGCTTTTCTATTGTAGTTACTTTTGACCATGTTCATATCGAAATTTGCAGAAACCGAGAGTAACTGAGATACTGGTCCGGATGGACTGCAATGGATGTGTACAGAAGATTAAGAAGGCTCTACATGGGATCAATGGTGAGTAAAACATGCTCTGTTCTGCCATGTTCATACTTATTGTCTCGGCACTATCTTAACCACTTCTCCCTTGTAATTTTGATTTTCCACAGGTATATATGATATGTATGTTGATTTTCCTCAACAGAAATTGACAATAATTGGGTGGGCCGATCCTGAGAAGATAGTTAAGGCCATTAGAAAATGCAGAAAGACAGCCACCATCTGTTCTCATTCAGAACAAGCTCAATCAACAGATTCGCCGCCTGAAGGGGGGCAACCACCCACAGAACAAGCAAACCCCCCTCCACCAGAAGGTCCACCCGCTGAACCATCCCAGCCAGGAGAGCAACCAAAAGACCCACCACCACCAGAAAATCCACCAACAGAGGTATTACCACCACCTCCAGCTACTGATGCAGCCCCACCAGCAAGCCAACCAGGACAACCTAGCGGAACCAAAGATGTTGAAGAGGTACATGTAATATATCACCACCCCCCGGACTATGGCTACAGATACAACTATGGTCCTAATGTTCATGGATATGGTGGACAAGGAAGCAGTGTCATAAATGCTCCAGGTATTCAAGCAAGTAACTACCAAGCTGCTGGTCCAGGAATTAGACAGCAAGCACCCTCGCCAATATATGTGGCTCACAGCTATAATACATATAAGCCATCACCATATGTCACTGAATATCTGTCTCCACCACAATATTCACAAGAGCCCAGTAAACCAGAACCACCACAACATGTGCACTACAGTGAACCAGAGCCCCCAAAGGTTTACAGTAGGCCGGAGCCACCACAGGTTTACAGTAGACCAGAGCCACCACAGGTTTACAGCAGACCAGAGCCTACACAAGTAATAAATTACAGCAGACAAGAGCCACCACAACACATGAACTACAGCAGGCCAGAGCCACCACAACACATGAATTACAGCAGACAAGAGGCGCCACCAGTAGTTAATTACAGCAGACAAGGGCCTCCACAATACATGAACTATAGCAGGCAAGAGCCACCAAAGTACTCATATTACAATACACCAGAGCCACAGCAATACACGTATTACAGTAGACTGGACCAATACAGTGAGGACTATCGCAATGGGAATCGCAGTGGAAATATCACTTCGGTGTTTAGTGATGAAAATCCAAATGCATGTAGAATAGTCTGAAAACAAACAAACTCTGCCACCTAAGAAACCTAACCAAAAAGTTAATGGACAATGAGCAACACCGTAAAACCATTAACAATTCTGGATGAGTAATATTTGCTAACAAGCATTTGCTGATGCCAAGGGAAGAATAAGATTCTTAGCTTGTAAGTGCGGGAAGAATTTGTCCTACATTCCACTACTTTGAGATCTAAAAGATAATTTCTAGGAATCGTCTCGTGTTAAAAGTCCTAGAAATCTGTATAACTTGATTCTAAGCAAAGATTTTTTTTCATATTGATAATCATAGTCAATACTTGTTTTATGAAAAATTATCTTCGTTTTTTGACAGAATGAAAAATTATCTTCATACCAACTATTATGTCTCCTTCTACAAACTTGCCGAATAAAATTAATCTGTCCTCGAACTATTCCAATACGAGTAACACAATTCAGGATCCTATACACGGGATCACAGAGTACTCGTGATATTAACACACAAACAAGCACTGCAACATACTGATGCTAATCCTTCTTGTATGATATTAATAAAAGTGCACATCTACATAATTTTTTTAAAAAGTATAATAATCTGCTCCTTCCAATAGATAAACTAATACTGGTAAATCTATCTATATGATAAATCCTGAATCCACAATTACAACCCCTTTTTACACCCCTACCCCAAGACTTACTATTCAATTACATGAAATACCATTGAACTAACAAAATAAGCCATAATTTTTATGCACTTTTCTCACTGCAGGACCACATGTATAATACAAACTGCACAACTCAAACTCAAACTCAAACATAGCAAATTCAAATCAGATTTCAAAGTTTGAAAAATTGAACTTTACCGCCTGTGATGTTATTCGCCCCCGATTCGGCGTTTTTGAACCACGCCCTCGATTTGAATGTCTTTTTTTCATTTGAATCTTAATATCAAGTGTGTTTATACTTTATTTTTTTCTTTATAGATGTTTCAATCATGTATAAACTTGATTATATTGGAACGAAGCTTTGGTTTTTGTTTCTAATTTGCTAATTGGTTCTTGGCCATAAGTTGTTATCCTTTATTTCTGATTTTGTATATATACCATCAATTGTTTGATATAATGTATCACCGAAGTATGTTCTTTATTTTCAATTATAATGCTTACTTATTATCATTTTTTTATTAATTACTTATGGATTGTCATACTTATTACTAATTTGCAGATTATTTTCAAATTCTCACTTTACTACCCCCGCTATCTCCCCCAACCTTTCTCTTCACACGTCAATTTCATATATCAGACTTCAATATTTACATTTTGTTTAGGCATAATTATAAATTTTATTTTAATCTTTTTTCAATTTGATATGCAGGCACAAGACTTATATTTAGACCGTATTCCGACAAATAAGGTACCTGATTTGTCAGGCAAGTAGTTGCTTCCTCTTTCATTTCTTATAACATGTGTGTCATGTGTGTGAATAGTGTTTTACATATTTTTGATATGATTTAGTAGAATATTTTGAATATCATTGTTATGAAAAGTTAGATTTTGTTAATATGCTTCAAACAGTTTGAATATGAATATTTGTTTGTTCCTTCTTACAGGATAATTACTTTAGACATATGTTTGTATTTTTGATGAAAATGTCTAACCTAATTGTTGTTGCATTGATATGTGCTTTATAAAGGACTCGGTCAATTATTTTACTCAAGGTGCCTAAATGATTTTTTTGACTTTGTGAAGAAGTAATTAGACAAACTCTTAATGTATTAAACGAAGCTATATTGAAGCTGGACAAAATGCTCAGTGCTACACTATTGAATGTTAGGAAATACAAATTGCTGCAAACATAAGAGTAATGGAAACACTCCTACAAATTCAAGTTAGCTTAAGTTTATAACACTAAATGATGAGATTCATGTTTCATTAAACTGATCTTCCCATTGGGCACAAGGCCAAAAAGGTGCAACAATTAAGTTTTGCTTTCAATTTTAATTTACCAAATATAACTTAACACATTGTAGTTCCATTACTTGCAGTTGTGTTAAGCTGAATTAGCGGGCTCACTGGCAGTTTGTATCAGCTTACAGTGTAAACCTATTTTAATAGCAGTCGCATAATTTACAAGTAATATTATTGATTTCAATATTTGTAGCGTCTTTATACAAATAAATAGTGTGCTGCAGTATAGAACTATATATGGCTTAAAGAAATAATATGTTTGGTGAAATATGAAGTTAAATCAACCACGTGCACTGCCTAATCTTAATTGACTGCCAAATAAAGTTGAATCCGAAATTCCAAAGCTGAAAGGAGCTGAAAGGAGGTTGTAGGTTCTGTGGAAGGTGATTTGTTAGCTATACTATAAACAACCTTTTAAATGATATTATATTTTGGTCTTCTTTAACATGTTTAGACATCGGATTGTTTCTTTTGGTTGATTGCAGAAGTTAAGCTCAAATGGACAGACTTACGCAAAAAACAATGAGTTTTAAGATCAATGATCAAGCAAAGTTGAAAGACTGAGAAACAAATCTTTTAAAGACATTATATCTATGGTTTTTAAAAATATTTTTAGTTTATAGATGCTGAAACATTTTTAGTTGTATGTGTAAATTTGTAATGATGGGTTACTTTTTTCGAGGAATAAATCATATTTATTATAATTGATATTAGAATAAGTTACTTGCATATTAAATTAAAAAATTTTAAATATGAAACTAATCCATGTTACATCAATATTAAACGCCAAGCGTAGCGGGCAAAAATACTAGTATACATACATGATGGTCTGATTTTCTAGAATAATTTTTTTGCTAATTATATATAGAACATCTTAATGATAGTTGACTTACACTAAACGGCATAGAAATACCCTGGACAAGAGATTTGACATGAACTTACGAAATTCATTATAAGAATACACAAAATGCCTAGTCCACGGCCTTAAACAGGAAACAGGAGGCTCAATCCTTATTTAGTTAGGCTGATGAGTGATAAATCATCACGAATGTGATGAACCTACCACATAATGTGAACATGGTCAATGAAACTATCTAGGAAAAACAGGGTGACAAGAGAAAAGGTTGGGGAGGGGTGAAAAAGCTTATTTGTTCTAAATTCTGATTCGACAGAAATTATTTCTTTTTATGTTCGTGAACTTGTAAAGAAGTGGAATACTTGAATTTAAAATATACTGCTGCAATATATGACTCCAAGGATTATGTACAAGTTATTGAAATCATTAATATATTGCTAGCTATCTTAGGCAAAGAACACACTCTCACAGTGCAGTGTTGCTTTAGTAATCAGTTTCAAACTGTAAATTGAAAGTAATGCAAAAACACATCCAACATCTTAACAGCATAAGCAGGGACAAGAAACTGAGAAAGGGCAATCGATTTGGCAAGTAATTCTAACAATCGATTTGGCAACATCTTAAACAATCTGAGCTGTTACAAGTTGAAAGCATGCAGTCAGCTGCAATGAAGCCACCTCTTTCAATTTAATGTAAAAAAATACTAAGATTGTTTACAACTAGTCTACTCTAGTCAAGATATTTAAGTTCCTGTCTTAAACATTACCATATGAAAACGGAACAAATCCAATTCTAGTGATAGAATTCTAATTTTAAAATTTCAGATAGAGGGCACATTAATTTTTAGATGATGAACACATAGACACATGCATTAAAATGTACTTTTATTACCACTAATTTCTACATAAGCAGCGTGTATTAGTAGAAACATATTTTCCAGGAGTGAGCAAATGTCTGGTCTCGCCGTTCAGAAATCTAACATTGAGCATGATTGTTTGTTGACAATTTCAAGTAAACAAAGAAAGAGCTTTAAAATGGTTCAAACTAAAGCAGTTTGAGTAATTGACTCTTTAACACAGGAGATACCAAAGATATGTGTACGAAATGTCAAACCTTGTACACATATTCAAGCATTCCTCACATGCAATGCAGTTACCATGATTGGGTAACATTCTTTTGGGTGCAAGATCTGCTAAAAACATTACAAATCGTTTTATTAATTAAACTTTGGTAATTGAAAAGATCACAAACACCAATAAATAATCCAATGTATATTTCTAGGAATCCAACTAGTTTACCCGGTTTCTCACATACCTAACAAAGCTTTCAACAACTTGTAGGCACACAAAAGCTGTACTTGCTCTCTATCTGAAACATGAAATCATGGTCAACCAAATGCATTAAAAGAATAAACTGAGCCGGATCAAAATCGACTCAACTTAACTCCTACTATATTCAAATACATTCAGTTAATCCGAGTTCTAGACTAGTCTGACTCGGAGTCAGCTCGAGCTCGATAAAATAGTATACAATGATCATTAAGAATCAGAATCGGGAATGATGATGAAGGGTATGAGAATGGGATAAATGAGAATGAGAATAATATGAAATCAAGGGGGAAGGGAGGGTATGCTTTACTTAGCTAGAGCCAACGATGTTCCCGTTCCATACAAACAAATTACTAACCCATACAATAACACATGGAATTGAACTTCCGATTCCCATTAACCGGGTTCATTATCTATTAACAAAATACCCCCTTGACAATATTGAGTTGGTCTTGCTATAGGGTTTACAACTAACTTTTAAAATTTCGAGTTGGTCAAACTCGATTCAAGCTCGACTGGGACTGAAAGCTAGTTAAGAGCCTTGAACTCGATTCATGTAATACATGAGTGGAGTTTGTACTTGCATAGACAGCATTATATTTACTGCGTAACCACAGAAGCTATACATGATCCAAAAGAATAAAATAGAAGCTTGTTTCTGTGAAACATTTTATGTGACAACCCTGACAAATATTTATATTATGACTTGTAAGCACTGCATAGCCAAGTGCCAGGACCGACCGCATGTTAGAATTCATTGGATGGTTTTGTCCTTGTTCATTAAGTGCTAAAATTTATTCGCTGCAATTGCTAATCTACAATTGCTCGTCACGCTTAGATCGTATTGGATGATACTTCTATTTCCTTAATTTTCAGGACGGATAGCGCCCCTCTTGCAACATCTTCAACTTGATTGTCCCTGCTATTTCAGTCCAGAAGATCTACTTCTTCTTAATTTTTTCACTCTGCAGTCTGCACCAAGCCAATTTATGTTACTAGTAATTAAACATTTATTCAAAAACTACTTCTTTAATATCAAATTCCTTGTAGTAACTGAAGACATACAAGCATGTAATGCTGCAGCTAATGCAACATGGAAAAACAAAAACTGTATACAAAACAAATTGTTAGCTGCTTACAAGTCAAATAGAATAGTCAACCTGATTAGTCAAAGTTAGTTAGTTAGCTTAGCTGTTAAGTTTTAGTCCTGTATAAATACATGAAGACAACTTGTCATTTAGTTTTAACAAACTAATAAAAATCTCTCTCCTTTCTCTTATATCTTTCTCTTTTATATTTGCTTCTTTATAAGATCTACTAAAGTTTCAATGGAGATTACATGAACATATTAGGTTCCTGCAACTCTTTATGGTATCAGAGCTTACTGAAAGTGTAGTTTCGAGCGTATATATCTTCTCCGAGGCTTAATTGCATCACTTTCAGCAATTCAATTTCAGGTTTTATCTTCAATTTCCGCGCTAAAATCAAGTTTTTATGATTCGTTACTTCAGAATCTGTTACAAGTTCTTGTGAAATGTCAATTACTTGTGTTTTGTTGGAATTGCGATTTGGAGTATCATTTGTTGCTTATGATCTGTTTGATTAAAGGTTTTACGATAAGATTAGTGTTATCGTAGTAATGTTAGGTCAAAATTTGGGGAAAACAACTCGTACATCATATGCTAATGTTGTGATGAATACTTCTACTCAAAATGGTGAAAATAGGAGTGATAGCAGTAGTTCGACTCAAAGAAACATAGTCAATGATGAAGAAGTTTCAATTGAGTCAAATCTGCATCCTCACTATCTTCAAAACATTGATCATCCTGGTTTAGTGCTCATTGCCAAGAAATTAACCGGAACTGATAATTTTGGTCCATGGAAGCGTTCTATTACTATTGCTTTGTCAGCCAAGAATAAAATTGGTATTGTTAAGGGTTCTTATCCTCGGCCTAATGATGACTCACCTTTGAAAACACATTGGGATAGAGTTAATGATATGGTTATAAGTTGGATAATGAATACTGCCTCTGATGAAATAAGCAATGGAATGGATTTTGTTACTTCAGCTCAGGATCTTTGGAATGAACTACATGACCAGTTCTCCAGTGTTAATGGTCACAGGGTGTATCAAGTGTTAAAGGATTTACATGCCTTGGAACAAGGAGAGAAATCAGTTGAGATTTACTATCACAGGTTAAAAAACCTTTGGGATGAATACACATCTTTGGAGTCCATTGTGGCTTGTAAATGTGGTTATAAATGTGGATCTTCTAAACTTCAGGAAGATAGGGAACAGAGAAAGAAATTGCTTCAATTTCTCATGGGTCTTAATGATAGCTATTCTACAGCTAGAGGTCAGATTTTAATGATGTCGCCGTTGCCAACTATTTCACAAGCTTTTTCTCTTATCAAACAAGATGAAAAACAAAAACAAGGCAATCATATTTCAGTCTCTTTTCTTGGTAACGCTACTGAAATGAATTCTAAAGTAGCACAAACTGGTCATTCTGGTCAGAAACCTTACCAAGGCAATAAACCAACTTTGAAATGCACTTATTGTAATAAGGAAGGACATACTCGAGAACATTGTTTCAAGCTTGTGGGGTATCCTGATAAGAAAAAAGGCAAAGGGAAGAACAATGGTCCTGGCTTTACTTCTTCTGGTTTTCGATCACTACCACAAGCACAAGCAAACTCAAATGCATCTGCTGTTGCTAATCATATTGATGTCCATGGTTCAGGTAGTCCTCACTCTATGCAGCATTCTTCATCTGACTCTTCTGCTACTTTGGGACAGCTACAACAACAGGTTGCTCATATGAATCAAATGATGCTCCTTCTCATGCATAAAAAAGGCAATCTTTCTTCTCCTGAGGATCTATTATCATTAATGGCAGGTATGGCTTATTGCCTTCATACTTACATGCCAGAAATCTTGAGTCAAGTTTGGATTATAGATACAGGGGCTTCAAATCACATGTGTTGCAATAAGAATTTGTTGTTTGATATAGTCACAATTCCCACACCACTGAAAGTTGCTTTACCTAACAAATAAATTCTCTTAGTCACACAATTTGGTTCTGTCAAACTCAATACACACATTATCTTAAAAAATATGTTGTATATACCTGATTTCAATTGTAATCTCTTGTCAGTCTCTAAACTGACACATGACAATAATTGTTTTATCATTTTTCATGCCAACAAATGTGTCTTTCAGGACCAGACACAACCAAAAGCTCTAGCTACTGGTGAACACCATGATGGCTTGTATTACTTGCTTCAATCAAACTCTTCTTTCACATCTTCATTCGCTTCTGTGCATACTACTTGGGATGCAGCATCTGGACTCACTAATTCTAAGCTGTGGCATCTTAGATTAGGACATCCTTCAGATGTTGTATTAAAACGTGTTCATTCTCTTGAATTTTATGTTCCTACTTGTAAGAATGATTGTCCTATTTGTCCTATGTCTAAACAATGTAAGCTTTCATTTCCTAAGCAAAGTGAATTTCATGCTTCCAATGTTTTTGACTTGGTTCACATGGATGTTTGGGGGCCTTACAATACTTGTACTACTGGTGGTGCTAGATATTTTCTTACCTTGGTAGATGATCATACTAGGGCTACGTGGGTATTTCTCATGACTACTAAACAACAAGTCTTCTCTATTTTCAGTGCTTTTCTTGCTTACACACTAAATCAATTTGCTAAATCAGTTAAGATGATTAGAACTGATAATAGGAGTGAGTTTTTTAACTCTTCTTTCAACTCTCTTTTGGAATCACTTGGTATTGTCCATCAATCTTCATGCCCCTATACACCTCAACAGAATTCTAGAGTCGAAAGAAAACATAGACACCTGTTAGAAATGGCTAGGGCCTTACGGTTTCAATCCGGTCTTCCTGTCAAATACTGGGGGGATTGCATCCTAACTGCAACCTATCTCATTAATAGGCTACATTCTCCTCTTCTTCACTACAAAACTCCTTTTGAATTGTTACATAGGCAGTTACCAGATTATTCACTTTTGAGAGCTTTTGGTTGTCTTTGCTTTGCATCTATCCATGATACGGATAAGTTTGCTTCCAGGGCTGTTAGGTCTATTTTTTTGGGATATCCTTTACATCAAAAAGGTTACAAACTACTTAATCTTGACACACATTCTGTTTTTGTGAGTAGACATGTTGTCTTTCATGAACAAACTTTTCCTTATCATACACTTTCTTCGACTACTTCATATTCAACTTTAACTTCTTTCACTGATTGGTTATGTTCCAATTCATCTTCACCTTTTGTCAATCCTCTTTCTGTTAACAAGGATATATCTTCATCTGACATTGATTCTGTGGTACCAATTAATAATCAGGATTTAGATTTTATTGATCCTGTTCATATTGATAGTCCTGAATCTGTCAATGGTATTACTAATACTGGTACTCCTGATAGGCCTATACCTGTTACACAACCTGAATCTAATGAGTCTATACCTGTTACACAACTTGTTAGACAATCACACAGGTCTCACAGGTCTCTTGTTAGACCCAAATGGTGGACAGACTATCAAATTAATGGTCCTACTAAAGCACATCTTTGTTCTTCTGGAGATTCTGCTTCTAAGCCTATCAATATAGAACCAACTCATTATTTTCAAGCCATTCAAAATTCAAAATGGATTGAGGCCATGGAAAAGGAGTTACAAGCTCTTGAGAGCAACAACACATGGTGCTTAGTTCCTTTACCTGGTGGGAAGAAAACTATGGGATGTAAGTGGGTCTACAAAATTAAGTACCATCCTAATGGGGAAATAGATAGGCATAAAGCCCGACTGGTGGCAAAAGGATACACTCAGTCAGAAGGGATTGATTACCATGAGACATTTGCACCTGTAGCAAAGATGGTTACCATTCGAACCCTTTTAGCAGTTGCAGCAGCAAAAGGATGGATAGTTGAGCAGTTAGATGTCAATAACGCATTTCTTCACGGGGATTTAAATGAGGAAATTTATATGAGCTTGCCTTTGGGTTACATTAAGAATCCTTCTATCCCTAACCTTGTTTGTAAGCTGATTAAGTCCATTTATGGGTTGAAACAAGCGTCTAGATGTTGGTTTTCTAAACTTGCTAATTTCTTACTAGAAGCAGGGTATCAACAATCCAAAACAGATCATTCTATGTTCACTTACAGTCAAGATGATGTGTTTTTAGTCATAATCATTTATGTGGATGACATTTTGATTTCTGGCAACAATCAGTTTGCCATCTCAAGTCTGAAACAGTCATTGGATGTCAAGTTCAGCATCAAGGATTTAGGTAGCATCAAATACTATCTAGGACTTGAAATTTCCAGAAATATGAATGGGATTTTTGTTACTCAACAGAAATTTATACATGATCTGCTAGCTTCTGCTCATTTGACAGACTGCAAACCTCTTTCTGTTCCTATTGACCCTCATCTCAAATTGTTTGACAATGGTAAATCAGGGCAATTGATTTCTAATCCTTTTCTTTACCGAGCATGGGTTGGTAAGTTACTATACTTGAATTCTTCTCGGCCTGATATTACTTATTCAGTTCAAATGCTCAGTCAATATTTACATGCTCCAAGGGAGAAGCATATGGCTGCATTAATAAGGGTTCTCAGATATCTCAAATGGACTGCTTCTCATGGGTTATTTTTTCCGGCAAAAAATTCTTTAGTACCAACCATGTATAGTGACAGTGATTGGGCTGGAGATGCCAATGATAGAAAATCAGTAGGAGCTTATAGCTTAATGCTTGGTGATGTTGTTGTATCCTGGAGATCGAAGAAACAACAGGTAACTTCCAGAAGCTCTGCGGAAGCTGAGTATAGAGCTCTTGCTGATGCTTCTTGTGAAGTGATTTGGTTTCTTAATTTGTTGACAGAATTACGTGTTAAGGTTTCAGGACCCGTTCCAATGTTTTGTGACAGTAAAGCTGCTGTTGATTTGACTGCCAATCCCGTATATCATGCTCGAACCAAGCACATTGAGTTGGATTGTCATTTTATTCGGGAGAAAATTCAGGCTGGAATAGTTAAAGTTCATCAAATTCCTACTCTACAGAATGCTGCTGACATTCTAACCAAGGGTCTTGGCAAAACTCTTCATTGGTCCTGTGCTTTCAAATTGGGCATCACTTTTTCATCTATGCCTCCAATTTGTGGGGGAGTAAAGGGATATCTGTCAATGGGGAGGCTGAAGACATACAAGCATGTAATGCTGCAGCTAATGCAGCTAATACAACATGGAAAAACAAAAACTGTATAAAAAACAAATTGTTAGTTGCTTACAAGTCAAATAGAATAGTCAACCTGATTAGTCAAAGTTAGTTAGTTAGCTTAGCTGTTACAACTTGTCATTTAGTTTTAACAAACTAATAAAAATCTCTCTCCTTTCTGTTATATCTTTCTCTTTTATATCTGCTTCTTTATAAGATCTACTAAAGTTTCAATGGAGATTACATGAACATATTAGGTTCCTGCAACTCTTTAGTAACCCACTATGCCATGAAACTAGACACATATTAGCGGTCTTCATGACCCATTCTGTGAACACCAATAGTAAGGAAGTAAGGTGTTATTGATTCCCTTAAATTTATTAAATAAATAATGTTGAAGTTGAAGTCTTGATAGCATATGATTCTACTGTCAACCTAGACATACAGATTCTAATTTTAGTGCTCTTTCTGTTCTGGACTCAAATATCGGATAATCACAGTTCCCTCTTTGCAAACTCCAATAATTCTCGGGTTTTGTATAGTTCCTGCTCCGGTAGTAAGGATAGCCATGTGCCAGATAGTCCGACGGATTGAAAACTGGGATCTCTTTTGTTGACGAATTGAAACTTGAGAATTCTTTCCGTGATGCAGCATTGATCTTCAAGCATTTCTCTATCACTCCTACCTCTTCCTTGAACTTGGCTTTGATGTCGTTCATTCCTTGTGAATTCTTACTAGACCTGAACCTCTTTAAGCTAAATAGCGCCTTCAGCTTTTTGGAGTTTTTAACGGATGGAGGGCGTGCCACAGGTGGTAATTTGTTGCATTGGTTGCAGATATTTTTTCCCCTTTCCAAATCAAATGCTGCTCTTTTTGTCTCGTCAGAAACACATGCATATGCCTGTACGAATTATCCAAATTAGACACTCTAACCATAAATTACAATTATTAATGTTACAAGAATATTCAAACTATCAAGTGCTGTAAATGCATTGCCACCACACATAGGTTTGATTTAGACAGAACAGCTTGCTTCAGGTGCCTTGTCTTTTTCGAGTTTAACCAACAAATCTTATATTTGGTGAGTTGAGATAGTACTAACGTCATTGTCTTTAATCTCGCAGATACTACATTTAGTTGCCAATTACTGATAATTAGTTAACATCCTTTTCTGCTGCTGAGTCCTTTTAGGAACGAAAGCAAACCAAAGAATAAAGTGGAATTAGCTTCCAAGAGAGAATAAAATCAATGTAGTATTATACGAAAGGTTTAGTGCTTCTATTCTGGAGGAACCATCAAACATCATAAAGATCTGAAGAAATTATTATGTTTGCATGTATCCCTATCGATCATATATAGCAGGACTATCCAATTCCATCAATACTATCAAGTTGATTGAAATCTATGTAAATATAAAAGAGAACGGAAAATTCTTACATCATAGAGAAGCTTGAAGGCCATCCCAGCTTTCGGGTGCTTATTCTTATCAGGATGAAGCAACAATGCTGCATTATAACAAACATTCTTCACCAATTCATCAAAACAAACCAAATTATAAATCCACATACACATATATTCACATATTCAAACTTGCCGAATTTGTGATACTGCTTCCTAATGACATCCATTCCCACATTTTCTTCGACCTATCAAAAACCTTATTATAAAAAACACATTGTTTTCAAGAACCAAAATCAAAAATGTAGAACAACATAACCTACCTGAAGAAGAAGATACCAATCGATAAACGGAGAAGAAACGACATTATCGCGACGACGACGATGCCATTGAGCACAACCTATGGCACGGTTCGAAATGTTGCAAATGTTGATCACTAGCTGGGATTTTTGATCACCACCGTCTGATCTTTCTCCTATTCTTACCATTGTGAGAAATGAAGGACAATGATAAATTTAAGGAGTGGATGTATAAATAACAGAATGTGATATCAAGGTTTTGCATTAAAGAAGTTAACTAATAAGGTGGAACGGTTAAGGAAAAAAAGGGGCACACATTGCGGTACAAAATATTTATATTTTTTGAAAATTGAAATTAGCTTGGTATTGGTGAGAAGAAGCGAAGAGCCGGAGTGCTTCCCGTTAATCTATACACGTGGCATTTTATGAGTGGATATAGGAGAAGAAAAAATCACGCAATTGGTAAAATTTCAACTACACTAATTGCTGTATATACTTGTACTTAGTCCTTGGATCTTTCTGGGATTGCTAATTAAGCCCACTTTTTCAAATTTAATTTATGTTCCATACTCCCAGATGTTGAAATTCTTGTTTAAAGAAATATACCAAGATTAAAAAATTAAACAACATATTTAATCAAATTTATCGAAAAGAAAACGATAAATTTACTACGGTGGACTATGTTGATAAAGGGAGAAGGAGGATGGTTTTGAGGAAAAAAGAAAAAAGAAAGCATGGCATATTAGGGGCCAACATGTTTAATTCATATTTAGAATTTACGTAGATCCACCCGGTTATACATCTAGTAATGTTACCGCAACCAATGATCGGGTTTTCATAAACAATCGACAGAATTACAGAAACATAAAACTCGAATATGCGACAAAGTTCAGGATAAAACACCGATCGTCAATGTGCTCAGCCTGCTATGTTTTTTGAGTAATTAGTGGGTGGTTGATTAAGAATATTGTTCTGTTGTGAATGAGATTTGGTGGGGAAGATGATATTAAGAAATTAAGAGCATAGTACAATTCTGATTGGATTGGATTAAATGAAATGACAAGTCACCCGTGAAGGAGTCCTCCTACTTGCAGATTTATTCATATTTTGAGTATGCCATGGCATGGAGATGCTGTGACTGTGAGTGTGAACTGTTAAGAATGAGAGCCTAACATGAAAACTCTGTTTTACACTTTACTCCTCAACAGTATTCCCTTGAAATACTATAACCCTCACAAGGCTGTGTTTACTTAGGATAATGGAACCAAAATGAATGGGATTAAAATTACAAGCAAAATATTTGAAAAAATATATACATGAGAATATAGTTAATGAAAATGAGTGATTAAAATTTTTTTTATGTCGAAGATTGTATGAAAATTGATGTGCATGGGAATGTATCATTCCCTTCAAACACATGGGTTAGAAATTTAGTTTAAATTATTTGAAAAACTGAATGAAAGAATGAAAATTATAAACAATTCATCCAATTTTCCCAATAATAGTACAAATCTTACTTTATTCTCTCCCCATTTCATTCAATCAAGTGTTAAAGGATCTTTTGCCTCATGGTAGCCTGCTCCGGTCTCCTTACGAAACTTTCGTTATTGGGTTAGAAAATGATTGCAGGATTCACTGTGGCTAGGGGTGCACATGGGCTGAGTTGTGTCGATTTGACTCTTTTAATGACCCAACTCATTTAATATGGGTTATAAAAATATCAACACATTAATTTCAAAAAAATTATGAAACCCAACCCTATTAAGCGTATGATGGGTTGGGGCGGGTTGGGTTAATCGGGTTGAGTAATAAACAGAAGACAGATAAACAAGCATGCGGGTAAACTCTCAACAACTAGTAGATAATTTGCAGATAACAAGAACCATACAAGTGTAGTACAGAGGACAAGAATTTCAGTATAGTAAAGTATCTATAAATGCAAGTGGGAATACGAAAGCTACCAAAAGAATGTAAAATCCAAAATAATTTTACATGAAAAAATCAAAATGAAAAAAAAGGAATGAAAAAAATGTGCAGGATTGGAAGCTGGTGAGTGAATTATTAGTACTGTTCATATTCCGTGCAAATATATGCAAGTGGAAATGCTAAAATATTGAAGAGCTTGACACATACATTATTTAATTCTATCCCTAATTTCTTATAAATATCTTCAAAAGCACAATATATCCCAAATAGATCTTTTTCAAAGTGCAATACCTTTGTAAATACTTGCACATTTTCTTCACATAGCTGCATTTATACATATATAATGGCTAGGATAAGGTGGTGTGTTCTTGTCTGCAACATACTGTTCTACGCATCTGTATCTGCTGATCATGTTCAATGTGAGTCTTCTTTTCTCATATCTTTCATTGATTTTACAGCTTTTACAATAATTTGTTGTAGATTTAGAATACAGATCTTGAAACATATAAGATAACACTTGTGAAGTTCGACATTTATGTTTAGTTACTTCTTGATCTGTTTTGAGCTTTTATATCCCAATGGACTGGGCTTAGTAATAGAATCGGGTATAAAAGATATAAAATGGATTGGGTTTAGTAATAGAACCGGGTTGGGTTGGTTTAGATTTTTAAAAGGGTAAAATCTGACCCAATCCATTATTAACGGCTCAAGTAAAAAATTACCCAACCAACCCATGGGTTTAAACGGCTCGGTTTGAACGGCTCATTTTCGAGTCGGTTTGGGTTGGGTTGTGCGGGTTACGTAACCCATGAGCAGCCCTAACTGTGGCGAGCCCGTGACTTTTTTGTAATCCAAATTTTTTATCAATATGGATAATTCATAATTTTTAAGAATGTACTTTACTAAAAAAATAAATTATTATTACTATTATTATTTTAATGGTTAGTTTTCTTATTATATTATTTTCTTTATTTATAATAATTATTTTTATTATTATTTAATTGTTAACTCTACTAAGAACAAGTTCTTAATAATAAAATTTTAATTTTCTATTTTATGTCTATACTTTGTCATGTTACCTAGAACTAGGTTGAGTCAATCGGGGATGAGTTACACAGAGTCGATTGTGAAGGTTTCCGCATGTTGATTTAAAACGTGTATTTTAACTAATTTTTTCTCAACTTTTTTTCATCAAATTAGTTGAATTTTTCTCGATAAAAAATGCTTTTGGTTAGGTTTATTGAATGTTGGTTTTCGTTTTGTTTTACTTAGAATTTTCATACACACTCTATATTCTCTTTACTCATCAGTAAAATTATTTTTTAACCTTTTTCTTGCCATTTTATTTTCTTGTATGTTATGATGGTAGTAGCCTTAGATACATCCACCCATTCGTCCCTTCCTTTTTTTCTATATTAATTTTGATTATCGATGGGTTTATTTGTTTGAATTAGATTCAGATTTGGATTTAGTTTTAATATAGTTTTGGGCAGGATTGGTGGTTAGATTTGGTTATAATTTGAATTTGGTTTCGATTTTGATTTTGATGTAGTTTGTTATTTTGATTTTAGATTTTATCTTGGTTTTATATTAGACGGGGATGCAATTTGACGATTTTGATTTTGTGTTGGTTTATATTGATTGTTGGCTATTGTTTTCGTATACGTCATTGTAAAAATTTGTTGGTTTAAATCCAATATAATTGTATGGATTTGGTGATCAAAAATATAATTGGATTGGGTAATAATTGTATGGGTAAATAATTATTATTATAATTGGATTGAGTAATAATTGTACGGGTAAACAATTATTATAATCGGATTAGGT
The DNA here is from genome assembly GCF_009905375.1 of Apium graveolens. Classification (NCBI taxonomy): domain Eukaryota; kingdom Viridiplantae; phylum Streptophyta; class Magnoliopsida; order Apiales; family Apiaceae; genus Apium; species Apium graveolens. Next base: position 292,256,218 of record NC_133651.1, read on the forward strand.
ATGTCTTATTGGTTAAGTTTTGTGATAGCTATATATATGTTGTCGTGTTGTTTGATAGAAGAGATGAGTGTCTAAGACGTAGACTTAAGTATCTCTCAAGAGAGAATGCTTAAGTACTGTTAGGTTTAGGCAATCATTGATTGGAACCATTGAGTTGTTATGTATTAATTGTATTATTAATAATTTTTTGGATTAATAATAGAATTTTGGACGTGGTTTTTCGCATAATATATGTTATGTGTATACTCTATATTGGTATATTGAATCCCGTATGTTTGTGTGTGTTCCTCGTAACAAGTGGTATCAAGAGTCGAGTTGTTCATGATGGATTGGGTTGGAGGAAAATTCGAGATTCAATTTGTATGACAGAATACAATGATGGATTTGATGATAAGAATGTTGAATATAATTCTAACTACACAGCAACAATGAACAGTTATATATAATACCAAGAACAAGGCAAATAACCATATTACCATTTAACAAATTACAGTTGGGTCAATCGAATGATAAAAAAGTTAAAAGCTACTTCCAATCCAAGCCTAGGGATTTGCGATTCAAATTATTGGCCTTTATATCAATGTACCAAGAGAGATACCGAGTTAAAATATTGATTTGATATTACTTTTCTTTGCAATCCAGCACATTATGTAGCCATAGTAGCTGCGCTATTACTATATTTTTCCTTCAAGCAGAGTGTGCATGTGAGGGAATTATGAGTATAATTCTTATGAATGAGCACCACTTTTCCAATAGACCTTATGTGCCAAATAAAATATTAACATTTATAGCCAATACACAAATCATCAGAAAATATTTAATATTCTAAAACCATACATAATTAAAATTAGTTCTACATTAACTGAAAATAAGGTTCCAACTGAAAAGTACGGAAATATTGGTCAAGTATCTGAACAAACAAAGTCACTTGCAAAGCTGCAAATTTACTTCACCACTTTACGGAAAAACTTATGTCACCCTGATTCTCAATCAAGGTGAATTCTAGAGTCTTATTTTTCTTCAATATGTTATCTGAGATGAATTTATTCCATCCAGCTGAAAAACGGCCTTTTCCACCTAAAACAACTATAGTATGTTGTCATGTACCATTTCGAGTTATTATCTTGATCCTTTCACCAGACTCCCAATCACGTCTTCTAGGTTTAATATCTTCTGGAATACGCTATATTTAGCAAGAAAAATACATCAGTTGTAATATCCGGGATATATCATGTAATTATTTTTGCTAATAGATAATTATTATGTATGTTCAGTATCTATTCTGTGAATTATTTGTTAAGTGTTATATGTGTTTGGATGTTTAAAAATAATATTAATTGAGTATTTTAATTTTTATATGTCCAAAATAAAATATAGATAATTGTCATATCTTCCTAATTATTTTTATGTTGATTTATGATTTTATAGGAAATATATGGATTTTATAAAAACTTTTTCCAAGTATTTAAAAACTATTTTATACAATCGGGAACCAACCGACGTCATCCGTTTTTACGTTTTTATAAACCGAAACTCTTCCGAGAACTCCTTCCTAACCTAATTGCAATATTCCGAGCATTTTCCATGTTTCGACTTTTTCGATCCGGCGTACGGTTTGTCCTGTGCGGGTCTCGGTGCAACATTTTCGATACATTATTCGTTTCGGTAAATCAATAAAACTCGTATTTTCGATAAACGGGATTTTTTTATTAAACTATCACAATTATCACCTCGTAATACGTGTAACCAGGCGCTGAGACCAAGACCGCAGTACAAATTGTATTGATTTGGATAATTATCCCGAAAACCGGTATCGTTTGGATCAGTTTTTATAAATAAACGTACCATTTTGTATCTGGAATGATCCAATGGGAAACTAATTTTCCGTAATTATAAATAGCCTTTACCGTATTTTATTTCGTACCAGAAATCATTTGCAAATAGTATTTACAGAGTTTTTACAGAGAAAATACTATAATTATAAACTGTTCTTTGTAATCAAACACAAATTCGGAGGCGTTACCGATATCGGATTAAGGCGTGCATATACTCGAATCAAAGCTTGAAAAATTTTCTATCTGATTCTGCCATCAATTTCAACCCAGAATCAAAGGGTAATTTCCTATAAACTGATTTATATTTGAATTATTAAGAATTAAAAGTATGAATTTTTGTTCGAGCTATTGTTTGGATGATTTGATGCTTGCATATTGTAGATCTTTTCTTCCTGATCATTTTGGTATGTCATATGATCGATTTGGAGTTCAATAACATGTTCAAATTAGGGTTTGATTCTCGAATTGTATAATTAGGGTTTATATTTGTTTGAATGTTCTTGATTGAATTTGGGGGTTTCTTATTTAGGGATTATTAGATGTTCTAAAGGGATGGGTTTTGTTCCCCTTGAAATTTGCAATATATTCATATATAGCACGTTATCAGACGATTCCTGGATCGAACGGAGTTATCGTTTGAAGTTTCGCTGGATTTTATATAAACTCGTCGGCGACAAGTTTTCCTCGGGTTATTACGATCGATTTACAGCTTGTTTGATGGAATAAATTACATGAATAAGTTCCTAAGATTGTAATCTACGTTTCCCCATTTGTTTGGTCGTGTTCTGGACTGTTATTAGACTCGTCGGAAAGCTTCGAGTCGCTGGAAATGGCTGCGCCGGCGACGTGGGGAAGGGGATGGCAAAAATGCAGAAAAATCCCTGACCTTTCTGTGTTATTGCAAAGTAGTCCCTGTGTTTTAAAAGTTTTTAAAAACAAGATTTCTGTTTACAAAGCTGGTAAAAATAGTATTTATGTTTTATTAATTTTCAAAAATAGGATTTCTATTATAAAAATTGTTTTAAAAATTGTTTTTAATTTCCAAAAATTCTGAAAATGATTATTTTAATTTCAAAAATTATTTTTAATTCAAAAATAAATCTAGATTAATTAGTTAATTAATTTCAGTTAATATTTAATTGATTAATTGGTCAATTAATTTGAAAATTAATTGATTAATTGATTTAATTAATTATTAATTGATTTTAATTAATTATTTAATTAGATTTAATTATTTAAAAATGATTTAAAATTCCGAAAAATAGTTTCGAGCTTTAAAATATTATTTTAAATTGGTTTCAAGGCTCGATAATTATTATAAAATTGTTTTGAAGCCAGAATTGGCTAACCGTACCATGTTTATTACTTTAAAATTGATCCAACGACCCGTTTTAATTCTGAAAAATATTTTAAAAATTATTTTAAATACCCGAAAGCCTGTTTATGATCCGAGACTCCTTTATAAATAATATGTCGTTGATTATTTGACGTGTTATGTGTTATATGTGACTTGTTGTTTGACTGTCGATCTATATGTTCGATGTTTACTTGTCTATAGCGTGACTTGCAATCCGTTAATCGGATTTGGGTGAAACGAAGGGTAGATAGAAGTGTGTATCGAATAGTATCGTATAAGTTGTGTATTGCTAAATGCTTATGATATGTGAGCAGAAGAGGCAAGGCGTAGGAAAGGGAAATAGATAGTCGAGGAGTAGACAGTTGTGACTGGAAGTTAGTGCAGTATAGCAAGCTAGTACCAGGCAAGTGTTCTGAACTTTCTTGAGATATATTGTAGTTGATTGATAGTCCTGTTTTATATTGCAAGTGCTTTGAAGCACTGAACCCAAAACCCTGATTCCAGTTATTGATCTTAAGCCGTAAACCTTATTCTTTCTAAAGAATTGATTGTTGTACACCCAAATACGAACCACAAATATACGATACCACTCCACAAATACATACAAACTAAATACCAAGCACTGAATCGAATTAATTACATACTCAAACCATTGTACCTTATGCTTTGAAAGACCAATTCCTGGTAACCCTGAAACATCGATTCCTTTGTTATCCAATTCTTTCATTACCTAACAGTTAAGCTTTGAAATTGCCATACTGATCCCTTGTAAAGATTGAAACCATTTCCTTATCGAACATTCAATGTTGTTTATGATTTTGTTTATTGCTTTACGTTGTTTATTCTATTATTATGTTAGAATTGGATTGTTTTTATAAAATTATGGACCAGATTCGTGGTCACACCATATTAATGGTCAAGTTAGTCCAATGTGTGGCTTGAATCCAGTAGTTAGAGCCGTGTTGTGTGCTTTGCTCGGGGTTAGTGCGTGACTGATCAGCAACCTAACATTGGTTTTTAAAATGAAAATATAATATCCAATTATAAATCATAATTCATTGTTCACTTGATATCATAACCCTTTTCACTTGATGATCATTATTCTTAGTTTTGTCATTGTGATTTGTTGAGCTAGTTAGCTCATTTGTGCGATGTTGTTTATGTTCTTTTCCAGTTAAGAAGGAACCAGTTGGTAGCGAGGATCCCTAGTCCAGCGCGAGAGCTAGGGGTTCAGGTTGATCGAGTTAAGCTAGTAGACATCTTTTGGATAATTTAAGTTTGTAAAAGTTTGTAATAATATTTAATACTCAGTTTTGAGTTTGAATAGTTGGGATTTGGACGGTTTGTAATATAAGTGTGTGTTTGGCTTGTGTGCATACTTTAACCTATTGCGGTCCGTGATAGTTGGTAAGTAGGGTCACTGCATATTATTATTATTATCTTTATTATTGTTATAAGCAGGTTATAAATAAGGTGTGTGTGTGTGGACCCTAAACTTCTGACCTGGGTTTGGAGGGCGCCATAGGTTTGGTATCAGAGCTACAGGTTATAAGTCACTGACACAAACCTAGGTTGACGGGAATGGGTAGAGGGTTAGGATCAGAAGTAAGAAATAGAAAAATAGAACATCGAGAGGTTGAGTGCTATGGTATAATAGGTATTAGTATGATTCGCGTCGTGGTTCGAGATTCTTATATTGCGATATGATATCAGATAGCAGTGATGGACGACTCTTTCATCCCCGTATCAGCTGATCACTCAGAGCCCTCAGTTGGAGTACCATCCTCAGATCCACGTTATGTTGTTCCACCAGCATTGGCTATTTTACCTTCACCTGTGTTGCAGCCCGTACCACTGCAGGCTATTCCACCCCCAGACATGAGGCCACCTATCAGAGGTCCCCCACCTGCTGATTCAGGCTTTACTGGTCATTCAGTTACAGGAGTACCTTTCCAGTTCTCTTCATATCCTGTCCCATATCATTAGTTTGAGGCTTGCCTTATGGAGCAGTGATTCCTACAGGGACAAATTCAGGAGTTATTACATATCATGCGTACCAGGGAGGTTGGGAGTTATGAGAGGCGACTCAGAGAGATGCTCCAGGTGTTTCGTAGAGCAGCTGTGGTGAGGATTGCTGAGGCTACTCATGGAGACATCACCCCTGATTTTCTAGTGGAGTGGGTTAAGTGGGTTCTAGAGGAGCTTGAGGAGATTGGAGGCCCAGACTTGCCATGAGTCCGAGATACAGAGATGGAGATGCTGATCGGAGTTGTTATGGCTGTGTAGTATGTACAGTAGTGTGTAGTATGTATCAGTAGACTTTTGAGTTATATTTAATTCAAGATTTTGAAAGAGTTTTCAAGAATATCTGGGAACGAGACTGAATATGAGTACGGCTTACCATCCACAAATGGACGGCCAGAGTGAAAGAACGATCCAGACAATCGAAGACATGTTACGTATTTGTGCTATTGATTTCAAAGGAAGTTGGGACGAGCATTTACCTCTCATAGAATTTGCTTACAACAACAGTTATCACGCCAGTATTGGGATACCACCCTATGAAGCTCTTTACGGATGCAAATACAGATCTTTAGTATATTGGGACGAGGTAGGAGAACGCAAAATACTTGGACCTGAATTAGTACAGCAGATAAAGGAAGTTGTTGAAGTTATCCAGAAGAGATTGATAGCAGCACAAGACCGTCAAAGGAAGTATACAGTACAATCAAGAAAAAATATGGAATTCGAAGAAGGAAATTTGGTATTACTGAAAGTATCACCATGGAAGGGATTACCGAGATTTGGAAAGAAAGGAAAACTGAGCCCAAGATACGTTGGACCTTTTGAGATTTTAAAGCGCGTTGGCAAAGTAGCTTACGAGTTGGCGTTACCTCCGCACATGGAGCACATTCACAATGTTTTTCATATATCGATGCTTAAGAAGTATATTCCAGACTTCAGGCATGTAATAGAATATGAGCCAATAGAGCTTCAGGAAGATTTGTCATATATAGAGAGTCCGATAGAAATTCCAGAGGAAAGAGAGAAAGTATTAAGAAATAAAGTGGTAAAGTTAGTAAGAGTATTGTGGAGAAACCCAAAGGCTGAAGAGTCAACCTGGGAGTTAGAAAGTGATATGAGAAAAAGTACCCTCATTTGTTTTCTTAGGAGATTCTGAGGACAGAATCCTTTTAAGGGGGGGAAGGATGTAATATTCGGGATATATCATGTAATTATTTTTGCTAATAGATAATTATTATGTATGCTCAGTATCTATTCTCTGAATTATTTGTTAAGTGTTATATGTGTTTGGATGTTTAAAATTAATATTAATTGAGTATTTTAATTTTATATGTCCAAAATAAAATATAGATAATTGTCATATCTTCCTAATTATTTTTATGTTGATTTATGATTTTATAGGAAATATATGGATTTTATAAAATCTTTTTCCGAGTATTTAAAAACTATTTTATACAATCGGGAACCAACCGACGTCATCCGTTTTTACGTTTTTATAACCTGAAACTCTTCCGAGAACTCCTTCCTAACCTAATTGCAATATTTCGAGCATTTTCCATGTTTCGATTTTTTCGATCCGGCGTACGGTTTGTCCTGTGCGGGTCCCGGCGCAACATTTTCGATACATTATTCATTTCGGTAAATCAATAAAACTCGTATTTTCGATAAACGGGATCTTTTTATTAAACTATCACAATTATCACCCCGTAATACGTGTAAACAGGCGCTGAGACCAAGACCGTAGTACAAATTGTATTGATTTGGATAATTATCCCGAAAACCGGTACCGTTTGGATCAGTTTTTATAAATAAACGTACCATTTTGTATCTGGAATGATCCAACGGGATACTAATTTTCCGTAATTATAAATAGCCTTTACCGTATTTTATTTCGTACCAGAAATCATTTGCAAATAGTATTTACAGAGTTTTTACAGAGAAAATACTATAATTATAAACTGTTCTTCGTAATCAAACACAAATTCGGTGGGGTTACCGATATCGGATTAAGGCGTGCATATACTCGAATCGAAGCTTGAAAAATTTCCTATTTGATTCTGCCATCAATTTCAACCCAGAATCAAAGGGTAATTTCCTATAAACTGATTTATATTCGAATTATTAAGAATTAAAAGCATGAATTTTTGTTCGAGCTATTGTTTGGATGATTTGATGCTTGTATGTTGTAGATCTTTTCTTCCTGATCATTTTGGTATGTCATATGATCGATTTGGAGTTCAATAACATGTTCAAATTAGGGTTTGATTCTCGAATTGTATAATTAGGGTTTATATTCGTTTGAATATTCTTGATTGAATTTGGGGGTTTCTTATTTAGGGATTATTAGATGTTCTAAAGGGGTGGTTTTTGTTCCCCTTGAAATTTGCAATCTATTCATATATAGCACGTTATCAGACGATTCCTGGATCGATCGGAGTTGTCGTTTGAAGTTTCCCCGGATTTTATATAAACTCGCTGGTGGTGAGTTTTCCTCGGGATATTACGATCGATTTACAGCTTGTTTGATGGAATAAATTACATGAATAAGTTCCTAAGGTTGTACTCTACGTTTCCCCGTTTGTTTGGTCGTGATTTGGACTGTTATTAGACTCGCCGGAAAGTTTCGAGTCGCCGGCAAGTGAAGGGGATGGCAAAAATGCAGAAAGGTCCCTGACCTTTCTGTGTTATTGCAAAGTAGTCCCTGTGTTTTAAAAAGTTTTTAAAAAACAAGATTTCTGTTTACAAAATTGGTAAAAATAGTATTTATGTTTTATTAATTTTCAAAAATAGGATTTCTTTTATAAAAATCATTTTAAAAATTGTTTTTAATTTCCAAAAATTCTGAAAATGATTATTTTAATTCCAAAAATCATTTTTAATTCAAAAATAAATATGGATTAATTAATTAATTAATTTCAGTTAATATTTAATTGATTAATTGGTCAATTAATTCGAAAATTAATTGATTAATTGATTTAATTAATTATTAATTGATTTTAATTAGTTATTTTATTAGATTTAATTATTTAAAAATGATTTAAAAATTCCGAAAAATAGTTTCGAGCTTCAAAATATTATTTTAAATTGGTTTCAAGGCTCGATAATTATTATAAAAATGTTTTAAGCCAGAATTGGTCAACCGTACTGATAGGGATAAATAAATCCTGATAATGGGCTGCTAGACCCAACAATAAGATGTTTGATATTCAGACCAGAAAGGTTAAGCCTGATGGACCAGATCAGGTCTGGTCCAATAAAAATGGCCCAAAAGCCCTGATTATTAATTAATTTCGTAATTAATTAATAATGGAAAAATCAGCTGTTGAGAAGAGTCCTGATAAGGATATAAATCCTTATAGATAAGCCTCAAGGGGACCTAAAAGGATAAGGAATCAGTTTCCTACTATCTAGGACTCCAAAGTCCATTCTAATTATGAGACTTGCCCACCAAGTCTCCTATACCAAGTCCAATTCAAGGACCACCAACATCTATATAAGGGGTCTCACCCCACAAATCAGAACTACGTTTTTTGGCTTGATTCTCTAATACACAGAGATACGTAGGCATCTCGTAAAGGCAGATCGAGCCACGAAACACGAGAGCAGCCATTAAAGGCCTTGAGCTCCCGACTCTTAGTAATATATACAGCATATAATAACTTTCGTTTTTTATCCATAACATTTGGCGCCGTCTGTGGGAAAAACGGAACAACAACCATGGCGAGAACACGGAGAACAACCAGCGCTCTGGAGGAGGGAACACCATCAGGGACAACCCAGGTGATTTCATCAAGCGTGGAGGTTCCTCCCCATTCAACTTATGCATCTACTCAGGGGGAAGCCCAGACAGGGGCAACTCATCCTCAGCCACAAGGGACAACTCCCCCGACTATTCAAGGTACGAATCCTCAAGTTCAACAAATACATATACCTGTGAATTCTCGACCCGTCGGGTATGAATATTCAACTATTGTTACTACTAACCCCCCTTATGGGATGCCCCTTCACCCTGAGGTTGGAGGAAGTGGATATGCTGGGCGAAGCGAAGCACGAGGGCGGTCGCCCCCCTATATACGAGGTTTGGATCCTATCCCTGAGGATCGGGAATTTTCTGGTCCATACACTGAGAGAGACTCCGAATCTTCGGATGATGAAGTGGCCCCGAGAAGGAGGCGTCCTGGGAAAGAGCCAATGGCCGATGGAAGGCAACGCCCCCAAAGCACCCCAGGGGCGAATCCCCAAGAAGTGCAGGAAAAGATCAGGGCTCATGAGGCTGAAATCCAAAGGCTGAGGCGTGATTTGGAGGCTCACCAAGCCACCAGACCCCACATACCTCCTAGGGGGAGAAATCCTCCTCCTATCATAGACCTGGATGGTCCGGTAAGAAGAAGGGCTGCTGTCCCAAGAACTGATCCAAGCAATCTCCTTCCCCTTGGAGATCCTGATGATCCAACTCCACCCTTCACAGAAGAGATAATGAATGCCCATATCTCAAGAAAATTCAAGATGCCCACTATCAAAGCCTATGATGGCACGGGAGACCCCGCTAATCATGTTAGGACATTCTCTAACGCACTGCTGCTGCAACCCGTGAATGATGCTATAAAATGTCGGGCCTTCCCTCAAACCCTGTCGGGTATGGCTCAAAGATGGTACAGTCGCCTACCCCCAAATTCTATTGGATCATTCAGAGAACTAAGTCAGGCTTTTATTAAGCAATTCATCAGTGGAAGAGTCCATGAGAAAAGTTCAGCATCTCTTATGAGTCTTGTGCAAGGAGCTAAGGAATCCTTAAGAGATTACCTGAATCGTTTTACAAAGGAGGCTTTAAAAGTCCCAGATCTTGATGATAAGGTAGCCATGATAGCATTGCAACAAGGAACTAGGGATGAGTTTTTTAAGATGTCTTTGGCCAAACGACCCCCTGAGAGCATGTTGCAGCTCCAAGAGAGGGCAGGGAAGTATATCAAGGTTGAAGAAAGCATGAGGAAGACCGTAGTGAGTAATGAGCCCACTGGAGGCAAGAAGCGAAAAACTGATCTGGAGTATATCGCTAAGGACAAATATCCTAGAACCGAACAAAACCCTGATTCAACCCCCAAAAGGGAGGACCTGGGCAAAAGTTCACTGAATACGCTAAGCTGAATGCTCCCAGAAGTCAGATTTTGATGGAGATTGAGAAAGACAGAGATATTCGCTGGCCTAAGCCCTTGAAGGCTGATCCCGCCAAGCTAGATAAGGGCAAGTATTGCAGGTTTCACAAAGATGTTGGCCACGACACCGATGAGTGTAGGCAATTGAAAGATGAAATTGAGTTTTTGATTCGAAAAGGACGATTGAACAAGTATACTGGAGATGGAGGAGACAGAAATAATAATGGAAGGAAGAACTTTGAAGATCGTAGGAGGGATCAAGATGATCAGGGGCGGAATCCCCAACCCAGAGGGCCGGTTATAAATGCAATTTTTGGAGGACCGCGACGCCCTCGAGGGCCAGTGATAAACACGATCTTTGGAGGCCCAACTGCTGCTGGATTGTCCAAAAATTCCAGAAAGGCATATACTAGGGAGGTTATGCATATTGTTGGAGAAGCCCCGAAGAGGGCCAGGACAGAAGTAACATTGGCTTTTGATGATTCCGACCTAGAGGGTGTGAAGTTTCCCCATGACGACCCGCTGGTCATAACACCGATAATAGGAAATAGCCCGGTTAAGAGGGTCCTTGTGGATAATGGTGCTTCTGTGGATATCTTGCTCCACGACACCTTTCTAAGGATGGGGTATAACGACTCCCAGTTGACACCAACCGACATGCCGATATATGGATTTGCTGGAGTAGAATGTCCTGTGGAAGGGATAATTAAATTGCCAACCACCATAGGTACGGAGCCAAGGCAAGCAACGCAGATGCTGGATTTTGTGGTGGTAAAGGCTAGTTCAACTTATAATGCTATCATGGGGAGAACAGGGATACATGCCTTCAAGGCAGTCCCCTCTTCCTACCATTCAGTCATGAAGTTTCCCACCCGAAACGGGATTGGAGAAGAGAGAGGAGATCAAAAAATGGCTAGAAGCTGTTATGTGGCCTCTTTGAGGGCAGATGGAGTCGCGGGGCAGGTTCTTCCTATTGAAGACATGGATGTTCGAGAAAATGATGAGAATAGAGAAAGGCCAGCAGAAGAATTGGTTTCGGTTCCTTTAGATCCCAAAAATCCTGAGAGGATGACTTTCATTGGAGCCACATTAGAGGAGCCCCTTAGAGGGAAGTTAGTGAAATTTTTGCAAGAAAATAGTGATGTGTTTGCATGGTCAGCAGCTGATATGCCAGGCATAGACCCGGAGTTAATTACTCACAAGCTAAACGTGGATCCAAGCCGGAAGACAGTAAAACAAAAGAAAAGAAATTTTGCCCCGGAAAGACAAGAGGCTATAAGGCAGGAAGTGGAAAAGCTCTTAGAAGCTGGTTTCATTGAGGAGATTCAATTTCCGGAGTGGTTAGCAAACCCTGTAATGGTGAAGAAGGCTAATGGAAAGTGGAGGATGTGTATAGACTTCACTGATCTGAATGATGCATGCCCCAAAGACTGTTTTCCGCTGCCTAGAATTGATACTTTGATTGATGCCACCGCTGGACATGAGATGCTGAGTTTCATGGATGGGTTTAGCGGATACAACCAGATCAAAATGCATAAGGATGACATTCCAAAGGTATCATTTATCACTGACTTTGGTGTTTATTGTTATCTTGTTATGGCGTTTGGTCTCAAGAATGCAGGAGCCACCTATCAAAGGTTGGTGAATAGAATTTTTAAGGATCTTATTGGTAAGACTATGGAAGTCTATGTTGATGACATGTTAGTCAAGAGTCTAGTAAAGACTGATCATATAGCCCATCTAAGGGAAGCTTTTGAGGTCCTGAGGTACCACAAGATGATGTTGAATCCTACGAAGTGTGCTTTCGGAGTAGGATCTGGAAAATTCTTGGGACTGATGGTCTCAAAGAGGGGAATTGAGGCTAACCCGGATAAAATAAAGGCAATCATGGACATGGAACCACCAAAAAATGTTAAGGATGTTCAGAAGCTTACAGGAAGGGTTGCTGCGTTAGGACGATTCATCTCCAAGTCAGGAGACAAGTGCTTATCATTTTTCAAGTCACTAAAGAACATCAAAGACTTTGTATGGAGTGAGGAAAATCAGAAGGCATTTGAAGAATTAAAGAAGTATATGGGCCAGGCCCCGTTGTTGGCCAAGCCAGTTCTGAATGAAGTTTTATTCTTGTACTTGGCTGTTTCAGAGAGCGCCTTGAGCGCGGTGTTGGTTAAGGAGGAACTGAAAGTCCAGAAACCCGTATACTATGTCAGCAAAATTTTGCATGGTGCTGAGTTAAATTATTCAGCCATTGAGAAATTCGCTTTAGCCTTGGTAATGGCTTCAAAAAAGCTGCGTCCTTATTTTCAAGCTCACCAAATTGAAGTGCTAACAAATCAGCCACTGAGAAATATCATTCACAGTCCCAAGGCAAGTGGGAGACTGATTAAGTGGGCAATAGAGTTGGGAGAGTTCGATCTCAAGTATAAGCCACGTACGACCATTAAAGCCCAGACACTAGCTGACTTCGTGGTGGAATGTACCATACCCAACCAAGAAGTCAGGGGGCAGGAAGATATCATACCTCAAGACAAGGGAGTCGACAATGGGGACAAAGAGAAGGATGATAAAGAATATTGGGTTCTCTATTTTGATGGGGCATCAAAAACAAACTCCAGTGGAGCAGGGTTGGTTTTGCAAAGCCCTGATGGATTCTTAATTGAGTATGCCATGAAGCTAGACTTCCCAACCACAAACAATGAGGCAGAGTATAAAGCCCTGATTGCTGGCCTTGGTCTAGCTGGGACACTTAGAGTCAAAAACTTAAAGGTCCGTGGAGACTCGAAGCTGATCATATCCCAGGTAAAGGGAGAGTTTGAGGCAAGAGATGATACGATGGCTAAGTATGTTCGCCTAGTAAGGGCTGTGATGACCCAATTTAATGAATGCCATGTTGAACACATTCTAAGGGAAGAAAATGCTAAAGCAGATGCGCTATCAAAGTTTGCTTCATCTGAGATTGAAGAAAGTTCAGGGAGTGTGTACTTCCGTGTTTTGAAGACACGAAGCATAGATGTTAAGCTTGTGGCTCCCGTAGGCTTGGGGACGTCATGGATTGATCCCATCAAGGCTCACATTCAGACCGGTTGGTTGCCAAATGATGCAACTGAAGCACGGAAGTTAACTGTTCGGGCACTAAGGTACTCTTTGATAGATGGGATTCTTTACAAAAGATCTTTCGTGGTTCCCTACTTGAGGTGTCTCAGGCCCGATGAGGCACGCTTGGCTCTTGAAGAAGTGCATGAAGGTATTTGTGGACAACACTTGGGGGGCAGGGCCTTGGCTCATAAGATAACCCGTTTAGGCTTCTATTGGCCAGAAATGATGGCTGATGCCAAAAAATATGTAAAGAAGTGTGATCGCTGTCAGAAACATGCACCAGTGGCCAGATAACCCCCCGAGATGCTGACCTCTATCAACTCACCTATTCCCTTTGCTATGTGGGGGATGGATATTCTAGGGCCTTTTCCTATGGCCACAGCACAAAGGAAGTTTCTGATTGTAGCCATTGATTATTTCACTAAGTGGATTGAAGCCAAGCCCTTGGCCAAAATCACAACTAAACAGGTTGCACAATTCCTGTGGGAAAACATTATGTGCCGATATGGAATTCCCCGTATCCTCGTCACTGACAATGGAACACAATTCAACAACGAGGAATTCAAGAAGTATTGCGAAGAAAATGAAATTGAGTTACGGTTCACCTCTGTGGCTCACCCGCAAGCCAATGGGCAAGCGGAGGTAGCAAATCGGATAATCCTGGATGGACTAAAGAAGAGAATCGAAAAGTCAAGAAATAATTGGGTGGATGAGATACTTCCCATATTATGGGCCTATAGGACTACCTGTAGAGTCACGACAAATGCAACTCCTTTCATGTTGGCATATGGGGCAGAAGCAGTAGTTCCCGTGGAGATATCACATTCCTCTCCAATGATTCAGGCTTTTGATGAAAAAGAAAATGAGGAAGGGCAGAAGTTAGCCCTGGATTTAATCGATGAAGTGCGAGATAAAGCACACACAAAGATAGTAGAATATCAGAAAAAGGCTTCATTCTACTACAACCTAAGGGTTAAAGAGAGGTTTTTCAAACAAGGTGACCTAGTCTTGAGAAAAATAGAGGCTTCTGGTGTCGGACAGAAAGGAAAGCTTGCCCCAAATTGGGAAGGGCCGTATAGAGTCAAGAGCGTTCAGGGTAGAGGAACCTACAAGCTGGAGACTATGGATGGTTTTGAAGTCCCGAGAACCTGGCACGCACAAAACCTGAAGGTTTACTACGTGTAAGATGGTCGAAGTACGATTCTCACTTGTCATTATGACAAGTAGGTTTAAAAGCACCTTGAAGCTTTGTTTGCATAGTATTTTTCTTTTTTAGCTATTATAGATCAGGGTCGAACCCATATTATGTAAGGTTTTGGAAAACCAGACTCGAAATTGAAGAGTTCGAAATTATTTCAACCTATGGATGTTTGAGTTGTGATAATATTTGTGTGGCCCATTAAGCCAAGAATGCATATTAAAGTATCAGAAAGATAAAGGAGAAAAATGCGAATAAGGAAAGAACCATATAAAATAACCCCGGAGGGTAATAAGATCTGATACAAACAAAAGTCCAGACATAAATTAAGGATCAAATTACAGAATAGAAAAACTACTCCTCCATGTGGGAGCCTTCATTCTCTTTCTCCTTATCAGCGCCTTCAGCGTCCTTCGCAGGAGAAGCGGGAGGAGAAGCAGTGTTAGGATCCAAGATGCGATCATCTGGCTGAGGGGAGTTAAAGAGGGCATCTATGCTGTCCTCCGACTCAGCCTGCTCAGGACTTATAAAGTCCTTAGGGTCGACTAAGCCCGGGTGCTTCTCAGAAACCGCCTTCACGGCCGCGTCCCATCCCTGAGTAAACTGTAGGGAATAAAGACCCTCATCATGAATCTCCATAAGATTCTTAAACTTGTCAGAATCCATGTAGTCATCGATGAGCTTATCCTTATCGCTCCTAAGTTTCACCAGCTCGGAATGAGCCTGAGCCAGCTCCTCTTTCTTCGTGTCCAGCTTCTTCTCCAGGACCTTGGCTCTCTCCTCCCATTTCTTCATCTCTTTCTCAAACCCATCTGAGTTACCCTTCCAGGACCTAGCCTGATGGAGGGCCGCCTGGAAGTAGGTATTACTCTGCAAAGAAATATGTATGAGTTAGCACAAGTTCGTTGGAATACAAGAAAGTTGGGATTCAAAGAAGGAGAGAAAGAAAATTACCGCAGCTTGGGCTTGAGAGCCCAGAAGCTCAATAGTCTCAATATCACTCCCCGTAACAATGTCAGTAAAGTCATGGGGAGTGACGGAGTGATAAGACCAATCTTTAGCGTGTTTGGTGGATCCAACCACCGTATCGCTCCTCCTGAAGCCCCAGTTAGGCCTGAAGGAATGTGCCTTAAGTGGAGGATCCACATCGTCCCCCAGCTCGACCACCGGGACGTGGGGCTTAAGAAAAGAAGGACCGTCAGGTTTGCTCCTAGGGTCCCTGTATAGCTTGGCCCTTTTCTGACGGCCTGACTCCCCCTCCTTAGGCCTGTTAACATTATTGATGGCCTCGCAAGCTGAAAGGAAAAAGTAGAAGGAACATTAAAATCCAGAAAAAAAGAAAAAGTGCGATTAAAGAGAAGGAAAAATAATTACGCAGGTATAAATTTACCCTTATCACTGGCCTGGGAGAGACCAACTTTCTTCAAGGAAAACTCCTCTAAAAGGGTCCAGGTATCCGTTTTCCCATCATCTGAAATTAAGGCCTGGTAGGCCACCTCCTCCTCATCAGTCAATCTGATACTACCAGGACTACCATCTGATACCTTGCAAAATGGCCTACGGAAGAGTGTGGCCCAATCACCCCCAGCCCAGGTCAGCCTCATAAACTCATCCCTCCATTTAGGGTTGTTCTCGACTATAGAGTTACTATCAAAGATATGGGGAACTTTGGGTCGTTGGCGAATTAAAACCCATCCCGGTTGACTCATGGAACTATTATAGAATTGGAAAACTTTCCTAAAGACAGCTACGGAAAGAGGGAAGTTATTCCTGAGACAAAGGACCATAAAACAGATAATATTCCTCCAGGCGTTGGGAGGGAGTTGACAAGGGTTGATTTGTACGTCGGCTAATAAACGAGGAATAAATTCGTGGAATGGGAACCTAAGACCTGCGGTCAGGGCTCCTCGATAAATGAACAGGGTATCCCCCTCCCAATTACAAGTCCTATCCCCAGGGGCGGCTGGAGTGATCCTAAGGTGGGGTGGAAGTCTGTACAGGGTGTTCATAGACTCTATTCTACCATCTAACTCATGAAAAGTGTTACCATGATTATACGAATCTAACTCAGATAGAGAAGGATATTCATCACCTCTCGAATTAATCATTTCAATGAGAGAAGTATATGGAGATTGAATTTGAATGTTTGTACCTCTCTTAGAGACATTCATCTTCTGCAAACGAGCCAAGTCACGGTCCGCCATTGATATACTTCGTTTAAAAGCTTGAAACCCAGAAATACTTGAGAATGGTGGAGCTACGGTGGCTGTGTGCTCGCCGGAAATCGCCTACTCAAAGGGAGAACTCTAGAGAAGTTTGTAGAAGAAAATGAGAAATGAGAAATGAGAAGTGAAGTGAGGATTCTCACTTCACACTACACTTATATAGGCGAAAAGCTCGGAATACGAGGCGTTTCTAGGCCCATTTAGCCAGGCCCAACCTAAAAGCCCGTCTACTAGAAATATCAGGAATAATCTAGAAGCTCATATGGAAAATGAATGGTCAAAAATCGACCAGAGTTTTAAACTGGATCGATCGGAGTCCTGATCGACGCAAAAAAGGATCCTGATCGATATATTATTCGAACAGAAGGGAAGAAATCCCCTAAATTCGATCAGAGTCCTGATCGATACAAAAGAGAATCCTGATCGATATGTTATTCGAACAGAAGGGAAGAAATCCCCTAAATTCGATCAGAGTCCCGATCGATACAAAAGAGAATCTTGGTCAATATTTTATTCGAACAGGAGGGAAGAAATCCCCTAAGATCGATCAGAGTCCTGATCGACACAGAAGAAAATCCTGATCGATATTCCATTCGATCAGAATGATAGAAAATCACTTAATTCGATCAGAGTCCTGATCGAAATCGATCAGGAATCCTGGTCGATTAAGCACGTGTAACAGTCGACTAGGGTGTCACTTTGAAGATCAATTCGATCAAGAGCCCTGATCGAAATCGATCAGGAATCCTGTCGACCAGAGTGTAAGATCCTGAGTTAATTCGATCAGGATCCTGATCGAAATCGAGCAGGAATTCTGATCGATTTGGCTGAATCCTGATCAATTTCTTCTGCATCCTAATCAATTTTGTATGCATTTTAAACCAGAAATTACGGATAAATCCAGAAAATTACGGATAAATCCCAGAAGTTAAGGGAAAAATCCAGAAAATTACGGATAAATCCAGAAAATAAGGGAAAATCCCAGAAAATTAAGGAAAAATCCCAGAAATTAGGGAAAAAATCCAGAAATTAAGGATAAATCCCAGAAAATTAGGGAAAAATCCAGAAAATTAGGGAAAAAATCCAGAAATTAAGGATAAATCCCAGAAAATTAGGGAAAAAATCCAGAAAAATTAGGGAAAAAATCCAGAAATTAAGGATAAATCCCAGAAATTAAGGGAAAAATCCAGAAATTAAGGGAAAAATCCAGAAATTAAGGATAAATCCCAGAAAAATAAGGAAAAATCCCAGAAAAATTAGGGAAAATTCCATAAATTAGGGAAAAATCCCGGAAATAAGGGAAAAATTCCTGGAAATCAAAATAATTCCTAAATAAAAGGAAAAATTCGTTGTAAACGTGTAGGTCGCTCCACACTTTACGCAAGAACGAAACCCTGTAAGGGCATGAATAGACTTAACTTCTGCGAAACATAGTCAATGTTTCCCAAAAGTTGGGGGGCAAATGATAGGGATAAATAAATCCTGATAATGGGCTGCTAGACCCAATAAGAAGATGTTTGATATTCAGACCAGAAAGGTTAAGCCTGATGGACCAGATCAGGTCTGGTCCAATAAAAATGGCCCAAAAGCCCTGATTATTAATTAATTTCGTAATTAATTAATAATGGAAAAATCAGCTGTTGAGAAGAGTCCTGATAAGGATATAAATCCTTATAGATAAGCCTCAAGGGGACCTAAAAGGATAAGGAATCAGTTTCCTACTATCTAGGACTCCAAAGTCCATTCTAATTATGAGACTTGCCCACCAAGTCTCCTATACCAAGTCCAATTCAAGGACCACCAACATCTATATAAGGGGTCTCACCCCACAAATCAGAACTACGTTTTTTGGCTTGATTCTCTAATACACAGAGATACGTAGGCATCTCGTAAAGGCAGATCGAGCCACGAAACACGAGAGCAGCCATTAAAGGCCTTGAGCTCCCGACTCTTAGTAATATATACAGCATATAATAACTTTCGTTTTTTATCCATAACACGTACCTTGTTTATTACTTTAAAATTGATTCAACGACCCATTTTAATTCCGAAAAATGTTTTAAAAATCATTTTAAATACCCGAAAGCCTGTTTATGACCCGAGACTCCTTTACAAATGATATGTCATTGATTATTTGACGTGTTATGTGTTATATGTGACTTGTTGTTTGACTGTCGATCTATATGTTCGATGTTTACTTGTCTATAGCGTAACTTTCAATCCGTTAATCGGATTTGGGTGAAACAAAGGGTAGATAGAAGTGTGTATCGAATAGAATTGTATAAGTTGAGTATTTATAGATGCTTCTGATATGTGAGCAGAAGAGGCAAGGCGTAGGAAAGGGAAACAGATAGTCGAGGAGTAGACTGTTGTGATTGGAAGTTAGTGCAGTATAGCAAGCTAGTACCAGGCAAGTGTTCTGAACTTTCTTGAGATATATTGTAGTTGATTGATAGTCCCGTTTTATATTGCAAGTGCTTTGAAACACTGAACCCAAAACCCTGATTCCAGTTATTGATCTTGAGCCGTAAACCTTATTCTTTCTAAACCATTGATTGTTGTACACCCAAATACGAACCACAAATATACGATACCACTCCACAAATACATACAAACTAACTACCAAACACTGAATCGAATTACTTACATACTCAAACCATTGTACCTTATGCTTTGAAAGACCAATTCCTGGTAACCCTGAAACATTGATTCCTTTGTTATCCAATTCTTTCATTACCTAACAGTCAAGCTTTGAAATTGCCATACTGATCCCTTGTAAAGATTGAAACCATTTCCTTATCGAACATTCAATGTTGTTTATGATTTTGTTTATTATTTTACGTTGTTTATTCTGTTATTATGTTAGAATTGGATTATTTTTATAAAATTGTGGACCAGATTCGTGGTCAGACCATATTAATGGTCAAGTTAGGCCAATGTCTGCCTTAAATCCAGTAGTTAGAGCAGTGATGTATGCTTTGCTCGGGGTTAGTGCGTGACTGATCAGCAGCCTAACCTTTGTTTTTAAAATTAAAATATAATATCCAATTCTAAATCATAATTCATTGTTCACTTGATATCATAACCCTTTTCACTTGATGATCATTATTCTTAGTTTTGTCATTGTGACTTGCTGAGCTAGTTAGCTCATTTGTGCGATGTTGTTTATGTTCTTTTCCAGTTAAGAAGGAACCAGTTGGTAGCAAGGATCCCCAGTCCATCGCGAGAGCTAGGGGTTCAGGTTGATCGAGTTAAGCTAGTAGACAACTTTTGAGATAATTTAAGTTTGTAAAAGTTTGTAATAATGTTTAATACTCAGTTTTGAGTTTGAATAGTTGGGATTTGGACGGTTTGTAATATAAGTGTGTGTTTGGCTTGTGTGCATACTTTAACCTGTTGCGGTCCGTGGTAGTTGGTAAGTAGGGTCACTACATATTATTATTATCTTTATTATTGTTATAAACAAGTTATAAATAAGGTGTGTGTGTGTGGACCCCAAACTTCTGACCCGGGTTTGGAGGGCGCCACAGGTTTGGTATCAGAGCTATAGGTTATAAGTCACTGACACAAGCCTAGGTTGACGGGAATGGGTAGAGGGTTAGGATCAGAAGTAAGAAATAGAAAAATTGAACGTCGAGAGGTTGAGTGCTACGGTATAATAGGTATTAGTATGATTCGCGTCGTGGTTCGAGATTCATATATTGCGATATGATTTCAGATAGCAGTGATGGCCGACTCTTTCATCCCCGTATCAGCTGATCACTCAGAGCCCTCATTTGGAGTACCATCCTCAGATCTACGTCCTATTGTTCCACCAGCATTGGCTATTTTACCTCCACATGTGTTGCAGCCCGTACCACTGCAGGCTATTCCACCCCCAGGCATGAGGCCACCTATCAGAGGACCTCCACCTGCTGATTCAGGCTTTACTGGTCATTCAGTTACAAGAGTACCTTTCTAGTTCTTTTCCTATCTTGTCCCATATCATCAATTTGAGGCTTGCCTTATGGAGCAACGATTCCTACAGGGACAGATTCAAGAGTTATTATATATCATGCGTACCAGAGAGGTTGGGAGTGGTGAGAGGCGACTCAGAGAGAGGCTCCAGGTGTTTCGTAGAGCAGCTGCTGTGAGGATTGTTGAGGCTACTTATGAGGACATCACCCCTGATTTTCTAGTGGAGTGGGCTAAGTGGGTTCTGCTTTAACATTTTGTGATTATGTAATTCATTTGGTACATATCACTTATTTGCAATTACCAAAGGTAGTCCAAATCAGTTTAACATTATAGGCCATTAAACTAAAATGGAATAAAATTTAATTAAACCTCAATACTTGATTCCTTAGATATCTCATCCCAAATCCATTTACCAGTTGTAATCGCTGCACCACCCATTATACGAGATACATAATCAATCTCTTTTCCATCTAATTGGTATATTCTTCCTTGAAGCACGTTTCCATGATCAAATGTCAATACAATTGTTTCATTCTCAACAACTTTGTAGAATTCTAGCATTGCACTAAGATTACTAACATAACCTCCATTATACGTATATGATATACACCACAGATTGTCACATACAATGATTTTGTTTAACATGGTTAGCTTCACGCCATAAGCATCATTAAAGCATTTTGGTACCACCTTATTGCATACAGAAAATAATTTGTATATATCAGAAATAAACAAATACGTACTTAAGGTATTCTTTGTACCAAATACTTATATAGAATTTATTATATTTAAATTATGTACACAATCAAAATATCATACCAAAAATCCTTTTTGAAGTAGAGACTCTGACATTATTTTGTAAAAAGAACGAGAAAACTCAACTTTATCATCTGCAAAAATCAAATTATTACAAATTAATGTTATAAAAAACTATGATTATAGTCTACTTTATAATCTAAAAAAAGAACAATGTATGTACCAGAAGAATGTAAATCTGATGCCTCTTGTTCAAGATAACTACGTACACAGTTGTTGATCCCTCTGCAGGACAGTCCAATAATATTAATGTATCCCCACTCTGCACATTTACTGTCTTTACAAAATCAAGCCAGGCTTTTCCAAATGAACATTTATCTCCCTCCTATAGCAGTGTTATTTCCCATTTGGTGCAAGCAAATACAAGCGAAACAGAGCTCAGATTCACCCACTTGTGGTAAAGTCCTTCTAATTCTGTTTTTAAACGCTAAAAAAATGAAATCAGTATAGTCATTAGTTACCAATAATTATACCAAAATCAAACGCGAATTAAACACGAAAGCATTAGTTTATATACCATTTTATGTATCTTTGGATGTAAGTCAAATCCGTAAACTTTTATTGAGTAATACGGAGGTACATTGTTGAATGCATTAAATCCCCATGATCCTACACTCTTTTCAAATTCCATAGTAGAACTATCCATAATAAACTCATCTGCATTCCACTCTTTGTCCTATGAACATTTTAAGAAATCACTAACACTTAAGTTTGGATGATCGTGCTCGCTTGCTGTTGATCGAAAAACTTTCACATCTAACAAATCATCGCCTTAATAATCAAATTGAACCATTCCGTATAGTGTGATCCTGTAGTACTTCATAAAGTCACCCAATCCATTTATTCACCTACTACCAGCGTCAAAGGTACATTTCCAGAAAGTTTCTCCGCACCTAATAATTAAACTCCTGGACACATTTTTCCCACATTCTGAAATCACAGATTCTGGAATACGCTGTTGTATCAGAAAATAATTGTTAGTGTACGTCGCAGGGAAAATTAAACTAATTGAATTAATTAAAATGTTATTAGGCTTAATCCTTACAAAGCTTCTGAACATGTTTATAATGTTGTTAGCAGATATAAAACTTGACAGCTTCCCCCTCTTGACCTCTGTCCATATCTTCCCATTTCCTTCTCAAATTGTAAGTAGCCTAATATATAATATGCAGTTATTAGACAACTAATATTAACAAAAACTAATATTTTCCCAATTAACAAGTTATCATTCAATTGATTAACTAGAAATTGATTTGTATAAATAAAGTAAAATCCTTGCATGCAACCTATATTTTAAAAACTAAAGAGCAGTATTCATCAAGACATTAATATATAAACAACATATCACACTATCAGGAATTCAATTCGAAATTATAAATTTGTTTATAACTTATCCCTAAAATTGCATACATATCGTTTTACAAAGAATTGAAAAATTATCAATGGATAATTGAAGAAAATACTAACCTCAATTTGCAGTAGTATGTATTGATGTATGTAAGATGATCGAATGTTTGAATCTCTAAAGACCTTTGGAGACTAGCTATAGTTTGCAGCAGCGATTTGGAGATTGACCCTAGAAGTGTAATTCTTCTGTTGCGGAGAATATAGCGCAATTAGACAGGTATCCAAATTAAATTTTAAAAATAAATATTTGTATGTAAGTATAACCAAACCCAGAAAGGTAAACATGTATATATTTGATAAATTTATTGTATTTAATTTTTAAAATTTTATTTATTATTTTTATAAAAAAGGCTTTGTAAAATGTATTTTGATTTCATTTATATTTTTATTCATATTTGTGTTCGTTAATTTTGTATAAAAATATCACACAACAAAATATATCAATCCACTGTTGCATCATCTATCAGTTTTCGCGTATTATTTTCGGTCAAGCTTAAACTTTTAAAAAATATAAAAGAATTATTTATATAGAGTAAATGAAATTTGAATAGAGATTCATCATAAGATAAGTAGATTAAAAATTTAACTACAATCATGCTCAAAATATTTATCAGGTCAAATATCATAGTCCTTTCCATGTATTATATTCGTTCTGATGCATCGTATTTTGACACTACAAATAAAATTATTTTATCAATTATTTATCTTATCACCCACCACTCTATACAAATAATTTTAGTTGCACTATATGAGGTTAAGACATTGTTTATTAGTCCGACATACAAACCACATTCACTTACCAGGCTTTATCATTTGTGTACTTGATAAATTATATAGATTCATGTTATAGAAAATCTTTTATCAAATATATTCATATTTGAAATAGATTTTTCATTGTATTAAATCATTAATTAAATAATTATTATTTTAGTAAGGCGAATGTGTATAATGATTTTACAAGAAATATTGATCCATGTATCAATCTCAACATTACCATATAGAGAATGTAACTTATTTTCTACAATTATTTATTTAAACATAATAATAAAAAATATCAAGATATTGAATTTAAGGATCGTATTAGCTCGCGTAGCGCGGGCATAGGTCCCTCCTATATAATAACAAGAACAAGGCAAATAATCAGATAACCAACTAACGAAACAAAACACGAAGGTAATAACAAACTATAAAGACTGTAATTGACAAAGAAAGTAAAGAAAACTTATCTCTTATCGCTTTCCAAATTCTGATAAGAAAAAGAACACAACAGCTGAGTCGTCAAACCCTTCAAGAGGACTTGACTGTTCTTGAAGAGATTATTGCCCCCCACTTAAGCTGTGATGGAATGCAGCAATATCACTTCCAAGATAAAAAAAGGCAACAGTTCAATCTGACCACATAACCAGCAATGATCAACGGCGACTCGCACCTCAGTTTGCCAATAAAAAACCTATGCAACTCATATATGTTTGCGAGGTAGGCACCGAGACTTGTGTTATCTTTATCTCAAGTATAACTCTCAATATATAGGCATCTCAAGTTGCTCTTATTCTATTTTACTCGATGTGGTATCTCAAGTAGCAAAACAGAAAAAGTAAACAAAATGGATTTTCCTTATTATTTATATTATATCCTGATTAATTAATATTAATATTATAAAATATATTCAGAGTATGATTAAAATAATCCTTACTCAATATATTTAATATTAATAATTAAATAATCAATATAAATAATTAAACTTGTAATTAAAAAGAAAAATATAAGAGTTCCCACTAGCACTAGGCCACACAAGCATTCCACTTAGGCAACCCAGAATTAATTAGCATATTGTTAATTATGTCATTAAAAGTTTTGTTATTTCGTTCTGTCATCCCATTAGACTCAGGTGTATATGGTGGAGTAACCTCATGAACTATACCATTGCTTGCGCAAAATTCATTAAATAAGGTACTCGTATACTCACCACCTCTATCAGACCTCAAACATTTAAGTACTTTGCCAGTTTGTGTTTCAACTTTATTTTTATACATAATGAATTTATCTAGTGCTTCATCCTTATGTTTAAGCAAATAAACATAAAAATATCTACTATAATCATCTATAAAAGTAATAAAATATCTACAGTGATCCTTAGTCAACACACCGCCAAATTCACATATGTCCGAGTGAACTAGATATAACAAGTCTGAATCCCTATCAATATTATGAAAATATTTTCTTCTTTATTTAGTAGTTACAAACACTTGACACTTAGATTTCTTATCAATGGCATGCTTTGGAATCAACTCTAAATTCATCATATTTTTTAGAGCACCAAAATTTAAATGACCAAGTCGTAAGTGCCACAAATCAGATGATTCTACACAATTAATAAAAGGTGCAACAGTGTCATTAATAAAACTACCCAAAACAGGTTCAACATTTACTAAAAACAAATCATCAGACAAATAACCCTTGCCAAAGAATGTACCAGTATGAGTAATAACTACTTTATTACATTTCAAGGAAAGTTCAAAGTTGTTCTTAACTAAACAACTTCCACTTATAATATTTCTACGAATAGAAGGAACATGATGCGCTCTAGTGAGAGATAGAATCCGCCCAGAAGCAAACTTCAGGTCCGTGTTTCTTATTCCAAGCACTTGTGCAGCACTAACATTCCCCATCGTCACTGTCACTCCATGACTCTGTTGATAAGATACAAACAAGCTAATATCAGCATAAATATGTACATTACCTCTGGTATCAATCAACCATTCATGTAACAGATAAGTGGAAAGTAGTACAGGGTTGTAAGTAACATACCTGTCATCGGTTCTAGAGGCAACAACCTCACCAATGACCATGTTAGCTACTGGCCCACTCGTGGTTCCAAGTCCAAGCACAGTATTTGCTTGAGCTACCACTCCACCTTTCTTAGATTTCTTACTTGGACAGTCCTTGCTTCAATGACCAACCTGTCCAGAAGACCAACATGGTTTGTTCTACTTTGGTTTCTTAGCCTCGTTCTTATCAAGTTTAGTGTTAGCCTTTTTAAAGACTACCTTTATTTTATGTCCTATAGTCACTACATTCACCTTCGAGCTCTCATATTCCACAGGCATCACATGTCCTTGTTTGGACTTGTGCTGCTCCTGCACAGAGATGTCCAACATCAAGTTAGTCCAAGTGATCTCTCCGTTCTGTCTTTTCAGGGAAATAGAAAACTCTTCCCAAGACTTAGGGAGCTTTTCAGTCATAGACATCACTCGAAACTTCTCAGGAAAGACCATCACGGACTCACCCAAAGCATGAACTAACATCTCAAACTCATGAACCTATTCAGCCATGGATTTTCCATCCACCAATTTGAAATCAAGGAACCTAATCACAAAATACTTCTCTAGTCCTTGAGAATCAGTATTATGGGTTTGGTACAGCTTATCTAATAAGACCTTAGCAATATGGGCATCTGATGAATAAACATCGGACAAGGTGTTCTCCAAGGCTGGCAAAATGGCTGCCCTAGCCACCCCATCCTTCTCAGCACATAAAATATAAGCCTTAACAGATTCAGCTTTCTCTTGATCCAACACAGGAGGATCATACTGTACCACTGGCCATAGACCCTTAACCGTTAACCAGAGCTTCATCTTTTTCTGCCAACGAGAAAAAGAAACTCCACCACTGAATTTATCAGGCATACCTGATAAATCAATTGGCTGAGGAAAACGGTACGTAGTCCAATCAATGGAAACAGTACCACCAAAACCAGGAACATCACTAGTTTCGTTAACCATCTTGCTAATTAACTATATATATAACTATAATCTCTTCAAAATTGTTGGGTATAATTCTAACTACACAGCAACAATGGGCAGTTATATATAATAACAAGAACAAGACAAATAACCAGATAACCAACTAATGAAACAAAACACGAAGGCAATAACAAACTATAAAGACTGTAATTGATAAAGAAAGTAAAAAAAACTTATCTCTTATTGCTTTCCAAATTCTGATAAGAAAAAAAACACAACAACTGAATCGCCAAACCCTTCAAGAGGACTTGACTGTTCTTGAAGAGATTATTGTCCCCTCACTTAAGCTGGGATGGAATGCAGCAATATCGCTTCCAGGATAAAACAACAACAGATCAATCTGGCCACAAAACCAACAATGATCAATGGCGACTCGCACCTCAGTTTGCCCATAAAAAACCTATGCAACTCATATATGTTTGCGAGGTAGGCACCGAGACTTGTGTTATCTTTATCTCAAGTATACCTCTCAATATATAGGCATCTCAAGTTGCTCTTATTCTATTTTACTCGATGTGGTATCTCAAGTAACAAAATAGAAAAAGAAAACAAAATGGGTTTTCCTTATTATTTATATTTTATCCTGATTAATTAATATTAATATTACAAAATATATTCAGAGTATAATTAAAATAATCCTCACTCAATATATTTAATATTAATAATTAAATAATCAATATAAATAATTAAACTTGTAATTGAAAAGAAAATATAAGATTTCCCACTAGCACTAGACCACACAAGTATTCCACTTATGCTAGTAATTTTAAACAAAACTAACACAAGATGTTATATAAACTCAATATCTTTCTTTTACAATATCAATGTGGGACAAAATCCCCATAACCCATTTCAAACAAGCAACTTTGTCTCAATATATTCATGGATTCCATTAAAAAAATGTCTTAGATCCAAATATGAAAGTTTAAGTCCTCATGTCAAGGAACAACCTCCAAGTGTTAGCTTCCGGAAATAATATCAAAAATATATATAAAATATGCCTCAAACTTTCTATTTTCTAACAAAGAAGCCTACTAACTAGGGAAACAAAGTTATGTGCGGTTCGGCGGCTGGCTTGCACAACAGATCAATTTGTTCGGAATCGAGATGAAAGAAGATGGAAGAGATCATCACGATTGTTTTAATGGATTGATCAACTAGGTGACTATTTTGGATGATGCTATTATTTTTCTTGAAGAGGCCGAAAAATTATGAAAATAAAGATGGGGTGACTCAATAATAAAAGGACCATTCGCGGTTGATGTACGTGATTTTGTAGATGAATATGCCATTATGATGAAAAATGGTAGCTTGAAGGTCATTATACGGGTTGTAGTGATTCTCAAAAGTTAGAAGAACGAGATAAAGTGATTCATGTTTGAGTGGAGGTATCGGCAAACGGACGTTGATGTGTTGATGATTACCGTTCTATTTGATCAGGAGTATTAGGTTGAATGAGAGGATTGTTGGGTTTCAACCTAATTATGATTGTATGGCCTTGGTGATACAAGACATAATTGGAATTGGGTAATATAATTGAATGGGTAGATAAATATTATCATAACTGGACTGGATAATAATTGTATGAGTAAACAATTATTATTATTATCGGATTAGGTATATGCCTTGTTGGTTAAATTTTATGATATATATAGAGAGAGAAACACCCTTAAAATAAAAACTAGAAACATGCCCAGCCCAACATGAATTTTAAATACACAACCCCACACATAAATCTTACATGCAGCCTTTTATACATAATGCACCTAATTCTCTCCATTTTTAAATTAATTTTTTCTGTCATTCAACGAGTTTTTTTTAAATTTGACTTCACTGTATTTTTGTACATCTTTCAACGATCAGTATTAATATCATATGTACTAAATATATTTTTAAAACCTATTTAAGGAATTGGTGAACCCTAAAAAATTAACAACTGTTGGGTAATAAATACAACACAGAGGGGGTTGAATGTGTTTTAGACAATTTTAATGGATTTTTGAACTATTATAAATGGTGAACAAAGTTTTTTGTCTTGTAGAGATAATATGTTTTAACAGGAATAATAAAACATGCACATGAACACACTATCTTTCGAAACTCACTTAATTTTATTAAAAATCAAGCTAGTGCTTTACTACAAATTTATGGGTTCTTTGTTGATAAAGAACTCAGCTTCTCTCTTGAGAATTACAAGATTTTGAGATCTATTTGTTACAACTAAAACAAAGCATTAAGTGTTTACTTTATTAAACAGTATATACTGGTTTTATACAGCATGCAAAAGCATGTACTAAACCCTACTTTTGGATAACTAAATCTTTTTATTTTTGGCTTAGTGTATCTTTGCAAATCGTGCATGTCTGTTACTTTACTTTGTCAGTTAATCTTGGCCTTTGATCTTGTACTCTTCAAACTGCTTTTATAGACTTTTCAAATCAGTGATTGATTTGTTTGTTGATTGACAATCTTGGATCTTTAACTGGTCTGCATCTTGTACTTGAGTTTTACATCAACATCTCCAGTTTGTTATATAGAGAACTCGACATCTCAATAAGTATGATGACTGATCGAGATCTCTCATTACTCTATAGTTGTTTTGACTTATCGAAGTCTCTGAGTTCTCTATAAGAGAATTTAGCTTGTCGAGATCTCTAAATTTATGCATGTAGAATTGACTTGTCGATACCTCAGTGATCTCTAGTGATATTTTGACTTATCGATATCTTTGAGATCTCTAGTGATAATTTGACTTGTCGATATCTCCAATCTTCATGTCTTCAATTTGGCTTGTCGATATCTCTGAGTTCTCTAGTGCAGAAATGACTTGTCGATATCTCAGAGATCTTTGGTGATATTTTGACTTGTCGATATCTCTGAGATCTTTAGTGATAATTTGACTTGTCGATATCTCCAATCTTCGTGTCTTCAATTTGGCTTGTCGATATCTCTGCTCTAGTAGTTTTTCTTGACTTCTCGATAAGTCATTCTGGAGTTCTCGAATGACTTATCTATAACACTTAATAAGTGACTTGTAGATTTCTTGACTTAAAATGTTTTTCCCAATACAGATTTATTCAACTCCAAGCTTCTTCACACTTTCTCTGAGGCATGATCTTCATGATCTTCTTCCAGAATTTATTCTTTGGCTTGAGACTGTTTACATAAAAATACTCCAGTCTAATCTATTTACACTTTTACAGACTTAAGTGATACAATACAAAATGCAAACTTAGATTATCATACAACTTACTTAGGGTTGTCAATTTGATTTAGTCTTGTTATAGTACATGCATGTCTTGCACAACAATAACTATTAAATTGATTTCCAACTTAAATTTTAGATAGTAATTTCTAGATCTTGAATTATTAAATTTTGTAAACAGACAAAACACATTATTCAAAAGAATGTTGAAGAGAAACTGGAATTTAAAGAAACCGAAATACAAGAAAGTCAAGATCAATTTCAAGAGTAAGAACCAAACAAAAAACCAAAAATGAACAAGTGAAAGAGGAGGACGGTGAAAAAGATAAAAAATTACTATATTACACATGTTATTCACTAAACTAGTAGTTTGTGTATAAAAGGTAAAAACATATAGTAGGAGAATAATGGTTTGTGATGGGGGGAGAGATGGGACACCAGGAGAAATGTGTGGTACAGGAGAAAGACGATAAATCACTAATTATACTTACGAGAATCACTAAAATTAAGAAAGTTCCGAAATTATAGTAATTCCGGTTTAGTGATTCTGTTAAGTATAAATAGTGATTTATCGTCGAAATATAGCAAGTATGGTATGCAAATTGATCATTGGGAGATGGAGAAAAATATAGTAAAGTCGGATTTAAAAAAAAGTTTGTCGACAATGGAAAATATTAAATTAAAAACAGGTATAAAAGTATTTACGTATAGATGTACAGATGGAGTTACGGTTGGAATTGGAAGGAGGAGAAAGAAGGGGTTTGATAAAACTTGTGTGGTGCAGATTCAATTCAAGTTATAAAATTAGTGATTGTCATTGGTCTCTAGTTTTTAGAATAAGGTTGATTTTCATTCGACCATCTCCCTATATATATATATATTCATTTTATATTTGATAGAATAGATGAGTATCTAAGATATAGACTTAAGTCTTGCTGGAGTGCGGATTTTAAGTATTGTTAGGTTTAGGCATCCTTGATTGGTTGATATCATTGAAGTATTATATATTGATTGTATAACTGACAATTGTTTGGATTAATAATACAAGTTTGAACGTGATTTTTCGCGTCATATATGTTGTATGTATACTTCCTTTAGTAGATTCAATCTCGTATGTTTGTGTGTATTCTTTCTAACAAAAATATAGTTTGGATTTGAATCCAGTTTTTATTTGATTTTATAATTATATCTACTTTGGATTTGGATTCGGATTGAGTTTTTGTTTAATATTCTATATTATATATGCAATTTGGGGTTTGGATATAGTTTATAAATTTAAATTTTACTTATATGTGGTTTGGACTGGATTTTTGTTTTAGATGGTTATAGTTTATTTATATTTTGCTTTCTTGTTAGTCAGTGGTTATATATTGAAGTTGTTTCGACTGGTTATCGGATGATATTGATAATTCTTCTTCCATTATTGATTG
Source organism: Apium graveolens (assembly GCF_009905375.1). Classification (NCBI taxonomy): domain Eukaryota; kingdom Viridiplantae; phylum Streptophyta; class Magnoliopsida; order Apiales; family Apiaceae; genus Apium; species Apium graveolens. The sequence goes on from NC_133651.1 coordinate 292,287,725, forward strand.
AATTTTTTTGTTAGCCCTGATATTGGTTTTCGTTTGATACGCTTCTAATCTAGTTTTGCTTCCATTTGCTGTTGGATGATATAATACACTTTTTACTCTTGCCATGCGATTTTGCATAATTTTGGATTTGTATCAAAGTTTTGGATCCATGATTTCATTTTTTGGATTTATTTGGATGCTCTTGATTTTGATGTTTCATTTTTGAATTCGTTTTGATACGTGACTATGTTTCCTGTTTGGCAATTTCCCAATTCATCATGAGAGTTCGAGGGGGACGTTAACATATATAATATTATTATTTGATAATTTTTGTTATCATAATAAATTTCGTTATTATGATTTATTGTTGTTTAATTGTTAACTATATAAGTTACTCTTGGATTGTAATCAAGAACAACAAGTTCATAATAATGATTCAAAATGGATGTTTTAAACCCTAACATGTGGAAATTATCACGATCGTCTTTCTGTTAACTTGTTACGGGTCGAATCAACCTGGTATCATAATAAAGTGTAGAGAGAAAAGATAAAAGTAGAGTTTTACTATAATGAACTTTTTCTCGATTACAATAGAAGGAAAGTTTATATAGCAAACGAGTAAATAAACAATAATAAGGGAAATTATCATAATGAAAAACTATTATCATAACATATATATATATATATTCACACACATTCTCAAAGTTTTCAAGATCATTGCTTTAACATAATTTCATTCACCGATTATCATGTCGGAGTTGCTTGACGACCACCATTAATGATCAAACATTGTTTTGTATGGCCTAACAATAGGTCTAAATCACCTGGAACAATAACTTACCCAACGGAACAAGTTTGACACTTATCAATAATATTTCTTTCTATTATAAAATTGTCTTTTGTTCATATAAAAAAATATTTCGGGGTTTGTTTGTAATTCATTCGGGAGGGAAACAAACATTCACGGATTTGTTTAAAGTTCAATTTATGCAATAGTGATTCGGGAAAAATGTATTTATAACAATAAAATATTTCTAGTAAAATTATTAGAAGTTGACCTAATTTTATGTTCAGCTGCATCTGGAATCTGGATCTTCTTGTCTGTGCCCAATGGGTTGTGCACAGTTTACACCCAGAAAAAGAAAAGGATAAAAAAGAGCTGTAACCCAACCCACCGAAATAAAATTGGGCCCCCCACTTCTCACTTGCTCCGAGGCTGTCTTTATCTCCACTTCCTTCCCTGGATTAATTAGATTCTGGATTAATTAGATTCTAATTATTGTACTCATATTCTTTTTACTCTTTTGCCCTGCTTCCTCTCTTTTAATTTCTCAAATATAAGTGTGATATATGTCCTAACAAATTTCAGGGATGACAGAAAATAAAAAATAAGCTCTTAACCATTTGAGTTATCTCATCATTAAAAAGGGAACATGTTAATAAATAGAGTTTAATAATTATGGAAAATCTAATTTACAATCGATATGTAACTTATTTTGTTTTAAAAGTTTAATTTATAATTTCTTTTAAATATAAGTATTTATTAAATAAATTTAAGTATCTTTAATTTATAATAGATAACCCCTGCGATTCCATGTTTTTTAAAATGTACTTATTTTATTTTTTAAAATTTTATAAATTTATTTTAGAATTTTTTAATGTACATATATTGTTATTTTTTATGTTTGTATTTATATTAGTATTATTTTTATAGTTTGATGGAATATTGTTTAACAAATATGCGGATATTGAGAAATATACGAATATTGAATTTAATTATTTTTTTGCCATGTATATTACAAAGTTATATATAGTAAAATATTAAATCAAATCACGGTTATATTATTACATCATATTTTACAATTTGAGCATTAGTAGAACAATCCTTTTATATTTATGATTTTTTGAATCTCTAATCATATTGTATACGGGATTGTATTCGGGAATTGTATCGTATTCTCGTCTTTGAATAGTATTAAAACAATTTGATCATTTTCTACTCATGATTGTATTAAGAATTTTATGTTCTATTCAATTTAAAATACCGTAACCTATAATAAGAATTTTTATTATTATTCTATTTAATTTAGGATGTCTACTTCTTTTTGGTTTAAATCTTATATTCTATTCAATTTAGAATACCATTGATTATAGAATGCTTTGTAAAGGATTATAGGAGTCATGATATATTTACAATTTTATTTTTATATCTAATTTTGTAATGCTAGGATGTTATTTTTTATGATCCAAAGGTTGAAATTATCTTGACGATATACGGAGTATAACTACCAAATATTTGAATATGATTCCCCATATATATATTATATAATAAAGATACAATTTATTTAAAAGGCAGTATTAAAATTTTTGTGAACAGTACCAAAAAATTTGGTCAAGTTAGTTAGCATAAATTCAAACACAAATTAAATTAAAATATAAAATATAAAATAATTTCTGAATGGTGTTTGCGTAAATTTTGTGAGTACTAAAAAATAAAGACTGAAAATACCCCGGGCATTATTGTAAATTGGCAGTACCCTCTCCCCTCCAAAAAGTAGTTCCCCCCGTATCCAAATCCAATCTACCTTTCCCATACTCATTTATATACATACATACACACACTATACATACATACATACATACAAATCTATTTAATGTTCATATTTACACAATTAAATCCCTAAATTATAGCTCAATTAAAACACTTACACACACACAAAAGCTTCAATCTTGCTGGTTAATCACCTGATCTTTAACTATAATCAGATCAATTAAATTGTTAATTAGGTTGAATTAGGTATGGTGGCGACGACGATGGCGACGGCGGCCGGAATGATGGTGATTTTGTACTATGTGTTGTGCCGGCGACTAGTGACGGCGAAAGTAGATGAGGGAGATAGTGATCATGATGATAAGTCGAAATTGAGTAGATCGAAAACGAGGAGGATTGTGAGAAGAACAGCTCATGCGCCAGCTACGTGGTTAGAGACGATTAGTACACTTACGGAGACGCTTAGGTTTACGTATTCGGAGACGTTGGGGAAATGGCCTATTGGTGATTTAGCTTTTGGGATTAATTATCATATGCGCAACCAGGTTAGCTTATTCACGGATGCTTTTCTTAAAGTTATGACTTTGTTGCGATAGCTTATAACTCGTGCGATACATGAATCATTTTTAAGTTATTGACTTTTTAATTGAATTTGTTGCGATGTCTTATAACTCTTGTGATTCACAAATGGTTTTTGAAGTTATTGGCTTTTTAATTGACATTGTTGCTTTTAGCTTATAATTAATGCGATTCACGATTGGCTTTTTAAGTGGCTTTGTTGCAGAGCGAAAAATGATTTACTGCTAAATGTAGAATTTCGGAAGTGTTTAGCTTTAACTTGCGGGCGTGTGTTTATGGAGATTTTTTGATTTAGTGATCGCTAGTTTTAGGAGTAGAGATGATGTTTAACAATGTGGTTACTTAATGGACCGGAGTTGGGTTTTGGAGATATATAGGTTCTGTAATTTGTGTTTCTAATTGCTGTTTATATTACAGATGGATGTTATGATATTTTTTTTAAATTTTTCTTGAAAATTGAATATTTGGGACTTTGGGTGTGTGTTGGCCTATGTTGCGTTGAGTTGAATTTTTGGAAATTTTCTTTCTTTGTGTTTGTGTAAATCTTGTTGTAATTTGTTTATTTTTGTTATTTATTTATCAATATGTGATGTGTATGATATTGTGGTACTGAGAGTGACTATGGATTCAATCTAGCATAATAAAAGGCTCCGACTTTGATTTATTTGTGTTTCTTATAGACCATTTGATTTGGTCATTTTTGAATTTACATATAGGTACGATTAGGTATTATTAGTTTTCTATTTTGAAGTCCTCTCTAGGGGTGACAATTTTGGTTTTGGGGTCTGTTGGTATTAGACCATTAGTCAATGGATCAATTTTGGACTTAATAGTGAATGTGTTCATGTTGGACCATTCATTCCAAAATTTACTATTTTTGGACTGTCAAGTACTAAATTCAACATACATGTCAATGTGTATTTAGGCATGTCTTAAAATCGAAGAGGTTAAGAGATATATATTTGGGCCAAGTATTTCGATTTTCGAGCTAGTTTGTTGATGAGTTAGTACATTCTTGCAGGGTAACCTACAAGTTTCAAGTGTATATGCTGGTGATGATTGCGTTGAACTTAAGGGGCCATATATTTTGGCTGATTTAAAGCATTATTTGACATTATTAACCTCTTGTATTCTTTTCTCGAAGAAGCCATTTCCAGTATTTTTGGACTCTGCTGGCTACAGTCAGTCAGATGTTCTTCTTCAGAAGCCCAAAGCCGGGGTACGCAAATATTATTGTATGCTAAGTAGGTTAAATATGAAATCTTTTTCATCATGAAATGACGTTCTAATTGCGTTTTTAATACAGATCCTCAAGCCTGCCTTTACAATATTGCGTGATAGAAATTTAAAATGCTTCCTTCTGTTGATAAGGGGAACTCATAGTATCAAAGATACGCTAACTGCTGCAACAGGTGCAGTGGTCCCTTTTCATCATTCAGTTTTACATGATGGCGGTGTTAGCAATTTGGTATTAGGATATGCCCACTGTGGGATGGTTGCTGCTGCACGTTGGATTGCGAAGCTCAGCACTCCATTTCTACTGGAAGCTCTCAAGGAATTTCCCGGTTACAAAGTGAAGGTAAACGCAACTTGTATTACTACAGTCTCATGGTTTGGAATTACTTCCCTGTGCAAGTTCAAGGGTCCAGGAAGTATATATAAGTTGTTTTGTTTAATAACTAGATGAAATCGTAGATGTCATAGATGAAATTATAAAGGTCATCATCGCATGACATGCGCGAAAACACCATAAGTTGCTGATATATACCCCCCTCCATTGTCATTTCAACTCACAATGTTATATCAGTTATAAATTGACTTGACTACAGCAAATATATATAAATATCACTTCTACCTTGTAATTTTATTTCTATAAATTTTAACTAACATAGATATTAAAAATCAGTAATTATATATTAATTATAATTTGACCAAACAAAATCATCTGTCAAAGCTCTAGTTATATAACTGTGAACCAGACATAATTTTGTATTTCATTTCCAGGAAGTTACTAAGAATAAGCAAGTTTCAAGTAGTTCTCCTTTCCTAGGCAAGCTAACACGTTGAAACAACCAGGCGTAGGTTACTAATATGTATTTTTGTAATTTTATATTATTATTCCGATTTAGGATTAGTAAAATCTTATAATTAGGCCTTACATTTTTCAACAAATTTGTTATTTTATCTGTATAGTTTTACTAGAATGTCGCAGATGTATAGTTAAGCTAAAAAAATGAACTGTTTTTCCCAGAGCATCTAGTGAGTTGCTTTAAAATGGTAGACTAATGGTGTACCTGTTTCTTTAAGGTGGTGTGCAATACTACGCTATGAATTGGAGTTTCAAATTTAGATAATGTTATCTTCTGCCCTTTATATAGTGTATCTTGTATTTTTACTGTTTTTTTTTATCTTTGCTATTTTTTTATAAATTTTCAGTTTTAATGATAGGCGCAGTTTCCAATGTACATATTGGTTCAAGAAATTGACTGATATGGTTCACAGCAGAACTTTTGTATACATTTTGAATATGTCCACACTTTGTCAGTGGATGATCTTTTTGGTGCCTCGTTAATGCAATATGCATTATTTTATTTTATTTTTATAATATATTATTAAAACACTTTGATTATTATTATCGAACCATGTGACAATTAGATGTCTAATCACTATCCTTACACAAGGTTATCAAAGCAACATATCTCTTTTCTTTGTTTGCATATCAGTTGTAATTAATAGTTCCATCTTCCTGCACTAAAGCTGTGCTCCCTATTCTTTAACTCGAGAACAGAACATAACAGGAAAAAGAGAAGAAAGGAAGCTCTGAGTTTTCTCCCTCAATATTATCCGAAAAGTGGGAAGAAATTTTGAGAGGAAGACTACGGGAATTTCTGTTCCTTACTATCATTTCTCCTAAAAAAATCCAGAGCAAGATTTGAAAAAATATGTCACCCGTTCTACACAAAGTAGCCTATTTTTTTTTTTAATTCAGAACTTTGTAAAATAAATCTTCAAGCTCAACCATCAAATGCGCTTTGAAATAAATTGTTGTCCTAAAGTTGTTAAATATACTTATCATATAAATCTTTAATTCAAGATGCCTGAGGCCCGTCATTCCAGTTTCCAACTGCTTAAGTATTAGATATATGTTTTTATGTACTATCTCTATAAATTTATTAGTATAGCAGAAACAGAATTATTGTGTGTAACATTGACCATATATTCAAAAACTTATTTCATATCTCTATCAAGGATAATGCTTGATGACTGATCGTAATGAAAATACATCCCTTTTACTTGTAGATAGTTGGCCATTCACTTGGTGGTGGTACTGCTGCACTGTTGACCTATATTTTCCGGGAACAGAAAGAGTTTTCGTCAACCACTTGCATCACATTTGCACCAGGTATGAGTGTTGCGTCCAATGCTGAGATTCTGCAACTTGGTCTGCAAGAAAATCTACTTGTCCATCTCCTTTGCCCTTTTCTCTAAGCAGTAAGCACATAGGTGACTAAGATCTATGTACTAAAGTGTGAGTCAGGACTTTAATAAAGACATCCATCTCCAGTCTCAGTTTGTTTGAATAAGCAGATTCCTTTGTGTCCATAAATTGTAAGGGTCTTAATAATTGTTAGAGCATGAAAGTTTTCAGAGAGAACTACAGACAGCATAGATGGATGTTTTCTCCATTCATTTATGGAATATTTATTTATTATTATTATTATCTGGGGTACTCAATGTTCATACAAGAGAATTTTAGGAAAGTAACATGCTGATATGATGGCGGGTGGAGGATGCGTCTTCTTGAATTAAAATAATCAGTTTTAATTTTAACCAATATTTATGGGCGACTTACTTCCTTGCAGCTGCTTGTATGACATGGGAATTAGCTGAGTCAGGGAAGCATTTTATTACAACTATCATTAACGGTTCTGATCTAGTTCCGACATTCTCAACTGCTTCAATAGATGATCTTCGCTCAGAGGTGTGGTAACTCATCTCCCTTTGGAATATGTTTTTACTTCTTTCTTCATTCCAGTTTACATGATTGTCTCGATTTGATATGCCAAGTAATTTCTCTATGAAAAGTCCATCTCTTATCTAATGTACAATAAAATGTGGTAAAATATGTTATTTGTTATTGCACAAATAACACCTTTCCTAAAGCTATGTACCAATAGTCCACCACCATTCCACATGGAGCGAGGAAGTAACTATTTATAATTCTGGAATATAAATGTAGATCGAGTGCAGAACTTTCTTTGTTTAAAGGAAAGTATCTAATCAAAAGCCTATTTTCAGGTCACCGCATCATCTTGGTATAATGATCTGCGGGATCAAGTTGAGCATACAAGAGTTCTAAATGTTGTTTATCGCTCTGCAACGGCCTTGGGATCTCGTCTCCCATCAATAGCTAGTGCAAGAGAGAGGGTTGCTGGTGCAAGTGCGGTTCTTCGCCCCGTTTCTAGCAGTACTCAGGCAAGTTATATAGTGCAGCTTCTGTGTTTAAAAGCCTTTCTAAGTTTCAAAATAATTTGAAAGGGACTTCTGTTCCTTTCTCTAAACTTATCCGTCGATTTGAAAAGGCACAGTTATACTTTATAATCTTAACACAAGTTATGTACTGTGTTTATTGATTTATCTATGAAAAACTGTAAGAGGTTGATGACTTGGATCACAAGTCTGAAAGAAGTTTCTTCCTTTTCAAACCAGTAATCATGCTATTTACATTTTCATTAATTACCTATCCGTTTGTGTTATATGAACGGTGTGCTCTACATAATGAATCACAGGGTGTGATGAAGCGTGCCCAGAATGTTGCTCAGGCGGTCGTTCAATCCCGTGCTACCCTGTCATCATGGTCATGTATGGGCGCTCGTCGACGTAATGTTGTCTCGTTGTCAAACACATTAGAAGAGGATATGCCTGAAACTTCGCTTATTAGTGAGCGATCACGATCCCCACATTCTCCCAAGAGTGACCTTGTGAATAGAGTTTCTGACATAAACAATGTCAAACTAAATGCTTCCAGGGGCGTATCAGGCAATGATGAGACTGATGAAGATGAAGAGCTCCTTTCAAACAGCAGAGTTAATAACAGTGCTTCCAACATGGAGGAGATAACGGAAGGTGAATTGTTGTATGAACTGGAGATGGAACTTCAGAGAGGAGAGAATGGAGCTAACAAGAAAGCTCAGGAGGAAGAAGAAGCTGCTGCTGCAAGAGAAATTACTGAAGAGGAAGTGGAGCTAGCTGTTGCAGCTGATACTGAACCACCCCCATCGACTTCCGAGATTGCGGAGAACCTTCAATTTTATCCCCCCGGAAGAATAATGCATATAATTTCTGTTGTTACATCTGATGCAAGTGATTCAGGTCAAGATCACTCCACCGAGGAGCATGAACATGTTGGCATCTACGAGACAAATAGGGAGTTGTATAGTAAGCTGCGATTGTCAAGAACAATGATTAACGATCATTACATGCCTATGTATAAGAAGATGATAGAGTTGTTAATCAGAGAACTGGAAAATGATGAAGACTGTATATGTACAATTTAAAAGCATGCCAATGTACAATTTACCGGGATATGCACAAAATATTTTGTAGTTTTGATTTTTTCTCAAGAAGGATTTCCAATTCCTAAAGTAGCGTGAAGAATAAATTTCTCTGAGATCCCGTATTGAAAATGAAACTTGGTGAAAAAACAAAGCTAGAATGTGTTTGAAAGTTGAACAGCATCTCTTCTAGAAAGTTAAAAATTATAAAAGCCGCCACCCTCAAAGTTCTTTCAGTTTACAGTATTATATGAAGTCATGACTGCATAATTTGGATAAAGATAAAACCACTATTTTAACGTTCGAGGTCAAACAATATCAACTTCATCTGCCCTTCCTCCCCCAAACAAGTCAGAGCCAACTTCTTCAGAATTCTACCATTTTCTGTATATAAATTTTAAACCTCATCAACTATTCTTCACCGGATCATACACATCATTCTCTCCGTATACAACTCACTGCAAGTACAATTTTCTCAGTCTTAGTGTCAAGAAATCTTGAAAGTACATCAAACTTTGGAGCTGCATCTATTAGTGATTAAAGGCAATGTTAATGTTAGAAGAAACAGATACATTCGTTGTAAAGGTGGCTATTTTCGTAATTGTTCAAGCTTTGGTTTATTTCATCCTTACAAATTCTTCTGACGTGTTTTCTGATAACAAGTTGATGAAATCACTTAGCTTCAAACCTGCTCGAACGCTTAGCGTTAGTCGCATGATTGCTGCCATCTCTGACATACCACAGGATGGTGAAACATCTCCTTCATTTACAAGTTCTTCATCTCCTACCCAAGAATATCCTGCCATGGGTGAGGAGTGAGGATCATACATGAATTCTAGTTCCTCTGTTCTTGATATTCTTTTAGTTTGTTTTAGTTTTGAAGTTTGGATTGTTGCAACTCGTGTAAAGTAGAAATTCTTTAATTTTTTTCTATTTTTATATTGATGTAATATATTACAATATTTAAGATTGTTCTTCTGTTTTGCCCATGATGTGCCTTTCATATTTTAAACTTCAAGACATGTGTCAATCGAAAAATTTAAGCGTTGTTCATAGGGTGATGACCAAAAATACCTTTTTTTTAGAAGTTGTAACAAGAATATCATTTTTTGGAGTTTATGGCCAAAAATACCCTTCTAATACGCATTTTAGAAATGAGTAAATCTATTACGCATCTGAAAAATGGGTATTACATAAAAAAAATAAAAAAAGAGAAGAACATGTGATACGCATGTCCAGAATCAAATGGGTGATACGCATTTTGTGAATGCGTATCTTATTTTTTATTTTATTTTTTTTAATATGAATTACCCATTTTTAAAATGCGTATTAGTATACCCAACTGAAAAATGCGTATTAGACGGGAATTTTTGGCCAAAATTTTAAAAAGAGATATTTTTGTCACAATGAAAAAAGATGTATTTTTGTCATTTTTTCTTGTTCATAGTATGAAGTATAGTGTATAGTGTATTGCTTTCTGCGTGCAAATAAAAGAAGATATTGGTAATTGTTGTAGAGAATTTTAGATACAACAAAATAGGAAGTTGTTGCTGAAATAGCGACGTTGATTGCTTATTCTGGGTTGCTTCAAGATGGATGCCTAGCCGAGTTACCCATGAATACGGGAATATGTTTTGATGATAATTGGGACCGATAATACAGTGATTCCAAGAATAAGGGCATTGCAGCTCTCTGCTAGCCATTTATGCTCATCGAAATCATGCGTTACCACTCGAGTTTTATGTGCTCTCCGTGATTGGCCAGAAATAATCAGGCCCAGATAGAAGAACCGGGGCCCCAAAATGCCACCCCAGGCCCAAGCCGAAGTGGTCCCCGGTGCCACGTGGCACAGGACAAAAGAGTCAACTGTCTCATGTTACCCAAAATGGAACAATTGCATCCTAGCCATTCATGGGTAATCATCCCAAGACAGCTGTGATGGAGAAAGGACACCTGACCACACAGCTCATCTAGACCGTCCAACCTGTCACCAACCAAGAATGATCAAAGGCCAGGATGAAGAGGAATAAACCCCAAAAACCCTAAATCTTGGGACCTATAAAAGGCCCCAAAAAGAGGGTTTTAGGGGTTGAAAAACATTTGACTGCTATACACACATACACACACCCTCACATATTTTTTAATAACTCCTTCTTCTTCTTCTTCTTCTTCTTCTTCTTCTTCTTCTTCTTCTTCTTCTTCTTCTTCTTCTTCTTCAAGAAAGCCCATTTCTTATTCTCACACCGGAGTTGCCACGGGATACAACCCCCCCTCCGGTTCTGTTTTGCAGAGATCCCTACCTAGCAGGTTAACCGCACCCAAACCGCTACGGAGGCCGGGTCCCAGGACCGTATTCGAAAGGAGAAGACCTGGGAAGAAACCGAGTTATCATTGGCGCTAGAAGGAGGGCATCGAACCTCCGGTGACGTGGTGTCATCTCCAGCTACGTTGCACAGCTACAAAACCAAAGAAACCCTCTCTGGTAAGAACGAAAACCCTCCCTCTCTTTACAGCTCACTCTCCTTATTCTTTCTCCAGAACGATCACACATCCTAGCAACATCACCCTTACTGTGTCCTGAGAATAATGACCACGCGAAAGAGCAAGACCTCGGTCTCCGGAACCATTCAGCCCACGGTCGCCCCGCCCAGGGACGACGAGATGGAAGATATAGATGAAGAGCCCCCCACAGCTCGTGCTTCGTCTCAGCTTCAGCCCGGAGACCAGAGATCAACCATAGAGAAAACATCCCACAAGTATGCGGAAACCTCTACAAACCCCTGGGGAAATATGACCACGGAGCAGATTCAAGCGGCTATGGACCTGTGGAAAGAAAAGAACAAGGCTCCTGAGACCCGTCCTGAAGACCAGGAAGAGCACTCAGAAGAATCCAGGGGCTCAGTCTTGGACCGAATCGGCAAAACTAAGAGGCCGTCAGAGGACGCCCGAGACGAGATCAAGAGGGCCACGCTCCGGGACCGTATTCGAAAGGAGGAAGAGGAAGAAGCCAAACTGAAGAAAAAGGCACGCCGGATCCATGTCTCCTCGGATTCAGAACCTGAAAAGGAATCCAAGCAGGAGCAAATGGCCCGAGTTCTCCGGGACCTTAAAAGAAAAGTGGAAGGGGAAGTGGAAGTCGGGGCGGCGGCCACGTCCTTCACCAGAAAGCTGGAATCCACCCCCAGGGAATCAGCGCTCAAGCACTTCAACTTCGACTATTTTGATTGACTTGCTGACCCTGAAGAACATCTCAACTACTTTGAACAGATCTCGAACATATACGACTACAGTGACCTCACCAAATGTCGTTTCTTCGCCTCAACACTGAAGGGTGGAGCCAGAAATGGTTCAGTCGAATCTCCTCCCGGAGCATCGACTCTTGGAAGGACTTCCGGGAGATATTTCTCAAGAGGTTCAGGGCGAACCGTATGAATGAGCTCCAGATGTGCCACTTGGAAACCATACAACAGAGAAGCAGAGAAACTCTCCCAGAGTTCATCAAAAGATTTCAAGAATCAGTCAACCAGCTCTCTAACCTTGAAGAAAAGGAAGCCGTGAATATTTTTCGGCGAAATCTCCACCCAGTTTCATGTGAAGGCTATGTGAAGGACCTAATCCATAGGGAACCCCAAAGCCTTGCTTCAGCCTATGCAATGGCGTCCAAGTTTATCAAAGAAAATGACTTCCTCACCTCAATGAAGATGAACAGGAGGATCCGGGATGATGATAAAATCCCCGGAACACCGCCGCCCCTACGGGAAAGAAAAGGGGCATATGACAGATAGACAGACCAATTATGTGCAGCAATCCAGGGGGACCCCACCCCAGGATGACTACTCCAGACACCAGAAAAATGAAAAGAAGCCCAAACCTAAGAGGGAACCAAAACCGGAGCCCGAGTGGACTCCGCTCAATCGGCCCCGGGCCGACATCTTGAGAGAGGTCAAGGGAAAGCCCTTTTATTACCCCCCGAAGCCGCTGTTGGCACCCCCCGGGAACAGGGTCCGGGACAAGCATTGTGGGTACCACGAAGATCACGGTCACACCACGGAGAACTGCTTCTCTTTCAAAATGTTCATTGAAGATCAGATAAAAAAGGGCAACATGAACCAGTACCTACAGAGAAGACTTGATGACAGAGATAAACCCTCCGGTGGAGGGAAACATGTGGTCAACATGATTTTTGGGGGGACCTCCTCCCCGCCCCGAAGTCCAGATGAGGGCATCGATGTCTTGATGATCCAGTTGGTTGAAGATGAGCGCATATATTTCTCCAATGGAGATTATGAAGGCCTGGATCCCGAGCACAACCAAGCCCTGGTCGTGACTCTCGACATCACCAACAATGAGGTACAAAGAATTTTGGTTGATAATGGTTCCTCAGCTAACATTGTTTTCGAACATACCCTTAACAGGATGAAGTTGGGACACCTCCGCATGGATCCATGCCTCGAAGACCCTCTCTACGGATTCGGAAACAATATGATCCCGATCCGCGGGGTAATATACCTCCCCATGGTCTTTGGTACCACTCCCCGACGGGTATCTCATGTCATGAAATTCTACATGATAAGTGTTGCATCCTCTTACAACATGATCCTGGGAAGACCTACCATCACCAAGCTCCAAGCCATCCCGTTTACAATTCACCTGAAGCTGAAGTTTCCCACCCCGGGAGGCATTGGGGAACTCAGGGGGGACCGGGGCGCTTCGGGAAGATGCTATGGACAGGCGCTGGTCATGGCTGAAACTGAACCAGAAAACAGAAAGAAGGCAATGGCCTTACCCAAAGGCCAAAGCCGCAAGAAACATCGCGAACATTTCAATAAAAGGCTAAAGCTGGATGTCAACATGATAGAGGACTCGGGATACAACATAACCAACGCCGACGCCCGGATACAGAAATTTGTGGAAGAAAGAGAGAAAACCAAGGTAGAGCCTGCCTCCCAGACGTTAGAGATAGAATTGGACCCCGGGAACCCCACCCGGAAGTTGAAAATTGGAAAAGGCCTGGAGACATCCTTTCAGGAAGAGCTCATCTCACTGTTAAAAGAATATGCGGATGTATTCGTATGGATGCCAGAGGATATGCCCGGAATCGATCATTCAGTGGCAATGCACAGCCTGGATGTAGACCCGAAGAAAAAACCAATCAAACAGAAAAGGAGAAATTTTGCTCCCGAACGACAGCAAGCAATAGACGTGGAGATAGAAAAGCTGCTCAGGGCCGACATCATCTGCGAGATCAAGTATCCCGACTGGCTCGCCAACGTGGTGCTAGTCAAGAAGCCAAACGGAAAGTGGAGAATGTGTGTCGACTACACGAGCCTCAATGCTGCGTGCCCTAAAGACTCCTATCCCCTCCCAAATATTGACCAGCTAATCGACGCGACTTCGGGCCATACCATGCTCAACTTCATGGACGCCTTTTCGGGATACAACCAGATTCGCATGAATCCCGAAGACATCGCCAAAACAACCTTCATTACTCATAGGGCAGTTTACGCCTTCATCATGATGCCTTTCGGACTCATCAACGCTGGAGCCACCTACCAGAAAATGATGAACACAATTTTCAAGAGCTAGTTGGGGAGGAACATGGAATCTTATGTAGACGATATGATCTCCAAGTCACTCACCACCCCAGATCACATAAAAGACCTCAAGGAGTGCTTTGACAACCTAATGAGATACAACATGAAGCTGAACCCGGAGAAATGTGCGTTCGGGGTACCTTCAGGCAAATTCCTGGGATTCTTGGTCAGCAAAAGAGGAATAGAAGCAAACCCAGAGAAGATCACCGCCATCATGGAAATGAAGATACCCCAAACATAGAGGGACATCCAGAAGTTGGCAGGATGCCTAGCAGCCCTGCGAAGATTTATCCCGAAACTGGTGGAGAGATGTCTCCCATTCTTTGAGTTGCTGAAAGGGGCCCGGAACAAGAAGTTAGTGGATTGGACACCAGAATGTCATACAGCTTTTGAGGAAATCAAGAGGCATCTGATGGACCCCCCGGTGCTCTCCAAAGCCAAGCCCGGAGAACCTTTGTCTCTCTACATCGCCGCCGGCCCCAAAGCCGTCTCCTCGGCACTGGTCCGGGAGGAAGGGGAAATGCAGAGCCCCGTCTACTATGTCAGCCAAGTCCTCAAAGATGCCGAGACTCGGTACCCAAACTTGGAAAAGTTTGCCTTGGCCCTTGTGCACTCCAGCAGGAAGCTGAGGTAATACTTCCAAGGCCGAGAGATCAGAGTAGTCACGGACCAGCAGCTCAGGAAGGTCATTCACAAGCCAGATGCCTCTGGAAGATTAGTTAACTGGGCCATTGAACTAAGTCAATTCAACATCAAATTCGTGCCACACACGGCAATAAAGGCTCAGGCCTTAGCCGAATTTGTGATGGAATGCACCTTCCCGGAACGTAATCAACCTTTACCCCAAGAGATATCCCCGGAGAGAACCAACTCGGGGATGGATTCCTGGAAGTTCTATGTCGACGGATCATCCACGGCCGAAAGGTCCGGAGCGGGCCTCATCCTTATTAGCCCGGAGGGCTTTACCATTCAACAGGTAATAACTTTCGCTTTCAAGGCAACGAATAATCAGGCTGAATATGAAGCACTCATTGCCGGGCTCAAGTTGGCAAAATCTCTTGGCATCTCAAGAATGACCATCCACAGTGATTCTCAGATCGTGGTCAAGCAAACCACCGGAGAATGTATCGCGAAAGATCCTGGAAGCCACTCTCAATATCACCATACTTCAAATCAATAGAGAAGAGAACTCCACAGCGGAAGAGCTGTCCAAGCTCGTGCAGAATTCTTCCGACCTCGTTAGTTCAGTATACTTCGAAGAACTCAAAGTACCCAGCACAGAGCGAGCTGAGGTCCTGTGCATCGGGAGCCCAGATAATTGGATGACTTCTTACATAACTTACTTAAGAGATGGGACACTCCCGGAAGACCAGAACAAGGCCAGATATTTGAAGCACAAAGCTGCTCGTTTCTTCCTGGAAGAGGGTCAGCTATACAGAAGAGCCTTTTCCGCACCTACCTTGAAATGTATAGACCCTGAGGAGGCCAATTATTGCCTCCGGGAGGTTCATGAAGGCATCTGCGGAGACCACCTGGCAGCCAAAGCTCTAGCTTACAAAATCATCAGGCAAGGGTACTACTAGCCCACGATACACTCCGACTCCGTCGCTTACGTCCAGAAGTGCCCCTAGTGCCAGAAATTCAGCAATGTTCCCAGACAAAGCCCGAGCCTGCCAGCATCAGTATTATCTCCTATCCCATTTGCTGTATGGGGCATAGATATCATGGGCCCTTTCCCCCGAGCAAAAGGTGACCTCCGCTACATCCTGGTAGCCATTGATTACATGACAAAGTGGGAAGAAGCTAAAGCCATGAGGACAATCAACCAACAGGATTGTATCAAGTTCATGGACGCGATCGTCATGAGGTTCGGGATCCCTGTAGTCCTCATCTCCGACAATGGCCCACAGTTCGTCGGGTCTGAATTTGAAGCATATCTGAAAGAGCTCGGAATCAAACACAAAAGAGCATCGGTTGCACACCCTCAGGGAAATGGACAGGTCGAAGTAACCAACAGAACCATACTTCGGGGCCTGGAAAAGAGACTAGAAGAAACCAAGAAAAATTAGCCTGACGAGCTTCCAAAAGTCTTGTGGTCCTACAGATTAACCCCCAGAGCGGGAACGAATGAGACCCCCTTCAAGCTTGCATACGGTACCGAAGCCCGCATTCCAATCGAAACCGGGTCCCCTTCCCACAGGGTCGTCAATTTTGACGAGATCTCAAACATTGAAGGGCTTAGGACCAACCTGGAACTCCTAGATGAGATAAGAGATGAAGCAGTAAGAAAGATGGAAGGCTACAAAGAAAAGACAAGACTTTACTTTGGGAAGAAGGCCAAAATCAGAGAATATGAAGAAGGAGACCTGGTACTCCGACACACCGAGGCCTCGGACCCAGCTAATCAGGGAAAGCTCCAGCCCAACTGGGAAGGCCCCTACAGGGTTAAAGAAGTACTCCGGCCAGGAACTTACAAGTTAAGCTACCTCGGGGGACCGAAGTCCCAAACACTTGGCACGGAGCTCGCCTAAGGAAATTCTACCAGAAAAGGTAGGTCACACATTCCGGCATCTCCTCCACTTTTAGGTTATAGCAGCTTGATGTAATTTTCAACGTTTCCCCAGAATGTACTTTTGTTCTAATGATTTAAATGAAAAAACCGATTTGGAGCACCCCATAGCCCAAAATCATTCTACTATCATTCGATCACTGTCACTATAGTACTTAGAAAATTTTATTCAGTTAAAATTTTAAACAAAACCCCTTCCCGGGGACCATTACACAACCCATGTGTACTCAAAAAAATTTATTCAGTTAAAATTTTATACAAAACCCCTTCCCGAGGACCATTACACAACCAATGTGTACTCAGAAAATTTTATTCAGTTAAAATTTTAAACAAAACCCCTTCCCGGGGACCATTACACAACCCATGTGTACTCAGAAAATTTTATTCAGTTAAAATTTTAAACAAAACCCCTTCCCGGGGACCATTACACAACCCATGTGTATTCAGAAAATTTTATTCAGTTAAAATTTTAAACAAAACCCCTTCCCGGGGACCATTACACAACCCATGTGTACTCAGAAAATTTTATTCAGTTAAAATTTTAAATAAAACCCCTTCCGGAGACCATTACACAACCCATGTGTACTTAGAAAATTTTATTCAGTTAAAATTTTAAACAAAACCCCTTCACGGAGACCATTACACAACCCATGTGTACTTAGAAAATTTTATTCAATTAAAATTTTAAACAAAACCCCTTCCCGAGGACCATTACACAACCCATGTGTACTTAGAAAATTTTATTCAGTTAAAATTTTAAACAAAACCCCTTCCCAGGGACCATTACACAACCCATGTGTACTTAGAAAATTTTATTCAGTTAAAATTTTAAACAAAACCCCTTCCCGGGGATCATTACACAACCCATGTGTACTTAGAAAATTTTATTCAATTAAAATTTTAAACCCCTCCCCGGGGACCATTACACAACCCATGTATACTTAGAAAATTTTATTCAGTTAAAATTTTAAACTAAACCCTCTCACGGGGATTACAACGCGAACCACGTGTACTTAGAAAGATTTTGAGAAAAGGAAACAAAACCAAATACGAATGAGAAATATATTTACATACGTTCCCGAGGCAAACCAAGCCCCGGAGCAAATCCAAATAAAGTCTTACAAAAACAAGTTAAGGGAAATCTAAAAGCCACAAAGGCCAAGTCGGAAGCAAATTACAAAAATAAAATTACAAGGCACTAAGCCCGGGTCTTCATTCTTCAATCTTCGGGAGGAGGAGGGGTCTTCTCGCGGCCATCTTCGGGAGGCGGAGGCGGCTGAGTCCCGGAAGTGCCTGCCTCAGCTGCTCGGGCTTCCTCACGGCGGAGCTCTTCAGCAAGATATAGCTCTATGAATCCGTCCATGTCGCCGCCCGGATTCTCAGCAAGATAGGCAGAAGCAACGTCCCAGCAGATATTGACCTTCTCAAAGATCTTGTTGTTAAGCTCCTCGTAGTAAGCAGGAGTACCCCGGAAGGACTCCAGCACCTCCTCTGCCGGGGGCCTAGCAGCAAGCTCCTTCTTCAGGTTCTCCACCTTCGCCCAGAGGGATCCCACCAACTGCTCCGCAGCCTCCCGAGACTTCACCGCCTCAGCCACGGCTTGTTTATGCTCCCGGGATTCATTCTCCTTCACCTCCCGATACTTGGCGTAGTTCTCCTTCTCCTTACTTAGCTCTTTCAGCGTAGCCTTGGTCTTGGTCTCCCTTATGCGGAAGTTATGGAGAATAGTAGAGCATCCGCTGATCCGAGCATTGGCCTGAAAACAAAACGGCTAAGTACTAACACAAGGACAGAAAAGAAAATGGTAAGGGAACGACCTTACCTCCGAAACGTCCCGGACTAGATGATCGAGGAAGGTATCCAGATCCTCCGTGGCATAGCAGTCAAAGTCAGCAGGGGTAGCATAATTATCAAACATTTCATTCCGGCGATCATCCAAGGTCATCCGAGCTAGGAGGTTCTTCAGCGCATCCTCCTCCACCAACTTTTGGCTCTCTTCTTCTGAAGGACCCGATCCCTAAACCCTTCTACGTTGTGGGATTTTGGACCCACCAGCAACCTCTGTCACAGCCTTCCTCTTCCGCGGATTCAAAGACCCGACCTCCACCTCCTCCAGCTCAACCACCTCAACCTCCTCAGGCTCCGGGACAACATGCGGGGTAATCACAGGAGCACTCTGCCTCACATTGTTACCCGAGGAACCAGCATCCCGGGTCTGCGAACCGCTACCTGCACCAGCTACCCTCTTCCCCGAGTCCAGCTGCACGGCACCACCAATCTTCTTGAACCTCCCAACCAAATCCTTAAATTGCTGCGATATAGCGTAATGGAAGGGGTTCAGGAGGGGAAGACCTGCACAAGGAACAACAGTCATTCAAATGAACAAGACAAAGATATACAACAGGAAAAATACAAGGGAAAAACTACTAAGGCAAAACACTTACAGCCAACATTATACAATGTTTGATTATCTAAAAAGGTGTCCCGGGTCCACTGGGCACCAAGAGCAACCACAAAGTCGTACATCTTCGTCAAGGCATCTCCACCAAGCCTCTCGGATGGGAACCTGCTATTTTTCAAAGTAGTTTTGTACAAAGGCATAAACTCCAGGTCCCACCCCCGGACGAAGATGAACTCCTGGTGCCATCCCCGGAGCGAGTTCAACATGAAGACTGGAGCCTTTTTGGCATCAGAAGGGAGCCCACAACCATCTATATTAAAGGTAAACTCAAAAAGAGGAGGCAAGGTGGACTTTTTGATTTTAAAAAGATAGTAAAAAAGCTTAAAAGTTGGAAGGTACTTCTTCACATGGCAACATGCCAGAAACCAGGAAACCCACTTAATAGAGTTCGAAGCTAGCTGGGTGAAGGGTATCCCGTAGACGTCACGGCACAGGGACTTGGTAAAATGATGGAGATTAGGTCTCATACTATGCAGATGCTCTAAGGGAATTCCTACCCAACCACCAGCAGGACGGTGATAAACTCTCTCGTGAGGCTCGGGCCACCTCCACTCCATATCATCCCCGAAGTGAAATACAGCCTTCACCAGATCATCTATCTGCTGGAAGGTGTACTCGGAGAGGTCGGGATGACGGGGGGCAGGAACATATCTTGTCCCGGGGGCATTATAAAAAAGTTGATCCATGCGGGCCCCATCATAAGGTTCTAAGCCCCCGGGCCTATAAGCAGTGGTAAGGTCCCTAAAGTAATAATCATGGGGAGGGTTGTTCTCATGAGTCCGAACGAAATAATGGTCAATGTCTATCCAAGACCCGTCTCTCCTACCCAAAGTCTGCCCAGGGTTTAACAGGAAGGTAGGCAGCTCCTCAACTATGGCTTGACGATGGGGAGGCATATTTTCTAGTTCCGGCGAAGAGTCACTGGAAGAGTATTCGGGAAATCCAAAGTGGGGACGGTCAGGTCTATGCTTCAGGTTAGCTAATTGTTTCTTTCTACCCCTCCTAACCATATAACCCCGGAGTCTATGCCATTTCGGGGAGGAAAAGAAAAGAAAGAAACACAAAAGCTACTCATAAATAGTTAACTTCAAAATCAATATACCAAATCATATCAAACAAACCTATATATACATATATAAGCCTATATCGCATGTTATGAACAGTCATGAAAGTAAAAATCAAGCCCAGTTTTACACAGATTAAAACCCTCATTTGCACACATATGCATACCAAAACACAAACCCGGATTCTCTACAAACACCGACTTTTTCTTCGCAAAATAAAAACTATAAATCTAAACAGCAAACAACCTATTTTGATTCGCCAAAACTCGACACAACAGAGATAAATAAATCCAAATACTTGAGTATACATGCATTCCAAAAAAAAAAACCAAACTACAGTTACTCACTAAGCAATCACGAAGAAACAAGAAGAAGTATGATGGTAAGTTCAAGAACTTACAAGAAAGCAGGAGAATAAATCGGCTTCAAAAAGCGAAGAGACTCCCAATTCGACTTGGAGAAAAATGGCTGAAAGATGTATTCGCAGTTGCGTAAAGGAAAAAGAAATGAGAAAGAGAGGGTATTTATAGGCACAGAAGGAGTTTTAACCCCTTCAACTGCCCCGCAATCCGGTCTGTTAATCGAGAACACGTGGCGCAATCTTGAGCGTCCAGAAAATAACCGCTGCAGTTAATGATTACACATCTGTAATTATTTAACAGGCGCGACTTTTGAGGCAAAAAAGGGGGGAAAACTGCAACGTTTCGTGCATACACATATACTTACACATATATTTGTATAAAAAGCTCAACCGCCACCTGACACTCCGGGAAAAGCGCTAAAACATTAACCACCTGTCACATCTGCACCAAGGCCTACCCAAACACAACCCCAGGGACTTGTACCCAACAACACCCCGGGGTTAGGGGCCACAAGTCAAAAGAAAAATGACAAAAAATTTTCAAGTGCCAAGAACCAAAAGGCCTACCCAAACACAACCCCGGGGACTTGTACCCAACAACACCCCGGGGTTAGGGGCCATAAATCAAAGAAAAATGACAAAAAAAATTTCCAAGTGCCAAGAATTAAAAGGCCTACCCAAACACAACCACGGGGACTTGTACCCAGCAACACCCCGGGGTCATGAGACAAGTCAAAGAAGTGAATTTTTTTCCTGCTCCCCCATCCGGGAAAACCCGTATAAGGGAGTGGGAGGCAAATGATGGGCTAGAAATAATCAGGCCCGGATAGAAGAACAGGGGCCCAAAAGAGATGCCACCCCAGGCCCAAGCCGAAGTGGTCCCCGGTGCCACGTGGCACAGGATAAAAGAGTCAAATGTCTCATGTTACCCAAAATGGAACAATTGCATCCTAGCCATTCATGGGTAATCATCCCAAGACAGCTCTGATGGAGAAAGGACACCTGACCACACAGCTCATCTGGACCGTCCAACCTGTCACCAACCAAGAATGATCAAAGGCCAGGATGAAGAGGTACAAACCCCAAAAACTCTAAATCTTGGGACCTATAAAAGGCCCCAAAAAGAGGGTTTTAGGGGTTGAAAAACATTTGACTGCTATACACACATACACATACCCTCACATATTTTTGAATAACTCCTTCTTCCCTCTTCTTCTTCTTCTTCTTCTTCTTCAAGAAAGCCCATTTCTTATTCTCACACCGGAGTTGCCGCGGGATACAACCCCCCCTCCGGTTCTGTTTTGCAGAGATCCCTACCTAGCAGGTTAACCGCACCCAAACCGCTGCGGAGGCCGGGTCCCGGCACGTGAGAGAAAGGAGAAGACCTGGGAAGAAACTGAGTTATCACTCCGTATAATGGTGCATTCCCGTAAACTGTATATGTACCTTATATACAGTACAAAGATAAAGTTGAAATGTACTTCTCAATATGGTTCATAAAGAATCTGATGGTGTCAACATCATCACTTACATTTATCTTGAATCTGATGGGATCAGTATCATCATTTATGTTGATCTTGAGCAGGTGAGACTTCAGGATCCTGGACTTGCTCTTCCTGAAACCTATCTTTCTGGAGCTCCTCCGTGACGACACTGCACACCACATTATTCTTACCATTATCGTATGTGAATTCATACCCTAAAAATAGACATCTTGCAAGCTACACAAATTCATAACTTGGTCTGAAATTCTTCAGTAATTTGTTATAAAACTCTATCCCGATTCCCTTTTCCTTCAGCATCAAACAATATGTCATGAAAATCCCTATACAAACTCAGGGCTCAATTACGTCTTCGAGCCACTTTAGTTTTATGTTATTTTTTTAAAAATATCTTAAAGGAACCCGTAAAATTCGATTGAACTTACTTAATTATAATCATCAAAAGTTCTAATTTCAAATTTTACATATAGCTGTCGAATAAGAAATGAGTCATCAAACGCCATCCTCTGTTAGATTTAAAATTTAGATAACTAATTGGAAGGATTTAGAATTAAACCCTACTACCCACCCTATTTAATTTAAGTAATCATTTGTTTGTTGATTTGTATGTTCAGTTATATTATTGAGTAAGAATTTCAAAGAAATCTCTTTTTCATCTGAATTTAGATGAGATTCTTACGTAGAAAGTAACGACCCGATTCTTCCATAATTAGGAAAATATTATATGTACAAACTTAAGTTTCAAAATAATAATAAAATGACACCTGTCAAATTTTTATTGATTAAATATAAACTAGTTTTATAACCTGTGTTCCGTAAATTAAATTTTATGTTTTAATTATAATTGTTAACGCTATATTTATGTTGTTGTCTAATGGATAAATGATGTATTTATTTGTGTATATGACCATGAGTATTTGTGGTTGCACTGTTATTGCGAGTATTTGTTTTAAGTGCAATTATTGACAGTATATATATGTCGTTGCCCGGTGTATAGAGGACGTATTTGTTTGTGTATATGTATTTTTGGGGTGGGGTGATATTTGGGTTGAACATGTTCTTGGAAATTTGACATTAAGTCCAAACAATAATGATCGAAAGTGGTATTTCTTTTTATCCACTATTAATGGCGATCTATGTGGGTTGTTGTAAAAATGTTTGTGGTATTTCTTATTGTCCACTGTTAAGGGTGATTCATGGGGGTTGCTATAAAAATGTTTGTGATTGATTAAGATATTGCAGAATATATTAGTTTGTCTGCTTATAGTTTTATTTTTTTTTGTTATTTGAATATTTATTCTTGACCTTAATAACTTTTCACATCCCTCATTCAATATTAACAAATATATAGTTCTAAACATGCTAGGCTCCTTCTAATTTCATTTGATACAAAACATTACTAGGATTATTTGTTTCAATCGCTACCATTTTTCAAGTTGTGACGTGTAAGGCCGCAACTAAATACCAATATAAATCAACATGATCACATGTTTAATGAAGGCTATAAGAAAAAAATTATGTGTGTCTATGTCCATTTTTAACCATACATTTCAAAGAAAAAACACTTGAGAAATAAAATGGTATATAACTCACTCAGGACGATAGAGAAAATAATAACAATATATCTTGTAGGTTCATTACTAATGCATGAGTATTCTCTAAATATGTCTAAAATATTGATGTGTTCATAATTATGTTATTTGTTTGTACGTTAGAAATGTGTCGTGTATTTGCTGTTTTAAAAATGTGATTGATAAGTTATATAAAACTTAGTGTCAATACAAGTATGTATTGTACTCATATAGATGAAAGTTCCTTAATCTTTGTATGAATATGAATTTATTTCTACCATCAAAATATAATAGTTAAAGCGTGACAATAATATATATATATATATATATATAATTTATCTAATTAGAGGTATAAATAGTTCAATGCACATATGTATGTTAATATTAAGAATTTTAAATTTCACTGAAACATCACTTAATTTGAATTAGATTTGTGTTTGATATGTTTCTCACGTATAATTATTGGATGATATATTATTATGATTATTATTATTATTATTATTATTATTATTATTATTATTGTTGTTGTTGTTGTTGGTGACAAAATATATGTATATATAGAACTATTATTCAAACATAAATCAGAATTAAAATAAGTATTTTTTGATATTTCAGTGAGATTTAAAATATATAAATATTAATGATGCGTTAATTGATAGAATAAGTGTGAAATAAATTTTATTAAATTATGCACAAACATGAAAATATGTATAATTCATTGATTTTTTGAGATTATTTTATGTGTGTTTGTACTATTAATGCGGTGATAATTATTGTGTGTGTCAAAAATATTATTTATGAGTAAAAATTTGTAGCTCGGTCAAGTATTCGCTCTTCACCCCCAGTTCAAATTAGTACATATGCATATGTGTATGTGTGTATATGTATGTATATATGCATGTATGAATATGTATCCATGTATATATTAATCATACAAAATTAATAGATTTTAACTAATGATGATTTAATTAAATAAATTTTTTATTTACATTAATGTATATATAAAGTACATAATAATGAAGCATATTAATGATTGTTAGGTCCCAATATGTTTGTAGAAGGGGGTTGAATACAAACTATACCGTTTAATCGAATAAAATGCGGAATAAAAATTGAAACAAAATTCAAGTTAAATAAAACTTTTATTAAACTTGAAATGTGTTACAACAACGGTATCTGTTACAAGGAATTAATCTCAAATTAATTATCACAAATTTAGAATAAATTCGACATGAACTTTTTCTATTTTTGCAATAATTAGAATCAAATGCTAAAAGCGATTTGAGATTAAGTTCTAGGGATTTTGATCCGCTAGATAGTTACACATGAACAACAAAAGAATTTTTAGTGGATTGGATTTAACAATAACTGCTAGAAATAAATGCTCTGAGAATTTTACAATAATTTCTCTGCTTCTGTTTGTTTTGTGTTCTTCAGTGGTTGGCTGTGTATTCAATTGTGTTGTTAAAATAATCTGCTTCTGTTTGTTTTAAGTAAACAGATCACTCGAATTGAATCAGCATGACATTCGGCAAGACAATCCAAAATGAACTAGCAAGACAATCCAAAATGAACTAGCAAGACAATCCTTTGAACTGGTAGAACTTTCGGTAGGATAATTACTTGACTTGGAAAGACTATCGGTAGGACAATAGAATGACTTGGTAGAACTATCCAGAAAGACTTGGTAGGACTTTCGGTATGACAATCCAATTGTCATACCAGTTCAAATCTGTTTTGCTGATTTTCTTTTTGAATATAAATCCAAAATCATTTCTGAAAAATGCATAATATTAATTCAGAATTAATTAACCAATTAATTCAATTAATCAATAAATTAATCTTTGCAGATTTAATTTATTTTCTTAATTAAATTAAATGACTTAATTAATTAATAGAGAATTAATACTACTCTTGAACAACAACCACTCTTCTGACAATCTTCTCAAAATCACTGAATCCATTTCACCACTTGAATGTTGACACTCGATGTACTGTCTGGTTCATGAATGACTAACTTCTGTGATGTTTCTCCAAGTCTTGATTTTCTTCAGATTAAATTCCTGTAATTAATTGATACCCTGACGAGATCTCTGTCACTTGGTTAAATCTACAATCTTGATTTATATCACTGAGGCTTGATCAATTACTTGAGCTTCTTCCAGTGAATCTTCAAGTCTGTAGATGAACAATGTTTCTTAACCCTTTGACATATGTTACTTTGTGAGATCTCTCTGACGATAGATCCACTATTTACTTATTACATTCTTATTTGAGTTGAGTTAAATCCTCGAATAAACAAATAGGCTTAACATATGCCTTTCAATCTCCCCCTATTTGCTTGTTAGACAATAACAACAAATACCTAGAGGATAACTCAACTAACAAATAAGAAAAAGATATAAACAGTAATGCAAAGTAAATAGCAGAAAAGTTCTGGATTATATTTAACAATTTCCAGATTCCAAACGAAATTTACAAGTGAATACAAGATAGATGTTCCTCTAGCCTGAACATGTAACTACATTAGTCTATCTTGATTCATAAAGCTCTAATCATATTACATTGTGTTTTGAGCTAATTGAATTCAGTTGTCCTCTCTTCTAACTTCACCTTCTTCTAAATCTTGAAGCAGCTCCTTATCAAAGACACGATCCTTTTCTGAAGTGAAGCTTGCTGGTCTGACTGGTTGAACTCCAACTGTCTTCAGCTTATTCTTGAACTGATTGTACCTTTTAATATTCTTTTCACAATAAGCCTGAATTAAATCAGCAGCTTGAGTCTTCAACATGGATGAGTATCCAGCAGTTCTTAAATGATGTTCCATCCAGACCAGATGCTTAGCTGAGTAGTCTTTAAGAGATTGTGTATCTAGATGACAGATTTGAAGACAATCAGACTTAAAGAATCTCACCTGATGAGGATTGTTGACCACTTGAGGACTAGCCCTGCTGGCAAACTCTTTAAGCCTTTCTCGAAGAACTTCATTCAATTCTGAGCTTCTTTTTACTTTGTTGAGAAGAACCCAAATCTCTGACAAAGAACGATTCTCAAACAGATGAAGTGACACCTTGAAAGATCCTTCACTCTGACAATATACAAAAATGCTCATCTCATTTAGGGATCTGTCAAAAGCAGCTGTGATCCTTGAGACTTCAGTCTTTATAGCATTCATGTACATGTCATTGTTAGGATTTGAGATTTCCAGCTTGTCAAGAAGATGTAGGAACTGCCTATCATTGTTAGTGCTCAGCTGAGGCATATCAAGTACTTTCCTAGCCTCATCCCATTTTTCACCAATCTTCAATCTTACATCTCTTCTCCTTTCTTTGACTTTAATGTCATGAAGACATTGCTTTTCAAGAGTTTCTGTTCGTTCAATGCTTTTTCTCATGTCAATGATCTGGGATACCTTTTTGAGTTCAGCTTCTTTTCTTTTCAAGTCTGATTGCTGTTGCTGAAACACTTTCTCAAAGATAGGATCCACTGTAGCTTCCTCTTCCGATTCTCCAAAATCATTTTCCTCTTCAGCTTCATATAAACCATCTTTATCTTCCAAGACTGGTTCAGTGGGAATGTCAAAAATATCAAAGTCATCATGTTCTCCACTGTAGTAGACATCATCAGCCTTTCCTTTGTCTCCAGCAGAGGTATCTTTTTCTTTTCCCTTTCCACTACTCCCTTTCTTCTCCCCTTTAGTTGAGGGATCCTCTACTGACTTTCCTTTAGAACCTCCAGGACCTCCATCACCTCTAGAGCCTGAGCCTCCACCAGACGGCCCTTCAAAGTAAGTTCTTTGTTCTTCATTAGGGCAGTGAGAATTCTTGATCATGAAATACAAATGTTTCATCCCTTCATTGAGATGTTCCATGCCCGTTTCTATCTTTAGAAATCTGGAGGAGTCCAGTGAATGATTCATTTCAACCAGGTCTTCTAGAGAAGTCATTCTTGTATGTAGAGAGCAGAAGTTAGAAATGTCATCAGCTGATAAAGTTGGAGTTTCCTGAATGGAATTGAGCTTTGGTATGACAGTGGTCTTGAGATCTGAGATATCATTCATGATGAGTGTCAGCTGATTGTTTACAGAGGTGGAAGAAGAAGACCGTTCAACCACTTGTGCTTTGAATGATTTAGCTTCAGCTTGGCTTTTAGCAAGTTCTTATTTTAAAGCAGCAATTTGAGCTAACAGGTTTTCAGTGTCTGTGTCTGTGTGTGCTCTCACCTGAATTTCACTCGTGTTTGGTTCACTCACCTCACGTGCTTGTGTTTCTCTCAATATAATTGCTCGTGAGGAGTCTTGATGTTGCTGTTCTTCTGTACCTGCAATTAAAATCACCCTAGCCTCTTCAAGAGAGGTCAGTGGTGGTGCAATGGGAATTCGCGAGTCCCGATCCTCAGTCAAACCTATCATTTCATGTGAAATAGATGTCTGAATTGCTTCAGGGATAGATTGACCGAGTTGCCCTCCACTTTCTCCAGATAAATCTGCGAGTGGAGAATCCCGTGAGGGAGCCAGAGGTGTTGGATCTGGGAGGGGAGAAAATGACTCTATTAAAGGTGGCTGAGAGTCAGATTTTCCCTCAGAAGCATGTGACTGCTCTTCTGCCGTAACTATGACAGGCACTGTAACCGACTCTATGTGCAATCCTCGCTCTGTGTCCTGAGTAACATCTGTGGGTATGTATGGTTCCATTGTGAGTAATGGAATTGTGCTTGACTCAGCACAGGATGTCATGGCCCTATGGCGAATTTCAATAGATTCATCCTGTTGAGAGGATGTTTCTAGTAACTGTTCAGTGGCCATTTCAAAGTCCATGTCCTGTTGGGAGGACAAGGATGGGCTTTCAGATGCCTCAGTAAATGTTCTTCTTTTCTTCGGAGGAGGCAGAGCTGAGGGTTCATTCACATCCACCAATACACTACTTCCTATTAACCTTCTGGGTAACATTTTAGACAGTGGGGGAGAGGTTGAGATAGGTTGGAGGAGCCTGGGTGGCTTGAACCACTGGAGGTTGAGCTTGCTGTTCATGACCGGGAAGATTGAAAATAGGTAAGGGAATATAAGTGGCCATGAAAACAGATACAAGTACTGGAACTTGCATGAATTTGAAGGTTGTATCTTGGCGGGTGTAAATCTTTTTGCTTACAGGAGGGGGTTCGGTTACTGCGTTGTTAGGAAAAAGGGCTTTGTGCTCAGGTGTGAGAAGATGATCTACTATAAGCATGAGAAAACGAGCATAGTAACACGAGACCCTACGATTTGTAGAATGATCACGTAAAGCAGTAGTGAGATGTCTCAAGAGAATGGGTAAAAGTAGTTTGCCAAAATTGATCCTTTGATTGAAAACAATCGCAAGACCAATATACTGCAGAGTGGAAGTGATGTTGTGAAAGTTGGATTTAGTGCAGTTGGCAAACACTTTAGAAAGAGTATCGAAGAAAATGTCCCATTCAGACACCAAATTGGATTTTGAAAGTTTGGTTAAATTGATCACCCCCTGATAGTGAATAGCATGGAAAAAGTTTGAAATATCATTTTCAGAGGGCAAATTACAGAAATTGTCCATAGGAAAATTTAAAGCTCGATTGACGACTGTTTCATCAACCACATACTGTGTGTTTGCCACGGTGAATGAAAAAGATTTAAAATCATCGGCCACAGTAGAGGTTGTGCAAATCAGTCTTAGCAGATCAAAATTTAAAATCACATTTGATTTAATAGTAGAGCTAACAATCGAATAGTCATTTAAAAATCTAATCCACGGCTTAAATTTTTCTACATCACATTTATCCGGATTAAAATAACCAACCTGATTATGCGCGACAATTTGGAAATTGAGAGCCATTAAAAATATAATAAAACACACACTTTCAGAATTTTAAGAATGATATTAAGAAAATTCGAATTAAAAAAAAATTAAAAAAAATTAATAATTCGAATTAAGTCAATTATATTCGAAAAACTTAGAAAGTAATGTATCTCGTTAAAATTCTTAACTCGCAATAACAAATCTGAAAAACCGCACAAGACACAAAATAATAATAAATAACACAAGAAAAACACATAAAACAAAATAAAAGTTAATACCCAATTATAAATAAGCACACACGGATTTAAAGAACGAGAAAAAGGATTCGAAAACGAAAAAAAGTTTTAAAAAAAAAATTTGGC
Organism: Apium graveolens; assembly: GCF_009905375.1. Classification (NCBI taxonomy): domain Eukaryota; kingdom Viridiplantae; phylum Streptophyta; class Magnoliopsida; order Apiales; family Apiaceae; genus Apium; species Apium graveolens. The sequence goes on from NC_133651.1 coordinate 292,317,683, forward strand.
AGCACTTCCTCACTGTATGACAATTACTTGACTTAGAAAGACTATCGGTAGGACAATAGAATGACTTGGTAGAACTATCCAGAAAGACTTGGTAGGACTTTCGGTATGACAATCCAATTGTCATACCAGTTCAAATCTGTTTTGCTGATTTTCTTTTTGAATATAAATCCAAAATCATTTCTGAAAAATGCATAATATTAATTCAGAATTAATTAACCAATTAATTCAATTAATCAATAAATTAATATTTGCAGATTTAATTTATTTTCTTAATTAAATTAAATGACTTAATTAATTAATAGAGAATTAATACTACTCTTGAACAACAACCACTCTTCTGACAATCTTCTGAAAATCACTGAATCCATTTCACCACTTGAATGTTGACACTCGATGTACTGTCTGGTTCATGAATGACTAACTTCTGTGATGTTTCTCCAAGTCTTGATTTTCTTCAGATTAAATTCCTGTAATTAATAGATACCCTGACGAGATCTCTGTCACTTGGTTAAATCTACAATCTTGATTTATATCACTGAGGCTTGATCAATTACTTGAGCTTCTTCCAGTGAATCTTCAAGTCTGTAGATGAACAATGTTTCTTAACCCTTTGACATATGTTACTTTGTGAGATCTCTCTGACGATAGATCCACTATTTACTTATTACATTCTTATTTGAGTTGAGTTAAATCCTCGAATAAACAAATAGGCTTAACATATGCGTTTCAATGATACATCAATTAATATATATTAATTGTGAGCAAATGAGTATTATGTAGATATTAATAGCGAACTAATAAATATTAATTGTGGGAATAAATATAAAATAAATATTATATAGATATTAAATAGGGGCATAATAGTGCTAAACAAACCCCTTGTTGTATTATATATATAATAGATGATCCTCATTGCATTCACACTAATAGCAATAATAAAATATATCATGCCGCCATGACACTTTATAAAAATTTTATATAATTTATTTTTCCCTCTAACATTACTTGCTTACTTAATAAAGAAAAATAAGATACTCCTAGAAAAGAAAAGAAAAACAAAATTGTCAACAAGTTTAAAGTTTTAGCTACTAAAATGCACATTTTTAATATCAATAAATATAACGAATTAGTTTATACAAAACATTATACATCAACTCGAACATGATTCATGGGTTTCTTTTGAAGTATTTTACTAAATGTATATGTCTACACCAAACACTACAAGAAAAAAGATGGTAGGAAATGGCCTACTTCTGTTAGGAAAAGGGGTCAATTCCTACCAAACGGCTTGGTGGAATTTTTTCTAGTCGGAATTGATCTTTGATAGGAATTGATGTTTGTATTTCAATTGGCTCCCACTCGCCAAGTGTCTGTCCATGTGGCCTGCCACATGATCTGCCATGTCCCCTACCACATCACTAAAATATGGACCTCGGCTGATGAGTTGGTTTGTAGGGCCCAGATATGTGGCATGCCATGTGGCAGGTCTGTTGACGAAGTCAAGCCCTTTTCCAATCAGAATTGATTGGTTTTGTGTCATTGTTTCCTACCAGTATTGGTTGATTTTGATTGATAAAGCATTTTCTACCAACCATTTTCTACCATATTTTTCGGTTTATACACGAACCAATACTTACCATTTTGGGTTTGTAATGGTCATTGTGGTATATTATATTTGGTAGGATTTTATTATTTATTTGAAAAAAAATCATTTATTTTTTGTCATTGCCGATTATAAACAAATGTACGATAAAAAACTACAAGAAAAAGTCAACCAAGCATTACATTTTCAAACAAGTAACCAAAATACAAATTCATAATCAATGAGACCAAAATAGAATTCACTACATGATCAATTTATAATTCAAACAATTGCATCATTTCTGAACATAGTTACCGGACACTAGAATTAACCAAACATCCACAACAAAAAATAAAAGCAAAGTTTCCGAAAACTATGTCCCTACTTTAGAAATTCACCATGATCCTAATAATGCTTACAAGAGCATAATCCCGATAGCATCCACAAGAAACCACAATCCAAGTCTAACCAAAAGTATTTTAACCAAAAGCATTTAAGTCTAACTAACGACAAACTTAATAAAACAAAGAGTGTTTCAGTGGAGCAAGGTTTAGTCATCCTCATGATGGGAGCCTTCAGAACTGCTTTCTTCATTTTTGCCTTCAGATGTGCCTTCTTCCGAGGGGTCTATATTACCATTCTGACCTTCCCCATCAGCCTCAACATCACTTTCATCGTTAAAAATATCTGTCACATCAGTCTCCTCATCAGAACTATCAAAGACCTGCAGTACACAATAGAAACAGATGCAAATACTTACAAGAGTAAAAATGTGATTCTAATTAATTCATGAAAACCTCATATTGAAACAATATTCAAAGTTTGAGTACCATTTGAATGATCAAAATATGGCAGCCAACTTGTAATGACTATATAATTCACACTCTATTTTTAATTGATCTTTCATTAGTTAGTTTATCAGATTTCTCATTAAGGTTATTAAATATTATAAGATACTATGCACTCCTATAACATATGCATCTGACCAAATCCAAGCTAATACAAAATGTGTCAAAAATGTAGTTCATCGAAGGATCCGTTTATCAACTATCTTTTAAGTAATGTTATTTTCTCAGATCATATGCACCAACAGAGTCACTGAATGATATTTGGAATTTAAAATTAATAGTGGAATAATAATTGTATTTACATAATTTCTTACATAGTACGCGAGAAACTGACACATCCAAAGTCAAATTGTGACCCTAAGATTTAATGTGCATATGACCTCAGATTCAAACATAAAAAATAAGAATATAACAAAGGACCACACAGACACATAAAAACCTCAAAATAAAATATAAAAAATCAGGCTTCAAGCATAGAATAAAAGTAACAGTGGTTGAGATTCACGACTTATGAAAAATAAAGCAATTGAAATAAAATTACCTCTTTTTCCTTCTCATGATACCTCTTGAATATATCTTCTACAAGCTCTTTCACGAGATGAAGCACTTTATTTGAAATAAACTGGGTGAATTCAGTCCGATTTTCAGGATCGTTAAGATAAAGGGCAGCTCGAGGAAGATTTTCAACTTCTTCTTTATTAAGTTATCGCTGATAGGTAGAGGGATTGGTTTTCAGGATCTCAAGAACTCCACCGACCACGGTTGTGAATAACTTGGTCGGGACACCTCTATTCCGAGCAACACCTACAGTTGAAGTTTCAGCCCTATTCTCCGCTTCTTCATCTTACTGGACTGAAAAAGCTTTAATCAATTGACAAGCGTAAGTTCTCGGAAAACTCACAAGCCTGTTATTCTTAGGCTTTTCGCCAGCGGGTACTGTGTCCATCAACTTCTTCTTTTTCTTTTTATTCCACTCTTTCAACTTCTTCATCTTCTTGTAATTTTTCATCTTCTTCCTCTTCTTCTTCTTCAACATTTTGAGTTTGATCAATTCGAATGGGATCATATTGTGCGTAAATCAACAAAAAAGGACGATGATGGCGCATTTGATACATCCTCTTGAAAGGCCTCTTCATTTGGTGCATTAGTAGTTTCATCAATATGACGATTTTTACAATTCACAACGGTTTACAAAATGCTCCGATAATTTAATATACTAGGAGTATAGTATACTTGAATTGCTTGACCAGCCAAGATAAATACTTTATTCGACTTTAACCTTGATTTCACATCAATAGTCACAACACGATTTTTGCTAACCCGGACACCATTTCCAACACTATCAAACCCATGACATCTAAACAAATAAATAAAATTCCTCCTCTATAGATAAGTTTAATAATTTCTTCTATTTGACCATAGTATTTAACAAGAACATCATTGTGAAAAGTGCTTTTCACAAAAAACCCCATAAACATGGAACTTATATCCATTAACCAAACAACCTTGAAAAGAGAAAACACTGCATACTGGTCCATCAGTTAAATGTTTGAAAAGGTCATAGTATATACCATTTTCAACCTATACACAATAAATATATGTATTCTATTAGATTTTTTTATATTAAGTGTACTCTATAATGTGCGAATTAGTGAAAGTACCTTTACTCTAAACTAAGACTTAAATTCGGATTTTTGAAGTGACTCTAATCTTTCATTTGATATATGTGGATCATTCGCACATATTTGGGCATCAAATTCCCTGAAACATAAGAGTAATTAGTAAATTATATATGACGCTATACATATAATAAATTAGCATTTAATTATAAAAGACACGGGTAGTAAATTATCGAATGTACGGTTGAACTTCCGTCATGTTTAGTAGCACATAATATTCCGCAATCATCAAATCACTTTATTTAAATACCCAACAACATGCTTTCCAATAGTTTAAATGGGATATCTAAAAACTTCTAAAATATTTTCTTCTTGTACTTCAACCACAACTTCATTACAACGTACGATGTTATGAACCGTGTTTATGGAAGAACGAAAATAAAATGAAAAAAAATTGATCATTTCCTCCTCAACATATCTCTCCGCAATTAAACCTTCCACTCGTGCTCTGTTTCCGACCTTATCATTCATATGCTTCAACAATCGCTCAGAAGGGTATATCCAACGATAGTAAACCGGTCTGCCGAGTCTACAATCTTCAATCAAGTGTACAAGTAAGTGTTCCATAATGTCAAACAAAGCCGGCGGAAAGACGGTTTTGAGAACACACATTGTCCTCACTACATATTTTTTCAAATTAATTAAATCTTCATGTAGTTAAACGGATGAGCAAATATCAAGAAAAATATTTGAGAGAGCGGTGAAAGCTTCCATAATATAAGATGTAAAAATTCACGAAAAGCAATAGGCTTAACTTTTGCATGAAAATATGAAAATTATTTGATTTAAAACCGGTAATTTTTAAAGTATCTCATTTGATACAACGAGATATATTTTGATACACATCCATCAAGAAGTTTAAGTTTATAGACCCAATTACACAAAATCCGGAGTTGAGTTCTATTAATTGTGTAAGGTGCTTTAGGCATGACCCCTTTTTCATCGATCCACAAATCATGTCGTAGATCTAGATATTTGTAATCGACCCTTGATTATTTTTTTATCTTCAGTCTTGATTCGATCATTTACAATTATGTAAAATAAATTCTCAAACACATTCTTCTTGGTACGCATAACATCAATACAATGTCGTAGATCATGAGATGCCAATACGGTAGTTCCCATAAATATTGAAACGTGGGTCCAATAATGATCTACCCTATAGTCCCTAGGCTTGAATTTACTAAAAGTGTTTTCTGGTGGAGCAAAATCTATTTGCAATAAAGAAAATAGTAAATTCTCACCTTTGGTACGACCATCAAACACCTTAAGTTCCGTTGTAGCATATTTTTTATTTTTCTTTTGCAGCGGATCATTTTTATCCAAAAATGTTCAATATGATCCATAGAAACCATATTTTCTGCAATTCGTGAGATGAAAACCTTGTACATTTCCAACACAAACCGGACATCTCATCTTCCCTTTCGTTGACCAACCACTAAGCATACCAAATATGGTAGGGAATACTATTCATGGCTAGAGGACCTTTTCCTACCAATATTGGTAAAAAATGACATGAATTATTAATATTTTTTTTATAATTCAGACAAATGTTGTATATTTTTAATAGTACGTGGGTTGCTGATATGGACAATAGGGTTATTTTCAGTATAAAATTATATTAAAACTTACCAATATCGGTAAGAAACACTTTCCCACCAAACTTAGTACGAAATAGTCTCATATTGATGATATTATTTCTTTTTTTTTTTGGAAAAAAAAATTAATAAGTAAAATATGTGAGGGCTGATGACGTGGTTGGTGAGACCATTTCGGTATCTAAGTTTGATCAAAACCAACCAATTTTGGTAGGTTTTGAGTTTCCTACCAATATTGGTAGATTTCGACAATTGGGTGTATAAAATTTGGGCTCATCTGAAGTAATTCCTACCAGATTACGGGTTGGTAGGAAATGATAGAGCAATTACTATCAAATTTTTCAGATTTAATTTACTGGATATGATTATGTCTTTTTTCTTGTACTGAAATTAATTGACATGTAAATCTGTCAATCTTAAATATTTATTATTTAAAAGTGTGCTAAAAGAACGTTATACAAGTGCAAATGTTAGTAAAATCTCTAAAACATCAAATTCAACACAAGAAGAAAATGAAGTCGTTTGCGGTTGGTGTGGTTCGGTGTGCACAACAAAAATAGGTAAGAAATTCTAAGATGAGTTGGAAACGTGGTCCTTGCATGACGCAGTATGACAGTAGCTTGTATTACCTTCGCCGTATGTGTCAAGTTGAATGAATACCACCTACTTGTACAATGTTCAATATTGGGCGACAGTGCCCGCCTAAGAAGTAAGTACAATTATTTTCTGAAATAATGGTCCTCACTTCTGCATATGTATACAGCGGCTCAACATCTAAACTATGGATTGCAAACAGTTATTTTCTACCACTGTTCTAGTTTAAAATATTCCTCAAACTTGAACTAATGTTGTTTACAGACAAGCACTATTATTTCAAACACATGTGGATCTCCAGTTTATAAGGCAAACAATCTCATTATTGAAACTAACTAATGCTTCCGTGCTGTTAAGTACGTCATCTTTTACCAAAAATATGCCCTAATTGGTACACAAATGAACGCTAACTGTTCACGAACAGATTAATTTAATTAGTTCGGCTAGTTCATTTGCAAATATTCGCAAACGTATGAAAAACATTACATATATTTAGGGTTGTAAATGAACAGAGCGTAACTAAAACTCGAGATCGGCTCATATTGACGGAGGAATCTGGTAACAACAAAGATTGAGGTTTCTCGCCGGAACTAAGATCTGTGACGGTGGTTCTTTGCCGGAAACTTAAGCGGTGTGTGGTTGATTGTGGTTGTTTTAGGCTGAGATTGATCAGAGTAAGTGGTGGCTCTCTTATCAGCTCTCAACTTCTTACCCTCTCAATGTGCCTACGTACCCTTTATATAGGGATCAAGCCTGACGTAGTTCTCGTAGAACAGGAAGTCTAATGGACTTAGACTTCTTATCCCTAGGTCCAGTAGAAGCCCATCCAAAGTCCGTCTTCCGCTAGCTTTAGGAATGTCCAACTATGAGGCCCAACCGCGAAGGCCCAAGGCTCGTCCGTAATCGCAAGACTTCACGGATAGTGCATCTCCCCGCGCAAGGATAACACTCCGCTACAACTATCTCCCTTGATATACGGACGCAGGTATAGCCACGGTTCACCCCAAGTGCCAGACGCGTCCCTGTCCCCCGAATGGGGATAACCCACCAGATAGCAGGACAGGTGATCCCAAGCTCTTGGGTGCAAAGTGCAGGATGACTCCAAAGTTCTCCAACGAGGACACCCGTTGAATACAAGAACAGAGCTCCCAAAGCACACACCAAAGTTAACCCCGCATCCCCAACGAGGACACCCGTTGAATACAGGAGGAGGCCTTCAATCATCAGGCATACCCCTGGAGGCCTTCAAACTTTTCACGGACATCCCCCTCCTTGACCGTCTCAAGGAGGGAATTCTTCAAAGAGTACCTGCAACAAATACGTTAGTAAAAATAACTCTCCACTGCTCCTTTCCATGCATGCTTTGTCCTGAGTTCATCCTTGAGAATGCATCTGCCACATAAAGGACGCGTCCTAAGCTATTGGGCGCGTCTTTACCTTCATAAAACCTCCATTATTTCTTTCTACTCACAACATTCCATAGAGACAGGACGCGTCCTAAACCTCTGGACGCGTACCCCAACCTTCATTGACCACAATTGCTAGATACTTTGATCATAATGGACGCGCCTACCATTACCAGACGCGTCCTCCACCAGATAAGTGCTTATAAATCTTCTTATAACAAAATTATCTCAAATAAACATTCCATAATATGGGCGCGTCCTAAATTCATGGGCGCGCCTTCTATCTCCCTTTTCAAAGGACCATTTTGGTAAACACTTCCACTAAAATGGACGCGTCCTATGTAACTTGGCGCGTCGCCTCTTTTGTACGCCGAGTTTGACTCTAATCAACTCGCGTCTGACCCGAGTCACTCCAATGCCAAATTTTGGGTATGACAGCTCATTTAATTAAATTCGATTCGTTTTTTTTTAACGAGCCGATATTGAACACGAAAATGAGTTTGGATGTATAAACGAGTTAAGCCGAGCTTTTTGTTTTTATGGCTCAGACTCGAGTTATTTGGCTCGAAATCGATTAGACTTCATTCGAACTCGACTAATTCGACTCAGATAAAGTTTATAGATACTACAGATAATAAATTATTACTAATCAGTTAAATATTTTTATTATTTAATTTTCTAATTATTTATACTATACTATAATAGATGAAATATTAAAAGTTTGGTAGTCGGTCGGTCGGTACTTGCTGAAATTACTTAATTACCCTTACTTAATTGTTCGAATTCTAATTATTGGATCGATTAATTCTAATTCTAATTGATATTGAAGTCAAATTCAAATATTACTTTACCAATTACAATTATATTTTATATCGAACTCTATATCACTATAATTTATATTAAATTCAATTTCTTCTACCAATTTAAATTTTAATTCATATTGAGTTTTATATCATTCTAATTTGTTACTTCAGACTAAATTAAATTTAAACAAACTAAATATAATTCTTAAGATTTGGTTAATATATAATGTGACTCGGGTTAAAATAAAATAATAATACTATCAATACTCCTAAAAAAATTATATTATTGAACTTGGATAAACAAAATAATATATTTTATTTATCCAGGATAAAAAAACATTATAAAATTGATTCAGACTAACACAAAACTAAAATAAAAATACAATTCGACCAACAAAAAAAACATATATACTAATTATCCAGACTAAAACAAAACTATCTTATTAATCCGGAATTTAAAAAAATATAATTAAACTAAAAATAATTAGTTTGATTTGGTCGGTTTATTAGGCATCGGGTTAAAATAAAATAATGTAAATCACTTATCCGAGATAAATCAAATTAATATTAAACTAAGTATAATTCGTCTCTTATTCATGTGAAATAAAAAAACAAATTTTATTTAAAACAAATTTTTTTAGATACAATTTGAATTATCAATAAAACTATATCGTTCAATTAGTAATATTGTCTTTTCAAATATCTTTTATAGAGTTATAGTTAATCGATTAAGTAATCAACATGCTAAAATAATAGTTTTTAAAGGTACCAACATAATAGAGACATTATATTTTTACCCTTAATAAAATAATAATTTCATTATAATAATATTCTCACTCTTACCAATGTTATCACTTTAAATAAGTTTAAATGTTCTAAAAAGTTATGAACATATACGTTTACTTATATAATTATCATGAAATCATATCATTTAAAGTTTTAAATGAAAAAAATTAAGAATTGAATTCAAGTATTTTTTTTTAAAATTATGTAATATTAAAAAAAATGTGTAGTCTGTGCATCGCACGGGTTTGAAGCTAGTTTATTAATAATTTACGCACCTTCGATTAGTTTAAAAAGAGAATGATATTTTAGAAATTTTGTTTATATTTCTAAATTAAATACTTAAAATTTTCATAAGAAAACGATCATACATTGTTATAACGATTTATTTTTCTTCAAATTTTCACATTTTCATAAAAAAACATTAAGTAACTTAAAATTTACAAAAATTAAATTTAAGTAAAACATTATAATATAATAAAATTTTGATATTAATAATTTTAGTAGTAATGTACGATCGATTTCTAAAATTATGAATATATCAATAATTTAAAATAAATTTGAATATTATTAAAACTTTGACTTGAGAACAAAATGATATAATTAAAAAAACAAGTATAACTTGTTAGTGTTTATATCATTACGAGATAACAATTACTACTTTCGTCACTCTCATTTCTTTACGGTTTTTTCCACATACTTGATATGCATTTTAAGACAACTATAATGTATGTCTCCGTAATTTATTTTTAATTATTTTTTTATAAAAATTTAAATATTATATTTTTATTTAGAAGAAAAAAAATTAAAAAATATATACAAATACATTTAATAAGAGTACTTGACTCATCTCTGTTTGTCCGCTGCTCCACGCCCGAGTGAGACATATGAGTGAGGACGGTCAAGTAAACCAATTACTCTCTCTCTCATTAAATTCTGTATGGTACTTTTGGCACGTTTTTTAATTTTCAATTAAAATATAATTTCATAATATTTTTTAAATATTTTTTTTCTGAATAAAAATTTTATTTTTAAATTTTTATTAAAAAATAATTAAAAAAAATATTATCAGACTATACTTTACAGAAGTCTCAAAATCAGTAACTATGAAATAGTAACGGGCTGCTATCTCAACAAATAAACATACAATTTATATAGCACGCAAATTTATTTATCGATTCATACATAACACACCAAAAAAAATACAGAACACCAAAACATAACAAACATAACAAACATAACATACGAACATGTAACACATATATTGTAAGAACTAAGAAGACACGAGAAACACAAACGAAGTTTGGCTTTTGTAATACTACTAGTAGATCATAATTTGCATGCCGATAATATTGATCATGACCCATGACGAGGGAGATTAAGCTGCAAGTAATGCATCAAGATCATTCATAGCCCACAACTGATCGACCGAGTTGAAGCCCATCTGACTCGCCTCCTGCTCCTGCTCCAGTCCCAAGAAATTCTTTATACTTGTAATATGTTCTTTGAATTCAAGCTCTTCCCTCGGGCTAAAGTTTGGTGGCTCAAAAGTACCAAAGTTCATAGCTGGATCATAACCTAGCTTGGCGGGAAGCTCAAACAATGACAGAGTCAACTCGTAGGGAATGATTTCATTTAAGGAAGACTGAGTTGACTCGATGGGAGTGAGTGCATGGAAAGACAACTGAGTTGATCCGGTGGGAGTGAGTGGCCGGCAGTAAGACTGAGCTGACTCGGTAGGTAACTGAGTCAACTCGGAATAAGGATGAGTCAACTCGTGATCAGCTTTGGGTGCACACTGTTTCTTAGGAGGGGACTCAGGAAAGTTGAGCTTGGCTTTATCACCACGAATACGCTTGGCAGCGTCGTCATAAGCCCTCGCAGCCTCTTCAGGAGTGTTGTACGTACCGAGCCAGACTCGGACACCTTTTTGCGGGTCACGTATCTCCGCAGCCCATTTGCCCCATGGCCTTTGACGTATGCCTCTGTATGCATTCTTCCGAGTCCTCTTATGACCTTTTTGACTCGGTTTCTCAGCTTGTTCACTCGCCTGACTCACCTCTGTACAAGTACAAATTATAAATTTAAAAAGATCAGATTATTTGTTTTACACTATTCTTCTTACCAACTTTCGATCATATTTAATGTTGACATAACTTGGAAATGAAAAAAAGCTACTAAAATATTAAAAATGTTGATCATCTATTCATCTTAAAGAATTAATCATTTGAATTTACAAAATGCACCATTAATTTAAATTTAAATATTGGTGCACAAAAATAAAATGAGTACTCTAATTTAGACTCGAGTACAAAACAATACCTTTATTCGTAGTTAGCTGCTTTGGCTTGTCGAACGAGTTGTCCAAGGCGGTGAAAGGTGGGTAAGTGTCGGGGAACGAGTTCCATCCAAATAGATCCGACCCGGTGCTGCCGTCAAACTGAGCCCAGACGTCCCGTGACGTAACTTTCCGGCCAGTTCTAATGGGTGGCTCGAAATCGGAGATGATTGCACCTCCACACATGCTTGCTTGTTTTTTCTAGAGTATATTTTTTTTAATAGATAGAACAATACAATGAATATGAAACTATGAGTGCAAGCGGTATCATATATTTATATGTGGCATGTGTTTATTATATGTAGCTAGGAAGGTTACCAATAAAAAGAGAAAATGGTTAAATTTGTTGCCATTATTTATAGAAAAATATTAGGGGTATTAAATTATTTTTTAAAAAAATTATAGAATGCCATATATTAATTTTTTAATGACTAAAATAAAAATAGATCCCCAGCATTTATATTAAAAATATAGATAAAATTACTCTATACTGTTACATTAGTTATGAAATATTATTTTATAATAATTTTAATTATATCATTTGTTGTGCGTATAGCATTACTCTTATTTATAAATATTGAACGGCAGAGAATGAACCGACTCATATGATAAGTGAAGTGAGATCACACGGGATGGAAAGTAAGTTGCGATGACAAATGTTAATTGTCCTGTTCCGTATACGGTAGATAAATAAAAAAATGTGCATGAAAAGTGTAAAATGTTTATTGCGTCTTGCACTCCGTGCTTTCTTTTATGCAAGATGTCTTCCGGATTCATGTGCGACTCACTTAAACAATTAAGAAGGAATTTAACAAAAATTTTGAGATATGTTTTTTTTTCTGGCTTATTCAATAAGTAATTTACAAGTTAAGAATTGTGGGGAATTTACTTTGTTATAAATATATTCAAAATATATTTTTTTTTTCTTTTTCTCATGACACATTGAAATTATCACATGCAGTATTATAGAATTCACCCTCGATGTGAGGAGAGGGCGCGTCTTGGACGGGAGATGCGTCCTGAGAAGCTGACGCGTCTTGAGAAGGAGGCGCGTCCTCGTCTGAAACGATTATGCGTAGGGGCTGTTGACTGGTTGTGGGTACATTTTCATCATCCGTCCAATCTTCGATGGCGGCCCTAGTATGGAGAATTGGAGTTCTTTTGTATTTGAGTCCTTTCTTTTTCATTCTTGAGCTTATGGGGACGTGATCCATGGAATCGGAACTGGAGTCAGACATTATAGAAGTCTTTGAGTTGAGAGATTCAAAGACGCGTCTTTCTTCTTTAAGGAAGGAGCTCGTCCTACGAGATTCAGGGAAGTCGGGTTTGAAAGAGATAAAGTGTGGGGAATAAATCCCAAGGCGTTTGTTGAGAACTTTGAATGGATGGAAAGGTGACGAAGAAGACGCGTCCTCCAGCTGCAAAAGAAGGAAGAAAAATTTGAGGACGCGTCCACATATAAAAAAAAAGAAAGAAGAAAGAAGGAAGGTACTAGAAACGTGCATGGAGGCGTCCTAAAGAATCTATTGCAGGAGATACACTACGAAGACGCGTCCTAGTAAATTATTGCCCCTATGTGACCTCTGGTTAAAACGACTTAAACACGTCCCAAACAGGGATATAGAGGACGCGTCCTGACAGGAAGACGCGTCCAATATGGTGGCAACGTAATGGAATTTCAATCGACTATAGTTGATTTGGGAGACATTCTCTAAAAACCTAGAAACATGTAGTTCGAGAATCAAGGAAGCTAAAAACGGTGGTTTTACAGATATATACACATATACATACATGGGAAAAATAAGAACAGTTCATAAAAAAGAGAAGGTATACGAAGGGTTTTTTACTTGCTATGACCGATTTACTCAACCAAATGAGGAAATAAAAGAAGATCCGCGTACCTTGTGAGTTGAGGGTTGGATTGAGCTGAAGAAATCAAGAAATGGTCGGCTGAATCGTCGGAGTTTTGAGCTTGAAGTTTAGAGGCGACGACGATGGTGGTTTTCTGAGAAAAAGAAGGATAGAAATGACGGTGGGGGTTCCCTTTTTGGGTATTTATAAAAGAAAAGATAACTGACGTGGAGGACAGTTGTATGCCACAAGTACCCAGTGAAGGTAAGACGCGCCCTCAGTAATTGACGCGTCCTGTGTTTGTGAGCCAAATTTCGTTGCTTGGATTTAAGGATAAAAATTCCAATTTTGTTTTCAACTGTAAATGGAATTTGGGGGTAGTTGTTATACCCAAAATTTGGCATTGGAGTGACTCGGGTCAAATGCGGATTTAGTAGAGTCAAGACCGGTATTACATTATGGAAGGTAAGGGCGCGTCCAGGAAAGGATGACGTGTCTACATGTTAGAAGATGTTTTACGGACATGTGATGGTGAAGCATGGGAGTGCATTACTAGCTAAGGACGCGCCTAGTAGATGTGGACGTCTCAATCATGGTGAAGGGACTTGGAAAACGTGGTCTTGTGGCAATAACAGCTGGAGGACGCGCCTATCTTGCCTAGGACGCCCCCTGTGCAGTGGAATGCTGTGCGCGACGGTTTTTGAGGAGGCTATGCCGGTTTCATGATGGTGAGTGTTAAATCACACACACTGTAGAGGGGGTGAATACAGTGTATAATACAATCAAATTGAACTTTAATATCTTAAGTAACAGAAAACAAACTTTATTGAAACAATAAACTCTGTTACAGTATGGAACTGTTACCTCTCAGTGATGAACAAATATCACGAGAGCTGCTAGGGTTACAATGAATAATCTTCTCGAATATGGTAACACTTATAGTATAAACCCTATGTCTGTGTTTATATACTACAAAGTTACAAGATAATCGTTAATTGATATGGAATATAATTCTGCTTCCTAAAATATATCAATCAGATATCTTTTCTTCCAAGTATTCCATTCTTCACGGAACTCCTTCTCCATGCATATCTCTTCTTATATTTATCTTGATCTTCTTTCCTTTAATCAGCTACTGTCCTTATCTGATCGTCCTTCAGCACTTAAGTTCTGATATCTAACTTCTGATGATTATCTCCTAATAATATAAGTACTGATATCCTTAAGTCTTGACTTCCAGTATAAGTACTGATCAACGGTTAAGTACTGATTTGTCCTGTTAAGTAAGATCTCAAATCTAAACATAAATTATATTAGCCATGACATTATCAAATATATCTAACAATCTCCCCCAACTTGTAAATTAGCATAATATACAAGTTTAACAGATATTTGATGATGTCAAAAACATTAAGTACAAATGCATGAGAATTAGACTAGATAACTACAACTTACAGTCCTTAAAGCTTTACCAATATTCAACTTCTGATAACAACTTCAGTCTGTACAAATATCAGAATTTAAGCAGTTGTAGATCTTCGACTTGGCTTTATCATCTGATCTCTCTGATGTCAGGAGTTGTTCTGAGATAGTTCTTCAACAAACATTTCTCAGCATATCTGAGTTCATCAATCATTCTCCTTTTGGCATCTTTAAGCTCTGCAGTATCTTCACCAATTTGAAAGATTGCAGCTCTGAGATCATTGATCTTTGCTTTTCTTATATCCTGATCCAGTCTGATCAAATAAGCTTTATCAGACTCAAGATTGAATTCAACAGCCCTGTACCCCAGAAAGGTAGTTATAATCTTAGCAGTGTTGGGCTTCATTTCAACTATATCACCATTGTGATCTCTGTACTTTGAAACGTATGTGCTGTCAGACTTAACAGAATAAAGCCTTTTCTGTCTCTGAATCTGTTCTTTCAAATAGTTTGCAGCAGTTCCTGTTATTCTGTCATCCACTTGAAATAAGAATAGCATGCTCCAATTCTTCAAAATACTTCAATGGAATGGCATTTTGTCTTATATGATAAACCCTACCATCTGTCATGAAATACAACAAGATGTATTCTTTCAAGTAGGTATGGTAAACCATCTGTACAGATTCCAGTTGATTCAATCTCTCAGGAGTTGCTCCAATACCTGGTTCACTCAAGGAAGTTGGATCATTGGTAGTGTTATGTATTCTTCTTTCATCAGCACTTCCCAATCCAGTTTTATCTCTTGCTTCCTTTCCATTAACTACTCTAGCTTCAAAACTACTTGCAGTAGTCTTCAAAGGTTGAGTCTGTTTTGCTTTAGTGAATCCTGGTAGGAGTGTCTTTGGTCTATCTTCTGATATCAAGTTAACTTGAGCTATGTCAGAGGTTACTTGCTTCTTCTGAATATCAGAACTTACAATTTCTTGACTCTGAACAACTTGAGCCATGTCAGAGGTTGTTTTAAGAATTTTTCTTGAAGTCAGAGCAAGATTATCCTTTTCATCAGTAATTTCTTCATCTTCTGGAGGCACATAAACCTTGATAGGTTCACCAACCTTTTCTTTACCCTTGGATCTTGGATCTATCTGCGGTTGTGATCTAGCAAATGTTGCTTCAGCATATGTCCTTTCTTTGATCACAATGCCTTTGAGTTTTGGAAGTGGCTTTTTACCAGAAGCTTCAGATTTAGATGTGACTTTCTCTGATTTAAGTCTGGCTTCTTCTTCCATCAAACTTTCCAAGTCCATTCCTGGATTTTCCTGAAGAAATAACTGTCTTGACATTTCCTCATCAAGATCTAAAAGTTCATCAGAATTTATCCTTTTACTAGCAGCAGAACTTATTCTTTTCCTAGTATAAGAACTTGTCCAGTGACTTGTGATTTCAGCTTTTCTTGATGTGAATCTTCTACCTTGACTATGACCTCTACCCATTCCAGGGTTTCCTTGATCATCTTTTTTATCATCCTTCCCTGTCAGTGTCTTGTCAGTCTTGCATTTGGACTTAATTACTTTCTCCCCCTTTTTGGCATCAGAAGGTAGTAGAAGAGAGATAAGCAATTCCACTGAGGATTGGATTTCAGTCAGTTGTGATTGCTGAGAAGCTTGATTTTTCAGAATATCATCAATCTGAGCTTGTTGATGATCTTGAGTCTTCTCAATATAAGCAATCCTGTCAAAGGTAGGTTGGAAGAACTTTTTCTTATCAATTTTCCAAACTTGTTCCTGTTGTGTAGCTCTGCATGAGTAGTTGAGTGAAGACCTTGTAGATGTTTAGTACTCAATGCAGTGACTCTAAGCTGGGTTTTGAAATCATCAGAATTTAACATTTCATCAGCTTTAGTCAAGTGCTCAGCAAGATGCTTTTCAGTTGGAACACATGAAACTGAGTTCCATTCCTTAGTCCACTCCTGTCCTGCAGGAGTTTCACTCCAAGGTACTGGTGCTTCTCCGGTAACAAACTTCTTAACCAGTTCAGACTTTAGAATAGTCTGTTGAGGAGCATGTGCTGAAGGACCTGCTACATCAGCATCTGTAGTTGGAACATCATCACCAGTATCTCCAGCATTTGCAGCATCAGAATTTAAAGAATTAGTATCTTCTGATAAGACAACAGTGTGAGTAGCAATGGAGGTTTCAGCATCCTCTAATTGCTGATCTGGTTCTAAGTTCTGATCAACAGCCAATTCCTGATGCTCACCTAAAGTCTGATCATCAGCATCATGATGCAGAAAAGGTGTTGTTGATAACTCTGGAGTTTGAACAGCATCAGTAACAGGTGTTGTTGAAGGATTAGTTGCAGGTGGAGCTTCTAAGAGAATTACTTCAGGCACAACCAAGTTTTGAACATCATATCAGCACTTGTGCCTGGATCAACAGGAGACACAGATGGTGTGTTAGCCTTTTCAGAAACAGCTTCCTGAGATGGAGTTGATGGAGAAGAAGTTACTGAAGCAAATTCCTTGTCTTATGAGATCAGAGATTCCTGATCCCCTTCCTTAGATGCTTCCTCTTCATCATCTGAAACTGGCATGTGTGCCCTCTGTTTCTTGTATCTCTTTGTTGATTTGGATTCCTTGGGAGTTTCAGGAACTGTCATTCTCCTAAGCCTCTTGAGAAGCCTAGCTCCCCCAATTCCAGAATCCTTCTGAGAAGTCTCTTTCTCAGCTTCACTTACAACAGGTTCTGAAGAAGGAACCTGTTCCTCAGTATCAGATTCATCTCTCAAGGTAATCCTCCTTCTCTTTTGAGGTGTTTGAGAAACAGTCTTTGTCCTCTTTGGCTTGGAGGATGAAGGCTTCACAGTAGGTGCTGAGGATGAGGGTTGAACAATCTGTGAAGTGGAGAGATAGGATTTGAGATATGTCCTGAGGGTAGGTTGAGTAGAAGAGTTGTAGGTGCTGAGGATAATGATTTTTGGGTGTTTGTTGTTGGTTGGACATCAGAGTAAACAAATCTATAAGTATCAGGATCAGCATTTACTAGGATCTGTTTTACAGACTGAGGAATCTGTAATGGTCTAACCACTGATTTCTTAGTGTCAGCAATTACCAGGTCATTAAAGTAGCGTTTTGCAACTTTAAAAGGTGTGGTTGAGGAACTGACTAATTGAGGTTCATCAGTACAAAAAGTATAAATAAGTTGACAGAATCTAGCAAAATAGACAACATTCCTATCCTCTGTCATCCTATCCCCAATAAAACCAATTATACCAGTTGCAAAATCAAAATGAGTTTGATTGATAATAGCATACCCGATGTGCTGACTCAGAATTGGGATAGCATCAAAATTCGAACATTTGTTCCCAAAAGCTTTGGTGATGCAGTCGAAGAAGAAGCTCCATTCTCTTCTGATATGAGCCCATTTCAACTGCCCAAGTTTTGCCAAACTCTTTTCATATCCCAAATTAGCCATTAACTCCTGAAGAGCTGATTCCTCTGGAATTGAAAAAGTACACTCTTCTGGGAGATGTAGAGCCCTGCGTATTGTACCAGGAGTAACTGCATAAGATGAATCACCCACTTCGAAAACAATACTGGGAGTGCTATGTTTACCACCATCATCAAAGTGCCCAGTCCGCCAAAATGTCAGAACTTGTTGGCTCGAAAAGACTGAAGGTTGGGTTAATGCATACCCAATCTCACTGTGTGCAAGAAGATCTTGCACAAAATGTAATTCAGATGGAGCTTCAGTATGATCAAGAATTGCAACATAGTTGTTTGGAACAAACTTAGCTCCATCAATGATTAAATCCTTAGGTGCCATGTGAAAAATTTAGATGAAAAAGTGCCTGTTAGGTGTTTGATAAAATGTCTGTATGAAAAACCAACGTTAGAAGATGAGAGAAAGTGAGAGTAAAAGCAAGTAGAGAGAAAAAAATATGAAGGAAATAAAAGATTAAAGAAATCCTCTCTCTGTCGTACTTATACTCTGAAAAAAAATGTTACCGTTGGACACCTGTCAGACATGCAGTAATAACGGATAGTTACCGGGCTCGAGAAAACAGTAATTATGACTTACCCACTCGCCTGTTTTCAAGGAAAAAACCGTTTTACCCAGATATGCCATTAATTAAGGTGAAACAGTTTTAATTCAAAATTGAAGTCGTTCCAACTTATGGAATTATTTTTCACTGCAACATTAATATTCTGAAAATAAGTCAAGTGAAAGTGACCAAGATAAATCATATGAATAAGTACTGATAAAGGAAAGTCAGAACTTAAATTTAAACAGAATTTATATGGTCATCAGAATATCAATTAGGATTTATCAATGCATTACAAAATATCTTAGAGACAAAATCTTGAAACAAAAACAAATTTCATTAATATATCAAGTGAATACATTCATGAAATTGAGATTACATCAGAATTTATACAAGATTTCCCTAAGCTGCTAAACCTAACATCAACAGCCTTAGTCCTAGCTAAGAAGCCTGACAAAGCTGATGATGAAGAAAAACAGGAAGAAGACGAGATTAAGTCATTTCTTCTTCCTACTCTCGATAAAAAGAATGGCGAGTCGGATGATTCGCTCTTGCTGGTGGAGAGCTTCCAGCCTTTCCTCCTCCAATCACTCCAGATGGCGATGGTAATCCATATAGAAGAACAGGAGGTGGGTCAGTACCTCCTGTGGGACAGAGTCCCATATCTCCTCAGGAATGGCCGTGACGTGCCATTCCTGCTGCCAGTCGGCACATCTTAGCTCCATATTGAAGTTTTGGTAGTTCAAAAACATGTTGTATCTGACCATTGCATTTTTGAAAGAAAAAGTATGAAGGTAAGTTTGTGAGAAAGAATTTGATGGGAAGGCTGATGTGAAGTGGTTGCTTATATAGACAAGAGAATGCCAGGAGACATAAAAGTATTTAATGCTGACAGGTAGAATTAATTCTACCTCGTCTCCCCAGACTTTGAAAAAGAATAACATTCATTGGAAGGGGAAAAAATGGTTGAATGCGCACAAGAAATAAGTAAAAGTGGATTGTTCAAGTACGAATACCATTAACCCTAACCATAGTGACTATTAATCTTCCACTTCAACATATTCTAGTTTGAACCGAGACTGTTATTAAATTTTATCCATAGATAAGCCAAGTAAAGAACTAGACTGTAATATCAGAACTTAGACTTATATCAGAACTTAACAGTCATCAGAACATAATTTCTTAACTCGAAAAAGGAATGCCTATTTAAGTAAATCCTTATACAAGTTCTGAGTTATACTCTTCAGAACTTAATCGTCAGAATATGCAACCAGAACTTGTCCTCAGAGTTAGTGCAAAATGACACAATGACTGTTTATCTAAAACAACATAGACCACCACAGTAATTTTCATCATTCAGATGGAGTGATTAGTGTATGCATTAAGCTAAATTCCAGACAAGGAGTAAAGTCTGATTCACTTCAGTACATCTTAGAAATAAGGCATAACTAAAATTTTGCTAAAGAGCTGTCATTATCCTGAATACCTACTGATGAATGAGTTCATGCTTGAGTCCACCTCAGCTGTTTTGTGCTAATTTTATGTATCTTTTTAAATTCTATTTTACAGTGGCTTCTCAGTGTAAGTGAGTCACGACTGCTTATCAGAATTTATGCTATTATCAGAGTATTTCTCCAGTAATCATAGAGTGTGAAAAGTCACCAAGAAAATATTTTGCTTTTCTAATGCATATTTACTTAATACCAGCAATGCACTTGGGTCGTCCCTTCCACATTTTTACTCTAGATCTCAAAGGAGTACTTGATTTTATTCTTTGATCCTTTTTACTTTTTCTTTTGATAAGTGAGTTTTATCAGCACTTAGTACATTCAGCAGTTTTACTAGTATCAGAACTTAACAGATGAGTAGCATTATTTTAATTTGTGACTTAGTAATAAGATAAACAAAGTGAACTCAACTAAGCTCAATTATCAGAATTTGCTTGTGACATAAGATTTCCACAGAAATAATTACTTCTTATATGGGATCATCTGTTTATTGAAGACTACTAGGTCAGTATATAGCACAGTTATCCTCATAGGATTGAATAGTTACTTAAACAGACATATCACTTATCAGAGTTTAGAAACATATATCAGACAACAATCAGTACTTGAACGCATATTTCAATTAATCACAGAATACACAAAGAGATTACATTCTGTAAATACTGATCATAAAGTCTAATGAAACAGAACAAAACTAGACAGATTTAGAAAAAGAACCTGAAACCATTCCAAGTTCATTTACCAATCTTGTAAAAGTGGCTTCACACAGTGGTTTTGTGAAGATATCTGCTAGTTGTTGATCTGTTGGAACAAAGTGCAATTCCACTGTACCTTCATCTACATGTTCCCTTATGAAGTGGTATCTGATGCTGATGTGCTTTGTCATAGAGTGTTGAACTGGATTACCTGTCATAGCAATAGCACTTTGATTATCACAGTAAATTGGGATTTTGAAATAAGTTAACCCATAATCCAGTAACTGATTCTTCATCCAAAGAATCTGTGTACAACAGCTTCCTGCAGCAATATACTCTGCTTCTGCAGTTGATGTGGAAATTAACTTTTATTTCTTGCTGAACCAAGAAACCAATCTGCCTCCAAGAAATTGGCAGCTTCCACTTGTGCTTTTCCTGTCAATTTTGCAACTTGTTCTAGTTCTGACAACTGCATCAGGATTTCCAATTATCAAATCAGGTGTATGTGACTTTGTCCACTTCCTTGCAGATGGAAGGTTTTCTCTAGAACTGGATGCTCCCCCATGATCCATGCTGTCTTCATTTTCATTTTCTGATGCTCCCCCTGAAACTATGCTCTCTGAGTTGGATTCTTCAGAATTTAGATTTTCAGCACTATCAGAACTTGGCTTATCAGAACTTGACGAATCAGAACTTGAAGAGCCAGATGTATGTTCTGATGTTTCTTGAGATGTGGTAGGATCTTGAGTATGCTCCCCCTGCAGTGGTGCATCTTTCTTTGACATAGTCACCACAGTTTCAATAACATCAGAGTTTAATCCATCAAAGTTTACAGTATCAGGACTTATACTGTCAGGATTTTCAGTATCAGAATTTGAGTCTTCATTTTCAAATCTCAGCTGATCATGACCAATGAAATCTTCAAGACCAGTAATCTTCTTGTCATCAAAAGAGACATTGATAGATTCCATGACCACTTTTGTTCTCAAATTATAGACTCTAAAGGCTTTTGTGGAAAGTGGATATCCAACAAAGATTCCTTCATCAGCTTTTAGATCAAACTTGGATAGCTGTTCAGGATGAGTCTTGAGAACAAATCACTTGCATCCAAATACATGAAAGTACTTCAGATTTGGCTTCTTTTTCTTCACCATCTCATATGGTGTTTTTCCATGCTTGTTAATAAGTGTTACATTTTGAGTAAAACAAGCAGTCTGCACAGCTTCAGCCCAGAAATAGGTTGGAAGCTTTGCTTCTTCAAGCATTGTACGTGCAGCTTCAATGAGAGTTCTATTCTTGCTTTCAACAACTCCATTTTGCTGTGGAGTTCCAGGAGCAGAAAATTCCTGCTTTATTCCATGGTTTTTATAGAACTCTTCCATCATCAAATTCTTGAACTCAGTGTCATTATCACTCCTTAAGATTTTCACAGAATCTTTGAGCAATTTATCCAGATGTTTGACATGATCAATCAAGATAGATGCAGTTTCACTTTTTGTGTGCAAGAAATACACCCATGTGTATCTGGTGAACTCATCCACTATGACCAACGCATACTTCTTCTTTGCAATAGACATGACATTCACTGGACCAAATAGATCAACATGTAATAGATGATAAGGCTCAAGAATTGATGATTCAGTCTTGCTCTTGAATGAAGATTTTCTTTGTTTGGCCTTCTGACATGAATCACAAAGACCATCAGGAGCAAATACTGACTTTGGCAATCCTCTCACAAGATCTTTCTTGACCAGTTCATTTATATTGTTGAAATTTAAATGAGAGAGTATCTTGTGCCAATTCCAGCTTTCTTCAATTGATGCTCTACTCATCAGACAGATTGCAGAACCATCAGTACTTGTTGAAAGCTTAGCTTCATAAATGTTACCACGCCTGTATCCTTTCAAGACTACTTTGCATTTAGATTTACTCACAATTTCACAGTGTTCTTCAAAGAAATCAACATGATAACCTCTGTCACAGATTTGACTTATACTCAGCAGATTGTGTTTAAGTCCTAAGACCAGAGCTACTTCTTTAATTATGACATTCCCAAGATTGATATTGCCATATCCCAATGTTTTTCCAATGTTGCCATCTCCATAGGAAACACTTGGGCCAGCTTTCTCCACAAAGTCTGATAGCAGGGCCTTATTTCCAGTCATATGTCCTGAACATCCACTGTCCAGAACTAGAATATTTTTCCTGTTGCCCTGCAATCACAAAGACCACTAATTATTAGTTTTAAGGACCCAGACTTGCTTGGATCCTTTGGTCTTATTAAGTTTGTTAACATTTGCAGCGGATTTAGCATCAGAGTTTATGTTAACATTTTTCTTTTCAGAACTTACATTATCAGACTTTGAATCAGAATTTACACTAGAAGGAACAATGGAAACTTTCTTCAAAGAAGGTTTTATTTGATAATAATCATAGTACAAACTATGATATTCCTTACAAGTATAAATGGAATGCCATAAACTACCACAATGAAAACAAGGTTTTTATGGTTTGTATCTAACAGACTGACTCTTAACTCCTGATTTTGAAGGTAAGGAGTTAATATTCTTATTCTTCCTGCAAAAAGAAGCCAGATGATTAGAACTTCCACAGTTATGACATGTTTTCCTAGGAGCATCAGGAACAGGTTTATAATTATTGCTTTTATTCACACCTTCCTTTCCATTCCTATTTTTCCTAGGTGATTTTACCTTGTTTGCATTCTTAACATCTTTCAGCTTATGCTTAAGCTGCTTCTTTGTCATTAAGCCTATGTTTACTTCAGCTGTCTTTTCCTGTTTTAGTTTGTCAGAAGTTAATTCCTCTTTAACTTCTGATTTCTCATTTTCAGACTTTACAGTTACAAACTTAACAGGTTTTAACTTTGGCTTTTGCTTAACAACAGGCTTAATTTCTTCAGTTCCTTTATCATTCTTATCCTCTCCATAACCTAAGCCCTCTTTCCAGTTTCCACTACTTAGCAAATTTTGAGTTGTTTTGCCAGAATTAGTCCAAGTTCTGATAATCTCTCTTTCCTTTTATAACTCAGTTTTTAGAGATTCATTCATTTTTAGCACTTCATCCCTAACATAGAAAACATCATCTCCATCCTTCTGAGTTTGATGAAACATGACTAACTCTTTTTCTAAGAAATCATTTCTTTTCTTAAAAGCAAGATTTTCAGAAGTTAATCTTTCACATGTTAAAGTTTGATCTCTATAACTAACAAACATGGTTTTAAGATATCTTCTCAACTCATTAATATCATCAATATGAAAAGCATAAGTAGTCTGAGGTACCTTTGTTTCAGCAGCTTCAGAACTGCTCTCAGCACTTTCTTTATCAACATTTACCATTAATGCATAGTTCTCCTCACTTTCAGAGTCTGAGGTGTCTGTCCAGCTTTTCTGCTTTGTGACAAGAGCCTTGCCTTTGTCACCCTTTACCTTTTTGCAATCAGGAGATATGTGGCCTTTCTCACCACAGTTATAGCATTTAACATTGGTATAATCTCCTCTGTCAGACTTTCCTCCTCTGCCTTCAGATCTTCTAAAATTCTTCCTATCAGAACTTATGCCTTTCCTGGAAAACTTCTTTCCCTTCCTGAACTTCCTGTATGCAATCTTTGTGATTCCTTTCACCATAAGAGCACACAGCTTCATCATCTCCTCATCAGCATCAGTCTCAGGCAAGCTTTCAGAATCTGAGTCATCATCACTTTCAGAACTTGATGACTCAGTATCAGACTTTATAACAAGAGCTTTACCCTTGTCTTTCCTTGAGGAAGCTGCTTTGGGGGATTCTTCTTCAGCCTTAAGAGCAACTGTCCTTGACTTTCCTCCCATCCTCTTGCTTCTTTGTTCCATCTCAAGTTCATGAGTCTTGAGCATTCCATATATTTCATCAAGAGTTGTTTCATCAAGATTGTAGTTGTCTCTTATTGTTGTTGCCTTCAAATCCCAGCATTCAGGAAGAGCTAACAGGAATTTAAGGTTTGAATCTTCAAGATCATACTCTTTATCAACCAATGACAAATCATTCAAAAGTTTGACAAATCTATCATATAAATCATTCAATGACTCATTAGTCTTTGAGTCAAAGTGTTCATACTCTTGAGTGAGTATTGTCTTCCTGTTCTTCTTAATTGTGTCAGTTCCCTGACACCTTGTTTCCAGAGCATCCCATATCTCCTTAGCAGTCTTGCAGTTGATTACCCTGTTTGACATTACATTATTAATGGCACTATGCAGTAAGTGTCGTACCTTAGCATCCTTAGCAATTGATGCTATATCTTCAGCAGTATAATCACTCTTTTCCTTTGGTACAGTCTTTGCTGCTTCACCTGCAACTGCAACAGCAAGCTTGGTTGGTTTGTGAGGCCCTTCCTTGATTCTATCAAGGTATTCTGGATCTGTTACTTCTAGGAACATGGTCATCCTTACCTTCCATATGGGATATTCAGATGGTCTCAGTATGGGAACTCTGATGGTCTCATACCGACTCTGAATTTGTGTCTTTGGTGGTTCCTCAGTTTTGGTAGGCTTAGTTGGAGTTTCTGTATCAGACATGATTGTGTTTGGATCTTTAGCTGTATGTGTGTTAACAGATAGGCTCTGATACCACTTATTAGGTCACACACACTGTAGAGGGGGTGAATACAGTGTATAATACAATCAAATCGAACTTTAATATCTTAAGTAACAGAAAACAAACTTTATTGAAACAATAAACTCTGTTACAGTATGGAACTGTTACCTCTCAGTGATGAACAAATATCACGAGAGCTGCTAGGGTTACAATGAATAATCTTCTCGAATATGATAACACTTATAGTGTAAACCCTATGTCTGTGTTTATATACTACACAAACAAGATAATTGCTAATTGATATGGAATATAATTCTGCTTCCTAAAATATATCAATCAGATATCTTTTCTTCCAAGTATTCCATTCTTCACGGAACTCCTTCTCCATGCATATCTCTTCTTATATTTATCTTGATCTTCTTTCTTTTAATCAGCTACTGTCCTTATCTGATCGTCCTTCAGTACTTAAGTTCTGATATCTAACTTCTGATGATTATCTCCTGATAATATAAGTACTGATATCCTTAAGTCCTGACTTCCAGTATAAGTACTGATCAACGGTTAAGTACTGATTTGTCCTGTTAAGTAAGATCTGAAATCTAAACATAAATTAGATTAGCCATGACATTATCAAATATATCTAACAGTGAGGACGCGCCCAGGGTCTTAGGACGCGTCCAGTGCCTGGTCTATGTATTCTCAATGGTGATTTTAGGATAAAGCTTGCATGGAGGGGAGTAGTGGAGATTATTTTTACTAATGTATTTGTTGCAGGTACTCTTTGAAGAATTCCCTCCTTGAGACGGTCAAGGAGGGGGATGTCCGTGAAAAGCTTGAAGGCCTCTAGGGGTATGCGTGATGATTGAAGGCATCCTCCTGTATTCAACGGGTGTCCTCGTTGGGGATGCGGGGTTAACATTGATGTGTACTTTGGGAACTCTGTTCTTGTATTCAACGGGTGTCCTCGTTGGAGAACTTTGGAGTCATCCTGCACTTTGCACCCAAAAGCTTGGGATAACCTGTCCTGTTATCTGGTGGGTTATCCTCATTCGGGGGACAGGGATGCGTCTGGCACTTGGGGTGAACCGTGGCTATACCTGCGTCCGTAAATCAAGGGAAATAGCTGTAGCAGAGTGTTATCCTTGCGCAGGGAGATGCACTATCCGTGAAGTCCTGCGATTACGGACGAGCCTTGGTCCTTCGCGGTTGGGTCTCATAGTTGGACATTCCTAAAGCTAGCGGAAGACGGACTTTGGATGGGCTCCTACCGGGCCTAGGAATAAGAAGTCTAAGCCCATTAGATTTCTTGTTCCACAAGAACTACGTCAGGCTTGATCCTTATATAAAGGATACGTAGGCACATTGAGAGGGTAAGAAGTTGAGAGCTGATAAGAGAGCCACCACTTACTCTGATCAATCTCATCCTAAAACAACCACAAACCACCACACACCGCTTGATTTTCCGGTGAAGAACCACCGTCATAGATCTTAATTCCGGCGAGAAACCTCAATCTTTGTTGTTACCAGATTCATCCGTCAACACTATCTATATTGACGTTATAATCTTCGAAACGCAATTACAATTTTTGACATGTGAATGGTTCAAAAAAACTTGCGACGTCGTGGTTTTATTTATTTTTGCACGAAAGACATGCACGCTTTTTCAAAGCAAAAAATTGAGGAATATATGTGCATTTAGGGGTGAGCATCAGTCTGTTTGGGCGGTTTGGAGGGTCCGAACCGAACCAAACCAAAATTAGCAGTTTCTTTAAAATCCAATATGAAACCAAACCGTTATGTGAAAAATCAAATCAAACCAATCCGTTTAAAATGGTTCGGTTCGGTTTAAACCATTTTTTATATAAAACAAAGTTAAAAATTAAATTAACTTTAACTTGTAAATAAGAATCGAAAGTTTGTATCATATTATAGAATTATATTTTTTATTATAATCATATTCAAAAAATATATATAAATTATGACTTCGAGAAATAAAAAAAGGTAGGAAGACGCGAGATGTGATCAATTCTCATGATTTATTATAAAAAGAAAAATAATGAAAATATAACATGTACATAGATATTAACATCTTAGAATAAAATATATTAAAATTAGTTCTTTTATATAATTTAGTTTACACATATGTTATAAATTATAATTTTATTATTAATTGCACATTACTAATATATGTATATTGATTTTTCATTCTCAATATGCGGTTCGGTTCGGCTAATTCGGTCGGTTTGGAGGTAAAAACCAAAACCACACCGAAATAATTCGATTTTTAAAATGTCAATCCGTAACCGAACCAAACCGTTAGTAAACCGTAAAATTCGATTTGGTCGGTCTGGATTGGGCGGTTTCGGTCGGTTTGGCTAATTTATGCTCAGCCCTATGTGCATTAACTCTCTTTTTTCACTTAAAGTAAATAGTTGCTTATTTATTTATTTATTTATTTTATTAATTAAAATTAAGAATATAATTCGAAGGGATAAACAAAATTAATCCATAAAAATATATCATCCAATTAAAAAACAAATACATACTCCATAAATTTAAAAAAAATATTATTTTTATGTCCGAAAAATTAATTCACAAAATGTCTCAATTAACTATTATCATTGTAGACCGTGTCTTTTTGTACTAAACTATAATAATCAAAAATAAGTTTTTTGGAGAAGAAGGGTTTAAATCAAATTTATACTAAATTATAATAAACGGAATAAAGTATAAGTTGATTTAATTTCTTAAGCATACGATGAGAACCGTTAGATCCAAATATTAAAACAATATAAAATACTCAAATTTTCAGGTATGAATCCCGCCAAACACAAATATTCATATTATTATTTTGCAAAACTCAAATTTCTGGGTTCGAATCCCGCCAACGACAAATATTTATATTATTATTTATATATCACCCAAGTTCCAACAATAAATTTGTTATTTATTATTTATAAAAATAATAATAAGGTTATCAATCATATATTATTTGATCTTAACCAAAATAAGATTTTTATTGTAATTATTAATCGTTTGATTAAATCATCAAAGAATATCAGTAGTTAGATATTAGATATATAAATAACAGGTGTTAGAGCATCTCCAATGGAATTGGTTGTCTATAATATAATAATAATTTTGTAAATTACAGAGAATCCAAAAGATATGTTGTTCGAATGATATTCTCTGTAATATTTAGATTTTTTATAATAACAATTATAATAATATTTTACAAAAACATTAGAGAAGGGGTGACTTTGAAATTTAAATTTTAATTTTAATTTATAGTTTAGGTGGACAATTTTGAAAAATGAAGATAGCTGACACAAGATGTATAGAGAATTGTAAAAATTTAGTTAATGAATTGCTTACCTTGAAGTGTCCATTTTTATTCTCATTTTATAAATATGGATTGTCACATCATTTATACACGAGAGTGAGAAGGGTTGGAGATGCTCCTACATTCATACTCCCTCCATCCCTCCCAAATCGGAGGAACAGAGGAAGCAGTATATAATATTCTCTATCTTATATATTCCACTAACAACTTCATAGTAAAAGAAATTCTCTATTTTGTCTCTTTCATGAGCAACGGAAAGTTCGAATCCTTTTGGCAATAATATTTAAAATAGTTTTTATTTAGACTATGTATCAATAGTTCAAGATTCGAATTCTCACAAGTCATAATAATAATATTAAAATTTAGAATTTATATTTTTTTTAGTTACAAATAATATATACGATCGATTAAATAAAAATTATAACTATTAATAACAAATTATATAATTAAGATTATTATTTCTTAAATATACATTCCGATATAAATTACTAATATCAATTATTATAAAATTTAATTAACATAACTAAAACATGATCGTTATCATGTTATATAAATACAATTTAATATATAAAATATATATTTAAAAAAGTCCGTGCAATGCACGATATTAAAGCTAGTATTTATAAATACTATTTTTAAAATCAAATGACAACCTGAACATATGAGGGAAGATCCCCAGAATCTGAAAAATACCCCATTTCTCCTCAACAGTCTGTTTCCCCACTAGAACATTGGGAACCCAGTGATGTAGAGCTTGATTTTGATTCAAAAGAACTGGAGGACCTCCCTGAGACTGAAAAGAATACTTGGAGGAAGAGAGAAAACAAATTAGCTTGTGTCGGGATGAAATCTACTGCAACTGATCTAGAGATTGGGTGGACCATGAAGTACTACGACATGGAGGGAATCTGGGCGTGTCCTCTTAGGATGATGAGGCCTCGTATCTTTAACATTGAAAATTTGAGGATTCCAAGAATGGTTCTAACCCCAAAGCTTATTTCTTTAGGTGTGGGCGCGCCCTTGCACCCCTACATCAAAAAGATCCTGAAATGGTATGATGTTGCCCCATTCAACTGTCTCCAAATTCGTACAAGCTAGCATGGGCTCTATTCATTATGTACCACAACCTTGGGTTGGGCGCGCCCTCTATGAAAGAGTTTAGCTTTTTCTACAGCATCAGGAAATCCATCCCAGGCTACCACTTCTTGGTTGTCAACAAGTGGTTGAACAACAAAGGGTTTAATGAGGGCAAAATCAGCCACAAACGAGATTGGAAGGAGCCATTCTTCTACATCTATGATGTCAAAAGGGCTCGTGTTCGTTTTAACTTAGAGCCAAGTAAGTGAAACATCTAGGACAGTCCTCTCCTGCAGGACGCGTCTTTTCCTTTGTTATTTTTTCCTTTCTCCTTTTTGTAACTCTCATCTCTCTTCCTTAGATAAAAGAACTCAGAAAGAGCTTACAGGAAGAAAGAAAAAGAGAGTTGCGAAGGTGTTGAAGTATGCCGAGAAGCACTTTAATCTTAAGGACATGATCACGGAGGCCAATCTCAAAAAGATTGGGGCTTTGTTTGTAAGGGTTGGCTCCATTTGTAAATACCGTGATTTTTACAATGGAAAACCCGTCCTAACTGCATCTGAGAAAGCTAGAGGGTTAAACGCAACAGAACTTGTCCAACTGGACATCAGTAGACAAGTAGATCTAGAGCAAGGTAAGAATCATTTGGACGCGTCTCTCATTAACGATGCGTCATGCGCACGTTCACCCCTTCTCTTACATGCATAACCTTAATCTAACTTGTAGACGTTTCCCACATCCTACTTATGGCTTTAGACGCATCTTTGCTCTGGGGCACGTCCTCCTCTGTTGTTAGTTTGTCACTTATACCATTCTCATAGTCCATGATATGGGCGTTGTGTCCTCTATCTTGGGCACGTTATATGTTTAGGATGCGTCGTGATCCCATAGATGCACTTTTCATGCCTCTGCACAGCTTCATGCATTTATATATGTTCATATACGTTTTAATTGACATCCATACCTTTATCTTTAAATTATGCTTATGGCGCGTCCTACTATAAGGACACGTCTACCTCATCTGGCTAACATTTTTTCTGTATTCATGTCACAGATATGAAGGGATTCGCGATTGGAGCTTCCAAAAAGTTGAGAGCCAAGAAGCAGGCTCATGCGAAATCTGATCCCAAAGGTAAGGATCCTACGCCTGCTGTGACACCTTCCCCCCACCAAAAATCATCGATACCACAGTATTGGACATCCCTGAGAAGGAGGACGCGCCCTTAAAGCGTCAAAAGACTGTTCCTGACGACCAATCTTTCGTTCTCAAATATCTGGGCGCGTCCTCGGTTGGCAACTTTACTGAGGATGAAGTCAGGGGTTGGACTTTCAGGACTGAGCAACAGATATAGGAGGCAATGGTGAGGGCTGCAGCTGAGCTTCATCTGCACGCCAGGCAAAGTGCTAACATGTCTGCAAGACTCAGGGCGCGTCTTGCTGCCACCGACACTACAAAGAGCCAAGCTGAAGATGAGATAAAATCTCTGGAAAAGTACATTAATCTGCTTGCCCAAGAAAAGGATGCCGAGATCAAACACCTAGAGGAAGAGAAGACGCGTCTTGAGACGGAGAAAGCTGTGTTGGAAGGTAATGTCTCCTCTATGGAGAAAATAATGGAGAGTGTTATCACACTAAATTCCACCATGTAGCTAGAGCTTGACACTCTAAATGATGACAGGCTGCATGGGTGGAAAGAGGAGAAAAAGACAGTCTATCAAAACGGCTTCGCAGCTGGGTTCGAAGAATGGTGCTCTGGGTTTATTACCAATGACCCAGAGTATTCTTTTTCTAAATTCGATACAGACACCCAAACATGGGTAAATGACTTCAGAGTTAGGGCTGCAGATTCCATTAAGAGCAAAATGATCTTTCTAGGCCTGGAGGAAGAGGGCGCGTCCCCGGCACCTTCTCCCCTTAACGTTCAGCCTCCTCCAACTGACACCCAAGACAAGCCTCAGGACGCGCCCCCGACTTAGGACACGTCTTCATTTGATCTATGCAACTTTTTATCAGGACTATCCTAAGGGTGCGGGCCCCTTCAAGCCCTGCAACTTGTAATGACTATTTTTGAACTTGCTCATTTTCATGATATTTCTCCTTAATTTGCCTCTGCATATCTTTTTCTTTATCAACTTTACTCTGTCCCAAGTATGGACGCGTCCTATACGGAGGACGCGTCACCTTTTAAACATCGTTATTCTTTCTACCATAGTATATTAAGCAGGTGTTATTAATGGGCGCGTCCTTTCTATTTGGACGCGCCCATTAATAACATGATATTAATAATTGTCTTATCTGGATAGAATTGTCTGGATAGTGTATTATTATTTTTTTTAACGAGCATGATATCATGATGCACTTGTGCATTCAGATAAGACACAGAGCGTCTGGGGCGCGTCCTTAGTTAGGACGCGTCTTCCCTTTTAATTATGTTTTGTCAAAATTAAAGAAACATAAAACTATCGGAGCATCAACCAAGATAACTTGGGCGCGTCCTTGGGAATAGTGTGCGTTTAGTTCCATTTTCACTTGAGTTTTGTTGTCCCTTTTGACAGTCACTACTTCAATTAACATCCGGGACGCGTCATGCAACTAAGTAAATCAACAAATAAACATCCCTTTGGAAAATTTTCAAAGTTTTTTATTAATAATGCGCTCTGGTGTCAGAAGTGCACCAGTCCCACGGCTACTATGCTTTGTGGGGAATTTATTTGAAAAATGATCTTTCAACTAGTTCTAAGGTAAGTAGTACATGCACTACCCCCTAGGCTAGGAGGAATTTATTTAATTCTAGTCTATAATTTGGGCTTAGCCCTAAGTATATAATAAAAGAGGTATGTAAGGGGCCAAAGCCGCGCCTTACTAATAATACTTTCGGAGATGTTCCGCGTTCCACGCTCGCGGAACTAGCTTCCCTTCCATATCCTCAAGGTGATAAGTCCCTTTCCACAAAATTGCTTTTATCTTATATGGTCCTTCCCAATTAGCTCCAAATACACCATGCTGAGGATTCTTCCTGTTTGGCATCACATTCCTGAGCACCAAATCCCCTATCTTTAGCAACTGCCCTTTTACCTTCTTGTTATAATACCTTGCGGTACGTTGCTGATACGCCGCAAGCCTCAGCTGAGAAATCTCCCTTGTTTCTTCCAAAAGATCCAAATGAAGCCTTTGATTAACCTCTACATCCTCCTCCACATATCGATCTCTGCGAAGCGACCCCGAACCAAATTCTACGGGGACCATAGCTTCGTAGCCGTAAGTCAGCATAAATGGAGTTTTTCCCGTTGTAGATCGTGGAGTAGTATTGCAGGACCACATCACTTTTGGGAGTTCTTCAGGCCAATTTCCTTTACGCTCCTCCAGTTTGGTCTTAAGGGTGTGCTTTATTATTTTATTCACGGCCTCTGTCTGTCCATTACTTTGGGGATGATAGACCGCTGCAAACTCCTTCTTAATTTTCTGGTCCTCACACAATTGTCGCAATTCCTTGTTGTCGAACTGCTTCCCGTTGTCAGAGACAAGTTAGTAAGGAATATCAAACCTACAAACAATGGAGTTGAAAATGAAATCTCTGATTTTCTTTACCGTGATGGTTGCCAACGGCATAGCCTCTGCCCACTTAGTAAAGTAATCAACCGCGACCACCGCATATTTGACATCCCCTTTAGCCTTGGGAAACTCCCCAATAAGATCTATCCCCCATATGACAAATGGCCACGGGCTTATCATAGACGTCAAGAGCGTTGCTGGCATAGATGAGTAGTTCGCAAAACGCTGGGAGCGATCACATGCCCTGATGAAATTTGCAGCATCCTCTTTCATTATAGGCCAATAATATCCTTGGCGCAAAACTTTCATCGCCAACGAGCTACCCCCCGAATGATTGCCACAGATTCCTTCATGCACTTCCCTTAAGATAAAATTTCCTTCTTCTTCGTCAACACATCTAAGCAGCGGCTGATTGAAGCCTCTCTTGTACAGAACTTCGTCGTACACCACATATCTTGCAGCCTAATAGCGGAGTCGACGAGCCTTGAACTTATCCTCGGGGAGGGTTCCCTTGTAAATATAAGCGAGAATGGGCGTCATCCATATTTTCTTGGGAGCCCCATCCACTTGCATAACTTCTATCTTCGGGATACTAGGGATCTTCTGGATTTCAAGGGGTATGGACCCTAACAACACTGCCTCATGTTGTGACCCCATTTTTTCCAGAGCATCCGCGTTGCTGTTCTTCTCCCGCGACACACATTCCAACCTAACTTCTTTGAACATTCCAATCAGGCGTTGTGTGCACCTCAAGTACAATTCCGTTCGCGGGCCTCACGCCATTCACCTGATTCACCACCGGCTCCGAGTCACTCCTCGCAATTAGGTTTCGCACTCCCATTTCCAAAGCGATCTTTAGGCCATTAATCAATACTTCATATTCTGCATCATTATTTGTTGCATAAAACTTAAAATGAACTGTACTCATCAGATGATGGCCTTTCGGAGACACGAGTACTATACCCGCACCTGATCCTCCATTGTTAACTGTCTCATCCACATGCAAGATCCACCAGGGATGTGGGAATTCCTCCAAAGACTCCTCATCATGAGGTGGATGTAGCGGCACTGAAGCCTTGTCATCAACTACAGAGTCAAATTCCAACAAGAAATTAGCTAAGGCTTGCCCTTTAATCGTTGTCCGGGGCATATATTCCAAAACAAACTGTCCCAACTCCACATCCCACTTTAGCATTCTCCCTGATGACTCTGGTTTATAAAGGACTTGCCGTAGCGGGTATGTCGTGCGGACTTCAATTCTATGGGCCTGGAAGTACGGCCGTAACTTTCTTAACACAAGGATCAAGGCATAAACCAGTTTCTCCATACTTGTGTAGTGAGTTTCAGCGTCGTGCAACCACTTGCTCACGTAATACACTGGCGACTACTGTCCATCTTCCTCTCTTACCAGGACTGCACTGATTGAATACTCAGACACCACGAGGTACAGAATTAGAGATTCCCCATCTAACGGTTTCGACAACATGGGAGGATTCCCCAATTGTTCTTTGATCCTTCTAAAAGCTTCTTCACATTCTGGTGTCCATACGAAGTCCTTTCCTGCCAACTTAATGGCTTTGAAGAATTCCTTGCATCTGTCAGACGATTTGGAAATGAATCGATTCAGCGCGGCAATCCTTCCAGTTAAACTCTGCACCTATTTTACATTGGTGGGTGACTTCATATCCAACAATGTTTTGATCTTTGCAGGGTTGACTTCAATTCCCCTATGATTGACGATGAACCCAAGAAACTTGCCTGACTCCACGCCGAACACACACTTTTGTGGGTTCAACTTCATGCGAAACCTCCTTAGAATGTCAAACATTTCCATCAAGTGTTCGATATGGTCATTCGCCTCCTTGGATTTTACCTACATATCATATACATACACCTCCATGGTTCTCCCAATCTGGTTTTTGAACATCATATTCACCAACCGCTGATAGGTTGTGCCAACATTAATCAATCCAAACGGCATTCCTATGTAGCAGTATAGCCCCCTATCGGTGATGAAGGATGTATGCTTTTGGTCGGGACCATACATGGGGATACGATTGTAACACGATTACGCATCCATGAAACTTAGCAAGGCATGCCCTGCCGTCGTGTTAACCAACTGATCAATTCGTGGGAGCGGGAAACTATCCTTTGGACATGCCTTATTGAGATCCGTGAAATCCACACACGTCATCCACTTCCCGTTTGGCTTTTTTACGAGTACTGGATTTGGAAGCCATTCGGGGTAGTAAGATTCTTTGATTAGTCCCACCTCAAACAATCGGTCTACTTCTTCTTTTAATGTTATTGCCCTTTCCCCACTCACTGGGTGACGTTTTTGACGTATGCTCGTATAATTCAGGAGGATATTCAACCAGTGACACATTACTCCTGGGTCAATTCCTACAATATCTGAATGACTCCATGCAAAGACATCGAGATTTGCAATCAGGAAGCGGGTAAGACTTTCTCTTATTTCAGTACTTAGCTGGGATCCCACTTTCAAAACCTTGCTCGGGTCATCTTTATCGACCGCAACAGGTATTGTATCTTTGGCCGACCCTGTTTTTTCGGTGGGCGCAGGGATCCTGGGATCCAAATTAAAATCAAAGTCTCGGGGGTCCTCGACCTTCACTCTCGCATCTGAGGGCGCATCCCCATGAGTGGGAGCATCTACCCCAGGGTAAGGCATGATTTTGTGCTACGCAGGTATGGAGGGCGCGTCCTCATTTGGAGGAGCATCAACCTCAATTTCATTTTTACTTTTCAAGGGCGCGTCCTCTTTTTGAGGAGCATCCACCTTGAGGTTACTTTCGAGACTTTGAAAATCTCACTTCTTCCTTCCCACTTTTCTCCGTTAAACTCCGTCTGCATGATCTCCTCTGCACGGTTCATCACAACTTCTTCCATACTACGGATCCTCGAAACATTTCCCAACGTCAAAACAGAGGTCCCGGTGATATGGGTTCCTTCCTCCTCTGGGCCTTCTACGAAATAGTGGGCATGAACCTCTCCACTTAGTTTTGTATGAATGTCCTACGCATTCTCAAATGAAAGACCCTTTCTCTCGTATCTTCTCCTGTGGAATTCCTTAATAGCTTTGTGATAGCAGTCACGCGACTCGTACTGTGACCCTCTCAGACTGCCCACTCCGTTGGGTGTTGGAAATTTGATCATCAAGTGGTGTATCGAGGTTATCACCCTGAATGCTCTCATCCAAGGTCTTCGTACCAAAACATTGTGTGTGGATTCCTGGTCTAGCACCTTGAAGTCTATCAATTTGGTAACCGAAAGAGCTCCTTCTCCAAGTGTCACAGGGAGTCTAACCGAACCCATAACTCTTATCGCTTCTCCCGTGAAGCCATAGACATGTGCGTCTTCAAAATACATATCACTATCCGAATCCCAGTTTCTTGTACGTGCTGTAATACAGGATGTTTGCATAGCTCCTATTGTCCAAGAAAACTCGATGTACGTTCATTGCCCCAATAAGCATGGTAATCACCAACGCATCGTTATGGGGATGATGCACCCACCTTGATTCTTTTTCCTTGAATGTAATGTCTGCAGACTCTCCCTTAAAGATTTTCGGAGGTCTGTCTTCCAAGCTATGAATGTTGGCGAGCGGGGGATGCCGTGCTTCCCTTGTATTTCTTTCCAATGCTCGATTACTATCACCAACAAAGGGGTGTCCTCCAAAAATTGCCCTAATACTTCCAGCCCTCTGAAACTTAACTTCCGCCATTTTTTCAACACCTTCCACCCATGGGGGTTGTCTTTCATCCTTACCCTTGTCATCGCTTCCTCTGCGTCGTTTCACCTTATCTATCCATTCACCCAGGTACCCAGGCTTGATCAATTCCTCAATTTCATCTTTTAGGTGACGACACTCGTGGGTGTCATGGCCGGTAGACTCATGGTAATCACAATACTTCTTCTTGTCTCTACTCTGCCATGAAGTTAGACAGTCTGGTTTCTTGAAAATTCCTCTATCTTTATTTACCTCAAAGATATGATCAATGAACGCTGCCAGTGGGGTATAATTGCTGACACTCCTCTCATAGTTCGATGGCGGACTCCATTCTCTTCGCGTGTTAACGGTGTTCACCCTATTAGGGCTTCTGGCATTCCGCCGGTAATCTGGGCTCAAGGATTTATCTCTTCTCTAGGCTCGGCCCTTGGAGTTATGGGTGTTGTCATTCTTTTTTGTTTCTGTAAGCCACTGCTCAATCCCTTTGAATGATTCCGCATAACGACACAGGATCATTCCCTTGCAGGTACTTCCAGAAATCTGTCCCCACACGCAGTCTAGCTATAAGAAGTTTTTTCAGCGTTTCATCAGTTGCGCCCCTTACCAAAGTGGATTCTGCATTGAACCTTTTGAAGTATGAGGTCAAACTTTCTCCTTCCTTCTATTTCATATTAGCCAGCGTGGTAACTGGTGGTGTGTACTTTACTGCAGCTTGGAATTGAGTTAGAAACAAAGTTTTCATTTGTTCCCAGGATGTGATCACACCTGGACCAAGTTTCTGGAACCACTGCTGAGCGTCTTCTCTAAAAGTGGCCGCCAGGAGATGATATAGAGCCAAATCAGGTACCTGATACACATCCATCTCAATGTTGAAACGCCCCAGGAATTCCACAGGGTCAGAGTTCCCATGAAAAGGCAAGTCATTGGTTGTGTTCCTGTATCCTTCCAGCAACTGCGCCTCCCTCACAACAGCAGCAATAGGAGAAGGAGCTTGCGCAGTTGCCGTCACTCTTTCTAACACCCCCAGATCTGGGGTCGGGGATCCGGGTCGTTACGGTCTTTCTTCCCACAATATCACTTAACTTAATTAATAATAAATAACCTCATGCTGTGACCCCACACTAACACACACCACAACCCGTTATAGTCTTAGAGATGAAATTGAAATAAGTACAAGTCCTTGAATCCACAATTTAAAAGTTATTACAACCCAAAATGATTACTTGATAAGTTTACAGTTATTTGCCATTATCTACCACAAGTTATAATTATACAATATTTGGTTCCCAAAAGTAGAATGCCTGATCTACCAATAGATCTACCTCTGCAGCTATAGCAGCTACAACATCAACGGAAAGACGCGGGACGCTTCCCACGTGCTTGCGCGGGGTCTACTTGAGTCTGGCCATCTTTCCTAACTGTTTTTGTGTGATGAAGAAATGAAGCAAGAGTGAGCATTACAGCTCGCAAGATAATATATAATGTAAACAATAATGCAAGTATCTAAATGGATAACTTACTGGAAACCTTTATCAAGTGTCAGGTAGATACTTACTGGATATAAGCTTAAAGGAAGATGAAGTTACCAATTACTTCTCTATACTTATAGCATTTTATAAAGCTACTTGAACTACCATTGTTCAAAATATTATAGGTTTCAAAAGGTCATCCCATAGATGAGACCACAAGTTAAGACTTGAATAGATTCAATCTTTGCTATATTATTGAATGAAATGAAGTTACGAGATACTTTATTTAGTCCCGATATATATATCCACATATATATCTTTTATACATTTCCTGGAAACCTCTGTTGTATAAAGTATGAACAGAGTTTGTAACATCCAATGAATTTTGGAAAGGAAAAGAATTTTGGCATAAACCCGATATCTTGCTGATCAGGCAAAGATACCAATAAGTAACCTTTTCTACTAGTAGATGGACGAATTCCCCACTGGTCATCACCCTGGCCGCAAGAGGACCTATGCTGGACTGCCACTCAGCCACTTACGCATTGATGGACTCCCACTGAGCCACTTACACTTTCATGGACGCCCACTGAGCCCATGTTGCTTATGCCGACTCAATAGATGGACTTACTTCCCGAACGTTGGGTAAGTAATCAATTCATTTATCCAAACAACAATCTCATTGCGAATATAAAATACACCACAGAGCCGGATCCCTCAGGTTTTGGGAGAGTATTTAAAGCCCCTTTGAAAGGAAGATCTTAAATATAAAAAATGAGTTTTGGGATCCGCTCTAACTTTTAAAAATCATTTTGAAGACTCGAAACATTTTTAAGAATGTTTGGAGTACTGCTGATTTATTAAAATAAATCAGTCCCAATATATTAGAAAATATATGAATATTATTATTTAAGTAATATTCCCAAAAAGGATAATCTCTATAAAAATAATCGAAGTAGAAGTGTTAAAACTCATACTTGAAATGGGTATTAAATAACCAAAGATATACTTATACGAAAGTACTATCTTTATTTGAATAATCAAAAATAAGTTTGATTATCGAAACATTATTCTTTAATAAAATAAAGAATATTACTTAGTAAATAATCGGAGTCATAAGTCCTCCAATGAATATTCAAAGTAATATTCATTAAATAAAATAAACGGAGTCATATGTACTCGAATGAATATTCAAAATAATATTCATCAATAAAAATAAAGTTATCGAATAAACCTTATTCGGTTAATAGTTTTGAAAACTATAACTATATATATATATATATAATTTACTCGGGAACATCGACTCCCGGTTTTAGAAAATGTTCACCTTTGGGTCCCCTATACTAAGGGTATACGCAACTACTGCTTATCTCTAGCATAGGTATTATGCAACTAATAAGCATTTGAATCAACAGATATATATCAAGATTACGAAACAGACATGCATATATAGCATATCACATGCTCCAATATATCGCAAGATTTGCTAAATAACCATCATGCATCTATCACAAGATAATACATATACATATGTATACATCACAACAACAGTATAACGGGTAGAAAACTTGCCTGAGCGACTGAGGGTGATACAAGGCTTGGGACGAGTCTGGTAACCTATAAACAACATGTAAGTTGGAATTAAACCAAAGTCGCTAATGAATCTATACTTTAACCAATTAGACCCTAACGTTCGCTTTTGCGCTCAACGATTTTCTTAAGTCGCTCGAGTACCCTCGGCTCCACCATTTTTAATAAATTAACCATTAAGAGTTTTAAGGCGATTCTTTCGCGAGTGCCTTACCAACTGCCTAATACACTTTACATAAATGTTTCATACTCCAATTAGTCATTTAAAGTCTTTAACCTATGTTTCAAAGTAAGGCGAGTGGTAATGGTTCGTTCGCGAAACGCCATTACTTAAAACGGTCGTTTCTCCTAAACCGTATATCGGATTTAAACGAACCACATATCAAAACGAAGCTCGTAACATGAACTATCTAATCATGGCAATGATCAAAACCTAACAGTGAGTTCTCGGATCCTGATGTTAAGAGCAAAAATAGTCTAAA
Source organism: Apium graveolens (assembly GCF_009905375.1). Classification (NCBI taxonomy): domain Eukaryota; kingdom Viridiplantae; phylum Streptophyta; class Magnoliopsida; order Apiales; family Apiaceae; genus Apium; species Apium graveolens. The sequence goes on from NC_133651.1 coordinate 292,358,685, forward strand.
GTAAATCGGACATTACAACGACTATGTTTACGCGATTACCAATTTTTATTCTACTCCAAATCAACCACAAACCAACCACAATTCAACCATAAAACCAAACTCCATCCATACCTCACTACAATAGCCCCAAAACCTCAACTTTTTCCAATTTATATTAATCTCAAACATGAACTAAAACTATTCTTAAGTTCTTTAACTAATAACCAAGATTTACAACTCCAAAAACATCACAAAACTAACTATTCTCTACATACACAACAATCAAGCCTCTTATGAACTATAATACTCATGCTAAGATCTTAACATTCAATAACAAAGCTAGGTTAAGAGATTATACCTTCCTTATGAGTAGGAGTAACTAATTAGCTTGGAATCACCCTTGAAAGTCCTTATCCAAGCTTAATCTAAACAAAAACTCAAGAACAAAAATTTAAGTTCTTGAAAAACACTATTCACCCTCTTCTTCCATGAATTTTAGGAAGAGATTGTGAATTAATTTGAAGCTCAAACTTATAGGATAGCTATATCTATGCATAAGGAGTATTAGATAATTACCTCACTAATTAACAAGGCTTGGATCTTGGATTTTGGATTTTTTTTCTTGAAAAAAAAGAGAATGGCCGAGAGCTTTCTTGAAGAAAAGAAGTCAACTTTGTGTTTTTATGATTTTGTGATTTGTTTTGCTTGGTTGCTTGCTTTTGTTTTTGATTTATTACTTTTAACCATGGTAAATTTTGTGTGGTTCTTAATCAACCAACAACACACTTCTCTTTGGTCATGCTTAGGTCATCATGTTATGTCATCCTCCCACACTTGTCCTCTTCTTATTGGTTTGATGACATCATCCTCACTAACCTCTTTGATTAGCTTCTACTTACTTGGCTAATGACCGCTGATCTGTTATACCGTTCGCTTAACTTTCGTTTTCGTTTATCGTTTGAGGGATCATACCCGGGATCTTATTACTTGGGTTTCTTTAACCTTTCTCAATACATTATATTCCTTTTATGATCCTCTCTTATAATCCTTGAATTTAAATCTTTTTTTTCCTGTTACCTTATACTCAATTCTTTCTGTATCTGGTGGATTTTCGGGAAAAATCAAAGTGTTTGAATTTGGATTCTGACGATCTTTACATACCTTTATATATCATATAGAGTGCTAATAAGATCTCAGAATAACAATAAAAGAACTCCTACATAGTGTGACATGAAAAGTTTTCTTATTCAGCAAAAACACTATTCATAAGGATTACAAAAAAAGTTCAAAATTTTGGGGTTATTACACTCTTCCTCCTTCAAGATGGTTGAGCAACCTCTTGAGATCGTTCACATTAAACGTCCCTACTCGAGGAATGGTTTGAACACTAGGTTGTTGGGGTTGCTCTGTGACTTGTTGTGGTTCCCCTTGATTACCCCCCGGGTGTAGCGGTAGATCTCGTCGCCCCTCGCCCTGAGGCTGCGGCTGTGGTATGTTACCATCTCGTCGCCCCTCGCCCCTCGTCCGTAATTGCTAGACTTCACGGATAGTGCATCTCCTTGCGCAAGGATAACACTCCGCTACAGCTATTTCCCTTGATTTATGGACGCAGGTATAGCCACGGTTCACCCCAAGTTCCGGACGCATCCCTGTCCCCCGAATGAGGATAACCCACCAGATAACAGGACATGTGATCCCAAGCTCTTGGGTGCAAAGTGCAGGATGACTCCAAAGTTCTCCAACGAGGACACCCGTTGAATACAAGAACAGAGTTCCCAAACCACACACCAATGTTAACCCCGCATCCCCAATGAGGACACACGTTGAATACAGGAGGATGCCTTCAATCATCAGGCATACCCCTGAAGGCCTTCAAGCTTTTCACGGACATCCCCCTCCTTGACCGTCTCAAGGAGGAAATTCTTCAAAGAGTACCTGTAACAAATACATTAGTAAAAATAATCTCCACTACTCCCCTCCATGCAAGCTTTATCCTAAAATCACCATTGAGAATACATAGACCAGGTACAGGACGCGTCCTAAGACCTGCATAGCCTGCATAGCCTCCTCAAAAACCGTCGCGCACAACATTCCACTACACAGGGTGCGTCCTAGGCAAGACAGGCGCGTCCTCCAGCTGTTATTGCCACAAGACCACGTTTGCCAAGTCCCTTCACCATGGTTGACGCGTCCACATCTACTGGGCGCGTCCTTAGCTAGTAATGCACTCCCATGCTTCACCATCACCTGTCCGTAAAATATCTTCTAACATGTAGACGCGTCCTCCTTTCGTAGACGCGCCCTTACCTTCCATAATGTAATACCGGTCTTGACTGTACTAAATCCGTATTTGACCCGAGTCACTCCAATGCCAAATTTTGGGTATAACAGATAGTAATTTTTTCACGGCTACCTAAGTCGTCTGCCTTCTATTTTTATGTAGTTTCCATTTTCCAGCTACGAGTTTCCCCAATAAGGGTTGTCAAGGCGTTGCCAAATCATATGTGGCATGACACCCTTGGTTGCCAACCTACTTCCTAAAATTGTTAAAATACATATACAAATGCAAAAAGTTTATATTAATAATGCTTTTTTTAGTTTATTAATCATTCACAATTTAATTTAAGGGATCACATAGGCAACAATTAAAAAGGTTGCTAACTATTTAAGTAGAAGGTTGCCAAGTTGATATAAAATTGAGTGAAAATAAAATATTAATATATATGATGATTTGGCAAAGTTGGCAAATAACTTGAAAACCCCTTATTAAAGATGCTATAATTGCTGTTTCTTATGTTTCATACTGTTTTTATGGAGTATAATTCAATATGAATTCATATACATGAGCTTTTTCTGAATAAATACGTAAAATCAGTATGTCTGTGTAAATATAATTTTCAAAATGGATTTCAATATATTGATGGCCTATAGTAACTAGTAGACGTGGTAAACTAGGTCAGATTCTGAAAAATCGAACAAAATTTTATATATGAAATTGGGATCATATCCAATATTTGAATCATATCATTCGATGAGATCCGAAAACCAATTATTTTTTGTCAGACGAAAATTGTTCTGGGTGCTGATATTACTCCAAAAAGAAACAGAATGTTGAAGTCAAGATGAGGAGAATACTGAGAATGCCTTGCTCCAATACACAACCATATTGGAGCTAAATTGTAACACCCCTTTTTTTATAATAAGGAGATATTACTAATAATTTAAAAACGTGCAAATAGAGCACTAATATATTTCTAAATAATAATTAAATAATCTAAAAAATTTCAAAATAATACCAAATCTCCAAAATGTCTAAACCAATTATATAAATGCTGAAACCTCTAAATAATTTATTAAGTCTAGATAATAATAATAATAATAATAATAATAATAATAATAATAATAAAGTCTGAATCTTAATCAATGAAACGGGGTAACTCTCCATCACACAATCTCAGATCCCCCTAAGCACCTGCCAGAAAAAGAATACGGCATAAACCAAACGCCCAGTACGGATTTGGAATACAATTTATAAAACAGGAGATCGGAAATAAATAAATTGGCAGTTTATAATAAAATAATAAGTTTAAAAACAAGTAAGCCTGAATCAACAAATGGTTAGGATATTTCGTACCGAGATCAGAACAGATACATATACACACATCATTAGGGCTACACAAAGGTCAAAAACCGGACCGGACCGGAAACCGGATTTTTTCAGAATTAAGGACAGAGGACCGGACCGGCTCTATCCGGTCTTGAGACCGGACCGGAAAACCCCGGATTAGACCGGGACCGGACCGGTTTGAACCGGTTTAATTAATATTTATATAAAAAATTTATTTACATAATTTTATTTATTTTTTTTAAATTTATATACATTAAAAATTTTGTTACTTGGTATGTCAATAAAAAATTAAAAGTACATATTTTATTATTTTAAAAGTAAATATAAAATCTTAAGAGTATGAATATCAATATTTTATTACATGAATTACGAAATTTAGTAATTTAAAGTGTAGTATCAGTCTATTTTATTATATGAATTTATTATCTATTAACTTGGATCAATAAAATATGATATTGGTGAATATTTAATATTTATATATGATTTTATAAGACATAAATTAAAGATAAAATAATTATATATATGAATTCAGGTCCATTCAGGCCTATACCGGATTTTTTCAAGTCTTGGACCGGACCGGACCGAAGACCGGATTTTTTCAATTATAAGGACCGGAGACCGGACCGGGTATGTTCGGTCCGGTCCAGGTCTTGGATCAATAGACCCGGAACGGTTCGGGTTTCAGGTCCAGACCGGAATTATGTGCAACCCTACACATCATAGGGTACCTACTGCGTGCAACAGAATGGATAACGTGTACGACATATACAACGTCACCATAGATCAAATCATAAATCAAACTCTGGGTGCACCCACGTATCCTGAACATATATCAAATGGCCAAAAGCTCCTCCCAAGAGCTAACCAAAGGATACGCCGTGACCAATCACACTGTCACGGAAGCGTCATGTCAGTGGTGCCACAATGACATGGTTGTAATACCCCTACAGCTCGTTAACTCGGCATACCCTAAATCACACTAAGAGTTCAAAATAAAAATATTCCCGTAAAATTTAAAACCACCTGAGATAAATAATTCCGATTTTCAAAACAAAGGGTGTGATAAATAATTTTTCAAAATCGCAAAAACAAATATTTATAATTTTCCAAATCAATTTTAAAATAATTTTCGAAAGTCAAAACAGTCAGGTCAAATATTTAATGGGATGAGCAGAATACAAAAATGAGTGAATCAAATATATCCAAATGCTAAGAGGAGTAGCGCTAAAAAAGGGATATAATCTGTAACTTAAATATCGCATACTTTAATATTAACGAAATTTGCAAACGATCCGCGGATAATTTCCTGACCCGCTATCTAATAACAAAATCATAACAATTATATTATATAGTTCTACTTATCTAAATAATACTCTTGTTTGTTAACTGTTCGGTGACCTCAATTACTAATACACAACTAATCTGGTACATACGTTAAACAATGATTTATATATTCTTTAAATGAAAACATCTTACATGATTTACAAATCGTTGCTAGTAACTGACCTCATTACTAGATTCATTAATACCATTTTACACGTGCAGGTCTAATGTCACGTAACTTCTTATTAACTTTTTTATTATAATTAATAATGCGTGTGACCCTCTTTTATAGAAATCGGCCGATTTTTCAAAAATCGCCGATAAATCGCTCAATAATCGGTCAAAAATATTGATCCAATTTGATCGATTCCCGATAAATCGCCGATAAATCATCCGATTTTTTAAAAATCGTCCGATAAATCGTAAATCAGTACATCAACTGAATAATTCCGATTTCCGAAATCTGTAACACTGCTCTGGCCTATAATTCTTTTATGCAGTTAAATAATTAGTGACCTATATATTGCATGCCATTCACTCAATGCATGTTATACAAATGGTAGACAGAGACATAACTTAGGTTTTCTAATTGAACATGAAAAAAATAAGTGCTAAGCATTAAATTATTGATATAATATTTATATAAATCATGACCCAACTAGTAATTAAACTACAAATTAATTTACGTAACATAATTGTAATACTAGCACACCTTCGATAAACAAATAACATGTCTGCAACGTTATTGATAAAAGTTACCTGTTTTTATTGAAATCTTGGAAGCAAATACTTCAATTAACGATCCAAAACCTCGATACAGTGCCATGGCTTTCTTTCTCTCTGTGTTTATGAATCGGTCTTTACGTACTTCTCTTGATTCCGGAGTAGGGTTATAAGATTATAAATATGGTTGTTTAGACACCCGGGTATATAAAATAGTGTTATACCTCTTTTCAAATCTAATTTACTAATTTAAATACAAATTTTAATCTATTTAGTTTTTTTATTAGCACTTATAATTATCTAGTCGATACTAGTATTATTCAAATTTTATAGATTATTATTATTATTATTAAAAATAACATATATTACATAAATACTAAAAAAAATATGCTAATTATAGTATATATAATAAAACGAGAAAAAAAAACTGAGATATTTCATCAAACTTGTACACAGATTTAAAACTATATCTGTCGGCAAAATTAGGAGGGGGTGGTCATGAAGCTAGCCAAGAATCAAGAGAAACATAAACAATGTAACAACGAGTAGGGTGAGGGAAGACCATAACTGAAATCCCATAAAGACAGACCCACTGGCATAAATATTGTCAGACCCTCGTCCAAAAGCTTACAAAAATAATAGTACTGTACACAACTAGATATCAAAACTGGCTGTTAGGTTGCAGAATTTGAGGCAAAAGTTGTCAATACAACAGCTTACTGTTTGTCTCCCAATTCCCCAAGTAGCTTCCTACTCAGATGCCATGCATTTACACATTCTGCATTATATGCTTGTGAGTTGTGGGGATACTTAATTATTTCAGAATATCAGAAACAGAAAATATGTCAGGATCACACCATCCAAAGCAAAAACTACAAACTCTAGGTTGTGCTCACATATGTCTGAGTATGAAACCTCTACATAGAGTTTGCATAACGAGTTATGTGAAAGAACTAAGAAGAAGATGAGAACAACTTTGAGAGAACCGGGGAATTAGTTTTTGTGAACTTATTTTTGCAAAATATAAATAAAAGTTGTGTCGGGTGCGATATTCGAGCGTTGCTTAATATCATTAGGATGTTTAAACGATGGAACTATTATCTTTATGAAAAATAAACATAAAGTTATGTACAAGAACTCCGTTTTAACCGCTTGAGCAAGTACACCACTGTCTTAATAATAATTTATAAATATAATAAAAAATAGTATCATAGCAATTTTGAATATTATTTATCAGTTTCAACATGTCTCATAATTGTTCCTTATTATTAAAATAAAAATATATTAATTAAATTACAATTGGAGGGAAGATAAATTAAAGTTGAGAGAATAAATATGTATGAAAAAAGGAGTGAAACAAATTATTTAATAAAAAATGAAATATGACATAAGGCCTTAAAAAGAGACATTTAATGGCTGTCATTATATTTAAAAAGTATCAATAAAATATTGTGGGAGTACTCCTTTACTTGAAGTCCCTCAAATTTTAATTTAAATACGTTTACTCGGTATGAGTACACGACAAAGAGTAAAGTATAAAAAATGACAACATATTCTTGCTATACGCCTCTACTTAACAATTGTTATTTATTTTTTTATCTTATTTTAAAGCACATCTTCGTTCTGTAGTATTTAGTGACAACTTAGACAAACTTTCAAAATATGGATATTGGCTACTAAATATATGCAACTAGACATTATAAGACTCAGGCTAAATATAACTCAATTCCTAATGACATGACCCAAATAGAGCAAACCAGGCTAAACAGCAATACACAATTTGGAAAAGAAGGAAGGTAATGTTTGGCCGCATCACATCTATTATACATCTAATACAGCAATAATGGTTCGCTGAACAAATTTAATCATAAATACAATAATTAATATCCATATAATATATGTTTTAACCATTAATGTTTATTCATTATTTAATCATAAATACAGTAATTAATGAGCAAATTTAATCATAAATACAATAGTTAATATCCATACAATATTTGTTTTAACCATTAATGATCATTCATTATTTAATCATAAATACAGTAATTAACATCCATACATTATTTGTTTTAATCATTAATGCTCATTCATTATTATATAATTAATACAGATTCATTCATGTAATTTTTATTACCTCAATTAAAATATCATTAATATGCAAGTCATTAAAAATAATTTCTTCATAAAATTTACATTTTCTATTAAAAAAAATTAGTATAAAAAATTTAAATGATAACCATTGCATAATAATTCATATAATACATAAGTTATCACATCATTAACTTATTAATATCGATTAGTTGTTGCATACTTAATATATATATATATATATTTATTTATAACTAATTATTATAGAGATACATGCATGCATCATATAATACATAAGCTATCCCATAATTGACTTACTAATATAGATTAATAATTACATACTTAATATATATATATATATATATATTCATTTATAACTAATTATTATAGAAATACATGCACGCATGTATACATACATACATACATACATCCAAACATATGTACGTATGTACGTATATATGTATATATATAATAATTTAGTTAGAGATGTTATATTTTCAGAGCATGTTCTTAATTATCAAAGCAAGACAATAAAAATATTATATTACCCTCAGTTTATTTTTCTATTTGGCATGGCTTAATATTGTCTTATCCTTTTTATTTGCTCCGAAAATTAAAAATCTGATCTTCAAATGAAATTTCCCTTAATTTCCCTTTTAGTTAATGATTCAAATTTTTTTGTCTACAAAAATTGTCCTTATTTTTAACGTAAGTTAAATTCTAAAAACGAGAATACATACATTATTAATTATCAAATTAATAATATAAATAAGTGAATTTTAAATATAAAGTAAAAATAAATATTAATATTAATAGTAATAATTTTAAATTTCATTAAAAAGAAAAAATATTTCATTTTAATAGCAGGTCTTTAAAATATATATATTAAAAATTCTAATAATAATTATTATTATTATTTATATTATAGTAATAATAATTATAATATTATTATTATTATAACAAAATAAATAATATTAATACATGAGAAACTTGAGTACAAATTTTTGTTATTTATAAAAAGTGGTAGTACATTTAAATTATAATAAATTTTATTTTTACAAAATATTATTATTCGTCATTAATTTTAATGATATTATCACAGCCTACCACTGACCTTACCTTTAATAACATAATTGACTGGCATATACCATATTTATCACATTAACACTAATATTTAGATCTACTATAAACATTTGTGAATTAAATATTACAAACAAATGAACTAGATAAACTTATATATTAAATATGATTATGTGCATCACAACCATTTATACCTCCAACTGAATATATATTTATATCTAACCATGTCATACTTTAAGTATTATATTTTTGTATTTACACAAAAATAAATAAATTAAGGGCTTTCATATATATATATATATATATATATATACATATATATATATATAGGGAGTTGCTCAAATGAGAACCCCAATTAAAATGAGAACTGAGATCTAATCTCAGCTATATATTGTATCCTTACATTAAATCTCAACTACCCATTTTGTATTTTATACTTTATTTTTATCTTTAATCTCTCTCATTCAACACAGTGTCTTCACCCACCCCTACCTCACCAGCCCCCACCGGTCTCCGCCGCCAACTAGTGGCCACCATCATCGCCGGAAAAAGCACCGGATCTACGATCTTCTCTCCACCCCTCCCTCCCTTCGCCTCTGCCATCGATCGCCATTACACTACCTTCAACTCTAGCAACACATCTATATTACCTCCGCCATCATCAACACTTTTCTTCAAATCAAGACGGTATGCTCCAATTAAATCGTTGACGATGCTTAGGACGAAAGAGATTGATATGCAGAAATCCTGTAGTGATCGAGACGCCATTAAAGCTCTGCTCGAGCTCTAAACGAAGGCGATTTGCTGATTTACTGTTCAAATCTGAGGATTCTTGGTGATTCAGTTTGATATTCGGTGATTTTTTGGTTGATTGCAATGATTAATGGTATATGACAAACATGTGTGATTGTGGTGTGGTGGTTGTGATAGTTTGATTTAGTGATTTTTTTTATTCTGGTGGTCAGAGCATGGCTGGATAGAGATGCAGTGGGGTGGTTGTGGTGGTTATTTTTATTTTTTTGTGGTGATTTTTAGTTTTTCGATGGTAATTTTAAGTTTAGCGGTGGTGATTTTATATTTTCGGTGGTGATTTTTTTGTAGTCTGGTGGTGATCTTTGATTTGACGGTGGTGAATTTATATTTGCCGGTGGTGATTTTCTGGTGATCGCTGGAGGTAGTGGTGGTCACCGGTGGTGGTGGTCACCGGTGGTGGTGGTGGCCGGAAATGGTGGTTGTCGGTGGTTGGAGGTAATTGTGGGTGGTAAGTAGAAAGAAGAATATGTAAGCTATGATAGTTAGGGAAGATGATAAAATTTAAAATTAATGGTCTAGATTAAAAATATATTTAAATTTTTTTTGTTGAGATTAGATCTCATATCTCACCAAAAAAAGGTTTTCAATGGAGTAAGACCCTATATATACATACATGTATATATATATATAAATACACACACACATATATGTATATATAATATATATACACATATATATATGTATATGTATGTGTGAATTTATGTAAAAAAAACATTTAACTTATGATCTTCATAATTCATAAAATATATGATAATGTTGGTTTATATTGGTATTTTACTGTGTCATTATGGCATGAACGGATAATATTAACTAAAATAAATAATCTTGGTAAAGTTTACATATGAAATACAACCAGAAAGCTCCTAGTATGCCGAGAGACGTGGATTTATTAATATTTTTTGAGAGAGGGGAAAGAGTTACTGAGGTGGGAAATTAAAATTGAAGAATACTAAAATTCAAATAACAATTATAAAACAAAATCTTATGTAAACAAACAACTATATTATGTAAAATTACTAAAATTTCTAAAAAACTTCCATGGATCGTCCTTAATGGTAAAAAACAAGAAATGTCACTACAAGTCTCTACATCAATTGTAGATAAACACTATTGCACCAATGTCTTCACAATAAAAATCTACTCATATACACAAATAAATCCATCATTATTAGGAGGGGGGACAACATGAAATATTATCAACAAGAATAACTAAAATAATATCGATTCGCCCAATTTAGAGCATGCACATGTTATAGAGCTAGTTCTATCATAAATGGCCAAACGCCCATTTTTAGTTTGTGCAGGCCAAACTTGAACAAATAATCATATATTCTCTCGTGTAAGAAAAAATTAGAAATTGCAGTCCTACATTCACGTTTTTGGAATATTTCACAATTATTTAACTTTTACTAGTGTATTTTTTTTACTCAACGAACAAAGCAGCTTAATATTTTCTTCTTTTTCAAAAGTTGTATAACGTTCAGTGTACATTCATGTTTTTGTTTATCAAATTTTAAACTCGAACCCGACCCGGATTTATATTCGTATACCAATTTGGTGACACTAACCCATAACTAATATATTTGTATTTACCCGATTTAGTACACTAAAATACATGATTATATACGAAAAAATTAAATGTTAAAAAATACAATAGATAATTAAATAGTGAAGTGCTCACTCACGTAGTCAAGGAACAATAAAATATATTTTAGTATTTAGAATTATATATATGTTATTTAGAATAGGTAAAATTCACATTAGGTATTTAGTATATATATATATTATATATATTTAAAAATTTATTTATTTTATTTATTTCATGTACTTTCGTTCCGTGTCGTGTACCTATATTGGAAACCCAGACCCGACACTAATTATATTTGTATTTTTTCGTGTGCGTGTACTTTCGTGTTCGTGTACCAAATTTTCGAATCCAAACACTAATTATTCGTGTCATATCGTATCATGTTTACGTGTCGTATACTAGTATTTCCAGGTCTACTTTCAACATGTGAAACTGAATATATTGGAGCAGCAACATGCACATGTCAACCAATATTGTTAGGATACATATTGTGTGAGTTAAATTTAGAAAAGAAAGGTCTATTGTTAGGATACATATTATGTGAGTTAAATTTAGAAAAGAAAGGTCTGATCACTATATATATGGATAACAAATCTTCTATTTCACTCGCTAAGAATCCAGCGTCTCATAGTCAAAGTAAATATCACTATAAAAACCCATTTCATTTGAGAATAAGTAAAAAATAAAAATAAAGTTGTGGAACTACTACATTGTAAAACAGAAGATCAAGTCGTCACTATTTTTACAAAACCACTAAAATCAAAGGTATTTCACAACATTAAAATAAAACTTGAAATGGAAAGTCGGGTTTGAGGAGGATTATTAAAATTAACAAACCCACTTCTATATTTAGGAGGTTGTGTATAATATTTGTTGATTACCCTTTCAAAAGTATTGGTTAATGTAAATAGTAAAATAAAATATGCCCACTCAATAAGGGAAAAATTATGGGACATGTGTATATAAATATATATTAATTGTATAGATAGAAATTGACAATAAGAGGAGTTGTAGATATAAAGAATAAAAGTACCTCTGTAGATATAAAAAAATTAAAAAAAAGATTCTACTAATAATATATTCGTATCTTATTTTATATCAAATATACTACACTTCCAACAAGTTTATATTTTGTTCTACAATTTAGTTGTTCCACAACTTATATTCTTTACTTGTTGTCCAATGAAATGATATTTTATTTTGATATGTTTACTTCGGCTATGAGACACTTTATTCTTTGTGAATAAAATATCAGATTTTTTATCCATATAAATTATTATCGAACATTTTTCTTTGCTAAATTTAAATCACTCAATGTGAACCGATATGAAATGTGTGTGTATCCAGAAGGACTTTTCACATCATCTGATCACCACCAAACTTACTGTTGTGCAAGACATGCCTGTACCTTAACAAAACTAAGATAATTTGTCAACCCTAAGTAAGTTGTATTGTTATCTTAATTTATATTTTGTACTTGTAACATTTTAAAGTATGTAAAAATGCAAAGGAGCAGACTGAAGTCTTTTTCCTTAAACAGTATCAAGCCTAAGGATTCTATCTGGAAGAAGATCAAGATGATCATGCCTCAGAGAATTTGAAGAAGTTTGGAGTTGAATAAATCTGTTTAGATGAAAATACTCTAAGTCAAGATATCTACAAGTCACAGATTTAGTGTTATAGAGAAGTCATTCGAGAACTTCAAATGACTTATCGAGAAGTCAGGAAAGCTACTAGAGAACTCAGAGAGATACCGACCAGTCAATTGAAGACATGAAGTTTGGAGATATCGACAGGTCATTTCTTCATTAGAGAAATCAGAGTTATCGACAAGTCTACATTCATTAGAGAACTCTGAGTTATCGATAAGTCAAAGTCCACTAGAGAACTCAAAGATATCGATAAGTCAAAATTCACTAGAGAACTCTAAGTTGTCGAAAAGTCAAAGTGAAGACATGAAGCTGAGAGATCTCGACAAGCCAAAGTCTCATTCGAGAACTGAAAGACCTCTATAAGTCAAATTTATTATGGAGTATTAGAGATCTCGATAAGCCAATATACTTATCGAGATGTCAAGTTCTCTATAGACCAAATGGAGATCTCGAGCTAAAATCTCAAAGTACAAAATTGCAGATCAGTTCAATATCCAAGATTAACAGCCAACAAACAATCCAAACAGCTGGATTGACAAGTCTACAAAAAGCAGTTTGAAGGATGTGCAAGATCATTAGTGAATATTAACCGACAAAGGAAGATCAAAGTAAACATAGGATGCTAAGATATGCTAAGGCAAGAATAGAAGATATACTTTTCTATAAATGGAAATGACAAGTGACTGTTTACTAAAGCTAATAGCATGTCTTATTGTACACTGTGTAAACCAACAGTTAACTGAATTATAAAGTTAACACTGGTCCTTTAGTTAAAAGTAACAATTTAGAAAGAAAATCATATAACTCTCTCAAGAAGAAGCTAAGCTCTTTATCAACAAAGAGCCTAGAAATTTTGTAGCAAAATATTCTTAATTTTTATATAAAATTAAGTGAGTCTTGAAGATCTGTGTTCTTTATTCTTGCAAGTTTAATTTCTGCATGAACACACTTTCACTATAAGATTTAATTTACTTTGTTCAACCATAAAATATTCAAGAAAAGCTTAAAAATAGTAAAATACATTCACCCCCCTCCTGCGTGTTATTCATTTCCTAACAAGTGGTATCAGAGCAAAATCTGAAAGTAAACAGATTCAAGATCTTGGAAGAATGAATACACCGAAAATCAGTAGCATCAAAATTCCTACATTTGACAAAGCTAAGTACACTCTTTGGAAAAAGAAAATATTGCTGTTTATCAGGATGACCAATCCACTCTATATTCAGATTCTAAAAAATGGGCCCTTCACTCCTATAGTTAGAGTTGAAGAATCAACAAATGGTGATATGGTCATTTCAGCTCATTATGCTCCAAAAGATCCTTCTGAGTATTCTGAGTCTAAAAAAGAGAAAGTTTCCCTGGATAATGGCTTGCAATTGATATTGATTGAGTCAATTGACAATGTGATGTACAACAACATTGTCAACTGTGACACTGCCAAGAAAATGTGGGAAAAGATTGAAATACTCTGTGAGGGAACTGAGGAAGTTAGATCAAATCAAAGAAGGATACTGATTTCACAGTATGAGGGTTTCATGGCCAAGCCAAAGGAAAGTATAACAGATGTGTTTGAAAGGCTCAATAAGCTGATAAATGACTTGCAGCTCCATGAAAAATACTATGAAGCTGAAGAGGTGAACTTGAAGTTCTTGCTTACTCTCCCTGATCATTTGGAACAGAAAATCTCAGTAATCAGGGAAGGGAGAGACTTGAGCAGAATAACACTGGAAGTTCTATATGGAATTCTCAAAACATATGAACTAGAAATGATTCAAAGGAAATCATTGAGATCTGGTCAAGGACATGTTGTAGATGGCTCAAGTGCTTTAATTGTCAATGAAAGCCAAACATCAAATGATGAGCCAAGATCTCAAACTCCAGTTGCCTCAACAAGTGAGCAAATAACAAATGATTCACAGGAACAAGTCATTTTGGAATTGGAAGAAGATGAGTTCTACACTCTTGATGAACTGGATGAGCTAGATCAGTCAATGGCCTATTTGGCTAGAAAATTCTCTAACATTAGAGTAAAGAAGCTAAGATACTTCAAGGGTAAAGGACAGTCTTTCAATAAAGACAGTAGCTGGAAAGAAAAAGGGAAGTACACTTCTAACAGTAAGAATGGTTACAAAACTGAATTTGTTGACATATCTTAGATAAGGTGCTTCAATTGTGATGAACTGGGCCATTTTGCTACAGAATGCAGGAAACCCAAGAAAAAAAAGAAAGACAAAGCTTATCTTGAACTAGAAGCAAAGTATGAGGCTCTTCTAAAGAAACACCAAAACAAAGCTTATATTGCAGAGGGAAAAAGTTATAATGACTCTGAAAATGATGAAGATGAAGAATTTGGAAATTATGCACTCAAGGCCTCGGAGCAAGGAGAATAATCCTCATCTAAATCACAGGTATAAACTCTTACCACCATTGATTTAAATGTGAGTCAATATAAGGAAACTGTAGAGAAGATGAGCATATAAATGTTTCACATACATACAAGTATGGTTGCTGCTAATAAAGAAGTGAGCAGACTGACAAAGATAAATGAGAAGCTTGATAGTGAGAAACAAGAAACTGAATTATTGTGGTGGAGCTTAAAGTTGTAAAACAAGAGAATGCTTATCTCAAGAACAAGCGCAAGTGTGCAAATGAAATTGAAGCAGTGCTAATGGAGAAGCTGGAAAAGAATGAGGTGAAGTTGAAGTCCTTCAGAAATGCATCTGAGTTAGTTGGACAATACCATGAGAAAAACAAACCATGTGCAAATATTGTTATTGGTCTTGACTATGATGCCTTGAACAACAAGAAGAAAAAGATAGGTGAGAAAGAAAAAGCAACAGTTAATGAAAATATTCCAGCTATGCTGAAAAATGTTGTATCACCTATGTTCAAGGCATGTGAAGTGAACTTCAGTGAAGAAGAATTGATTATCAAGCAAGAAATTGCTGATGAGGATAAAAAGAAGAAAACTGCAGAATTAACTCAATCTTCCAATACTAAAGAGAAGCTCATGGACAAACAAAGTCCCAAGACACCTGTTAAAGACACCAAAACTGAAGATGCAAGAAAGAAAAAGAAAAATAAAATTGGGAAAATAGGGATGAACAAAAATAACAATTTTGCTTATGTTGCAGATGCTCCAAGAAAGAAATGTGAAAAATGTGGCTCTGTGAATCACCTAACTCACCTTTATAAAAAGGCAGTTAGCAAGCCAATTGAAGGATCCTACAAATATAATGAAGCAAATACAAATGATCCCTACTCCTTCTGTGACAAGTTTGACTGCATTCCTTGCAACTTGAAAGTGATGAAAAGTTGTCACAAACTGAGAGTAGACCTCAAAGAAACAAAAATTGGGTCTACAACAGAAAGGGAAAATGCTCAACAGTCAATGAACTCTATTTTATCTGAAACTACTCATTCTACTTCTGCTAAATTAGTTAACAAGAAGAAAGTACCCAACACTGCTTGGGTTGCTAAACACACTTAAAACTCATTGTGTGCATGGCAAAGTGAAGAAAGTCATCTGGATCATAGATAGTGGATGTTCCAGGCATATGACGGGTGATAAAGCCCTGCTATCACAGTTTGAGGAGAAAGCTGGCCCTTTGGTGACCTTTAGAGACAACAACAAAGGATTCAAAATGGGATATGGCAAAATTATTTCTGAAAATATTGTCATTGATGTTGTAGCACTGTAGCTAGTCTAGATTTGAATCTTCTTAGTGTTAGCCAATTTGCAGACAAAGGCTTTGAAGTTTAATTCAACAAAGAAGAATGCACTTTTATCAGCAAGAAAACTGGTGAAGTTGCTCTGAAAGGAGCAAAGAAAGGAAGCTTGTTTATTGCAGACGTAGACTTAATAAATAAGAATGGAAATTTTTGCTTCTATACCAAGGCATCAGAAGAACAAAGCAAGCTATGGCATAAGAATATGTCTCACTTAAATTTTAAGGCAATTAACACCTTGGTCAAAAAGGAGTTAGTAAGAGACATGCCTAAACTGGAATTTGCTCAAGTTGAAGTCTGTGAAGCTTGTCAGAAAGGGAAAATGAAAAGATTAAGTCACAAGTCAAAAATTGTGAACTCTATAATTGCACAATTATAGCTTATTCATATGGACTTGTTTGTGCCAGTAAATGTCTTATAAATTTCAAGGAATAATTATGTACTTGTGATGGTGGATGATTTCTCAAGATACACTTGGGTAGAGTTCAAGAATTCTTAGCTCCTAGAACAACTAAACAAAATGGAGTAGTTGAAAGAAAGAACAGAACATTAGTTGAAGCTGTTAGAACAATGCTGCAAGTTGCCAAGTTGCCAACAAGTTTCTGGAAAGAGGCTATTAACACTGCATGTTACCCTCGGAACGGATATCTTATTAACAAGGCACATGGAAAATCACCTTACTCAATCATGTCTAAAAGAAAGCCTACTGTAAAGCATCTTCATGTGTTTGGAAGCAAGTGTTACATTTTGAAAGACAACTCTGAATATGTGGGAAAATTTGACTCAAAAGTCTTTGAAGCAATTTTTCTGAGATATTCATTGAAAATAACAGCCTACAAAGTTTATGTGATTGACCAAAAGAAGATTATGGAAAGCACATATGTGACTTTTGATGATGACAAGTGTCCAGGCTTGGAATGCCTAGATGATAATGAAGCTGAAGCCCTTATATTTGAAAACCTCAACATTGATAGTGATTCTAATGGGGAAGATGAAGTTGATGCACAAAAGAAGACAAATGAAGAGTCTACTAAATAAGAAAATCATGGAAATGGAAGCTCATCTCAAACACCTGAATTTGATAGCATAAACTCATGGGGGAGAAATAGAAAAATGATCTAGCAGTCATACCAATAATGAAGAAAGTGATGAAGGCACAAGTCGACAAACTCATACAAGAAAGTGGGATATAAGTCACACTAGAGAAGCAATAATTGGTGATCCTACTGTTGGTGTGAGGACTAGAAGTGCAACTGTTAATGAGTGTCTACATGCATGTTTTCTGTCTCAAGTAGAGCCTAAGAAAATTGATGAAGCTCTATTGGATCCTGATTGGATATCTGCCATGCAGGAAGAGCTGAATCAGTTTGAAAGAAACAAAGTTTGGTTATTGGTTCCTGCACCAAAGAATAGAAGCATTATTGGAACAAAATGGGTGTTCAGGAACAAGATGGATGAAAATGGTATAGTTACCAGAAACAAAGTAAGGTTGGTTGCAAAAGGCCACTCACAAGAAGAAGGAATTGATTATGATGAAACTTTTGCTCCAGTTGCAAGACTTGAAGTAATAAGGATTTTTCTAGCATTTGTTGCACACTCAAATTTTAAAGTGTATCAAATGGATGTCAAGAGTGCCTTCCTGAATGGTGAGCTAGAAGAAGAAGTTTATGTGCAACAACCACCTGGCTTCGAAGATCTAGAATTTCCAAATTTTGTGTACAAGTTACTCAAGGCTCTATATGGACTAAAACAGGCACCTAGAGCTTGGTATGACACACTGTCAGAAATCCTACTGAAGCATGGTTTTACTAGAGCTACCATAGACAAGACTCTCTTCTACAAGAAACATGGTGATGATATGATCCTAATTCAGATCTATGTGGATGATATCATCTTTGGTTCTAAAAATAAGAATCTTTGCCAAAGATTCTCTAAGCTTATGCAAAGTGAATATGAAATGAGTATGATGGGGGAATTGAGTTACTTTCTTGGACTTCAAGTCAGTCAAAGAAGTGATGGGATCTTCATCAGCCAAACTAAATATGTCAAAGTTTTATTGAAAAAGTTTGGCATGGTTGATTGTTCACCTGCATCTACACCTATGTCTACTGCAACAAAACTGGATGAAGATAAAAAGGGCAAGAGTGTAGATATTTCAAGCTATAGAGGGATGATTGGATCATTGCTTTACTTAACTGCAAGTAGACCAGACATCATGTTTGTTACATGTCTATGTGCAAGATTTCAAGCCAATCCAAAAGAATCATATTTGATGGCTGTAAAGAGGATTTTCAGATATTTGAAGGGAACTCCAAACTTGGGATTATGGTATCCTAAGGGAACTGGTTTTGAAGTTGTTGGTTACACAGATGCATATTTTGCTGGATGCAGGGTTGACAGGAAGAGTACTAGTTGAAGCTGTCAATTTCTTGGACAAAGACTTGTATCCTGGTATAGCAAGAAACAATAATCTGTATCAACTTCTACTGCTGAGGCTGAATACATAGCTGCAAGAAGTTGTTGACCTCAAGTGCTTTGGATTAGAAATTAGCTAATGGATTATGGCCTAGTGTTATGGATTAAAAACTAGGTTATATGATTGCTGTATTTATTACTAAGGAACGTGAGCTTCGAGGCTCGATTTGACTGCTCTTGTGTTTCGTGACTCAATCTGCCTTAACAAGATGCCTACGTACCTTGTTGATTGCCAATGATCAATTCAAAAAACATAGTTATGATTTGTGAGGTGAGGCCCCTTATATAGATGTTGGGAGTCCTTGAATTGGACTTGGTGTAGGAGACCTGGTGGTCAAGTCTCAGAATTAGAATGGACTTTAAAGTCCTAGGAAGTAGGAAGCTGATTCCTTATCCATGAGGTTCCTTGGAGGCCAATCTACAAGGATTTATATCCCCTCCAGGACTCATCTTAATAGTTGTTTTTCTCCCTTATTAATTAATTACGAAATTATTTAATATTCATGGTTTTGGGCTTTCTTTGTTCCATCAGGCATGATCAACATGTTAACCTTTTTGGTCTGATTTCCATACATCTTCTTATTGGGCCTTATAGCCCAATTCACGTATAATCAATCCAATATTAATTACGTAATCAGGATTTATTTACTCCCTATCATTTGCCCCCCAACTTTTGGGAAACAGTGGCTTGGTTTCGCAGAAGTTAAGTTTACTTGTTCCCTTACATGGTATCGTTTTTGCGTAAAGTGTGGAGCGACCTACATATTTACGATGATTTGTTTTCATCCCTATTATTTAGGAATTATCTTAATTTCCCGGAATATTCCCTGAATTCTGGGATTTTTCCTTATTTTTCTTGATTTTCCCTTATTTTTCTAGATTTTCCCCCATTTTTCTGGATTTTTCCTTATTTTTATGGATTTTTCCCTATTTTTCTGGATTTTTCCCTCAATTCTGGGATTTTTCCATAATTTCTTGGCTTAAAATCAATCAGGATTCATATCAAATCGATCAGGAATCCTGGTCGAAATCGATCAGGATCCTGATCGAACTTACTGTGATATTGTCATTCTGGTCGATTGAATCTTCGATCAGGATTCCTGATTGATTTCGATCAGGATCCTGATCAAACTAGCTCAGAAAACAACACTCTAATCAATGGAATTTTCAATCAAGATTTATGCAAAATCGATCAGGATTCCTAATCGATTTCGATCAGAATTCTGATCGAACTAGCTCTCAATACACCATTTTAATCGATGGAATCTTCGATCAGGATTTATACAAACCTGATCGATTTCAATCAGGATTCTAATCGAACTAAGTGGATTTTTACCCTTTTAATCGAATAAATATTCGATCAGGGTTCTTCTCTTTGTCGATCAGGACTCTGATCGAACTAAGTAGCTTTTTACCCTTTTAATCGAATGAAAATTTGATCAGGGTTCTTCTCTTTGTCAATCAGGACTCTGATCAAACTAAGTGGCTTTTACCCTTTTAATCGAATGAAAATTCGATCAGGGTTCTTCTCTTTGTCGATTAGGACTCTGATCGAACTAAGTGGCTTTTTACCCTTTTAATCGAATGAAAATTCGATCAGGATTCCTGCCCTTTATCGATCAGGACTCTGATCGAATCATTTCTTCAAAATTCTGGTCGATTTTTGACCTTTCAGTTTCCATCCGTGCTTCTAGAATATTCCTGACACTTCTCCATAATGGGCTTTCCTCAAGTTGGGCCTTGCTGCATGGGCCTTTAAACGCCTCGTATTACGAGCTTTTCGCTTATATAAGAGAAGTGAGAAGTGAGAATCCTCATTTCACTTCTCATTTCTCAACTTTTCTCTCAGAAACTCTCTCAAATTTATCTCAAGGTTCCTCTCTTAGAAAGGCGATTTCCGGTGACCTCAGCCACCGTAGCTCCACCACCTTCAAGTTTTTCTTGGTTTCAAGCCTTCATCCGAAGAATATCAATGGCGAATCGCGACCTAGCTCGTTTGGGGAAGATGAATACTTCCAAGAGAGGTACAACCATTCAAATCCAATCTCCGTATACTTTCTTAATCGATATGATAAACTCTAGAGGCGATGAATATCCCTCTTTATCTGAATTAGATTCATATAACCATGGTAACACTTTTCATGAGTTAGATGGTAGAATCGAGTCCATGAACACCATGTATAGACTTCCACCTCATCTTAGAATTACCCCAGCCGCCCCTGGGGATATGACATGTAACTGGGAGGGCGATACTCTGTTTATTTATCGAGGAGCCCTGACCGCGAGTCTTAGGTTTCCATTTCATGAGTTTATTCCTCATTTGCTTGCAGACGTAAAAATCAATCCTTGTCAACTCCCCCCTAACGCATGGAGGAATATTATTTGTTTTATGTTTCCGTGTCTTAGAAATAAATTTCCCCTTTTCGTAGCTGTCTTTAGGAAAGTTTTCCAATTTTACAACAGTTCCATGGGTCAATCGGGCTGGGTTTTAATCCGTCAAAGGCCCAAAATTCCCCATATATTTGATAGTAACTCTATAGTTGAGAACAACCCTAAATGGAGGGATGAGTTTGTTAGGCTGACCTGGGCCGGGGGTGATTGGGCCACACTCTTCCGTAGGCCCTTTTGTAAAGTGTCAGACGGTAGTCCTGGTAGCATCAGGTTAACTGATGAGGAGGAGGTGGCCTATCAAACCCTCATTTCAGATGACAGAAAAATAGATATTTGGACTCTTTTAGAGGAGTTCTCGTTGAAGACAGTCGGTCTCTCTCAGGCCAGTGATAAGGATAAACTTACATCTGTGCTGCTATTTCTTTTTTTCTTTCTATTGCAACTTTATTATCTCCTGAAGTTTAATATTCTTTCTTTTTTTTCTTTCAGCTTGTGAGGCCATTAATAATATTAACAGGCCTAAAGAAAGGGAATCGGGACGCCAGAAGAGGGCCAAACTAAACAGAGATCCCAGGGGCAAGCCCGACGCTCCCGCCTTCCTTAGGCCTCACGTCCCTGTTGTGGAGCTGGGGGATGATGTGGATCCTCCACTTAAGGCACACTCCTTCAGGCCTAACTGGGGCTTTAAGAAAAGTGACACGGTGGTTGGATCCACCAAGCATGCTAAGGATTGGTCGTACCATTCCATCACTCCCCACGACTTCACTGACATCGTCACGGGGAGTGACATTGAGACCATCGAGCTTCTGGGTTCTCAGGCCCAAGCTGCGGTAACATACTACTCTTTCTTTTTAAATGCCAACTTTCTTGTTTTTCAATGAACTTGTGTTTACTCATGTTTCTTTGTGCAGAGTAACACCTACTTCCAGGAGGCCCTCCATCAGGCTAGGTCTTGGAAGGGTAACTCCGATGAGTTTGAGAAGGAGATGAAGAAATGGGAGGAAAGAGCTAAGGTCCTGGAGAAGAAGTTGGACACAAAGAAGGAGGAGCTGTCTAAGGCTCATTCTGAGCTGGTGAAACTTAGGAGTGATAATGAAAAACTTATTGATGATTACATGGATTCGGATAAATTCAAGAATCTCATGGAGATTCATGATGAGGGTCTTTATTCCCTACAGTTTACCCAGGGATGGGATGTGGCCATGAAGGCGGTTTCTGAGAGGCATCCAAGCTTAGTCGACCCTAAGGACTTTATAAGTCCTGAGCAGGCTGAGACGGAGGACAGCATAGATGCCCTCTTCAACTCCCCTCAGCTGGATTATCGCATCTTGGATCCTACCACTACTTCTCCTCCTGCTTCTACCGGGAAGAATGCTGAAAATGATGGTGCTGAAAAGGAGCAGGAGAATGAAGGCTCCCACATGTAGGAGTAGTGTTTCTAGTTTGTAATTTTATTCATAACTTATTGTTGAACTTTATTTGTATCCAAAACTTATTACCCTTCGGGGTTAATTTATGTTGCTTTCTTCTTCATACCTTTCTCTTTTAACTTTCTAGCACTTATGATGCTTTTAACGTTAAATGACCTGAACTACTTAGCCCTTTGTGCAACAAGCACTACTTATGATAGAAGAATTCTTAAAGTCTTATTCTTTCAATCATCAAAACATGATCTTTGTTAAAATCACACAAAGTATTATCATAACTTAAATATCCAATGGTTGAAATAATTTCAAACTCATTAATATGGAGCCTGGTTTTCCAAAACCTTACATAGCATGGGTTCGACCCTTAACAATAATGACTCGACAATGTAAATCCTACTGGAATTAAAATATAAAATCCTACGCAAGCAAAGCTTAAAGGTGCTTTTCAACCTACTTGTCGTTATGACAAGTGAGAATCATACTCAACTGATTTACATATAGTAAACCTTCAGGTTTTGTGCATGCCAAGTTCTCGGGACTTCAAAACCATCCATAGTCTCTAACTTGTAGGTTCCCCTTCCTTGAACGCTCTTAACCTTGTACGGCCCTTCCCAATTCGGGGCAAGCTTTCCTTTCTGCCCAACGCCAGAGGCTTCCACCTTTCTCAAGACTAAGTCTCCTTGCTTGAAGAACCTTTCTTTAACCCTTAGATTGTAGTAGAACGAAGCCTTTTTCTGATATTCCACTATCTTCGCATGTGCTTCATCTCGTACTTCATCAATTAGATCCAGGGCTAATCCTGGGAGACGAATGTGATATCTCTATAGGAACAACCGCTTCAGCTCCATATGCCAACATGAAGGGAGTGGCTCCTGTAGTGACTTTACAAGTATTTCTATAAGCCCATAGTATTGGAGTATTTCATCCACCCAGTTATTTCTTGACTTCTCGATCCTCTTCTTTAGGCCATCCAAGATTATTCAATTTGCCACTTCCACTTGTCCATTAGCTTGTGGGTGAGCCATAGAGGTGAATCATAATTCAATTTCACTCTCCTCATAATACTTCTTGAATTCCTCATTGTTGAACTGTGTTCCATTGTCAGTGACTAGGATGCGGGGAATTCCAAACCGGCACATGATATTTTCCCACAGGAATTGTGCAACCTGCTTAGTTGTGATCTTGGCCAAAGGCTTGGCTTCAATCCACTTAGTAAAATAGTCAATGGCTACAATCAAAAACTTCCTCTGTGCCGTGGCCATGGGGAAAGGCCCAAGTATATCCATTCCCCATATAGCAAAGGGGATGGGTGAGTTGATGGAGGTCATCATCTCGGGGGGTTGTCTAACGACAGGTGCATGCTTCTGACAGCGGTCACACTTCTTCACATACTCTTTGGCATCAACCATCATTTCTGGCCAATAGAAGCCTAAACGAGTTATCTTATGAGCTAGCGCTCTGCCCCCCAAGTGTTGACCACATATGCCTTCATGTACTTCTTCGAGAGCCAAGCTTGCCTCATCGGGCCTGAGACACCTTAATTAGGGAACCACAAAAGATCTTTTGTATAAAATCCCATCTATCAAAGAGTATCTTAGTGCTCGAACATCCAACTTCCGTGCTTCAGTAGCATCATTTGGCAACCATCCAGTTTGAATGTGAGTCTTAATGGGATCTATCCATGATGTCCCGAGACCTATAGGAGCTACAAGCTTAACATCAATGCTCCGTGTCTTCAGAACGCGGAAGTATACAAAACCTGAACTTTCCTCTATCACAGATGAACCAAACTTTGATAATGCATCTGCCTTAGCATTTTCCTCACTCGGAATGTGCTCAATATGGCATTCATCGAATTGGGTCATCACAGCCCTTACTAGGCGGACATACTTAGCCATCGTATCATCCCTTGCCTCAAACTCTTCCTTTACCTGGGATATGACCAGCTTCGAGTCTCCACAAACTTTTAAGTTCTTGACTCTAAGTGTCCCTGCTAAGCCAAGACCAGCTATCAGAGCTTCATACTCTGCCTCATTATTTGTGGTGGGGAAGTATAACTTCATGGCATATTCAATCAAGAACCCATCAGGGCTTTGTAAAACCAAACCTGCTTCACTTGAATTTGTTTTTGATGCTCCATCATAATAGAGGACCCAATATACCTTGTCCTTATCATCCTTTTCTTTGTCTCCCTTATCAACTTCCTTGTCTTGAGGTATGGTATCTTCCTGCCCCCCGACTTCTTGGTTGGGTATGGTACATTCTACCACGAAGTCAGCCAAAGCCTGGGCTTTTATTGCTGTTCATGGCTTATATTTGATGTCGAATTCTCCCAACTCTATTTCCCATTTGATCAGTCTCCCACTAGCCTTGGAACTATGAATTATATTTCTCAAGGGCTGATTTGTTAGAACCTCAATTTGATGAGTCTGAAAGTAAGGACGTAACTTTCTGGAAGCCATTACCAGGGCTAAAGTAAACTTCTCAATGGTTGAATAATTCAACTCAGCTCCGTGCAAAATTTTGCTGACATAGTATACGGGTTTCTGGATTTTCAGTTCCTCCTTAACCAATACAGCGCTCACGGCATTTTCTGAAACGGCCAAGTACAAGTATAGAACCTCATTCAAAGCTGGCTTGGCCAACAACGGGGCTTGAGCCATATATTCCTTTAACTCTTCGAATGCCTTCTGGCTTTCTTCACTTCATACAAAATCCTTAACCTTCTTTAATGACTTGAAAAATGATAAACACTTATCTCCAGACTTGGAGACGAATCGTCCCAACGCAGGAACCCTTCTAGTGAGCTTTTGAACATCTTTGATAGTTTTTCGTGGCTCCATGTCCAAGATTGCCTTTATTTTATCGGGGTTGGCCTCGATCCCTCTCTTCGAGACCATCAATCCCAATAATTTTCCAGATCCTACTCCGAAGGCATACTTCGTAGGATTTAATATCATCTTGTGGTATCTCAGGACCTCGAAAGCTTCCCTCAAATGGGTTATATGATCGGTCTTTACTAGACTCTTGACCAACATGTCATCAACATAGACTTCCATAGTCTTTCCAATAAGATCCTTAAAAATTTTATTTACCAACCTTTGATAGGTGGCTCCTGCATTCTTGAGACCAAATGTCATAACAAGATAACAATAAACACCAAAGTCAGTGATGAATGATACCTTTGGAATGTCATCCTTGTGCATCTTGATCTGATTGTATCCACTAAATCCATCCATGAAGCTCATCATCTCATGCCCAGTAGTGGCATCTATCAAAATATCAATCCTTGGCAACGAAAAATAGTCCTTAGGGCATGCATCATTCAGATCAGTGAAGTCTACACACATCCTCCATTTTCTATTGGCCTTTTTCACCAATACAAGGTTTGCTAACCATTCCGGAAACTGTATCTCCTCAATGAAACCAGCCTCCAAGAGCTTCTCAACCTCCTGTTTTATAGCTTCTTGCCTTTCTGGAGCAAAACTTCTTTTCTTTTGCTTCACTGTCTTCCGATTTGGATCCGCATTCAGCTTGTGAGTAATCAGTTCTTGGTCTATGCCTGGCATATCAGCTGCTGACCATGCAAACACATCACTATTTTCTTGCAAAAATTTCACCAACTTCCCTCTAAGGGGCTCCTCGAGTGTGGCTCCAATGAAAGTCACTTTCTCAGGATTCTCGGGGGCTAAAGAAATCGAAACCAAGTCTTTCGCTGGCTTTCCTCTTTTCTCATCATTCTCTCGGATATCCATATCTTCAATAGGAAGAATCTGCCCCCCAACTCCATATGCCCTCAAAGAGGCCACATAACAATTCCTAGCCATTTTTTGATCTCCTCTTTCTTCTCCAATTCCATTCCAGGTGGGAAACTTCATAACTGAATGGTAGGAAGAAGGGACGGCCTTGAAGGCATGTATCCCTGTCTTTCCCATGATAACGTTATAAGTTGAACTAGCCTTCACCACCACAAAGTCCAACATCTGTGTTGCTTGCCTTGGTTCCTGACCTATTGTTGTTGGCAACTTGATTATCCCTTCCACGGGGCACTCTACTCCAGCAAATCCATATATCGGCATATCGGTCGGGGTTAATTGAGAATCATTATAACCCATCGTTAAAAAGGTGTCATAGAGAAAGATATCCACTGAAGCACCATTATCTACTAAGACCCTCTTCACCGGGCTGTTTCCTATTACTGGGGTTATGACCAGCGGGTCGTCATGAGGAAATTTCACACCCTCTAGGTCAGAATCATCAAAAGCCAATGTTACCTCCGTCCTGGCCCTCTTTGGAGCTTCTCCAATAATATGCATAACTTCTCAGGCATAGGCTTTCCTGGAGTTCTTGGATAATCCAACAGCAGTTGGTCCTCCAAAAATCGTGTTTATCACAGGCCCTCGAGGTCGCGGCCCTCCAAAAATTGCATTTATAACCGGCCCTCTAGGCTGGGGATTCCGCCCCTAATCAACTTGGTCCCTCCTACGATCTTCAAAGTTCTTTCTTCCATTGTTATTCCTATCCCTTGCTTCTCAAGTGTATTTGTTCAATCTTCCTTTTCGAATGAGGAACTCAATTTCATCTTTCAGTTGTCTACACTCATCGGTGTTATGACCAACATCTTTGTGAAATCTGCAATACTTGCTCTTATGTAGCTTAGCAGGATCATCCTTTAAAGGTTTAGGCTAACGAATATCTCGATCTTTCTCGATTTCCATTAAGATCTGGCTTCTAGGAGCATTCAACTTAGCGTATTCAGTGAACTTTTGCCCAGGTCCTCCCTTTTTAGGGGTTGAATCAGAGTTTTGCTCAGTTCTGGGATACTTGTCCTTAGCAGTATATTCCAGGTCATTTTTCCGCCTTTAGCCTCCAGCGGGCTCATTACTCACCACGGTCTTTCTCATGCTCTCTTCCACCTTGATATACTTCCCGACCCTATCTTGGAGCTGCAACATGCTTTCAGGGGGGGCGTTTGGCCAAGGACATCTTGAAGAATTCATCCCTAGTTCCCTGTTGCAGTGTTATCATGCCTACCTTATCATCAAGGTCCGGGACTTTTAAAGCCTCCTTTGTGAAACGATTCAGGTATTCTCTCAAGGATTCCCTCGCTCCCTGTACAATGCTCATGAGGGATGCTGAACTTTTCTCATGCACTCTCTCGCTAATGAACTGCTTAATAAAAGCCTGACTTAATTCTCTGAAGGACCCGATAGAGTTCGGGGGCAAACGACTATACCATCTTTGAGCCATTCCCGACAGGGTTTGAGGAAAGGCCCGACACTTAATAGCGTCATTCACGGGTGGCAACAACAGTGCATTAGAGAATGTCCTGACATGATTTGCGGGATCTCCTGTGCCATCATAAGCTTTGATAGTGGGCATCTTGAACTTTCTTGAGATATGGGCATTCATTATTTCTTCATTGAATGGCGGAGTAGGATCATCAGGATCTCCAAGGGGAAGAAGATTGCTTGGATCAACCCTTGGGACAACAACCCTTCTCTGTATTGGACCATCCAGGTCTATGATAGGGGGAGGATTCCTCCCCCTTGGAGGTAGTGGGGGTCTGGTATTCCGATGTGCCTCCAAGTCGCGCTTCAGCCTTTGAATCTCAGCCTCATGAGCCATGATCCTTTCCTACACTTCTTGGGAATTCGTCCATTGGGTGCTCCTAGGACGCTGGTTACCATCAGGCATTGGTTCTTTTCCAGCGCGCCTCCTTCTTGGGGCCACTTCATCATCCGAAGATTCAGAGTCTCTCTCAGTATAAGGGCCATAGAATTCTTGATCCTCCGGTATAGGAGCCAAACCACGTATATAGGGGGCGATCGCCCTCGTGCTTCACTCCGCCCAGCATGTCCACTTCCTCCAACCTCGGGGTAAAGGGGCATCCCATATGGGGGATTAGTAGTCACAACAGTTGAATACTCATACCCAATGGGTCAAGAATTCACAGGTGCATATAGTTGTTGAACTTGGGGATTCGTACCTTTAATAGCCGAGGGAATCGTCCCTTGTGACTGAGGTTTAGTTACCCCTATCTGGGCTTCTCCTTGGGTGGCTGCATAAGTTGAATGATGAGGTATCTCTACGGTTGACAAAATCACTTGGGTTTTCCCCGATGGTGTTCTTTCCTCAAGAGCTCTAATTGTTCTCCGTGTTCTCGCCATGGTTGTTATTGTGCTTTCCCACAGACGGCGCCAAATGTTATGGATTAAAAACTAGGGTATATGATTGATGTATTTATTACTAAGGAACGTGAGCTTCAAGGCTCGATTTGACTGCTCTTGTGTTTCGTGAGTCAATTTGCCTTAATAAGATGCCTACGTACCTTGCTGATTGCCAAGGATCAAGTCAAAAAATGTAGTTCTGATTTATGGGGTGAGGCCCCTTATATAGATGTTGGGAGTCCTTGAATTGGACTTGGTGTAGAAGACTTGGTGGTCAAGTCTCAGAATTAGAATGGACTTTGGAGTCCTAGGAAGTAGGAAGCTGATTCCCTATCCATGAGGTTCCTTGGAGGCCAATCTACAAGGATTTATATCCCCTCCAGGACTCATCTTAATAGTTGTTTTTCTCCCTTATTAATTAATTACGAAATTAATTAATATTCAGGGTTTTGGGCTTTCTTTGTTCCATCAAGCCTGATCAACGTGTTAACCTTTTTGGTCTGAATATCATACATCTTCTTATTGGGCCTTATAGCCCAATTCACGTATAATCAATGCAATATTAATTACGTAATCAGGATTTATTTACTCCCTATCGCCTAATGTTATACAAATTCCTATCATGTGTGACAATACTAGTGTTATATCTATAGTAACTAATCTAGTTAATCATTCTAGAACAAAGCACATTGATATAAGGTACCATTTTATTAGAGAACATGCTACAAATGGTACCATTTAGCTCATTTTTGTTCCAATAAAAAAATAATTAGCTGACATTTTTACTAAACCTTTGGATGAAGCAACTTTCTTCATCCTAAGGCAAGAACTCAGCTAATATTTTGCAGCAGATTAATTTCTAATAAATCAATCTTTATTTGATTTAAATTGGAAATTACCTGAAATATGAATTATAAATATTTCAGAAATCTCTGCATATTTATTTTTCAAAATTCAAAATTCAACTTGAAATTTTTCAAATTCTAAGTAAACTGCTCAACTGTTAATTTACATCCTTAATATGTAAAATTAACACAAGGCAGAATTATAATGGTCAAAAGTATATAGAAAACTGAGTTCTCGATAAGTCTATTTGACTTCTCGACAAGTCATTTTAGGACTTCTCGAGTGAGTTCTCGACAAGTCAATATACTGAGTTCTCGAGCGACTTCTCGATAGGCTTAAATATGACTTATCGATAAGTCCTTGTAGAGTTCTCTAGTAGTGTTCATTCACAGAGTTCTCTACAAGTACAATTTTTGACTTATCAATAACTCAGAACTGAAATAATTTAATAAATTATTTTGGTAAAATATTTTTTGAAAATTTATTCTAATTTTAGTTTGAATTTATTCAAATAAAAGTTGAAATTAATTCAGTCCATTTTTGGACAAACCGGGTATTTATTTGACATCTCGATAAGTCAATTTTTAGTTCTCTATAAGAGTAATTTAAAATGACTTCTCGATATGTCTTTCATTTCCTAAAATGACTTCTCGATAGACAAATTTCAAACGTCTATTTTTGAGTTCTCGACAAGTCATTTGTTTTTACTATAAATACCCAGACTTCTCGATACATATACATACTTACAATTTTCAAGATCTCAAGTGACCTAGCCTTTCAAGCAAAAACCGATTTCTCTCTCGTTTTTACTCCTTTCTCAAAAATTCTTCTTACCCATTCTCACTCACTAAACTAGAATGGCACAAAACAATGTTAGAGCAACTATCCCATAGAAAGGAACAAACTATTTGGCTTTTACTGTGCTAACCAAGCCCCTAATAGTTTCAAGGGGTTTGTGAAATTTCTGTCTGAATCTTACATTGCATGTAATAACCCCAAAAATTTTGGATTTTTGTAATTCTTATGAATAGTGATTTTGCTGATTATGCTGATTAAGAAAATTTTTCATGCCACACTATGTGGGAGTTCTTTTATTGATATTAGGGGTGAGCAGAAAACCGCACAAACCGCAAAAACCGCCCGCACCGCACCAAACCACACCGCAAAACGCGGTTTTTAATTTTTGTGGTGCGGTTGCGGTTTGAATTTTTAATAAATCGCGCGGTGCGGTGCGGGTTGTGGTTTTAAATTTCTGAAATGCGGTTCAAACCGCACCGCAATATTTAATATATTATAAATATATATATATACACACACTTATATTCCTATCGGGTAACATAAATAACCATTTTATGTTCTTAGTTAAACTGAATTTCACCAGATGGCCATAGCATCCTTATTGAGTTAGAATTATATGTTAAATTTATTAAGGAATTCAAATGGACCACACGATCTTCTGACAAATAAAAAAGAGACTACACAATCTCTTGTTTGTATTTCTTCACTAGGAAAACCAAAATCCAAGTATTTATACTAGTGAACTAAGATGTTGCATTCTGATTGACTAAAACTATTTTTGGAAATTTGCTTAAATTTAAGTTTTGTATTTATTTAATTTTTTTGAACTTGTAAAGTATAAACCGCAGTGAACTGCACCACACCGCACCGCAATTTCGTGGTGTGGTTTATGCGGTTTTCGAGGGTACGCGGTGCAGTTGCGGTTTGGAAATTTGAGCAAACCGCATATGCGGTTTGGTTTACGGTTTGAGGAAAAAACCGCACCGCCCACACCGCGCTCACCCCTAATTGATATTCTGAGATCTTATTAGTACTCCATAAAGTATATGAGTGTATGTAAAGATCGTCGGAATTCAAATTTGAACACTTTGATTTTTCCCGAAAATCCACTAGATACCAAAAGAATTGAATATAAGGTAACATAATTAAAAGGATTTAAATTCAAGGATTATAAGAGAGAATCATAAAAGGAATATAAAATATTGAGAAAGGTTAGGGGAACCCAGATAATAAGATCCCGGATATGATCTCTCAAATGACGAACGAGAACGAAAGTTAAGCGAACCGTATAACAGATAGGCGGTCATTAGCCAAGTAATTAAGGTTTAATCAAAGAGATTAGTGGATGATGATGTCATCACACCACAAGGAGAAGACATGTGTTAAAAGATGACAAAATCATGATGACATAAGCATGAAAAGAAGATTTGTTTTGTTGGATGATTATTGGCCAAGTAAAATTTACCATGGTAAATTCTAAAAAGTAGCCAAGCCAAAAAAAGGGAAGCAACCAACCAAAAATCATAAAACAAAAAAAGAAGAAGTTGACCTTGCTTTTCAAGAGAAAAGCTCTCGGCCTTTTTGCTTCAAGGAAGAAAAAAATTTATAAACTCCAAGCTTCACTTCATAATCAAATCCAAGGTAATTTTGTAAGCTTCCCTATGATTAGATAAGTATATCCTAGGAGTTTAAGTTTCTAATTTCTTGTAAATCTTTTCCAATAAATCAAGGAAGGAGATGGTGAATAGTAATTTCTTGAAACTAATTTTTGTGTTCTTGATTTCTTTGAAATATCAAGCTTGTAAGAGGTTAGATCAAGGCTCCTTAAGGCCTCCTAGCTACTTATCACTCACCAAGGAAGGTAAAACCTCATACCCTAGCTTTACTTTTGAGTATTTATGAGTGGTTTTGATTGATATAGTTTATGAGAATCATGATTCTTGTTTGTTTAAAGTTTGGTTGGATCTGTAGTGATTTTGGGTTATGAATCTTGGTTATTGGTTAATGAATCTTAAGTATAGTTATTAGCTCATGTTTGTGATTGAATGAGTTAGAAAATCTTGAGGTTATGGACTGTTGTTATGAGGTTTAGATGAAGTTTGGTTGTATTGATGGTTATAAGTTGGTTTGTGGTTAATTGGAGTGGTTTAAACATTGGTAATCGCGTAAACATAGCCGTCGTAATGTCCGTTTTCATTCAACTGCTTGTTCTTAGTGTTCGGGACAGGAAGCTCACTGACCAATCTGTAACTTTGCCATTTTTAGCTATATCGTGTTGTAAGATTCGTTTTGATATGTGGTTCGCTTGGATCCGATGTACAGTTTAGGAGAAACGATCATTTTAAGTAACGGAGTTTCGCGAGCGAATCATTACCCCTCGCTTTACTTTGAAACCTTGATTAAGGTCCTTAAATGACTAATTGGAGTACAAAACAATTATGTAAGATTAATTGGTCAGTTGGTAGAGTATTCGCGAAAGAGTCGCCTTAAAATTCGTAACGGTTAATTTATTAAAATTAGTGGAGCCGAGGGTACGCGAGCGATTAACACAAATTGTTAAGCTTATAAGCGACCATAAGCGACCATTAGGGTATGAGTGAGTTTTGACTAGTTTCTTAAGCGGACGTGGTCTAAATCCAACTTATATTGTTGTTCATAGGTTACTGGACCCACTCTAAGCTTAAGTCTAGCCTGGGACGCTCAAACAAGTTTTCTACCCGTTATACTGTTGTTGTGATGTATATATATATATGCATTGTCATGTGATAAGTGCATGATTGTTATTAGCAAATCTTGCGATATATTGGAGCATGATATATATATATATGCACGCCTGTGTCATAATCTTGCTATCTCATTGTTGATTCAATTGTTATAAACTCTGCATAATACCTATGCTAGAGATAGGCATTATTTGCGTATACCCTTAGTATAGGGGACCCAAAGGTTAACATTTTTCTAAACCGGGAAGCGATGTTCCCGAGTATAATATATATATAGTTTTCAAAACTATTAATTGAATAATATTTATTCGATAGTTTTAAATTATAAGTGAATGTTAGTTTGAATATTCATTCGAAGGCTATTGACTCTGTTTATTTTATTAAATAATATTCTTCATTTTCTTAAAGAATAATATTTCGTTATTCTCCAAGTATTCGAGAAATGATCGATATTGTCAATCATTCTTACCTTAAATATTTTCATAAAGTTATTTTCAAAACTTTTACTTCATTTGCTTTGATAAAAACTATTCGGTATTGGAATATTTTTTATACCATAATATTCATATATTCTTTGATTATCTTGGAATTGATTTATTCTATCAAATCATCCTTATTCCAAATGCCTTCAAAAATGTTTTCGAGTCTTCAGAATGATTTTAAAAGTTAGAGCGGATCCCAAAACTTATTTTCAAATTTAAGATCTTCCTTTCGAAGGGGACTTGAATACTCGCTCAAAAATCTAAGGGATCCGGCTCTGTGGTGTATTTTATATTCGCAACGAGGTTGCTGTTTTGAGAGAACAATTTGATTACTTGCCCAATATTCAGGAAGTAACTCCATCTAGTAACTTCATTTCTTTTTAATGATAATTCAAAGATTGAATCTATTCAAGTCTTATCTTGTAGTCTCGTCTATGTGATGAACTTTTGAAACTGATTATAGCTTGAACGGTGGTAGTTCGAGTAGTATTCGGAAAATATATAAGTATATTGGAGTATCTTGTAACTTCATCTTTTCAACTTATATCTAGTAAATGATTATCTTATGCATGTCAAAGATTTTCAGAAAAACGTTGAGACAAGGTTAGATATATGAGATCACCTTGCAACGATATTTTTATACAGTTATAAACTGGAACTCTGTGTATATTATGCATGGAAGAGGAATTCCAAGATTTTGAAAAGTATATATACATATATACTGAATATTTTGCGACTTGGTCGCGTTAGGATATCAAATTTGGTTCATTTTTGCTTGACCAAGGCTTTTATGAGTACAATGAGAATGCTCATATATTGTTAATTATTATACATATTATTTCGGTGGGCTTGTTTCTCACCCTTGCTTTCTTCTATCATCACACAAGAACAGATTGACAAGATTAACAGGACCAAGCTCCCAATTCGCAAGCGGATAGGAAACATTCCGTAGTTTCCTGTAGGCGTTGATGCCGCTGTAGCTGAGGTAGGAACTACCAATAGGCTAGGTTTCCACCTGTTAATGTACCAGACTTATGTATATTATGAATTGTAATAATGGCAATAAATTTATTCAGATGCCCTTTTTGAGGTGTAATGACTTATAATTGTGGAATAAAATGACTTGTGTAATTTTGGTATTTATCTTTGAGACTATAACTTGTGGTGTGTGTGTATATTGTGGGGTCACAGTACGCAGTAATTGGTTATTTATTTAGATTAAGTGTTGTTAAGGTAAATGGAACTCGTGACAACCTAGATCCCCGACCCCAGATTTGGGGGTGTTACATTGCAGGAGCCTTGACTACTAATCCAGTATTGTACCTGGATGTGTTGCATGAGTTTTGGACTACAGATGTGGTAAGGACTGTGATGAATGACAATTCTGTATCTATGGCGGTGACTTGCTCAGTTGGAGGACAACAAATTGAGTTAAATGAGCAAGATGTGAACCTAGCTTTGATTTTACCCACTGCAAATCCGGTGGAGGTGCCAACTCTTGATGAGCTGACTGAGTTTCTGGACTTCATCAACTATGGTGGAAGAATCAACTTGTCAAGCCTGAACAGAACTAATCTAAGAAAGGAATGGTCATTCATTTTTGATTCTGTGGTGAGAGCCTTCACATGCAGGAAGACAGGATATGACAATATTTCAAGTGTGGTGCAAAAGTTGGTGTATTCATTTGCCCACAACAGACACTTGAATGTTGGTCTGTTGATCCTGGAAGAACTTCCAACCAGGCTAACAATGCCCCTGACAGCTAGAGATATGGAAATTTTCTAACCTACATTTATTATGTCCACTTTAAATAATAAAGTAGCAGACATACACTTATTGAATGGTATAGATAGTACAAAAATAGGCAATGGTAAGCAAGTGTCCAAAATAATATTTGGTTCACTTACTACAAAGAATAAGGTAAATGTTAGTCTAAGAATCACTCCATTCATGTTGGAGAGGTTTAGGACTTACCCTTACCCTATGCCTGACATGAGATCGAACATACAATCTAGCACAACTATGATCCCTGAACATGTGGAAGCACAAACACAGAAAACCCACATGGATCTTCCTAAGCTGTAACCATTCTTTCAAAACCTCTAGAAGCTAGGAAACCAACCACCACATCTTCTAAAAGGATGAAGTGAGTAAAAACAAGAGAAAGGGTATAACCTTACCAGTTATAGCTGAGAGTGGTGAGGATATAGCAGAAGCTGAGTCACCCTCGGTCAAGAGATCCAAAAGGATGCAGTTGACCACCATATAGCAGAAGCAGAGTCACCCTTGAGCTGACCACTCAAGTCACCTTTGTATCCTCCCAATAGGATGCAGTTGTAAAAGAACCCAATATTGAGTCTACACAGCCTGCACCTGAAGCAATTCAAGTGTATGGTAGGAGAAATAAGGATGGCACACACTGTGAGAGCACATCTCTTGAAGCTCCCTCATCTATTCAGGGGGAGCTGCCAACACTCTTATCTGAGCAACACTCTCTCAAATCTCAAATTTCTTCTTCACTAACTGCACTTGAATTCAATTCTCAATGCAAGCTCACTCAATTGACTTAGCTCAAGAAGCTTTGCTCACCACCCAGACACTCAATTTAGATGGTGAGAGGCTACATGCTAGGGTAGACCTTGATTACACCATCAAAACCATGGGGGGTTCATCAGTTTTTACTGAAGACCCCATGGATGTCTCTAATGCACTTTCATGTGCAAAACAGTCTTCAGAGACTGAAAGGTTTGAGGGTAGTACTCCTGAGGGGGAGCTATCTAAATCCTCTCCAATTCAATTAGAGGTTCCTCATGTAGGAACAACTCCCCTCAAAACCCTAGCTGAAATTGCCTTGGCAGTTAAAGCTAGGAATCCAATTGCCAATGATCCTGTCATAGGAGAGGCAAGTATAGCACATTCAAGTGCCAGTGTGTTGCAATAAACACAAGGGTTTGAGACTGGTGCACATGGCAGTAACCCAGTAAAATCCCCTCCAATTCAATTGGAGGTTCCCACACCTAGTGAGGAACAACAACTAGCCATAACCACAGAGCAATCTGTGAGTAAAACTGTGACTTCAGTCATAGGTGTTTCTGAACCATCTACCTCACAACCTCACATTCTCTCTCAGTGGCTGCAAGAATCTGGCTCTCAACCAACTTCTGTAGATGATCTACTAGTAGAGCAGATTTCTGGACTGGCAAACATCTCACAACATCTTTTGACTTCCAACACGAGTAATCAAGATTATCAAGCTATCATGTTTATATACAATGACGAAGTTGAGAAGCAGAAAGAGAACATTGTCAATGATGAAGAGCAAGATGGAAATGTGGATGCATGGCTCTCTGCTGACTATGTCTTGGAAATGGATCATGTCTTGGCCAGATTTAGGGAAGAATACATCACTATTCTGGGTAGCAATGCAAAGGACTTGACTTCACAGGCTGTATATGATGCCATTACAGATGTATACAAAGCTCAGTTCAAAGCATTTCATCTTTTTTTAAATCTCTGGAAGTCAAGCTCACTGGTCACGAAGACAGAATTAGAAAATTGGTGAATGAAAAGATGGATAAGATTATACCATCTCAAGAATAGATCACTACCAAATTCAAGCACTTTGATGAGCAAATGTCAAGAATGGATCTCGCTTCTATTGAGAAAGAAGTCAAAAATCTCAAACAATCTTTCATCAATCTCAATACACTTATCCAGCAACAAATCACTCACTCAAATGGCACTAAGGTCAAGCTGGACCAACTTCACCAGAGCAGATATGAGCCATCAGCTTTGCTAATGGAAGGTATCAAATAGGCTGTAGATGAAACTTTTAGCACATCTACTAGCTCTTTTCAGCCTGGCTCCATCTCCACAAACCTATAAATTTAATCTTTACAAGGCCAAGTCTCAGCACTGTAAGACTCCAACTCTTCTCTCACTACTCAAGTTCACTCCTTGACATCTCTTGACAAGAGCCAACAAACAGACATCCAGACCCTGGTGGACTCTCATAAGCATCTTCAAATGCAGAATTCTATATCTTTGGGAGCCATCATGGGAAAACTCAACATACATCGACCTTCTCTACCTGAACAGGTAAGGCCTGAAATTCCTACTCCCCTCTTCATGCCTGCCAACAAGACTAAGGGGGAGATAGAGGCTAGGCTATCAAAATCAAGATCATCTACTCAACATGTCCAAGGTGCTGAAAAGAGCTTAAGTCAAGAAGCTGAATTGGAATGAAGAGACTTTTTAAAGCAGCCGAGGGTCCCATTCTAAGCAGGGAATTTGATGACTTGCTTAAGGCACTCAGAGCTTCTCTCAATGACAATTTCTTCACCTACAAGAAAGCCTTGGACAGGACAATAAACTCAATAAGGCTGATCTTGGTGACATGAGACAACTTCAAGGAAAGAAGGATAGTGGTCAACATCAATGACTCAGGGGTAGACAGATGTATGCAGGTCTCCCTCAACTGTCTTATCTCTAGGGGGCATCTGAGTTAAACATTCTGATAAACAAAGTCAGAGTAGTGATTCATGAAGACACTCTCCTGCTAACAAAATTGAAGAATGCACAAGTGGTTGCTTTCCCATAAGCTTATCTACAACCTAGCAAGGGAGTGGCATACATCAGTCCTACTACCAAACACTTCAAACACTTCCAAGTTCCTAATCAGTGTGTCATGGCCAACAGAAAGCTTATCATGACTCTTGAAACAGAACTGAAAATAAAAAGGAACAAAACTGTTGAAAATGAGGAGATGATAAAGGTGTTGAGAAGATACTTGAGTGATGCAGAAGCCAACTTGCCCAAAACTCAAATCAACAAGGATGATTTGGATGATGATGAGCAGAAGAAAGATGATCAAAATCCTTCTAGCTCAATTCTAAGTCAGTCCACTAAGCCATCTGGCAGCAAGGGTGGTGAGAAGAAGAAGGAGGATGATAAGAAGAATGATGAGAAGAAGAGAACTAGTGAAAGGAGGAGTAAGAGAAGTCATGATGGTTCAGAACCACACGAAACCCTTAAAAATCCAAACACAAATAGCTCAAACCTCAGCTCAACCTATAACATCAACTATCTCAAGCATCAAACCACCTCAAACCTCAAAAACAAAATTTCTGTACAAACAAACAGCCAATTCTTTCCTAAAAATTCCAATCACCACAAGCCAAACAAGTCTGAAGAAAATCTCAACCCTACCTTTAACCAAGCCTTCACTAAAAGTCAATCTTAAATCTGTTGGAAGAAAAACTAAGAAAGTCAAGTCTTCTGAAAAAGTTGAAGTCACTGAAAGGGCCATCTGGAACTGTTTCAAGCAATCTGACCTCCTACCTTTAAATTGATGCATCTCAGATGAAGATCATTTTCAACAACTTGCTGAGGAAATAGTCAGAGTCTGGGTTGTATCTCTTAGGGAAGTCAGAATTTTCTATGAAGATGGTTCTTTCACCTTTCTTGGCAGTGATCTAATGGGTTCTCTCTCTCCCACACAAATTAAGAGAATAATAAGTTTGTTAAAGGAAAAAGATACTGCCACAAGGGCATGAAGATCAATTATAGTTGAGTGGTTGATTGAAAGGGAAGAAACTAGAAAAAGGAATGAAGTTGAAGCTGAAGAGAGAAGGAGGAAGTATGATGAAGTAATTGAGATATTTATAAAAAGATCAGAAGAGCTCAAGGCAAAAGGAATGGGCAGAATCTCTAAAGATGGGAAATTTCTAAACATTAAAGCTGGTGGATTCTCAAGATTTAGAATAGATTTGCTAGACAGTGGTTATCCCAAGGTAGCAAGATAAAAACTTGTAAAAGCTCTAAGTGGAACACCTATTATAGAAGAACTTAAAATTCTTGATCACTTGAAGGATGTTCTTAGGGAAGAAGCACATACAAAAACTATCTTTACCTAATACTTGTAACCATTGAACTTTGTAAATCTTATGTTGTACAAAAGTTATAATTCTATCAAGCTTTGTGTATTAATTTTATTTTCCATCATTTTAAAACTTGGGGTTAGTCTTGTTAACAGGCATGAATTTGTGTTAAACAATTTTCTCACATATTAGGGGAGATTATTGTGCAAGACATGCCGGTACCTTAACAATACTAAGACAATTTGTCAACCCTAAGTAAGTTGTATTGTTATCTTAATTTGTATTTTGTACTTGTAATATTTTAAAGTCTGTAAAAATGCAAAGGAGCAGACTTGAGTCTTTTTCCTTAAACAGTATCAAGCCTAAGGATTCTATCTGGAAGAAGATCAAGATGATCATACCTCAGAAGAATATTGAAGAAGTTGGAGTTGAATAAATCTGTTTAGATAAAAATACTCTAAGTCAAGATCTCTACAAGTCACAGATTTAGTGTTATAAAGAAGTCATTCGAGAACTCCAAATGACTTATCGAGAAGTCAGGAAATCTACTAGAGAACTCAGAGAGATATCGACAAGTCAATTGAAGACATGGAGTTTGGAGATATCGACAAGTCATTTTTTCAGTAGAGAACTCAGAGTTATCGACAAGTGTATATTTATTAGAGAACTCTGAGTTATCGATAAGTCAAAGTCCACTAGAGAACTCATAGATATCGATAAGTCAAAATTCACTAGAGAACTCTAAGTTGTCAACAAGTCAAAGTGAAGACTTGAAGCTGAGAGATCTCGACAAGCCAAAGTCTCATTCGAGAATTTAAAGACCTCTATAAGTCAATTTACTACGGAGTATTAGAGATCTCGATAAGCCAATATACTTATCGAGATGTCAAGTTCTCTATAGACCAAATGGAGATCTCGAGGTAAAATCTCAAAGTACAAAATTGCAGATCAGTTCAATATCCAAGATTAACAATAAACAAACAATCCAAACAGTTGGATTGACAAGTCTACAAAAAGCAGCTTGAAGGATGTGCAAGATCAATGGTGAGATTAACTGACAAAGGAAGATCAAAGTAAACATAGGATGCTAAGATATGCTAAGCCAGAAATAGAAGATATACTTTTCTATAAATGAAAATGACAAGTGACTGTTTACTAAAGCTAATAGCATGTCTTATTGTACACTGTGTAAACCAGTAGTTAACTGAATTATAAAGTTAATACTGGTCCTTTAGTCAGAAGTAACAATTTAGAAAGAAAATCTTGTAACTCTCTTAAGAAGAAGCTAATCTCTTTATCAACAAAGAGCCTAGAAATTTTGTAGCAAAATATTCTTAATTTTAATATAAAATTAAGTGAGTTTTGAAGATCTGTGTTCTTTATTCTTGCAAGTTTAATTTCTGCATGGACATACTTTCACTATAAGATTTAATTTACTTTGTTCAACCATAAAATATTCAAGAAAAGTTTAAAAACAGTAAAACATATTCACCCCCCTGTGTGTTATTCATTTCCAAACAGTTACTTTCTGAGTAGCCAACTAACTTTGACCTTCACAATGCGTGTAAAATAATCCATGATACTTAAACACATCTCAAAAATCTTTTGGCTATATAAAATGTTTTTGCTTGAGATTTTTCAAATAACTACTTACAAGTCCAACGACATACACTTCTGTTGGAGTGCTTACCGGTTTATAGTTTTGCATTTAGAACTTGCTTAAAATCTGCTCAACATACTTCTTTTGCAAAATAAATATCCCATCTTTTGTTTATTTTGCTTCAATTCCAAGAAAAAATGACATTTCATCGATATCTATCATTTGAACGCATCACTGGTTTTTTAAGTTCATTAATTATACTAAAATTATTCCTGTTAACAATCCTATCATCCATGTACAAGAAAACTATCATGATATCTCCCACTAAATTTATTTTTGTGTAAAGAGCATGCTCGTACGGACTCTTTCTAAAATCATTATTTTGAAAATAACAATTAACCCTTGTGTTCCAAGCTCGCAGAGCTTGTTTCAACCCTGTACAATATTTTCTTTTGTTGGTAGCTTTTATCTTCATGGTCTTTTTGAACATATTCAGGAGGTTACTCAATAGAGACTTCTTTTTCGAGATAACCACTAAAAAATGTTGATTTCACATCAATTTGAAAGATCTTCTATTGATTTTATGTTGCAATTTCTGTAAGAAATTCTATAGTATGAACGCTTGCGCCGGGAGCAAATACTTCATCATAATTAATTCTGTATCTCTGTTTGTAACCTTTAACAACTAATATTGCCTTGTATATTTCTACTTTTCCTTATTCGTTTGTCTTTTTCTTGTATACCCATTTTACTGAAATGGCTTTATTTTCTTTTGAAAGGCATGGAAGCTGTCATGTGTCATTTCTTCTAATTGCTCCAATTTTTTCATCCATGGCCTTCTTTCATTTCTTCTTTTCATTAGCTTCTTCGCATGTCATTGGATCACATTCTTCCATTAAACAAAATAATAATTAATTAAAATCACGTATCAAACTTGTACATCATAGATTTCATCGAGTCTCCGTATTTTTCTAGGCCACCCCCTCGTATTTTGCTACTATTGATGCTTCCGGTTCTCGAGAGTGTCTATGCAGGAGTTTGTTGATTAATAAATTGTGGAGGAGTTGGATCATCAACTCTCCCATTTTTATATTGGATTTATCACTATCAGTATCATTGTCATAAAAAGTAGACCTACTACATTTCATTCTTTTTCACTCCATCTCCAGTAATCTGTTCCATCAAATTCAACGTCACGAAAAATAATTAACGTCTTTGTCACTGGATTATAGAGTATGTAGGCTTTGCTTCTTTTTTCATATCCGGCGAAGATACATTTTTCGCTTTTGTCATCCAGATTCTTCCTTTTTCTAGATTAAGAATATGAATATTACATAAGCGATACATACAAAAATTTTAAGATGTTCGATTGATGGTTTAGTTCCACTTCATATTTCATGTGATGTTGTGTAT
The DNA here is from genome assembly GCF_009905375.1 of Apium graveolens. Classification (NCBI taxonomy): domain Eukaryota; kingdom Viridiplantae; phylum Streptophyta; class Magnoliopsida; order Apiales; family Apiaceae; genus Apium; species Apium graveolens. The sequence continues at coordinate 292,401,492 of NC_133651.1, forward strand.
TTAACACTTTTGTTGGACAACGATTCAATAAATAAACTACACATAAAACCGCTTCAGCCCAAGAGGTTCCCGACATGTGTTTCCCTTCGATCATACTCCCAGCTAAGTCAAGAATAATATGATTATTTCTTTCTGCAACCCCATTTTGTTTCGGAGTATAGGTCATTATTAAGTGATGATTAATTTCATGTGTTCTGCAAAAGATTTTTAACAGGTTTGAAATGTACTAATCTCCACTATCGGATCTAAGTATTTTCAAATATTGTCCACCTTGATTTTTCGTCATTACTTTAAACTCTTGAATTTATTAGAAATCTCCCTTTTCTTTTAAAATATATACCTTAATGTTTTCTATTAAAATTATCAATAAATGATAGTTAATATCTATTTTCACCCAGTGATATAATATCAAATGAACAAGTTATATCTGTGTGAACAATCTTTAGTGGCTTTCTTGCTCTCCACGATTTTTTAGTAGGAAAACTTTGTCTATGTTGTTTTTTTAACACAAGCTTCACACATTTGGTTTGATTTATTTATATGTGTCAAACCATCCACCATCTTTGTTTTTGACAATTATTCCAAACATGTAATTCAAGATGACCAAATCTCATATGCCATAACCACGAGTTATTTTTTATGAATGACTTCAAACACTTATGCATTATTATCCGTATATTGAGTGTGAACATACGCTTCTTTATCAACTCAACATTAGCAATGAATTCATGAACTTGATTTTGGATTATGAGAGAGTTGTCCTTCATTCGCATGTCATATCTTTTCTCCACAAGTTGACCATAACTTATGATATCTCTTCTATATATAATAGCAGAATAAGAAGATAATTTCATGAGATTAAAAAGTCTCATTGAAAAGACTAAATTACCCCTATTTTTAATATTTATATAAAAGATGTGGTTTGTGTAGGAATCGAACTCAAGTTATTTCATTCAACTATACAACCTCTTACCACTACACCATATTGTCACATGTGCTTTTTATCATACACATAATATGTAAGTGTGCTAAATGAATATTTTATTTAATTTTAAAGATACTTACTTGAATTCTACAGAAAAAAAGGATAGTTAGTTGAATATTTGTACAATTAATTTTAAAGAATTGAATTCCAGATATAAAATTAGGCATAGTACATAAATGAATTATTATCTTATTTATTAATCATTTTTTAGTTTTAAAATATATCTCATATATTTTTAACATATTTTTTATTATAAAAAGTAATTAAAATGTACATATATAATTTTTTTAAAAATATTGAATATAGAATCGCTTATATATAAATAATCTATATTGGTATTACATATTTAGATAAGTTCAAATTATAATGAGTCAATGCATTTTAGAACGTGGCCCATTGTTCAAACAATAATCAAAATTTGACTACATGATCCGGCCGAAAAACATCTTCACATTCTACGTTTAGTAAATTTAAATTACAAGTTCGGCGAGAATATCTTACCAATAATGTGAAATTTTTTAATATCTTATATTAATATAAATTAATGTGTTTAAGGTCTTATAGAATCAAGTCAATTATTATTTATATTAAAATTATTAACTTCACTGGTAACGCATTATTATTTTTGGGATTTCACATTTTTAAGAATATTTAAAATTTGAAATGAGATCTCACTGGATTTGTTAAAACTATGATTATATATTAAATCGATTTATTTTTCATTTTTCACTTTTAAAAGACTAACTTTTTAAAAAGAATTCTTTTAGATCAACAATATTCATTGATCAAGATAATATTGTACAAATATTTTGAATTATTTTAATATTTTAAATTATTCAAATAAAAGTTATATAAATACTATATTGTAGCATTTGATTCAATGCATTTTATATTATTTAAGGAAAAAAAACATATATTGTTCAATAATTTGAAGGAATTAATCAGTTCAACTGATATTTATAAAACGTTATCGAACTGAAAATTTTTAATTTTAGAAGAATAGTATAAAATGCTATCAAATTATTATACGAAGAAATATTAGAGTCGGAATGAAAGAAACTTAAAAACGATTTAAATAACGATATAAATACAATTTTTCTTTCAAATTCTTGAAAAAATCATGAATATCAATAATAAGTCTTAAAAATATATAATTCATTTTTATGTTACAACTATGATTGATACTCGGTTGTGTAAAAAATAGATATGGATCGTTTGTCAGTGATAATGTGAATACCATATATAAATTATAGCAATTAATTTTTTACATAATTTTAATTTTTGAATAATTATAAATGCATGTTATTTTAAGTAATCAATTATCTCACTAGATGTTAATAGTGATTATACATGTACATAAATCAGATATTTAGCATATAAATAATTGAAACCATCATAATTTACTAAGAGATGTAACATACAATAATTTACATGCTAGCACACACACATACATATAACTTAATCTTACTTTGTTAACAGTAGTATAAATAAAAAATTAACATTTTCTCATACATACATAAGTTTAATTTCAAAAACTAATATTTTTCATTAAAATCAACTTTAATATTAACAATAATGTAAATTTTACATTATTGTATATTATGTTTGCAAGTCATTCTGACTTCAGTTATGCATTTTTTATCTTTTTAAATTGAGTAAGTTAATTGTAAGTTAGTAGTTAACTCAATAATAATATAGAGCAGTACATATAGTTTATTTAAATAAAATTCAAGATTTTAGTCAACTCTGTATTCAACATATATGTTAATTTGAAGTTTTTTATTTGTAAACATACTAACGGCATTCTACAGATTAAGTTTAATCGTTTCGTTTTAAACGTACACTTACTACCCTGTTTATATTTATTCATTAAATATAAAATAACGGGTAAAAAATATAATATAATAATATTTGAGGGAATATTCACTCCTAAAAATGAGGAGTGGAGCTTGTTGGAGAGAAATTTTATCTCCATTTCTTCAAAATTTGACTCAAGAGCCTATATACAGATATTGTTGGAGTTGTTCTACAAACATTATAATTGCATGATGCATAAAAAAAATTCTAGAAAATGATATATGCCTCGCACGGGTTATTATGCTAGTTATTTTTTAAAGCTGATATATAATAGACATCATTTATATACTTCTTATCACCAATCTTTAATATTATCATTGTTGTACTTTTCCTTTTGCAGGATTTGTTGATGAGTCATCAAAAGTGACTTCTCCACTCGCATTGTCATTTGTCTTCGTAAATAATTTCTTTTAGCCACATATATGATTGTTGGCGTCTAAGTCAAGATACTAAATTTTTTTATTACACGCCTCATTTTCTTTGTAGGTGAGAAATATAATATCTTCATTTAATGTTGTAAAATTATTTATTTCGTTCACTTGGTTTGACCGACATTCGTAACTGATATGATCGTATTTGTTACAATTATAACATTGAAAGTCAAGGCTTGTCACTTCGGTGTTGATATCCGCACCATCATGTGGCTCTAAAATTTTGACCACGATCATCTTACTTTACAAAGCTTCTTTTAGTGGCTTATATCAGTTAGAATTAACAAACACATATGATACTAGACCTGGATATTTTGATAACCGGATCGGTTGCGGATCGGATCCATTTTTAAATTATGATATATTTTAAGATCATTCAGATAAGATATGATTTCAGTCTAATTTAAATTAAAATCGAATAAAATTTAGATTAAAATCAGACAAAATTTATTGATTCAGATTAAATTTAATTAGAATATTTTTAGATCGTAACTTATTCATTTTTCAATTTATAAGACTTAATTTTTTTTTATGAAATGTATCAATTTATTTTTTTTATGAAATGTATGAATCTATACTATACTATAATAATCGGAATGTGGTATAATTTAGTATGTTTTTTTTGGTTGGTTTGGTTATCTCCATTTGTGGCCGTCGGATCTTTTTAATGAAGTGATCAAGACCGCTAGATTCAAATACTAAAAGAATTTACACTATTCATACTCTCGGGTTCGAACCCCGCCAACAACAAATATTTATATTATTATTTATACACTACTAAAACTCAAATATTTATATTATTATTTATACACTCCCCAAGATTCAGGTTCGAATCCCGCCAACAACAGATATTTATATTATTATTTATAGATATACTAATAAGGTAATGATTCAAAGAGAAATTTATACTATACTATAATAACCAGAATGAGGTATAATTTGGTATGTCTTTTTTTTTTTGGTTTAATTATCCTCATTTATGTCCGTTAGATCTTTTTAATAAAGTAATCAGGATCGCTAGATTCAAATACTAGAAGAATATACACCACTCAAGCTCACAAGTTCGAACCCCGCCAACAATAAATATTTATATTATTATTAATACACTACTAAAACTCTGAGGTTCGAACTCCACCAATAACAAATATTTTTATTATTATTTATACACTAACCAAGGTTCGAATCATGTCAACAACAAATATTTACATTATTATTTATAGATATACTAATAAGATAATGATTAAATTTTTATATTATAAATTTAAATAATATAAAAATATAATGAAAACACACGGATCTTAAAGCTAATTTTAATATAAAGGTGTTTTTGTTAACATTAACAATATTTTTCACGTATATGGGTACTGAATAGTGATAGGGAACAACTGGTTCATTCAAGTGTAAAGAAAATTGTTAAGGATAGGAGACATATGCAAAAACCGGCTTGCATTTTTTTCAGGAGCATTTTGTTTCTTTTTACTTCCAGTTAGAGTCCACTTTGGAAATGGAACCTTGTCCATTTAATATGCTCTGCAGAAATAAGTTTGTAATCCAGAGCAAAATTGTACCTTCATGGACAAATAGGATGAAGTTATTCCTGCCATGGTATGAACATTGTACTGCTTAGTTTCAGTTTTAGATTATCTCTTTTTTTTTTTTTTTTTGTAATTCGTGATATTTGCTTTAGCAGTTTGCCAAGGATAACGAGAACATGCTATGGATTGTACCATTTAAGCAGAAAATATTCAATAGAATGTTTACTTCCACTGTTGAACAATATGGAATATAGGGAGGTCCGTTTTTTCAACTTAGGTCCCCTGCAGTAGTAGCAGTAGTTCTCTAGATTCTTAAGAATCATGCTTCAGTTATCGAATACCGAGGAACATCCATAACCTCATAGTTTTATGTATCTAGTTTCTAGTAATTTTCTTTATCCACGGGAAATATCTGGCCTGCAGAAATATTTTTACACCTTTAAGCGAGATTTTTACAGCTTGGAGCCAGAAGAGCAGGGATGCACTACCGATCAGGGAGGCGCTACCGATCAAGTAAACATAAAGCGAAATGTAAACCTATGTCACTCAATTTTACCTCTTTGTGAATTACCTCTGATCTCTAAGCAAGTGCACTTTTTTTTTCTTTTTTTTTTTTTTTGTCTCAGGTCTATGATTTCACTTGCCAATTAATTTAGTAATGGAATCGAGCTAACTGACTAACAGCAATCGGGGTTGTCTTTAATGTAATGGAAGATTTTGTCTTTGCAATCTAATTGTTTTTGACTTTTGATATCAATTGATATGCAGGGTGATTTGGAAACGAGTGAATCTGGATGGAGGAGTGTGTTTACAGATGAATTATTTGGATGGAATATTATCTTTACATTTGCTTTATTTGTCATGTCAACTCAATTAGGCCAGATGTTGTCAGCCGATTTTTCAAGTTAATTTTTACATCTGTATCTTTACTGTTACATCCTTCATAATTACTTGTTCCTAGCGAAGCATACAATATTGGGGGTTCATAATCTAATGTAGTCTTTTCTTCAAGAAAATATTCCGAGTCCGCAATTATAATACTGGGTGATAATTTGCCCATACCGACAACCTTATACTGATTACACTATAAAAACAACACGATAAACGATGATTTATTTTGTGTGCTAATATTTTCGATACATGAACATAAATTTAGTATAAAGTGAGTTTTCAGTTTATCATTGGGTACACCTGGCATTGGTAAGGAAAACCGTCCTCAGGTGGTCCATCTGGACATGAACATCAATCTCTTTACTGGAGACCACCACCTCTTGATGATATAGACTAAGTTGTGTAGTACTGGTTTGTTGCATGCAAGTGAGTTAAGCTGTAGACTAGGTTTTGTAGTTTAGAAGTTGGTTAGTGTGTAGTTTGACCTAATAAGTGCATGGCATTGTAGCATTTGAGTATGAGTGCAAATAATCCGTATACATTTGATATTTTCATATGAAATGAAATAAAAAAAGAAGTGTATATATATGAGGTGAAATGAGAATTCGTATAATATTGTGTGAAATGAGTACATCTGATAAGTACTATTGCTAACAATTTATACAAAGAGAAGCCCAGGCGGTTTAAAATATATAGAAAAATGAGCTTCTGGCAATGTAAAAACTAAAATTGTAATGAACGTTTGGTGTTTAGGGATGAGGCGCACAAGGTGGTGGAAATTGGGCACCAATGTATGCCACTTTAGCATTTGTACAAGTAGCACTCAGGCTCATTGTGTTGATCATTGGCTGCAGGTTTATGTTATTCAACATCAGATTATCACATGGTGCCCCTGCGCTGCAACTTAGACTAACTGCTACTGGCGTTGATGATGTGCCCCTTATATCTTCATACGTAATATTGTTGATTTTTACAAGTGATGGCTGCAGGAAACAATTACATTCTCATTAACTCAGAAATTTAGAACAACTGTCATAGATGGCTGATTAATATGAATTCTGGAATGTTTTTGTACTCACCTCCGTGGAATGGCTGCCATAGTTTTGGTCAATGATGATAGGATTCGCTACATTGTCCATGACAAGGTTGCTGAAACGCATGCTCAAAGCGTTGCTCGGAGGTGATCCAGGCCATGTCTTGATTCTTACGCCATTTTCAGTTCCTATAAATGTGCAGTTTTTCACAATAACTCCATTCACATCTTGTTCATCTGGTAACTTCCCCAGGCTTCCAACACTGTAATAAGAAATCAAAATAGAATGTAATTTTAATTGAAAATTTTATAAGTAGAAAGAAAAAAGACAGAGAAGGTAATTGCCTAATGCCATGTCCAGGGCCACAAGTGACTTTGGTGACAGTAACATCGACTGCTCCTTGGCCGATGGATATGCAATCGTCTCCGGTGCCTATGATGGACTTCTTAACTTTAATATTAGAGGATCTGCTAATGTGCATGCCATCAGTGTTAGGGCTTTCTCCAGGAGCATTTATATGAAGACCGACTACAGTTAATGCAAAACTATTCGAGATGTGCATGTGAAATCCCATGCTGTTCAGTAACCTCAGTCCCTTGATTTTTGAATTCTGTACATTGTTCACATACAGCGACTGCACATTCCATAAACATTAATCCATCAATTCTTATCATTTGTATTGTGCTTATGTGAGTGGATTCAGCTCAACACTAATGGATTAAAAGAGCTATAATACAGAGTAGGTATCTGGCTATCTGCTACCTAATTATTAAGGTCTTGAGAAGATGACAAAATATGTAAATCATGCTTTTGTTTAATAGAGAAATCCTGTAATACGCGCAATAACTTATATTTGTAGGAATGATTGAACTTACGGCAGGAAGAAAAGCGCAGTTACTTTTACCCCGACAGTCGTTATATTTCCATACATCAGGGCCTGAACCATCAATGGTACCTGATCCGGTAAGGACCAATCCGTTGACGTGTTCGAATGACATCCAATATTTGTCAGAGTATTCAGATGGGTCACCAACTGCTTTCAGGTTTCCGTGAATTTGCACTGTCACAGAAGTGGGAGGAGGGCCTTTACATGGCCCTTGAAATACAGTTTCTGCGAGTGTGAACTCACCTGGAGGAACCACAACTGATGCTAACCCATCAAAATCACAAGCAGCTCTCCATGCTCTAACAAAAGGCTGATCATAAATATAAAAACTTAGAAATAGATATTAAAATTGTATTCACAGAGTCAGATTTGCTTCTGCAACACAATGTGTGTTATACATTTAGAGGCAAATTTGTAGTGTTTTTAAGAAGAGAATGCATGAATGTATGATGAATCTGACATCCAAAAAATTTAGAACTTAAAATAGCTAGCCAGAATTTTTATGAACAGAAAGACATTTGCCTCTACACAATTGAGGAGTTGCATTTTTATTCAATTGCCTTTGTCATCTAAAATGACAATCTTCATTTGGCATGCAGTCTACATCCTTGTGATAATTTCAAATTTGGACATTTTCCTTGATAGCTCGTTACAGAATTTAACTACTCACCGGTACATGCATTGAAATCATTATTATTAAGTTGCTTCGAGAAAAGCCATCGTCTTTAATTTACCTGAGACTGTGACTCCTTGACACCAGGTCGGGCCCCAAATTGCAGGACATCAAAAACGGTACCAAGGGCAAGGCCAGCCCCATGAGGTCTATGAGCAGGACCGGCAGGAAGAGCACCACCAGGACCAGGAGGTTTGTGGTGGCCTTTAGCAAGGCCACCCTTGAATTGACAAGAGAACAAGGCCAAACACAAAACAAGCGGAACAAATGCACTTGTTATTGTGCTAGATTTACTCGAGATGGCCATCGCCACGTATTACAAACCTCCCTCAGCTGCACCAGATATTTGCCTAACTAATCCTCCAATATCTATCAAAATATTCGAAAATTATCTTGTAGTTCAACTTTTGAAATTTAATACAACTCCCACCTCCGGGAGCTTTATTTGAAGAAAGGCGAGAGCTAACATCTTTTTCATGTTTACACCTTATATAGGCATTTTAATCTCAAGATTTTGGTGGTTGCTTTAATTTGCTCTTTGTTTCTTTGATGTTATTTCCCTATATTTAGAGTTTGATCACGCTCTATTTTAACGGTCTGCCTTTATTCTGCACCTCAGGCTGTTTCTTAACCATTTGTCATGGTTTTCTTAACAATGTCTGGCTTTAAAATTCGAACCGATTCTCACCTACATTAAGCCAATCATCACGGCCAACATTTTTACTCAGCTATACATTTGTAGTTCACCACAACTCCCCAGTAGTAATATTTCTGGCACTGTACTCTTACGACACTCGATTTGTGTGTATTTATGTTTTGTGATTGATCATTTATCTGATATAACACGGTATGATATGCCCAAAATTTTAGTGCTCAAGTTGACAATTTATATTGTAAATTTGTCACACGATTGTGATCAAGGACCAGAGGGTGTATCATTGAAAGTTGACTGAGACAATTAAGAGTTTTAACCATTGTCCCTAATCATGCTTTCGATATAAGTGAAAAGATACATATTCATTCATCTAACACACATACAACATTACATGAGCAAGAGCCACCAGCCCTTTTTTCGTAATGACAGCTTCTGAATCAGAGTTGCAACTTTAAAATATAGTTTATACATAACACTGTTCTATAGTAGCCTAATGCTACAAGAACTTGATTACATGCAGAAAGACGATAACTAATAATTAAGCATATGAAAACAGCAGTACCATAGCTAACTTATTTTTTTATATCTAGACACCACATACATATATTTAAAGTAGGGTGAGAGATTATAGATTAAGTAGAGATTAGTATGTAGGGGATTTCTTGATCATGTTGGTTTTAGGATAATCAGCAATCACGGTGCCTCCATAGAACTTGGCTGCCTCGTAGCAATCGATACGAACTGTTTGAGCGGCTGCAGGAACATGGGTGATCACCTGAACTTTGGGTTGTTGTGGCTGGTGCCAGTACCTATGTTGTTGATATTGAAGTGGCTGTGGCTGAGGCTGCTGCTTTTTCTTGTTTCCGAAATATTCATCCAACATAGCAAATCCTTCTAACCCAACTTTCATAAGATCTGATGATGACTTGGTTGGTGCCATATGTTATGAGTGAAGTGGTAGATGGTTAGAGCAAAATGCACTTGATTGTTTGCTTGTTTGTGTTGTGCTTGTAATCACATCCTCAACTCATTTTATACTGAGGAAGGCTTGATTAATATTCCAACTTTAGAAATTATTCCTTTAAGATAACAAGTTGTATAATGTGGATAGCTTTACGATTTTATTGCCAAAAAGAACGATCTTTTATGATCACCTTAAATTAACGAAACCACTTAGAGAAAACGTCCACGTGTTCCAGCCCTAGGAAGTGTTGTAAGAAAATAACAGCAGCCTTCTGTCAAATTACTGACATTATGTTCATCTAGTAACTCGTAGATGACAAGGATATAGCAAATCGACAGTACGCTGATTTTCAAGAATTGTGGAATGAGTGGGCAAAGTAAGTGATGAGGAGGGGACGTATATCCCGTAATTAGGAGGGGGCTGGTGAGCAGTAGGCAGTAGAAATGGGTTCCATAGAGAGGGAAGGCCGTAGGAAAATTTTTAGCCAATCACTGTCAGGGGCGGACCTGACCCAAATTATATAACTCTCCATATATTCACCCCAAACAGGAAGAACGTGCACTAGTTATTGTACAACCTAAATCTTAACAAACAACAAGTCCAGATATTTAGATATTTGGAAAAAAATTCAAGCTAGCCCGAAGCTAGTCTTCTGCTATTTACCGGATATGCATAAAAAACTTGGGTCCGAAAATCTGACCCGGCCCGATCCAATCAAAATCCGGTCAAATCCTGCCCGGTCAAAGCCCGGTCTGGTCACGGCCCGGGCTTCGGGTCTCGACGGACCCTATATTTTTAGGCAAAGCCCGGCCCGACCCGATTAAGGCTTCGACCCGACCCGACCCGGCCCGGCCCGATTAAAAACCCCCGGTTAAAATCTGATTATTCTAATATATTTTCTTATATATTTATGAATTCACATATAGTATAAATATAAATAATACTTTAAACACATATATATTTACATATTTGTGATTAATAATATTATTTATATAGTTCATTACATAAATAATGAAAAAAAGATATAGTGAATACACTATATTTATTTGGATAACAATGATAAAACATATCATTCTATAAACATGTTTATTTTTTGCCGAACTTAAATGTTTTCAAAGAAGTAATGTATTCCATGTAAACTAATACATTTTTACGATCATATAGTTGCTAACATATGTAGTTTTCGGAATGTATAATAAAACTCAATCCAATTTAAATTAGAAAAAACCCGGCCCGATCCGATCCGGCCCGAGAAAAAGCCCGATTAGGCCCGCCTCGAGAGCCCAAACGGACTCTGACATTTTCGGAAAGCCCGGCCCGGCCCGGACAAAGTCAAAGCCCGAAAAATCCGGCCCGGTCAAAGTCCGGGTTTTTTAAGGCCCGGTTAAAACCCGGCCCGGTGGGCCTTTTGTGCATTTCTACTATGTACACAATAAAAATAAGTTATTCTTTTTTTGTTCAATAATTCTATCTATTTTAGTAATTTTTTTTTAATTTTGTACGTATAATTGTATCATTGTATTCTATGTATAATTGAGTTTATGTATAACACTTAGCATCAATTTCAGGACTTGTATACTTCATTTTTAAGAAACTGAAATGTAAAAATAAATAAGAGGAAAATGAGTCAAAATTTCATGTTTTTATAATTAGAGAGGCCGTGGAGATCACATTTTGATTTTTTTTTGCAAATAATAGTAACACTTTGTTTTTAAGATTCAATAGTACGTCATAAATATATTATTATTATTATTGGTGTTAAATTAGAGAAAGAGGTTTGTAATATACTATAAAGTGTTCATCTTTAGGAAAAAAAATAGATTTCTACGTATGCTAGTTGAATTTTGTGACTTCCCTTTTTACATTTATATCTTAGTTTGTTAATTATCTTTTCTTTTAATTGGACAAAAAAGTTATTTCAACCTATAGGTTTAGAATTTTGAATCCGTCACTGATCATATGTATATCATGTAAGTTGATAAGTAATCTCGAGTGAGTGCTAATCCAACTCAGAATAAGATGGTAGTTTAAAATTAGATATGTTTTTATCCGGAATGAAATGTTGGGTGTGTACTTACATAAATTATGTTAGAGGTTCGGTTTTATAATTATTTAAAATTAAATGAAAACAAATAATTAAGTGAAAAAGAATGAAATTCTAAATAACGGGTCATTTTGGGTTGTGTCCGATATTTTCAGATTTTTTAATTTCAGTAAAACGGGTTATAAATTGAGTCCGAAATCAAATTTGAATCGTGTTTGAAATCACCGCCCCTAAGTTATGTTTCCTAATAAACAAATAGTAATGATGTTTGTAAAATATTTGGGCAAAGCTAATTGAGATACATATGAGCAGAGTAGACAACTACACAAGTTTTGGTAAAGATTCTCAGGAAGCATTATGCATGTATTTCTTGAACAGTAGGAAGAGGATCGTTGAAAGCAAGTCTCTGATAGTTATTGGTCAACGTCGTGGTCGGTCAGGGGATAAGATGCATGAGCTTTTTCTTAAGCATATTGATTCTCGGAATTCAAAGTTGGGCAGGTCTTAGAAATTAGCAAGTTCAGTTGCCCACATTATCCAATAATCCTGATTCTGAATGCAAGTACTTGTCGAATTAACAGCAGCTTAGCATCGAATAATTAATTTATTTTGTAATGTAAGATCGCCTGCGTTATTAAGTACTCTCGCCAGCCGCCAGCCGTCCCTAAAAATGTTGCCTATTTGTGCTCTACACGTTTGACAATGCACAATTTTGATTGTTAATATCTTTATTTTCATATTTATTAAATATAAAAATTTCGTTGTATTAAAGTACCTATATATACGAATTTAACAAGATCACTTATGATTATATTTGATCTTATAAATTAATCGTAAATTAATAATTAATCGCTTATCATAAATAGTGTTAGAAATAGTGTTAAAAATCAAAATAGAAAGTGTAAAACGAGACAGAGGGAGAACCGTCTACGAGTCCTTTTTTTTTTGCGTAAATACTCTCTATGAGTCTATAATAATTAAGTAATTTAATTGTTTATGAACATAAACTTCACAGTGGCTTTACTGGGATAGGAACAAGCACCAAGTGTGAACACCGGAATTTGATGCCCTGTCCCTGGCCAAAAGTGTAAGGTCTATACCAATCTTTAAATTATTATTAAGGAGTTAAACAAAAAGTTTCAAAGTTGTTACTTTTTACGGTCGTGTTTACAAATTTTGGAAATTTGTAGCTAATTGGTTACATACTAATTTATAATTTATTGGTATTTTTTGAAAATTCAAATATTTTATGAGCAATTTTGGAAATTTGTAGCTAATTGGTTAGATACTAATTTATAATTTATTGGTATTTTTTGAAAATTCAAATATTTTATGAGTAATTTTTATCCGTAATTTATCGAATCGGTTAAATAATTTTGAAAAATTTATCAACAGTTTTAAAAAATCGACCAATTTCTATAATTAACAGCTGCTGAGATTTTGGGATGTTTCCCAAGATAGTTTTGTTAAAACTTTCTTTTGGGTGAGTTATTGCCCCTGCATAAGTTGGATGTAATACTTCTACAGAACTAATCAACTGGAGAGGTGGCTTGAATTCTTGTGTAGTATAAATATTTGCAGCAACTTTTGCTTCAACAAAGGATTTGTACTTCTTATGTTTGATGCCTGAGAATCCTTTTACAGCTTTCTCAGCTATCTCCCATGTAGTGTATATTCCTGCATTAGGACCATTAAACACCACATAATAGGTTTTAGGGCCTTTGTATCCGTTCGGGACATCTGAAGTATGACCTTCAGTCTTTGTAGGGATTTGAATTCCCCCGTTAGGCCTCAAATTTAAATTAGAGGTTTTTTCTAACGTTATGGAGGTTTGAACCTCAGTCTTGCTTTCTGGCAAAGCAACAACCTTTAACGGATTTGTTATTTCTTTACCTGGAGCCGTTTGCTCAGGAATAGACTCATCTTTGTTCATTTCTGAAGATGGTGATGAAGTAACCATTTGTTGTGAGGTATAAACCTCAGTCTGGATTTTTACCAAATTCACAGGTGTCAACGGATTTGTTGAGCCTTTATCGGTAGCCGTTTGCTCCGGGCTAGTTTCAGAATTGTTCATTACTGAAGAAGGTTCTGAAATAACCTTTTGTTGTTCAGAAGGTGAAACCTTCTTACAAATTCTATTTCAGCACGAATTATAAGAAGTTCATCTTGTAACAGCTGAATTTTCTTCATAACAATAGCTTCTTGCATTGCTAGTTTGTCCATAGCTACAGGCTTATGGTAATCTCAAAGAAAGAGATGTATGTAGGCAAAGAAGCCTTATATGTATTCAAGGTTTGGAATAAAGATTTGTTGGTGCTTTCTTTACCCTGAATTCCTCTATATTTATAGCCTGAAAAGTGGCTTTGGATTCCTGAAAAACAGTGTAAAACAGTATAAAACATCACATCATTATAATAATGTGTATACCTGATCTTTCTGAAATTTTCTTGTTAAAAAGTCTGTTAAGCAGTTCTTAACTCCTTCGATGTGCTCTACATCAAAACTGTAGCGAGATAACCATTTCTGCCATCTTACTAATCTTCCTTGCTTATTATCTCCCTGTAACTTAATACGAAGAAAATAAGTGAAGTTTCTATTATCAGTCCTTACCAAGAATTTGATCGGAGTTAGATAAATAGAAAATTTGTTAATGACTCTAAAGACTGCCATATATTCTTTTTCATTTGAATGATAATTTTTCTCGGCATCTTTAAAGCTTCCTGAAGCATATCTGCATATTAATTCTTTATCAGAATTAACTGCTTTGAGAAATCCTCCCCAGTATTCGCCTGAAGCATCTGTCTCAATGATAAGCTTGTCATCCGGCTCCGGATGATAGAGTTTTGGAAAACCCTTCAGATTTTTTTTTACTTTACAAATATAATTAGTATCTGAATCTTTCCATTCCCAAGGAATATCTTTCTTGAGCCTGCAAAGGTGCATGAATGGCTGCAAGTTTTGCATAAGTTAATATACCTAAAAACCTTTGCAACTGTTTTTTGTCTTCAAGTTTGTTCGGAAATTTATTAATATGTTCCAGAATATGAGCTTGAGGACAGTGCGTTCCTTGATCAATTTCTAACCCTAAGAAATTAATCTTTGTTTTAAAAAGTTGTGCTTTCTTCTTGGATAAAATTATGCCAAGATGTTGACATCTCTTTAGAACTGCTGCTAAATGCCTTAAATGATCCTGTTCATTATCACTAAAGATTAGGATATCATCAACATAAATGCAGCAAAATGATTCAAATGACCTGAATGCATCCTGCATGTGTCTTTGAAAAATGGAAGGAGCCTGTTTAAGACCAAATGGCACCATGATCCATTGGTAATGTCCTTGGGGACATGTAAATGCTGTCAATAACTGTGATTCTTCGTCTATCAATACCTGCCAAAAACCATATTTACAGTCTAATGAACTAACATTTTCTTACCTCGGATAAGGGTGAGAAGTTCATCCTTATTTGGTAGGTTATGGCTGTCTCCTATTGTAGCCTCATTGATTGCTTTATAGTTGACTACCATTCTTTTCTTTCCTCTTCTCTTCTTAGCTTCATTTTCTATAAGAAATGCTAGAGACATATGAGGTGATTTACTGGGTATGATAATCTTCATATCCAGAAGCTCTTGAATTTGTATGCCAAATTCTTTACGATCTTGTGGGATGTACTTCATAGGTCGAACCTTGATTACAGTTTTAGGATCTCTGAGCTTGATTGCTGCTTTCATCCATTTTTTGGTCTTTGTAGGATCCAGTGGATTTTCTGAGCAGACAGAGTCTAATAATCCTTTGATTATAGTCTTCTTTTCTATATCAAGAATTAAATTTTTACAATCGTTTAATTCTTTGAATCTTCTAATAACATCCTTCCCCCTCTGTAAAAGAAAAATTTTATTAGTGCTAATATTAATAGCATCAGGTTTTTTGGTTTTAGAATTCTTTTTCATTGATTCTAGAAAACCTGGAACTCCAACTTTACGAGATGTTGTTATTTTTCTGATATATACTTCTTGACCTGAAAGGGTTAGTATAATCATTTTTGTATACTGAGTGAATGGTTCATATAATTGGCAAAAATTATTACCAATTAAAAATTCTATTCCAGCTTCCTGTTGGTAAACAATAGGAATATGAAATATTTCACCTCATATCAGTATATTAAGGTCTTTACATACCTTGTTGATTATAATGGTGCTCCCATTAGCAATTTTAGCTTGTATAGGTCTTTATGCGTTAATCCAATGTTCTGGTGGAATAACATGCTTACTTGCTATGCAAAGGCTGGAGCCTGTATCAACATAACAATGTAATTCAATCTGTTTATATCCTGTAAATTTTAATTTACCTGAGATATAAATGGAGTTTGGATTAGTGATATTGGTCATCACTTCTTCTTCAGTCGGATTCTGAGGAAGTTGATTCATTAGAATCTGACTCTATTGGTCCAGGGTCCAGTTCTTCAATTGAAAATACTTCTTGAGTATCTTCATAAGGGTCTTCAATAGGAATATATCCTAAAGAATAAACTTGTTATAGAATTTGGACCTTGCCGTCATGCTTCTTCCTATTAGGGCATTCATTTGCATAATGTCCTTCTTCGTTACAGATCCAACACCTGCAATTTTTCTTGCCTTTTGGGCAAAACTTTTTCTTATCATTAGAAAATTTCTTGGACGATTTTTTCTTGAAATACTTACCTGGTTTATAAGGCTTTTTCTTCTTGATAAATTTGTAAGTAGTCTTATGTTTATAAGACTTCTTCCTGTAGGGCTTCTTGTAAGAAGATTTCCTACATCCATACTCAAATGGTTTTTCGATAATCTTTTCACAACACTGTTTGCTAAAAGATTTCAACTGCTTTTGTTTCTTTATTAAATCACAAATTTTTGAGATTTCCTCTTTAACAATTCTTTGAGCATAGGCTAAACTATACTATGCTGGACCAATAGCTTCTAGATTAAATCTTTCTAGAGCTTTTAATCCTACCAGTGGAATTTTGAGGAGATAGTATTTTACATACTTCACATATTCCGTTTGGTCATCTAATTGGTATAGATATTTTTCATAATCACAGAAAAATTGATCTAGGAAACATATATCGCAAAGCTGCATATTAGTGATCCTAGTTCTTGCATTTTCTTTTATTCTTAATAACTCCTGTAGTTTATCAGAAGCTTGATTAATTCCTAAGAACATTGTATAGATGCCATCTAATACATTTTCAAAGGCTGTAACGGGACTCATGACCGGTTCCCAAGTGGTGTTATTAATAAAATTATTAATGACACCTAGAGTCTTATGTTCGATCAATAATAAAACTGTGTTTTGATAATCATAAGCGTCTTTTTTAGTCTGAATAATAAGACTAATTTCTTTTGCCCAAGCGTCTATGAGCTCTTTCCTGTTTGGCTTTCCGTCAATATTTAAGATATTATTACCAAAAATATTAGAATTTCCTTTAGCCTCAGAATTATTAAAAAGATAGAAATTACCTTTCCTTTTTTTGCTTCCTTCAGGTTTCTTTGTATCTGATGTTTTTCCTGATTCTCTTTTTGGTGAAGGAGATGCTGAAGGAGGTGCTGAAGTTTGATAGGTGTTCATCCTGAGGTTTTCTATTTCCTCATCTTAGAACTATCAGCTTCTGTTTCTTGAAGGTCTTCCTGTTCTTCAGAACTGAAATTTTCAATTGTTTTAAGAATATTGTAATCATTAAAACCAAATAAAGATTTTAATTCATTATTGTCTTCTATTTCCTGTTTGGCTTTAGATTTATCATCTAACTCCATTAGCCTGATTGCTTGTTCGAGGACTTTATAGTTGTCATCGTTAACCTGCAATTCTTCTTCTTCTATGTTATCCCAGAAGAATTTTTCTACTATTTTTATGTAATTCATGTTGATTTCTTATCAACACCGAATGACCATGTCAGACTGCCAGGATTTTTTCCAGTTCCTAGCTCTTCGTTACCGACACTATAGTTGGGATAACTATATTTCCAGATCCTTGATTTGTGCTCTGGATCTTCATCTGTTGTGATGATTTCTTTTCCTTTATGCTGCCTTTCTTTGAGGGCTTCAAGGATTTCATGGTTGCAAGGACATTCTTGAATTGTTGCTTTCAATTCAGTAATGATCTTTGCTGCTGCTGCCTCAATGTTATCTGTAACATGATTAGCATGCTGAACTTTAAGCAACCTAAGGATTTCTCCTATTTGTGGCTTAATATTTTTATCGAAATCCTCTAGTAATTCCTTAATGCTCATCCTAAGATTTTCTTAAGGTATTCTATGATTTCATTAAACTTGCAGTCAATAACTTCATTATCACGCTTAGTGTTTCTAAGTTGTGACAACTAAACTTCTAATTTTTCAATATTAGCGTTCTGTTTTACTAATAGCTTTTTTATGTCTCTCAGGATTTCTATTTCCACATTACTCCCCCCTCTCAAAGAAGTAGAATATCTGTTGAAGATACTAGGTGATTTTGAAAAAATTTCACTGGGATCTTTACTTAGTCCGAAGTAGGACAGTAAGTTGTAGATTCCTAGTAAAATCTTCCTGTAATCTGGTTAAGATTATTCGTTGAAGAAACAATAGTGTTAAGGCTATTACTTCCTACTACACCACTGAAGGCGTACTTCCTTGGTTCAAGGTCTATTCCTTCATTTAATTTCTTAAATTCTAGAATTTTTCCTTTTTTATAAATATGCGGGTGCATATTAGTATTTAGAATGACTACAGATGATCCAGTTTCTGACATAAATCATCAACTCTTCTGGACATGCTATAAAGTAATTCTTTATTAGAGGTATTAAAAGATTCACCAACCTCTAAGGTACTTCCTCTAAAACTCATTCTAGGTTTTTGTCCTAGAATTGGCTTATTCTTTGCAATATCAATTACCCAAGAATTATCTAAAGGACTGATGTCTGAAAATTGCTTTTCTTCTACAGATCCTATCTCTGAGAATACATCGTCCAATTCGATATATTCATTTTTCTTATAGTTAATGCTATGATGACTATTGGTTAAAGCATAAGCAACAACATAAGTTAAGCTAAATACTTTATCACCTGCATTCATCAGATTATGTCTTTCAAAGTCATGCACAAAAGATAATATCTGATCAAGATTTTTAGTTTCTAAACTAAAACCAAATTTAGGATAGATAGTAAACATGAATTTTTGGTATGCTAAATTACCTCTAGCAGCACCTAAAATACAATCTCTTCGATCATTGATTCTATTATCTATTAAAGCCATTTTAATAGGAGAATCTATTCCTTCTTGAAATTTTACTTTAATGTGACGCCCTCAATCTCGGGGTTAGGAAATGAGGACTCACATACCTCTAATCTAATAATTAAATATGCATAAACCCCGATTAACTACTAACAGGATCAACAGGATAAAGTATGAGACAAGATCACAACTACCAATCACAAAATATAACTTATAAACCCAAAATATTATTAAATAAACAATATCGATTCCGGCTGGGAACCGACAGATAACCCATTGTATCTTTATACACTTCTTTCTAGGTGCGAGCTCACTCATAAACACCAGGTAGTGACCACCAGGTACGCTCTTACGAGCAGTGCGCCTAAGCCTGACCATCTTCTTGCTTAACAGCCATGGTTAGATTAAGACAAAACAAATGAGTATAAAACTCAACAAGTAACTATATAGCAGTTCTACAATATCAAATCACAATATGCTTGAACAAACTAGGGCATTCTACTTTAATTAATCTAGGTGGCAGATTTCCATATTTTTGGGATAAGGAAAGGTATCTGAAGAATAGTATAAGCTTTCAAGGAACAAGGCTCGAAACAGGACAAAAGCTGACATTCATCACAAATCATTATAGGATCAAAATAGATCTTTCGATAGAGGAAAGCAACAGTATTTCAAGATATAGAATCAATCATATGATCAATAATTTCAAGAATCAGGGTTCTCGAGCTTTAAGCTCCACAATGACATATCAACTCTTTTCAATGCAATATAAACCATTTTCAATTTCAAAAATCAATTTACTGAATAAAAGTTTCAGTTCCCTTTTTAAATAATCACTTAGAACCCTTGATTGGATCACTTTATCTTTCCATTTCATTATATACGGGTGATCAGCCCGTATCGACCTCCATTCCGGTCTTTAAGGTACCAATCGGCATAATTTCAGCCTTAAACTGGACTAGTCCCACTAGCCTCTTACCATGACTGGACTAGTCCCACTAGCCTCTTACATCCCAATCCAATCCATCAGGAATTCTTTTGGAAAACCTTGAGTTGGAAAAACAAATAGGTTTTCTAAAATCCATTTTATCATTACCAAGCATTTGAAATCTTTCGGACTCTTTCAACTCGAAACTCATTCTTAAATCAGATTTTTAAGGAAACAAAGTTCAGGGAGTGAATCAAAGATACGCAAGGAACAATTCACGAGAATTCTGTATCAAGGACAACAAGGCACTAATTTAGAAGGATCAGCATTGACTTAGGGATCAATAGGGTGATCAAGAGAAACATGGTATCATTAAACAGGGTTAACAAGGAGAATCCAAAGGTTCAATATGATCCATGGCTTAATAGGTACTTGAACAGAAAGACAGATTATCAAAGGGTGAAATCAATAAGATTATCAATAACAAGTTATCAAGAACAAGGGTACT
This sequence comes from Apium graveolens, assembly GCF_009905375.1. Taxonomy (NCBI): domain Eukaryota; kingdom Viridiplantae; phylum Streptophyta; class Magnoliopsida; order Apiales; family Apiaceae; genus Apium; species Apium graveolens. Next base: position 292,422,124 of record NC_133651.1, read on the forward strand.
TCAAATCAATATCAGGGTTTCATAAAACAAAGGTTTCATACTTTAACAGTTCAATACTCTACGTGGTATGAACAACATTCTTTTTATAATCATTTACACAAGTAATCAGAGTTACTTGCCTGGATTTGCTTTCCTGAAGGTTGAACTACTACCACCTAGTAAATCCTTTCCTTTCCTAGTCTGAATGCCCTCACGCTCCGAATCCACAATAAAACCAAAAATCTTAATTAGATTCCCAACTCTCGTTCCCGGAACGATCACACTATACGATAACTCGATTATATCCTTGACTCGAGCATATGAATATAGCTTATACATATAAGCACATAGCACTTAGCACATAGCATATTCCTTTCTCGCAGCTTTTATATCCTTATATACTTAACAATCAAAGCGTACTCACTTGACCTTGGCTATTTCTCAAATCACACTAATACGACTCTTTTACGAGTACAAGACCTATTCACAACCAAACATTTACGTTCATAACTATCACTTATATCCTTTAAAATCAATCAACTTAGTTCCCTTTTTATTTTGTTCCTTAATTCAAACCACATATTATAATCAAGCAAACAAATTCATAAATAATTACTTATACATCTTCAATCATCCTTTTAATCATAAAAACCAAGCATTTTGACTTTCATTCCTTATGGCCTATTCGGCCTTATCACACAAGATTAACCAAATACTCACTTTAAAACACGTAACTCATTCAAAACTATTAAAAAATTATTCTCCTTTCTTTAAATCAAAAAAATTTGAACCAAATCATACATACATGCTCGCATGCAATTCAATTTCAACTTATCATTATATCAAACACTTTATTTTCATCAAGTAAGCCAACTAAGTTTCTTAACACAATCGATTTTCACCTAAATCACAACATGCATCCATTTATTCATCAAATTAGTCCCTTTTAACTCAATTCCCATTCGGCAAAGACTCAAATTTACATCTCAAGGACAAATCAATGACATGCATATCTTGATTCTCTTTGAAACTAGCATGCAATTACTTTTAGGCCATATAAACTTAGTGTTTACCAAGATTATCTCACAAAAATCAATTTTCTTTCTTATTAACACAAAAATTCGAACCTAAACTTAGCATGCAACAACGATCCATCATCATTTTAAACAAGTTAACTCAAATTAACAACTTTAAAGATCAAAACCATTCGGGTTTTTCAAAAACAAAATATGCAACTTGATATCCTTAATCTTTGAATCGCAAATCAACCTATATTTCAACATCAAATCAATAACTCATGCATTTCAATATAATCAACTTGATTTCCTAAAATAGTAAGGGCCATTCGGCCTTTTAATCAAAACACCACATGCAAACACAAATATTTGATTTTAAGGTTCTAGAGCTCAGTTTTTTTAACATCATAGCTCACCACCGGTTCACCGGAGTTCATCATCGGTGGCGGTGGCATCTCGGAGGTGCCCCCATTCGGGGGTTTCCAACCATCAACCACCCATTTACACAAGTAAGATACACATGCAACACACATCCTTATTCAAAACACAAACCCTTTTTTGTTTTCATGAAAGCCGAACTCAAAAACCACCAAACTCAACTTTGATCTCTCCCAAAAACTTAAAAAAATAGCTACATGCATGAATGAATACAAGTGGATATCTCTATTTCTCACACAATCAGGGTTCTATACCCGAAAATGAGTGAAGAACAAGTGAGAGAGAGTGAAGAGAGAGAGAGAGTACCGAGAGGGAGAGAAAAATCCGAGAGAGAGAGAGAAAGAAATGAGAGAAAAGAGAGAATGAAGAGAAGGGCTCGGGAAGAAAAGAAACAAAAAAGGAGGTGGGGTGATTTTATATTACCAAGGGTGGGTAATATGGTAATTAAGTTATTGTTTAATTTGATTCTCTTTTTATCCTTAAAAGAAAATAGAGTTAATCTGCAAATGCTTCTCTCGGAAAGATAAAATTGTCTTGAATAAAAATCTTTAACACGTAGATCTCAAAATTATCTTTCCAACCATTACTCATAATGAATTTTTGAGCGAACGGTTGATTTTATATGAATTTCGCAAACTTGCTTTAATAAATACATTTTTCACATAAAATCAATTTAAAAATGCAAAGACCAACAATTAAATTCACTCATCATTTTTAAAAAGTCTCTAGGACCTTTACGAAGATAACAGAACAAATCCCATGTTTTTATCTTTCTCGGATGATTTTATAAAAATGCGCGAAGGTTAATTAAACCTTTATTTAAATCACGCAATTCCTTTAAAATTCACAAAATTGACACATAACACATAGTCATGCGCTCAGTCAAACAATCACACATATACAGTCACATAATGACTCAGGTCTGATCATAGAACTTATCCCTCTTTAATCTTTATCCTCTTTTAAGCGTACCAGGTCACATTCAACCTGACGGCCCGACGCTCAGCGTTTCAATTACGCTTCTCAACATCTTTACCAATCAACACGTCACTTAGGACGAAATACTTTATTTACTCATTCATTCATTCAATCACATAATTCACATTTTATATTCTTTAACTCCATATTAGGATGGGTTCCGTTCTACCTGACGGCCCGATACCACAGCTTATCTTTTAAGCTGATTCTTTAAATTGGAATGTTTTTATCCACGCTCCTAAACTCTAGTATACAGATAAGACAAATAATCATCACTTAGTCACATAATTATAATCACATCACATAACACATTTTTTATTTACTTAATTACGACGCAAAATTCTCAGTCGTCACAATCTACCCTCCTTAAAAGGATTCTGTCCCCAGAATCTAATCTAAGCAAATAGATGGGGATACTTTTCTTTCATTTCGCTTTCTAATTCCCAAGTCGATTCCTCGACTAGTGGATTTCTCCACAACACTCTAACTAGAGGTACAACTTTATTTCTAAGCGTCCTTTCTTTTCGATCCAAAATTCGCACGGGTTGTTCCACATAGGACAAATCTGGTTGGATTTCCACTGGTTCTAACTCGATCATATGGCTCGCATCAGCATTATACTTCTTCAGGAGAGATACATGAAACACATTGTGCAGATGTTGCATTTGCGGCGCCGGCGCCAATTCATATGCCACTTTCCCAACTTGTCGCAATACTTCAAATGATCCAATGTACCTTGGACTCAACTTTCCTTTCTTTCCAAATCGAGTTAAACCTTTCCAAGGAGATACCTTCAACAAGACTTTGTCTCCAGTTTCGAATTGCACATCTTTTGGCTCTTGATTTGCGTACTTTGCCTGTCGGTCTTGAGCTGCAATTAATCTCTTTTAAATCATTTCAACCTTTTCTTTCGTTTGCTGAACTAGCTCTGGGCCAATAATCTTGCGCTCACCAACTTCGTCCCAATAAGTAGGGGATCTACACTTTCTTCCATACAACGCTTCATAAGGCGGCATGCCAATACTCGTGTGATAACTGTTGTTGTAGGAAAACTCAATTAAGGGCAAATGATCGTCCCAATTTCCTTTGAAATCTATTGCACAGGTTCGCAACATATCTTCAATCGTCTGAATTGTCCTTTCACTTTGTCCGTCTGTCTACGGATGATATGCCGTACTCTTTTTCAATTTCGTTCCCAAAATGATCATGGAATTGTCGCCAAAATCTCGAATTAAACCTTGTATCTCTATCATACACGATAGATACAGGATCTCCATGACGCATCACAATCTCATCCAGATACAATTTGACCAACTTCTCTAATGAAAACCTTTCGTTTATCGACAAGAAATGTGCTGACTTTGTCAACCGATCGATTACCACCCAAATCGCATCATGATTTGACTTGGTTTTAGGTAATTCTACCACGAAATCCATCGCTATATGTTCCCATTTCCATTCGGGTATGTCCAGTGGCTGAAGCAATCCGCTTGGCCTTTGATGTTCCGTTTTAACTCTTTGGCACATATAACATTTACTTATCCATTCCGCAATTTCTTTTTCATGTTCGGCCACCAATAATTTCCTTTTAAATCCTGGTACATCTTCGTACTCCCAGGGTGAATTGAAAATCTCGAGTTATGCGCTTCTTGCAAAATCTCGTGCTTTAGTTCCACGACATTAGGTATCCAAATACGTGAGTTAACACGGTATATCCCTTTTCCATCCTTTTGAGCTTTAATTTCTTCTCCCGTCAACTTATCCTTTTCGCGACTCATCATTTGCTCTTGACAGCATCGAATCTTTTCCAAAATTTCAGGTTGAAACAACATTGCATACATAGCCTCACCTCCATATTCTGGAGTCTGCACCTCTATTTCCATCTTGTCAAAGTCCTTGATTAATTCTTCCGATGACGTTAACATATTCAACCTTTCCTTTCGACTTAAAGCATCAGCTACCACATTTGCCTTTCCAGGATGATAGTTTATCGCACAATCATAATATTTGATCAATTCCAACCACCTTCTTTGTCGCATATTCAATTCTTTCTGAGTAAAGATATAATTTAAACTTTTATGATCCGTGTAAATCTCGCACTTTTCCCCGTACAAATAATGCCTCCAAATCTTAAGGGAAAACACAATTGCTGCCAATTCCAAATCGTGCGTTGGATACTTCTGCTCGTGCGGCTTAAGTTGCCTTGACGCATATGCTATTACCTTCCCGTGTTGCATTAACACGCATCCAAGTCCTTTATATGAAGCATCACTGAATATCACAAATTCCCCTTTATCATCTGGTAATACCAACACTGGGGCGGTTACCAATCTCTTCTTTAACTCTTGAAAAACTTTCCTCGCACTTTTCTGTCCAAACAAACTTCGCGTTCTTCCTCGTCAACTTTGTCAACGGAACGACAATCTTTGATAAATCTTGCACAAATCTTTTATAGTATCCGGCTAATCCCAGAAAACTTCTGACTTCTGTCGGAGTCTTGGGTCTAATCCAATTCATTACAGCTTCTATCTTGGCTGGGTCCACTTTAATTCCTTCTTTATTGACTACATGACCAAGAAATTACACTTCCTTTAGCCAAAATTCACACTTTGAAAACTTCGCATACAGCTTCTCTTTTCGCAGAATTTCCAAGGAAACTCTCAAATGCTCCTTATGATCTTCTTCCGTCTTGGAGTAAATCAGTATATCGTCGATAAACACAATCACGAACTTGTCCAAATACTGCTTGAACACTCTGTTCATAAGATCCATAAATGCAGCTGGCGCATTCGTTAAGCCAAACGCCATTACCAAAAACTCATAATGTCCGTATCTCATTCGGAACACTGTCTTGGGTATATCTTCCGCTTTGATCTTTAACTGATGATACCCAGATCTTAAATCAATCTTTGAGAAACACGAAGCTCCTTTCAATTGGTCAAACAAGTCATCGATCCGCGGTAGAGGGTACTTATTCTTGATCGTCAACTTATTCAGCTCACGGTAATCGATGCACAATCGCATACTTCCATCATTTTTCTTTACAAATAACACCGGTGCACCCCACGGGGATACACTCGGTCGTATCACTCCTTTGTCCAACAATTCTTGCAACTGAGCTGCCAATTCCTTCATTTCGACCGGCGCCATGCGATAGGGAGCTTTCGACACTGGTTCCGTACCAGGAGCCAAGTCAATCATAAACTCGATCTCTCTGTCTGGAGGTAGTCCATGCAATTCATCAGGAAACACATCCGGAAAATCTCTTACTACCGGAATATTGTCGATCTTTACAGATTCTTTCTCCACGTCCACGACATGAGCCAAAGAAACTTCGCATCCTTGACGTATTAATCTTCTTGCCTCAATAGCCGTTATAAATTTCTTCTTTTGCCTCTTTCCTTTAAATATCACTTCCTCACCATCCTTGGTTCTTAACTTCACCTTCTTACTTTTACATTCTATTTGCGCCTCATGGTTTGGCAACCAATCCATTCCTAGTATAACCTCAAATTCTCCTAACTTAAAAGGAATTAAGTCAGCAGAAAAGTGCCGACCTTCTATAGACACATCACAATCAGGACAAATCTTATTAACAACAACTTTCTCTTTATTTGCTACCTCTATAACCAAATTAGGCTCTAGAGGGTACGCAACGCAATTTACTTTATCATGAATACTTTCAGAGATAAAAGATCTAGTTGCTCCAGAATCCATCAAAACTTTTACTTCTACAGAGTTTATAACAAGCATACCTGCTACCACGTCCACATCTTGCACCGCATCTTTCATTGTCATGTTAAAGGTTCTAGCTCTAGGTTGAGCTGATGGTGCTGGGAGAGACGGCGGTCCAGCAATTCTGAGAACATTAGCCTTCTGCACCGGCTCCTTGCAATTCCTAGCCATATGGCCCACTTTGCCACACTTGAAACAAGCCAAATCAGGCTTCCTTACTCCATTTGAACATTCTGAAGAATAATGCCCCTTCTGGTTACACTTAAAACATGTTATGTCCAGCTTGTTACACCTCCCCGGGTGTCTCTTTCCACAGTTCCTGTATTCTTGCATCTGGGGCCTGCTATCCTTTCCTGGTTGTCCAGCTTTCTGGAAACGGTTCTTCTGGGCTCCATTCCCGGGTCTAAACTTCTGGAACTTTTGGTTCTGACCTCCACCATTCTTCCCAAACTTCCCTCTGAACTTTGAGCTTCCTTGCTCTTGCTCAGAGCTTTCAAACTTCCTCTTTCTTCCTTCATTTTCTCTTCGAGCAGCTTTCCGCTCACCTTCCACTATCATTGCTTTCTGAACCAAAGTAGCATAGTTCTTAATCTCCAACATTGCTATTTGACTCCTAATCCACGGCTTGAGTCCCTGCTGGAACCTCTTAGCCTTCTTCGCTTCCGTATTCACGTACTCAGGTACGAACCTTGACAATTCCGAAAACTTCACCTCATATTCTGCTACCAACATTTCTTCATGTCTAAGGTCCAGAAATTTCATCTCCAATTGATCTTGCATATAACTTGGCAAATACTTTTCCAGAAACATCTCGGTGAACTTCTCCCAAGATAAGTCTTTGCCTTCCAACAACGCCTTAGAAGACTCCCACCAGAAACTTGCTTCATCTTTCAAATAATAACTTGCATACTGAGCTTTCTTATCATCCTTAACTTCTGCTAACTCAAAGGCTTTTTCCATCTCTCTCAACCACGACTGCGCTTTAATTGGGTCTGGCAAACCTAAGAACTCTGGGGGATGAACGGATTGAAAGTGCTTGAAATTTCCAACTTTTGGGGCCACAGGTTGTTGCAAAAGCTGAGCAAGTCTGCTCATCATAGTGGTTTCTGGGTTTATTTCTGTGTCTTGGGTGGGAATTTCTTCTTCTTGGTGATCTGGTGAGTTGGCCATTTCTTACAAACCTGATTGAGCAATTATTTAGCAATACGATAGCATGGCATGTATATATTTAACAACAGTTTCTATGGAATCTCCTTTGTGGGTTTTAAGTTTTACCCAATTTGCACATGCAATCCTATTACTACATAATTCCTCCGAGCTGTGTTGTTTTATCATGGCACGGAATAGGGTTTTATGATCTTTAAACATGGTTATACGAAAACATGGTTGTATTAAAATATGGCATTGAGAACAGTTTATAAGATAATCAAGGTGCACAATGGAAAGCAATGATAATAGAATTATTTAATCAAAGGGTACATAGAGAATATTCTGGGTATTAAGGTTCTGAAACAAGGTACAATAAATAGCAGGGTTAAACAGAGGAAAAACTGGAAAACATCCCCCTATCTACCCCTAACTTCCAACCACTACTACTACTACTACACTGGTCTAAAATACAACAAAATATGAAAAGGGATCCCGGCATCTGACCAAGTATCCCAAAGCCTACCGGCGCTGAAAACAACAACAATCTACGGGCTCAACCAACAATCCCGTCTAATCATCTAGAATCTCTCTCAACACAACCAACATCCAGCGAATGATCTTATGCAGCCTCCGGGCCTCAGCATCAGCATCACTAGTGGATGGTCCTTCATCCAATCTCCTCCTGGCAACCTGCTCCACCAATTGAATCCTAGCTCTCCACTCCTCCATCACCACTGAAGTCCTCTGCCTAGAATCTCGAATCAACCTATCTACCAAAGCTCCCAACTCAGGAATGCGGGAGTACACAAAGTCTCGGTCCTGGGCTAGCTTACCACCAACACTGACAGGAACAGTCTTAGGCATCTCGGACTCTGGCTCAGGGGCAGGGGTCTCTGAATTTGGCCTCAGGGGTGAAATCTGCATGGGGATCTCACTACTCTCAGAAGGGTCCTCCTCTGGGTCTGAACTAACATACACAAGCTCCTATGGAGAGGGTGGAATAGGGTCCACAAGGGTACCAGTCAAACTAATCTCTGAGTCTGAGTCACTACCACTACTAGGATCCTGAGAGAAAACACAAAACAGCAACCAAGAAATAATGTTAGGGTTAAATAAAGTTTCCAGCTAACTCGCACCCTAACTCTAGTTTCCGCTTTACCAATCAATACTTTCCTTAGACTATACCTAATAGTCTAACTCAACTCTATATGAGTCGAACTCTCTCGCGATATAGATATATTCCTAAAATATCCCTTTTTAAAATCTAACTTGTCTCAGGGACTAGATCCTGTAGCTCTGATACCAACTTGTGACGCCCTCAATCTCGGGGTTAGGAAATGACGACTCACACACCTCTAATCTAATAATTAAATATGCATAAACCCCGATTAACTACTAACAGGATCAACAGGATAAAGTATGAGACAAGATCACAATTATCAATCACAAAATATAACTTACAAACCCAAAATATTATTAAATAAACAATATCGATTTCGGCTGGGAACCGACAGATAACCCATTGTATCTTTATACACTTCTTTCTAGGCGCGAGCTCACTCATAAACACCACTACCTGCTCTGGTAACCGGAAGCCCTCAACACGGTAGGGACCACCAGGTACGCTCTTACGAGCAGTGCGCCTAAGCCTGGCCATCTTCTTGCTTAACTGCCATGGTTAGATTAAGACAAAACAAATGAGTATAAAACTCAGCAAGTAACTATATAGCAGTTCTACAATATCAAATCATAATATGCTTGAACAAACTAGGGCATTCTACTTTAATTAATCTAGGTGGCAGATTTCCATCTTTTTGGGATAAGAAAAGGTATCTGAAGAATAGTATGAGCTTTCAAGGAACAAGGCTCGAAACAGGACAAAAGCCGACATTCATCACAAATCATTATAGGATCAAAATAGATCTTTCGATAGAGGAAAACAACAGTATTTCAAGATATAGAATCAATCATATGATCAATAATTTCAAGAATCAGGGTTCTCGAGCTTTAAGCTCCACAATGACATATCAACTCTTTTCAAAGCAATATAAACCATTTTCAATTTCAAAAATCAATTTACTAAACAAAAGTTTCAGTTCCCTTTTTAAATAATCACTTAGAACCCTTGATTGGATCACTTTATCTTTCCATTTCATTATATACGGGTGATCAGCCCGTATCGACCTCCATTCCGGTCTTTAAGGTACCAATCGGCATAATTTCAGCCTTAAACTGGACTAGTCCCACTAGCCTCTTACCTTGACTGGACTAGTCCCACTAGCCTCTTACGTCCCAATCCAATCCATCAGGAATTCTTTTGGAAAACCTTGAGTTGGAAAAACAAATAGGTTTTCTAAAATCCATTTTATCATTACCAAGCATTTGAAATCATTCGGACTCTTTCAACTCGAAACTCATTCTTAAATCAGATTTTTAAGGAAACAAAGTTCAGGGAGTGAATCAAAGATACACAAGGAACAATTCACGAGAATTCTATATCAAGGACAACAAGGCACTAATTTAGAAGGATCAGCATTGACTTAGGGATCAATAGGGTGATCAAGAGAAACAGGGTATCATTAAACAGGGTTAACAAGGAGAATCCAAAGGTTCAATATGATCCATGGCTTAATAGGTACTTGAACAGAAAGACAGATTATCAAAGGGTGAAATCAATAGGATTATCAATAACAGGTTATCAAGAACAAGGGTACTTCAAATCAATATCAGGGTTTCATAAAACAAAGGTTTCATACTTTAATAGTTCAATACTCTACGTGGTATGAACAACATTCTTTTTATAATCATTTACACAAGTAATCGGAGTTACTTGCCTGGATTTGCTTTCTTGAAGGTTGAACTACTGCCACCTAGTAAATCCTTTCCTTTCCTAGTCTGAATGCCCTCACGCTCCGAATCTAAAATAAAACCAAAAATCTTAATTAGATTCCCAACTCTCGTTCCCGGAACGATCACACTATACGATAACTCGATTATATCCTTGACTCGAGCATACGAATATAGCTTATACATATAAGCACATAGCACTTAGCACATAGCACATAGCATATTCCTTTCTCGTAGCTTTTATATCCTTATATACTTAACAATCAAAGCGTACTCGCTTGAACTTGGCTATTTTTCAAATCACACTAATACGACTCTTTTACGAGTACAAGACCTATTCACAACCAAACATTTACGTTCATAACTATCACTTATATCCTTTAAAATCAATCAACTTAGTTCCCTTTTTCTTTTGTTCCTTAATTCGAACCACATATTATAATCAAGCAAACAAATTCATAAATATTTACTTATACATCTTCAATCATCCTTTTAATCATAAAAACCAAGCATTTTGACTTTCATTCCCTATGGCCTATTCGGCCTTATCACACAAGATTAACCAAATACTCACTTTAAAACACGTAACTTATTCAAAACTATTAAAGAATCATTCTCCTTTCTTTAAATCATAAAAATTTGAACCAAATCATACATACATGCGCGCATGCAATTCAATTTCAATTTATCATTATATCAAACACTTTATTTTCATCAAGTAAGCCAACTAAGTTTCTTAACACAATCGATTTTCACCTAAATCACAACATGCATCTATTTATTCATCAAATTAGTCCCTTTTAACTCAATTCCCATTCGGCAAAAACTCAAATTTACATCTCAAGGACAAATCAATGACATGCATATCTTGATCCTCTTTAAAACTAGCATGCAATTACTTTTAGGCCATATAAACTTAGTGTTTACCAAGATTATCTCACAAAAATCAATTTCCTTTCTTATTAACACAAAAATTCGAACCTAAACTTAGCATGCAACAACGATCCATCATCATTTTAAACAAGTTAACTCAAATCAACAACTTTAAAGATCAAAACCATTCGGGTTTTTCAAAAACAAAACATGCAACTTGATATCCTTAATCTTTGAATCGCAAATCAACCTATATTTCAACATCAAATCAATAACTCATGCATTTCAATATAATCAACTTGATTTCCTAAAATAGTAAGGGTCATTCGGCCTTTTAATTAAAACACCACATGCAAACACAAAAATTTGATTTTAAGGTTCTAGAGCTCAGTTTTTTTAACATCATAGCTCACCACCGGTTCACCGGAGTTCATCACCGGTGGCGGTGGCATCTCGGTGGTGCCGCCATTCGGGGGTTTCCAACCATCAACCACCCATTTACACAAGTAAGACACACATGCAACACACATCCTTATTCAAAACACAAACCCCTTTTTGTTTTCATGAAAGCCGAACTCAAAAACCACCAAACTCAACTTTGATCTCTCCTAAAAACTTAAAAAAATAGCTACATGCATGAATGAATACAAGTGGATATCTCTATTTCTCACACAATCAGGGTTCTATACCTGAAAATGAGTGAAGAACAAGTGAGAGAGAGTGAAGAGAGAGAGAGAGTACCGAGAGGGAGAGAAAAATCCGAGAGAGAGAGAGAAAGAAATGAGAGAAAAGAGAGAATGAAGAGAAGGGCTCGGGAAGAAAAGAAACAAAAAAGGAGGTGGGGTGATTTTATATTACCAAGGGAGGGTAATATGGTAATTAAGTTATTGTTTAATTTGATTCTCTTTTTATCCTTAAAAGAAAATAGAGTTAATCTGTAAATGCTTCTCTCGGAAAGATAAAATTGTCTTGAATAAAAATCTTTAACACGTAGATCTCGAAATTATCTTTCCAACCATTACTCATAATGAATTTTTGAGCGAACGGTTGATTTTATATGAATTTCGCAAACTTGCTTTAATAAATACATTTTTCACATAAAATCAATTTAAAAATGCAAAGACCAACAATTAAATTCACTCATCATTTTTAAAAAGTCTCTAGGACCTTTACGAAGATAACAGAACAAATCCCATATTTTTATCTTTCTCGGATGATTTTATAAAAATACGCGAAGGTTAATTAAACCTTAATTTAAATCACGCAATTCCTTTAAAATTCACAAAATTGACACATAACACATAGTCATGCACTCAGTCAAACAATCACACATATACAGTCATATAACGACTCAGGTCTGATCTTAGAACTTATCCCTCTTTAATCTTTATCCTCTTTTAAGCGTACCGGGTCACGTTCAACCTGACGGCCCGACGCTCAGCGTTTCAATTACGCTTCTCAACATCTTTATCAATCAACACGTCACTTAGGACGAAATACTTTATTTACTCATTCATTCATTCAATCACATAATTCACATTTTATATTCTTTAACTCCATATTAGGACGGGTTCCGTTCTACTTGACGGCCCGACACCACAGCTTATCTTTTAAGCTGACTCTTTAAATTGGAACGTTTTTATCCACGCTCCTAAACTCTAGTATACAGATAAGACAAATAATCATCACTTAGTCATATAATTATAATCACATCACATAACACATTCTTTATTTACTTAATTACGACACAAAATTCTCAGTCGTCACATTTAAGTAAAAATTTTATAGCACCTAAGTGCATTACACTGATAGTAGATCTTATCTTAGAGTCTATTTTCAACAAATTTTTGCTTATCTCTTCCTTAGTGATTAAAGGCAGATAAACTAAACCTGTAGTATCTTTTATATCTACATGCATTTTTTTGGTAGAGATATAATAAAAGATATTGTTTTTTCTTTTAAAACAATTTAACATAGGAATGTTAAATATTTTTTCTTTTCTTAAATCGAGTCTGCTTCTTTTGATTTTAGAAAGAATTTCTTGCTTTATCAAAAAGCTTGCTTGAAAACCTTTTTTATTTTCTGAAAACTCGATTTTCAAATTGTTTTCATCTTGAGTTTCCTCAGGATGTTTTTCTGTTAACAAACTCATTTACGGATTCTTAATAAGATCATAACTGAGAATTCTTTTAAGAGAAGATATCTATGATTCTATTTGCATAGAATATCAATTATAGAATTGAACTTGTTCAGTTTTAAATTCTTCTAGATCCCAGATAAGAGATCTAATATTTCTATTGTCTTTTTCACTGACAATCTTTCTAGAAACCTGTAAAAGGTGTTCTAAGTATTGATAGTTATTCATGGAAATCATGGCACTACCAGATACGTTTACTAACCACGGATGATTATTGCTACTCATAGAATGAGAAGATTTAAAAAGATTTAACACTTATAAAAAATACAGAGTTCTAAGCATTCATATTTGTAGTAAGGTTCAATAATATAATACCTATTTTTGACATACCTGAGTCTTTGTAAGATATGATCCGAGAATTTATTCATTTCTGTAGTTATCCTGATGTTGATTACTCCAAGGATGCACCTGCTTCTTCCCTCAAAGGCCACCTGCCTAAACGGTACTTCGCTTATGACTTACTCCCTCCAGGATATAATCAAACCTTGATACTGAAGAATTAAATAAACAACAAGGCTCTGATACCAAAATGCGGAACACTTCATAAGTATTGTCAAAATAGGCAAATATTATTTATTTCTCAAACCCTTACATAATACATAGCTTAAAACCCCGTTGGGGCTACTACTCACAATTCATTACAAGTACTCTTTGAACTAAGAAAGAGTTTTTCGTTGTAGATTACAAGATGCTCTTTCCTAAAACTTAGCTCCCCTTTTATAGAGTAAGGAAGAGTTCTATTACAAGACTAGTCGTCTTCTAATAATTCATAAAGTAGATGCCTTCTGCTTTTCATAAAGTAGATGCCTTCTGCTTTTCATAAAGTAGATGCCTTCTGCTTTTCATAAAGTAGATGTCTTCTGCTTTTTATCTGCTTTCCATAAAGTAGATGCCTTCTGCTTTTCATAAAGTAGATGCCTTCTGCTTTTCATAAAGTAGATTCCAATCTTTGTTGTTACCAGATTTCTCCATCAACAAATTGGCGCTAAAAGGAGGGGTGCTGATTAGGATCGTAATCTTGGGAGGAAAAGATGTCTTACAATCATGATGGAAGTTCTTACGATGGAAGTGACAGCAGATCTGAAGGAGAAGGTGAGGGAGGCTATACTCATCACGAACCCTACGTGCCCAGAAACATGGCAGATCCACCAAGAGCTCCGAATGTGGGAGGAACACCCCCAGTTCTCATCAGCAACGCTGATATCTTGGAGCAATTGTATCGCATGGGGGATAATCTTAACAGTTTTCATTCAAGGTTGAACACGGTAGAGCGTCGCATGACGAGGAGGGGTCGTCGTCTTCCCCATCGCGGCCACGCCGTGGGGAAGGCGCCCGTAGTCGAAGGAGATTCTCAGGCCAGCGGGGAAAACCCGCGGATCACTCCGCGGTGCTTGGAATATTCTGATGATGTAGAACCTATTGTGGAGCTTGTAGATGAGGACACTGATGGTAGAGAAATCCCTCATCTTGTCAATCAGGTCGTGCCACACCCCCATAGGTCTGGGCGTACGATGGACGAGCGTCGTTGTGCGGAAAATACTCATAATCAAGATGGGGAAGGAAGAGATTTTTCCGCCTTAAAAAGAAGGCTTGGCATAAGGTTAGAGGATGATAATTTGAGAATACTACTGGTAGAATGGCAAAAGGAAGGACACGCTGGAGAAGCGAGGCCCCGTGATACAGCGCGTGTGCCCCCTATATACCAAAAGGATGATAGGGTGCGGCACCGCGAACACGAGCGTGCCCCTCCGCGAGGAAGGTTCGGGAATTATTATCGAGGCTATCAAAGGAATGAACGAGGAAGGATGGGATACCAACATGGAGAGCACCCTACAATGGTAGGAGAGATGGAGTGCTCTCCACTGAAGAAGCTCCTGTCGTTGTTCCTGTAGCTTCCCACAGTGCCACGAGCAATGGTTCTAGGACGCGTCCTCATAACCGGGACGACATGCGAATACAAGAAAGGTTGCAGAATAATGAGGAAGCACAGTGATGCGGCCCAGAAGAACCCCGCGTGCGGGATAATGTTCAAAATCAATATGGTAACATACCACAGCCGCAGCCTCAGGGCGAGGGGCGGCGAGATCTGCCGCTACATCCGGGGGGTAACCAAGGGGAACCGCAACAAGTCGCGGAGTAATTTCAACAACCCAATGTTCAAACCATTCCTGCAGTAGGGACATTTAATGTGAACGATCTTAAAAGGCTACTCAACCATCTTGAAGGAGGAAGAGTAACGACAACTGTGCAAGTTCCTACTACTTTTGCCGGTGTTGTAAGGGAGGTGCAATTGCCGGCAGGATACATGAACACAACTAATGACTTGCGTTTTCATGGGAACTCTGACCCTGTGGAGTTTCTGGGATGTTTCAACATTGAGATGGATGTATACCAAGTACCTGATTTGGCTCGATGTTGTCTCCTGGAGACCACCTTTAGAGAAGGCGCTCAGCAATGGTTCCAGAAACTTGGTCCAGGTGTGTTCACATCCTGGGAGCAGATAAAAACCTTGTTTCTAACTCAGTTTCAAGCTGCAGTGAAGTATACACCGCTAGTTACCACACTGGCCAATGTGAAACAGAAAGAGGGGAAAAGCTTGACCTCATACTTTAAGAGGTTCAATATAGAGTCTACTTTAGTAATGGGCAACTGATGAAACACTGAAAATACTTCTTATAGCTGGTCTACGTGTGGGAACAGATTTCTGGAAGCACCTGCAAGGGAAGGACCCTGTGTCATTAGCCGATGTACTTGTACAGGCGGAATCATTTAAAGCAATTGAACAGTCGCTTACAGAAACAAAAAAGAATGATAATGCCCACAACTCTAAGGGGCGAACCAAGAGGAGAGATAGATCCGTGAGCCCAGATTATCGACGGAATGCCAGGAGCCCTAATAGGGTGAACGTCGTGAACACGCGGAAAGAATGGAGCCCACCGTCTAACTATGAAAGAAGAGTAAACAACTACACTCCACTGGCAGCGTCCATTGATCATATCTTCGAGGTGAATAAGGATAGAGGAATCTTCAAGAAACTAGACCGTCTGACTTCATGGTAGAGTAGAGATAAGAAGAAGTATTGTGATTACCATGAGTCTACCGGCCACGACACCCATGAATGTCGTCACCTGAAAGATGAGATTGAAGAGTTGATCATGGCGGGATACCTGGGAGAATGGATTGATAAGGTGAAGCGATGAAGGGGGAATGATGACAAGAGGAAAGATGAAAGGCGACCCCCGCGAGAAGAAGACGCTGAAAAGACAGCATAAGTTAAGTTCCAAAGAGCTGGTAGTATCAGGGCAATTTTTGAAGGACACCCCTTTGTCGGTGACAGTAATCGGGCGTTGGAAAGAAATGCAAGAGAAGCACGACACCCGCCACTCACAAACATTCATAGTTTGGAAGATAGACCTCCAAAAATATTCAAAGGGGAGTCAACTGATATTACGTTTATGGAGAGAGAGTCAAGATGGGTACATCATCCCCATAATGATGCACTGGTAATAACTATGTTTATCGGGGCAATGAACGTGCATTGGGTCTTCTTGGACAACGGGAGCTCTGCGAACATCCTGTATTACAGCACGTACAAAAAATTGGGTTTCCCCGATAGCGACATGTATTTTGAAGATGCACATGTCTATGTCTTTATTGGAAAAGCAGTGAGAGTTATGGGTTTGGTTAGGCTTCCCGTTACACTTGGGGAAGGAGCTTTGTCTGTCACTCAAATGATAGATTTCAAAGTGCTGGATCAGGATTCTGCGCACAACGCGTTGGTGGGCAGACTTTGGTTACGGGAGTTCATAGTGATAACCTCGATACATCACTTGATGATAAAGTTCCCAACGCCTAACAGAGTAGGCAGTCTGAGAGGGTCGCAATATGAGTCACGCGACTGCTATCACAAGGCTGTTAAAGAATTCCGCAGGAGAACGAGGGAAAGGGTCTTCCATTTGAGGGTGCGGAGGATATTCATACAAAACCAAGTGAAGAGGTTCATGCCCATTATTTCGTAGAAGGCCCAGAGAGGAAAGAAACCCGTATACCGGGACACCTGTTTTGACATTGGGGAATGTTTCGAGGATCCGTAGCATGGAAGAAGTTGTGGTGAACCATATAGAAGAGATCATGCAGAAGGAGGTTAACGGGGAAAAGTTGGAAGGAAGAAGTGAGATTTTGCAAAGTCTCGAAAATCACTTTAAGGTGGATGCTCCTCGAAAAGAGGACGCGCCCTTGAAGAGAAAAAATGGAATTGAGGTTGATGCTTCTCAAAATGAGGATGCGCTCTTCATACTTGCGTTGCACAAAACCATGCCTTGTCCTGAGGTAGATGCACCCACTCATTAGGACGCGCCCTCGGATAAAAAAATGGGCATAGAGGACCCCCGTGACTTTGATTTTGATTTGGATCCCAGGATCCCTATGCCCGCCAAAAAGACGGGGCCGGCCGAAGGTACAATATCTGTTCCGGTCGATAAAGATGACCCGAGCAAGGTTTTGAAAGTGGGATCCTAGCTAGGTGATGAAATGAGGGAAAGTCTTACCCGCTTCTTGATTACAAATCTCGATGTCTTCGCATGGAGCCATTCAGACATGGTGGGAATCGACCCAGGAGTAATGTATCACCGGTTGAATATCTTCCCGAATTGTACGGGCATACATCAAAAGCGTCGCCCAGTGAGCGGGGAAAGGGCAATAGCATTAAAAGAAGAAGTAGATCGATTGTTGGAGGTGGGACTAATCAAAGAACCTTACTACCCCGAATGGCTTGCAAATCCAATGCTCGTAAAAAAGCTGAACGGGAAGTGGAGGACTTGTGTAGATTTCACAGATCTCAACAAGGCATGTCCAAAGGATAGTTTCCCGCTCCCACGAATTGATCAGTTGGTTGACGCGATGGCAGGGCATGCCTTGCTAAGTTTCATGGATGCATATTCGGGTTACAATCAGATCCCCATGTATGGTCCCGACCAAGAGCATACATCCTTCATCATCGACAGGGGGCTATACTACTACATAGGAATGCCGTTTGGATTGATTAATGATGGCGCAACCTATCAGCGGTTGGTGAATATGATGTTCAAAAACCAAATTGGGAGAACCATGAAGGTGTATGTGGATGATATGTTGGTAAAATCCAAGGAGGCGGATGACCATATAGAACACTTGATGGAAATGTTTAACATTCTAAGGAGGTTTTGCATGAAGTTGAACCCACAAAAGTGTGTATTCGGTGTGGAATCGGGTAAGTTTCTTGGATTCATCATCAACCATCGGGGAATCGAGGCCAACCCGCAAAGATTAAGGCATTGTTGGATATGAAATCATCCGACAATGTGAAACAGGTGCAAAGTTTAACTGGGAGGATTGCCGCGCTGAATCGATTTGTTTCCAAATCTTCTGACAGATGCAAGGAGTTCTTTAAGGCGATCAAGTTGGCAGGGAAAGACTTCGTATGGACACCTGAATGTGAAGAGGCTTTCAGAAGGATCAAGGAACAATTGGGAAACCCTCCCATGTTGTTAAAACCGTTAGATGGAGAATCTCTAATACTGTACCTCGCGGTGTCGGGATATTCAATCAGCGCTGTTCAGGTAAGGGAGGAAGATGGACAACAGTCACCAGTTTATTATGTGAGCAAGCGATTACACGACGCTGAGACTCGTTATACAAGCATGGAGAAACTGGTTTATGCCTTGGTCCTTGCATCAAGGAAATTACGGTCGTACTTCCAGGCCCATAGAATTTAAGTCCGCACAACATATCCACTATGACAAGTCCTTCATAAGCCAGAATCATCGTGGAGGATGTTGAAATGGGCCGTAGAATTGGGACAGTTTGACTTGGAATACATGCCTTGTACAGCAATTAAAGGACAAGCCTTAGCCGATTTTTTGCTGGAATTTGATTATGCGGTCGATGATAAAGCTTTGGTGGTGTTGTAGCCCCCTCGTAAAGAAGAATCTTTAGAAGAGTTCCCATATCCCTGGTGGATCTTACATGTAGATGGGGCAGTTAACAATGGAGGAGCAGGTGCAGGCATAGTACTCGTATCTCCAGAAGGCCATCATCTAGTGACTACAATTCACTTCAAATTTTATGCAACAAATAATGATGCGGAGTATGAAGCATTGGTTAATGGCTTAAAGATCGCTTTGGAAATGGGGGTGCGAAACCTAATTACGAGGAGTGATTCAGAGTTGGTAGTGAATCAGATTTCAAGCGCGACGCCCGCGAACGGAATTGTACTTGAGATGCACGCAGCGCTTGATCGGAAAGTTCAAAGAGGTGAGGTTGGAATGTTTACCGTGGAAAAAGAACAACAACGCGGATGCTTTAGTGGAAATGGGGTCACAGCAAGAGGCTGTGTTATTGGGATCCATACCTTTAGAGATTCAAGAAATTTCTAGCATCCCAGAGATAGAAGCGATGCAAGTAGATGAGGCTCCCAAGGAAACATGGATGACGCCCCTTATTGCCTACATTCACAAGGGAACACTCCCAGAGGATAAGTTCAAGGCTCATCGACTTCGCTACTAGGCTGCGAGGTATGTGGTGTACGATGAAGTTCTGTATAAGAGAGGCTTTAATCAACCACTGCTCAGATGTGTTGATGAAGAAGAAGGAAATTACATCTTGAGTGAGGTGCATGAAGGAATTTGTGGTAATCACTCGGGGGGTAACTCATTAGCGATGAAAGTTTTGCGCCAAGGATATTATTGGCCTACGATGAAAGAAGATGCAGTGAATTTTGTCAGAGCATGTGATCGCTGCCAACGCTTTGCAAACTACTCATCTATGCCAGCGATACTCTTAACATCTATGGTAAGCCCGTGGCCATTTTCCATGTGGGGAATAGACCTTATTGGCGAGCTCCCCAAGGCTAAAGAGGATGTCAAGTATGCGGTAGTCGCAGTTGATTATTTTACTAAGTGGGCAGAGGCTATGATGTTGGCTACTATAACCGCAAAGAAAATCAGAGATTTTGTCTTCAACTCCATCGTGTGCAGGTTTAGAATCCCTTACAAGCTTGTATCTGACAACGGAAAGCAATTTGACAGCAAGGAGTTGCGACAACTTTGTGAAGATTTAAAAATTAAGAAGGAGTTTGTAGCGGTCTATCATCCTCAAAGCAATGGGCAGACAGAAGCTGTGAATAAAATAATAAAGCATACCCTCAAAGCCAAGCTAGAAAAGCGCAAAGGAAATTAGCCTGAAGAACTCCCAAAGATGATGTGGTCCTACAACACTACTCCACGATCTACTACGGGAGAAACTCCGTTTATGCTTACTTATGGCTATGAAGCTATGGTCCCCGTGAAAGTTGGTTTGGGATCGCTTCGCAGAGATCGTTACACGGAGGAGGATGCAGAGGTTAATCAAAGACTTCATTTGGATCTCTTGGAAGAAACAAGGGAAAATTCTCAGCTGAGGCTTGCAGCATATCAGCAACGTGTCGAAAGGTATTATAACAAGAAGGTAAAGGGACAATTGCTGAAGATGGGAGATTTGGTGCTTAGGAAGGTGATACCCAACACGAAGAACCCCCAACATAGAGTGTTTGGAGCTAATTGGGAAGGACCATATAAGATAAAGGCCATCTTGTGGAAAGGGACTTATCACCTTGAGGATATGGAAAGGAAGTTGGTTCCGCGAGCGTGGAACGCGGAACATCTCTGAAAGTATTATCAGTAAGGCGCGGCTTGGGCCCCTTACGTACCTCTTTTATTATATATTTAGGGCCACGCCCAGATTATAGACTAGAATTAAATAAATTCCTCATAGCCTAGGGGGTAGTGCATGTACTACTTACCTTAGAACTAGTTGAAGGATCATTTTTTCGAATAAATTCCCCACAGAGCATAGTAGCCGGGGGACTGGTGCACTTTTGACACCAGAGCGCATTATTAATGAAAACTTTGAAATTTTCCAAAAGTTTTTGCTTGTTAATTTGCTTGGTTGTATGACGCGTCCAAGCCATAGGGCGCACCCTGTTTGATGGTTTTATGCAGATGTTAGAAGGAACAACAAAACTCAAGTAAAAGTGGAACTGAGATGCGTACTATTTCCAAGGACGCGCCCAAGTTATCTTGGTTGATGCTCTGACAGTTTTGTGTTTCTTTAAACATAATTAAAAGGGAAGACGCGTCCTTGCTTAGGACGCGCCCCACACATACTTGTGCCTTTAGATAAGACATAGAAACAAAAATGCACTACCCAAACAATTCAGATCCAAATACAGAGGACGCGCCCATTAATGACACCTGCTTGACAGGTGATAGTAGAGAGAGTAACAGTATTACAAAAGGTGACGCGTCCTAAGCACATAACGCGCCCATATGTAGGTCAAGGTAAAGTGATAGGGTAGAAGATATGCATAGAGGTAGAAGTAATCATTACAATCTGCAGGGCTTCAAGGGGCCCGCACCCTTAAAATGGTTCAGGTAATAACTTCATGAATAAACATAGGACGCATCCTAAGAAGGAGGCGCGTCCTGAGGCTTGTCTTGGTCGCCAGCAGGAGGAGGTTGAGTTTGAAGTGGAGAAGGAGCAGGAGATGCGTCATCTTCCTCCAAGCCCAGAAAAATCCTTTTGCTCTTAATGGAATCCGCAGCCCTAATTCTGAAGTCAATTACCCATATCTGCATTTCTGCATCGAACTTAGAAAAGGAATACTCTGGGTCATTTACAATAAACCCAGAGCACCATTCCTCGAATCCAGCTGCGAAGCCATTTTGATAGACTAGCTTTTTCTCCTCTCTCCACCCATGCAGTCTGTTATCGTTTAGAGTGTCAAGCTCCAGCTGCATGGTGGAATTCAGAGTGATAACACTATCCATTGCTTTCTCCATAGAAATGACATTACCCTTCAGTATGGCTTTCTCCGCCTCAAGACGCACCTTGTCCTCCTGCAGGCGCTTGATCTCGGCATCCTTTTCTTGGGCAAGCAAATTAATGTACTTTTTCAGAGATTTTATCTTGTCTTTAGCTTGGCTCTTTGCAGTTTCGGTGGTAGCAAGATGCGCCCTGAGTCTTGCAGACATGTTAGCACTTTGCCTAGCATGCAGATGAAGCTCAGCTGCAGCCCTCACCATTGCCTCCTCTGTCTGCTGCTCGGTTCTGAAAGTCCAACCCCTAACTTCATCCTCAGTAAAAGCACCGACTGAAGACGCGCCCAGATATCTGAGGACAAAGTATTGGTCATCAGGAACAATTTTTTGACGTTTCTAGGGCGCGTCCTCATTAACAGGGATGTCAGGTGCCGTGGTAGCCATGATCTTGGGGGAAGGTGGAGGAGTCTTAGCAGGAGTATGATTTTTCACCTTCGGATTAGGCTTTATGAGAGTTTGCTTCTTCACCCTTAGCTTCTTGGAAGCTCTAATAGCGAAACCTTTTGGGAGAGAAGCCATGTCTGGGATATAAACACGGAAAATCGTTAGTCAAATAAAGAAGACGCGTCCAGATCGTAGGACGTGCCCAGAGTGTAATTTAAAGATTGGTGATGCATGCGTATAGAGACATGTAAATGCATGAAGAAATGTCAAGCAAAATGAATGCAAAATATGAAAAATGCATATATATGTGTGGATATGACGCGTCTTAAAGATATGACGCATCCTACCTAAGAGCATATTGGATGTATGGGAAAGATATAAGTAACATGCAAACATCAGTCCTAGATTTTATAAGGAGACACGCCCTGAAAATAAGGTGCGCCCAAAATGAAAGTGCAGATATAGGGGAACGTCTATAAATCAGGTTAAGTTCAAAGGAAAAGGTAAGCATGCAAATGGCGCGTCATAGAGTCATGACGAGTCCTATACCTAATAATATCTTACCTTGCTCTAAGTCCACCTTTTTATTAATGTCTGGATGAATAATTTCTGTGGCATGGAACCCTTTGGATTTCTCAGAAGCAGTGAGAATGGGCTTCCCATTATGAAAATCTTGAAATTTGCAAAGAGAACCCACTCGTGGGGACAAAGCTCCTATTTTCTTCAAGTTCTCCTCAGTGATCATATCCTTGAGGTTGAAATGCTTCTCAGCATATTGCAATACCTTCTCTGCTCTCTTTTTCTTCCTTCCTGATAGTTCTTTCTGAGTTCTTTTATCTATAGAAGAAAGTTGAAGGTTACAAAAAGAAAAGAGAGAAAGGCTACAAAATGGAGACGTGCCATGAGAGAAAGGACGCGTCCTAGACATTGTGCTTACTTGGCTCTAAGTTGAAATGAACGTGCGTCCGTTTAACATCATAGATGTAGAAAAATGGCTTCTTCCAGTCTCGTTCATGACTGATCTTGCCTTCATTAAATCCCTTATTGTTCAACCATTTATTGATAACCAGGAAGTGGTAGCCTGGGATAGATTTCCTGATGCTGAAAAAATAGCTGAGCTCTTTCATTGAGGGCGCGCCCAATCCCAGGTTATGGTATATAATGTACAGAGCCCAAGCTAACTTATAGGAGTTTGGGGACAGTTGGACTGGAGCCACATCGTACCAGTTCAAAATTTTCTTGATGTACGGATGTAAGGGCGCGCTCACACCCAAGGAAATCAGTTTTGGTATGAGAACCATTCTGGGGATCCTTTGATTCCCAATGTTAAAAATGTGTGGCCTCATTGTGCGAAGAGGGCGCGCCCAAATGCCCTCCATGTCATAGTATTTCATATGCCATTGGATTTCCCAGTCAGTTGCATTGGAGTCAAGAGCTACACAGGCTAGCTTGCCTTTTTTTTTCCTTCTGGCATTTTTCTCTGCCTCAGTTAGAGCACCAAGCCTTGTCCAGTCATAATCCACTTCAACATCTGAAGGTTCCCAATGTTCCAGGGGAGGATCAGATTTCTGGGGGGACACATGATATGCCTCAGGGTCTGGAACCCTCTTTTCAAATTCCCTTACACTAAGAGAGGACGCGTCCTGAGAAGCTGACGCGTCCTGAGAAGGAGGCGCATCCTCGTCTGAAATAATCATGCGTAGGGGCTGTTGGATGTTTGAAGGTACAATTTCATCATCCGTCCAATCTTCGATGGCAGCCCTAGCATGGAGAGTTGCAGTTCTTTTTCATTTGATTCCTTTCTTTTTCATTCTAGAGCTTATGAGGGACGTGATCCATGGAATCGGAACTGAAATCAGACATTATAAAAGTCTTTGATTTGAGAGACTCAAAGACGCGTCTTTCTGCTTTAAGGAAGGAGCTTGTCCTGATAGATTCAGGGAAATCGGGTTTGAAAGAGATCAAGTGTGGGGAGTAAATCCCAAGGCGTTTGTTGAGAACTTTGAATGGATGGAAAGGTGACGAAGGAGATGCGTCCTCCAGCTGCAAAAGAAGGAAGAAAAATTTAAGGACGCGTCCACATAAAAAAATGGAGAAGGGAAGGAAGATCCTGGAAACATACGAGGGCGCGTACTAAAATCTATCGCAGAAGAGGCACTATAATGACGCGTCCTAGTAAGGTACTGGCCCTATATGACCTTTGTTTGGGAATATAAGATGCGCCCTGATGGGAAGACGCGTCCGATATGGTTGCAATACAGTGGAATTTTAATCGACTAATCGATTTGGGGAAAATTCTCTAAAATCTAGAAACATGTGACAGGAGAATCAAGGAAGCTAAATATAGTGGTTTTACAGATATATACACATATACATACAAAGAAAAATGAAGAACAATTGAGGCATGTGAACAGTCTTTTGTTTATTACGGTTGGATTAATCAACCAAATAAAGAAGTAAAAGGTGATTTACGTACCTTATAAGATGGGGATTCGATTAAGCTGTAGAAATCGAGTAATGGGCGGTTGAATCGTCAGAAATTTTAGCCGAAAGCTTATGCGGCGGCGATGGCGTTTTTTTAGAGAGAAGAGAGGAAGGTAATAATAATGAGATGTGATTAGGGTATTTATAGAGGAGAGTGTGTGCTGACGTGTGCGACAGCTGTAGCGCAACGGTTATAGAGTGAGTGGAAAGACGCGTCCTCTGCCAATGGCGCGTCATGTGTTCGCGAGCCAAATTTCGTTGCTTGGTTTTTTGGAATAAAGTTTCCAATTTTGTTTTCAACTGCAAATGGAATTTGGGGGGTAGTTGTTATACCCAAAATTTGGCATTGGATTGACTTGGGTCAAATGCGGATTAAGTATGGTCAAAATCGGTATTGCTTTGTAGAAAGTAAGGACGCGTCCAGGCACAGAGGACGCGCCTACTTGAGAAAAGATGTTTTATGATCTGGTAATGGCGAAGCATGGGAGTGCATGATCAGGGAAGGACGCGCCCAAGCTCTGTGGATGCATCAACCATGGTGAAAGTACTTGGCAAATGTGGTCTTGTGGCAATAGACGCTGGAGGACGCGCCTATCTTGATCAGGACGTGCCCTAAGTAGTGGAATGCTGTGCGTGATGGTTTTTGAGGAGATAATACAAGTTTCATAGAGGTGAGGGTGCGCCCGGGGTCTTAGGACGCGTCCTGTACTTGGTCTATATATTCTCAATGGTGACTTCAGGATAAAGTTTGCATGGAGAGGAGCAATGGAGATTGTTTTTACTAACGTATTTGTTGCAGGTACTCTTTAAAGAATTCCCTCCTTGAGACGGTCAAGGAGGGGGATGTCCGTGAAAAAGCTTGAAGGCCTCCAAGGGTATGCCTGATGATTGAAGGCCTCCTCCTGTATTCAACGGGTGTCCACGTTGGGGATGCGGGGTTAACATTGGTGTGTGCTTTGGGAACTCTGTTCTTGTATTCAATGGGTATCCTCGTTGGAGAACTTTGGATTCATCCTGCAATTTGCATCCAAGAGCTTGGGATCACCTATCCTGCTATCTGGTGGGTTATCCTCATTCGGGGGGACAGGGATGCATCTGGCACTTGGGGTGAACTGTGGATATACCTGCGTCCATAAATCAAGGGAGATAGTTGTAGCGGAGTGTTATCCTTGCGCAGGGAGATGCACTATCCGTGAAATCCTGCGATTACGGACGAGCCTTGGGCCTTCGCGGTTGGGCCTCATAGTCGGACATTCCTAAAGCTAGCGGAAGACGGACTTTGGATGGGCATCTACCGGGCCTAGGAATAAGAAGTCTACGTCCATTAGATTTCTTGTTCTACAAGAACTACGTCAGGCTTGATCCCTATATAAAGGGTACTTAGGTACATTGAGAGGGTAAGAAGTTGAGAGCTGATAAGAGAGCCACCACTTACTCTGATCAATCTCAGCCTAAAACAACCACAAACCACCGCACACCGTTTAATTTTTCGGCGAAGAACCACCGTCATAGATCTTAATTCCGGCGAGAACCTCAATCTTTGTTGTTACCAGATTCCTCCGTCAACAACAAGTTTCCTTTTTGTTAAACTAATTGAGAAGATATTGTTGTCAATCTTGTACGATGTAGACATTATTATATATATAATATATAACTAATTCACAAGAACATTGTTAATTCTTAAATCACATAAACATATAAGAATTAACAATTAAATTAGGAGAAGGGTTTGCGAAAAAAAAATAGAGATTGAATTTAATTTCGAATCCAGAAATCTGTCTCCTTAAAGCAGTTTTGCCCCGCACCATTCGTGTTTAGCGACCTGCTTCCCAGTATAAAACGAGATACTAGTATAATTGATAAATCGAAAATACTCCTAGCGAACTTGAACTGAGCCCAAGAACTATCATCGGAATATTTGAAACATTAAAGACTGAGGAGACCGAGAATTAAAGAGGCAACTCATATTTTATCGACTTAATAAAACTGGTGCCTGAAGACTCTATTTATAAACAGAGGCTTGAAAGGACTTACCTTTCTTTTCGATGTGGTATAGGGTATTTATAAGAAAACCCAAGAAATAGGTTTGTACTACTCTAGATGTGGTACAAAACCATTTTCCACATTAAAAGGTAAAATTTTGGAACATCAGTTCTCATTCACCTTGTTAGGAGCAAATGATGATATCAAACTGAAACTATCAGAAGTTCACATCAGAACTTATATATCAACGGATGCTGATGACATCAACGGATGATGAAACATCAACGGATGATGGTTTCAACGGATGATGATGTCAACGGATAATGAAATCAGTATTTGTCACATCAGTTGATCTTCGAAGAGGAAAAGGAAACAGAAATTTCAAGGCGGTGAAGGACTTTATCTCAGATGCAATAATATAGGTTTCCTTGTTAATTGTAACACCCCCAAATCCGGGGTCGGGGATCCGGGTTGTCACGAGTTCCATTTCCCTTAATAACTCTTAATTTTAATAAACAACCAACTACTGCGTACTGTGACCCCACAATATACACACACACATCACAAGTTATAGTCTCAGAAATAAATACCAAAAATAACACAAGTT
The DNA here is from genome assembly GCF_009905375.1 of Apium graveolens. NCBI lineage: Eukaryota > Viridiplantae > Streptophyta > Magnoliopsida > Apiales > Apiaceae > Apium > Apium graveolens. Next base: position 292,449,688 of record NC_133651.1, read on the forward strand.
ATTTTATTCCACATTTATTAGTCATTACACCTGAAAGGGGTTTCTGAATAAATTTACAGATTGTTTGCCATTATTACAATTCATAAATATACATAAGTCTGGTACATCAAAAGTTGAAAGCCTAGCCTATTGGTACTTCCTACCTCAGCTACAACGGCATCAACACCTACAGGAAACTGCAGAACATTTCCTATCTGCTCGTGAATTGGGAGCTTGGTCCTGTTCATCTTGTCTAGCTGTTGTTGTGTGATGAAAGAATAAAGCAAGGGTGAGCAACAAGCCCGGCAAAATAACATGTATAATAATTAACAATATATGAGCATTCTCATAATACTCATGAAAGTCTTGGTCAAGAAGAAATGAACCAAGTTTGATATCTTAATGCGACGAAGTCGTAAAATATTCAGTATATATATACATATATACTTTTCAAAATCTTTGAAATCCTCTGACATGTATAATATACACAGAGTTCCAGTTTATAACTGTATAAAAATATCGTTGCAAGGTGATCTCATATATCTAACATTATCTCAATGTTTTTCTGAAAATCTTTGTCATGCATAAGATAATCATTAACTAGATATAAGTTGAAAAGATGAAGTTACGAGATACTCCAATATACTTATATCTTTTTCAAATACTACTTGAACTACCATCGTTCAAGTTATAAATAGTTCATCCCATAGATGAAGCTACAAGACAAAACTTGTATAGAATCAATCTTTGAAATATCATCAAAATGAAACGAAGTTACGAGATACTTCATTGCATGAAAACATCATTTTGAAAACTCGACCCTGCCAACACTCAACAATCGCCCAACCGTAGCCTTTCTATCGAAGTGCTCTGGGTAGTGTTGCAGAAATATCCAACTGGATGATGAACTCATTACGGGAGTTTGCCGCGCCAGGAAGACCACTCATGATGATCAGTCGCAGTAGTGCAACCCCACAATTTTCTACATGTAGAGGAGAATAGTCGGATTTACTTGTCGATCGAACGCTGGACTCCTAAGGAATGGACAGTCTTAGCAGAACTTCCGGGCCATTTGGGCCAATAAATAAGGCTGGGCCGGCGCCACTCGACCACTTATGCCACTACTAGTTCAGATGAAATTCATGACTCTGAAACGTAAAGCTCGTCTCCCCTTTCCCCAAGTAGGAACTTGTTGATACGACTCTACCAAGAAGTCACATCTAGTTGGAAAGAAAACTCACCGATATTTCCCAGGCAATGCCTGTTAATGGATTAACTTATTCCAAGAATTTTACTTCCCGAATGTTGGGTAAGTAATCAAAAACTCTTTTATCAAAACAGCAACCTTGTTGCGAATATACAAATACATCACAGAGCCGGATCCCTCAGATTTTTGAGCGAGTATTTAAATACCCTTCGAAAGGAAGATCTTAAATTTGAAAATGAGTTTTTGGGATCCGCTCTAACTTTCAAAAATAGTTTTGATAAAGTTTGAAAATAATCTCTGGAAATATTTAAAGTAAGAATGATTTGATAGTATCAATCATTTTCCGAATACTTGGTGAATATTGAAACATTATTCTTTAAGAAAATAAAAAATATTATTTAATAAAATAAGCGAAGTCATAAGTCATCGAATGAATATTCAAACTAATATTCATTAATATAAAATAAGCGGAGTCATAAGTCCTCGAATGAATATTTAGACTAATATTCATTAAATAAAATAAGCGGAGTCATAAGTCCTCGAATGAATATTCAGACTAACATTCATTAAATAAAATAAGCGGAGTCATAAGTTCTTGAATAAATATTCAAACTAATATTCATTAATATAAAATAAGAGAAGTCACAAGTCCTCGAATGAATATTCAGACTAATATTTATTAAATAAAATAAGCGGAGTCATAAGTCCTCGAATGAATATTCAGACTAATATTCATTAAATAAAATAAGCGGAGTCATAAGTCCTCGAATGAATATTCAGACTAATATTCATTAAATAAAATAAGCGGAGTCATAAGTCCTCGAATGAATATTCAGACTAATATTCATTTATTAATAGAAATAAAATAAGTTTCATAAGTAGAAACTCTATTCAAATAATTAAACTAGTCTTTGATCGTAATAGGAATCTTAAATGAATATTCAAAAAATAATATTCACTTATAATATAAAACTATCGAATAAAAACTATTCGATTAATAGTTTTGAAAACTATTTATATATATGTATAATATACTCGGGAATATCGCCTCCCGGTTTAGAAAAAATTTCATCTCTGGGTCCCTTACGTACTGCTTATCTCTAGTATAGGTATTATGCATTTTATAATACCTATGATTAGTGCTTAATTACTTGGCTAATGACCGCGTATCTGTTATACGGTTCACTTAACTTTCGTTTTCGTTCGTCGTTTGAGGGATCATATCCGGGATCTTATTACTTGGGTTCCCTTAAACCTTTCTCAATATATTATATACCTTTAATGATCCTCTGCTACAATCCTTAAATAAAATCCTTTTAATTATGTTACCTTATACTTAATCCTTTCGGTATCTGGTGGATTTTTGGGAAAAAATCAAAGTGTTCGAATTTGGATTCTGACGATCTTTACATACACTCATCTACTTTATGGAATACTGATACGATCTCAGAATTTCCATAACAGTACTCCTATATAGTGTGGTCTGATAATTTTCCTTAATCAGCATCATCAACAAAAACTTACTGTTCATCAGTGTTTCAAAAATTCTAAAAATTGGGGTTATTACAGTCTCCCCTCCTTAAAAGGATTCCGTACCGGAATCAGATAGAAAATGAATAGGGATACTTTCTTGGCGGTGCACTTTCTAACTCTCAAGTCAATTTTCCACATTGTGGTTCTACCACCAAACTCTGACTAGTTTGATAAACCTTCTCCTAAGCACTTGTTCCTTTTTGATCTATAACCCCTCCGGGTTGCTCCATATAGGTTACGTCTGGTTGCATGCCTATGCACTCATATGCCCCTATCTGTCTGGCATCTGGATTACACTTCCTTAACATTGATACGTGGAACACGTTATGAACTTGCTACAGGTTCGGGGGTAGGGCAAGCTCATATGCTAACTTTCCAATACGTCTTAATATCTTCAAGGGTCCAATAAATCATGGACTTAAACTTTCCTTTCTTTCCAACCCTCATCAAATCTTTTCAAGGGAATACTTTTAATAATACAAGGTTCCCTCATTCATACTCTTTTCCTTTCGGGCCATACTGGCGTACTCCTCCAGTCGATTTTAGGCTTCTACTAGCCGTCCTCTGATTAGATCTACTATGTCCTTGGTTAATTGGACTACTTTGGACCTGAGCATCTTGCGCTCTCCAACTTCATTCCGATACAAGGGAGATCGGCATCTCTTTCTGTATAGGGCCTCGTAAGGAGACATTCCAACACTGTCATATCATCCATCGTCATAAGAAAACTCGATACGTGTTAAGTGATCATTCCAAATTCTTTCAAGTCTATCGCACAGACTCTCATCATAGCTTCTTGAGCTATAGGTTTTGCTTCTCAATACCCACTCGTTTCCCGTACGTAATCATTACTATCTTCCGTACCTAATACTATACTGGTTACACTTTAGTTTGTTAGAGTTCTATAAACTTTTAACAATTGCTTCAACCTTAGTATCACGAACGTATTAGATTCGGAACACCACCGCACTGATACTACTTCCTTTCTAGCTGCTTCCATCTTCAAAAGCTTGATCCATCATATAGAAGTAAAATATTTTATTGAGAGATCACTATGATCATGAACACTTATTACATCGCATAGTTAGTACAGAAGGTGGCCAGCCTTTAGTACTTGACAAGCAATTAAACAATAGATGGTATCCTACTAGGCTTCTATCATACAGATAGATAGTCATTAGGCAATACCTCCCCTTCTGGAAGGGTTTTTCTTCTCAGCTTATACAAAATGAAAAGGAGAGAAGAGAACGAATTTAAGAGCATTATATTAAAAAATATATTGCCACAAAATATTTGGCTTGGAATCTACCTCTGAACTACAGAGGTTTATCAAAGGAGAATGAAACATAAGTATCTATATCAATATCCGGTATTATCGCATCACAATTCACGTGCCTGAATATTTACTATTCCGTCCATCATTCTATGAACCCATGCTCTTGCTCGAGCTTATAAACAATCACCTTTGAAACTCCCTCGATAACGAAAATTGAATCTGGGATTTCATTCTAGACATCATCGTTACTAGAATTCTACGCTTTCCCCACAACCTTCCTCGTATAGTAATACAACTCTCTGTCGCTAAGAAAGAATAAAAATTCAATAGGTAGATAATCCACTAGTTAGTCTATCAATGATAACTTATACATCACCACGACCCGATTAGTGGTACTCAATCTCAACATCCATTACAATACAACTCTCCCGGTTGTTATCATCTCATTATTCGCAGAATCATTGCTGCATTACTATAGTCCACCGTGGACCTATGGTAGTCATTCGTTTTCCTTGGAATCTTAATAGCTAACCATATGAAGTCCATACCTATCGTATCACATTCTTCTAAGAAGGTAACATAATCACCATTCATGATTCATGAAGAACACTCCTGATCCTGACGTACATACATGACATGAAGCAGATAAAATTGCAGAAGAGTTTCAATGAAAGCAACGATAGCAGGCTAATACCATTATTAACCATATGTCTTTATTAGGAGATGTGAAGCTCAAAGGTTTATTTAGTCCTTTTATAACATGGTCATCGCTTATCTCAAGATAGTACCTTCTAAGACAGGTAGCCCGCTCACATCGATAACATGAATTAAATCTTTATCAGACTACTATTACAGTTGAGTATCGAACAATCATCCGAAGGAATGTCAATCTTTCACACCATAATACCACCTTCACGACTTTAACCATCATTACTGTATTCCTCTGGCACGAGCGCCTATTATTTCTCTTTTATAGTTAGAGTGTCGGCCATCTTATTGGCCTTTCCTGATAGTAATAGTTCCTTATAATCAATGTCTTTTGAACGATCTCTAACTAAATTTTTTACCTCATTTCCAATCACTGCTTGTGTGAAAATGCTCTTCCTTAAGCTTTGGTGAGAAAAAAAATATCACCATTTTTCCATAAGTTATTGCCTCGGTCTTTAGAGGTTAACATTATCACGACTAACTCTCGATCATACTTAGGACGTCTCTTATCTTGGGTCCTTCTTGTTTTCACCAATCTCAACCTTCATTGGGTCAATCTATACTTTCTTATGGTTCAACAAGTGCTCACCTGGCATTATTATAATTACGTAATATTTCCTTTATCAAAATTTCTATTCTTCAGAACTTTGAATATTATCTTTCTCCTTGTAAGACCTCTAAGGTTATCCTTGAATCATTCCTCCTGTATTCCCTAGATACAGGGCATATCAAAATACCATTTACTAATACTAGAACCAATGTCTACATACTTCTAAAAATTCCTCCACTGATCCTTAAAGGTTGTTGTTACCTTAATCCTTTCCAATTTATACTGTCGAAACTCATACTGTCCCTATTAAGGTGAAATTCCAATCTTTATGCATTCCCCTAGGATTCATCTCAAGTTATCGAGGTTCCATCCTTAATTTCACCTTTAAAAAGGTAGTTGCATCCTTCCATGGATAAATCAAGTAATATATCCCTAATAAGGGTATCTTATTCAATCATTCCCACCTCGATAGTCTATACCTAATTTCATAATAACATCCTTATTCAACCTAAGGTAAATCCATATGGCCTTCAGAAGATAACAATGGTTATCCGCCTTTCTTTCCTGATTTGGTAATGATAATAGGGATGTTCTGGAAGATATTGGTTGTGTTCAAAGTGATCTTTTTAGTTCTAATTACTCATTTACCTCTGTTATTTATCTTAACAGTCATCTCAATGTTGGGATATCTTTTGTACCTGGTGTCTCCTTTTGGGTATCCAGTCACTGGTGTTACATACACCTCATATTCTTGAAGGTCACTTCCTTCATCCAATTCCTAATTTCTTGCTTTCCTGTCTCCTCGGTCCATCCGTGTTTTCTTATTAGCCCATCGATCTATCTCGAAATGTCTTCCAATACTCTCAACTTAAAGGGGATAATATATATATATATATATACATATCATTTATGCCTTCAACCATTAACTTTAACTCATGGTGAATCACCCTCATCCTGATGATCACACACTTTTCTGTTTCTATTACTACGAGTCATTAGGGTTTCCTCATACCCAACTCCCTTATCAATCCTCAAACTCTATTGCCTTTATATTCCTTTCCACTTCAGTTTCTTTTTTTTTAATTATTATTACAATTATTTCATGAACCCATTAATCATTGACTTCAAACATCACGTTATTCTGGGTCCGTGTCCTCATGACGAATCTTGCCAACTTTTACAACTTAGATTCATAATTCATCATACTCGTCCACCTTTATTCTGGCTCTAAAGCTTTTACACTATCTCTATAACCTTTGGAAGTACTTTCCCGAAAACAATTGACTTAACTTTAATCGGTTTATTATAACCTCTGGCCCCGTATCTTTCTTGGCCTTTCACCAGCGGGTGGCCTCTCTCTTAGGAAGGTAAGTGACAAAAACAGTCTTTTGCGCTTCGTCAATCATTTAAAATTTCAAGTGATTCCTATATTTCCTTTAGCCAGGCTCTTGCCTTGACTGGGTCAACCTGTTCCTTGGAATTCTGAGAGCTTAGCGGCTTAAAGGTCATGAAAGAATTTCCCACCGTATTGCTTCCTCAGGGTGGTGGTTGGGGGTAAAAGTATAAGTTTTATTTAGGCAGGTCCATGAATTGCCCCATAGGAGTACCGTCCTGGTTCCCCTATCTTGCTCGACTTCTGTATTCTCATTATGAAATGTTTCATCCTTCTCCCATAATCGGGGTTATCTTATACATTAAAATCCTTGTTTTCCACTTCATTATATTATGAGTTCCCTCTTTCTTGATGGCGACCTCCCTGACTATCATATTCAGGGTTTTCCTTAAATCTTATTCCTCGAAGCATGGCTTTGATCTAAGATCCCATCCTTAAGCTTTTGAACATTCGAAACCCAAATTCTGTAGGAATACCTCATTATTCCCCTATCATCTTTCTCGGTATTAATCTCTTCTCTATTCATTGGCTTTTTTCCTTCATTCATCACTTTTTCTAGGCACAATATGATCTTTTCCGATAATTCATGCTGCATTACAATCTCAAACAGCTTTTCAGTACCGGCTCCAAGTACCTTCACTTCTATTCCCATTTTCTCGAATCTCTTTCAGCTCTTCCGAAGACATTATCAGCTCGAGTCTCTCCTTTCTACTAAGGGCGTCAGCCACCACATTGGCTTTCCCTGGATGATAAAGAATCTCACAATCATAATCCTTGATTAGCTCTAACCACCTTCTCTGGCGCATGTTGAGCTCTTTCTGCGTGAAAATGTACTAGAGCACTTATGGCTTGTATAAATCTCGCACTTCTCTCCATACAAGTAGTGCCTCCAATCTTTAGGGCAAAACTATTGCCACGAGCCCAAGCTCATGGGTGGGGATATCGAATTTTATATTCCTTAATTTTCTTGATGCGTACGCGATTACCTTACCGTGCTGTATAAAAAAGCAAACTAATTTCTTGTGCGAAGCGTCACTACAAATCACAAAATCTCTTTTTCCATCCGGCAACGCCAACATAGGGGTTGTCACCAATCTTTTCTTCAGTTCTTGGAAGCTATTCTCACAATTCTCTATCCATTCTAACTTCTCGGTCTTATGAGTAAGCCGCGCTAAAGGGGATGCTTTCTTTGCAAACTTGAACGAACCTACGATAGTAGTCATCCTGACTACAGTCATTGATTCCCTAGCGATAATCTCTTCAGTCTTGTTAGGATCCTTCACGGGATCCTCCTCAGCAACAACCCCGTCTGGGATAACATCCTTAATCGCTATATCCTTAATATGGACATAATCTGGTCCCTGGTTAGCGTGCTCCATTGGATTTACAATATGATCCCCAATATTTAGCAAAACATCGTTGTTGCTCTTGAACTTCAGGGTTCGGTGCCCCGCTACCTTATACGATAACGATCTATGTTACTATTATGATATTTATAAGGGTTCCCATAAGGGTTTAAACTGTCAGTACTACATTAGTTAGTCCGACTATGAACTTGGCAAGAGTTCTGTTAGATATATTTGTGATATCATGTTTAATAATGATTTGTGTTTAGTTTTCAGATCTTGAATAACAAGACAAATCAGACTTAACTGGAAATTAGTACTTATACTGAAGTCAGAACTTAAGATATCAGAACTTAAGTTATCAGAACTTAAGATATCAGAAGATATTTATCAGAAGATAACATCAGGACTTAAGAAAACATTTAGATAAGGAAGGCGGCTGATTGAAAGGAAAGAAAATCAAGATCAAACACAAGAAGAGATATGCATAGAGAAGAATTCTATGAAGAATAGAACACTTGGAGAAAAAGATAACTAATTGATATATTTTAGGATGCAGACTTATATTCGATATCAATTAGAAGATTATCTTGTAACTGTGTGTCTATATAAACACAGCATAGGGTTTACACTATATGTGTTATCTTAATCGAGAATATTATTTATTGTAACTCTAGCAGCCCTCGTGATATTTTTTCATCACTGCGAGAGAACGGTTTCATTGTAATACTGTTTTATTAATAAGATTATTCTGTGTTTCATACTTGTGTTCTTAATTCGATTTGATTGTAGTATACACTGTATTCAACCCCCTTCTACAGTGTGTGTGACCTAACAAGTGGTATCAGAGCCAATTTGCTAACACATATATAGTAAAGATCCAAAACAATCATGTTTGAAGAAGAGAAAACTCCAACCAAGCCCTTCAAAACTGAAGAAACTCCAAAGACTCAAATCAATAATCGATATGAGACTATTAGGGTTCCCATACTGAAACCTTCTGAGTATCCCATATGGAAAGTGAGGATGACTATATTTCTGGAAGCTACAGATCCAGAATACCTTGATAGAATTAATGAAGGACCACATAAGCCAACCAAGCTCTCTGTTGTAGTTGCAGATCAGCCAACACAGACTGTACCAAAGGAGAAAAGTGAATATACAGCTGAAGATATCTCATTTATTGCAAAGGATGCAAAGGTAAGGCATTCGCTGTATAGTGCCATTGATAATGTCATGTCAAACAGGGTAATTAACTGCAAGACTGCAAAGGAGATATGGGATGCCTTGGAGACAAGATGCCAGGGAACTGATGCAATTAAGAAGAACATGAGTACTATACTCACTCAAGAGTATGAGCACTTTGACTCAAAACCTGATGAGTCATTAACTGGTTTATATGACAGATTTGTCAAACTCTTGAATGATCTATCACCGGTGGATAAGGAATATGATCTTGAAGATACTAATCTTAAATTCCTCTTAGCTCTTCCTGAAAGTTGGGATTTGAAGGCAACTACTATAAGAGACAACTATGCTCTTGATGAAACTACTCTTGATGAAATTTATGGTATGCTCAAAACTCATGAACTTGAGATGGATCAAAAAAGCAAGAGGCATTGGAGAAAGTCAAGAAAAGTTGCTCTTAAGGCTGAGGATGAATCCCCCAAAGTCGCTGCCTCAAAGAAAGGAAAAGGAAAGGCTCTCATCATAAAGTCAGATACTGAGTCATCAAGTTTTGATAGTGATGAGGATTCAGAAACTGAAAGTCTATCTGAGATGGATGCTGATGAAGAGATGATGAAATTGTGTGCTCTTATGGTGAAGGGCATCACAAAGATAGCCTATAGGAAATTCAGAAAGGGAAGGAAGTTTTCCAGGAAAAGTGGAAATTCTGATAAGAAGGGATTCAGAAAATCTGAAGGCAAAGCAGGAAATTCTGACAAATGAGATTACTCAAATGTTAAATGCTACATTTGTGGTGAGAAAGGCCACATATATCCTGATTGCAAGAAAGGAAAAGGTGACAAAGGCAAGGCACTTGTCACAAAGAAGAAAAGTTGGACAGACACTTCAGATTCTGAAAATGAGGTGAACTATGCCTTGATGGCAAATGCTGATAGCAGTTCTGATGCTGCTGAGTTAAAGGTACCTCAAACAACTTATGATTTTCATACTGATGATATTACTGAGTTGAGATCTTATCTTAAAACCATATTCATTAGTTATAGAGATCAGACTTTAACATGTGATAGGTTAACTTCTAAAAATCTAGCTTTTAAAAAAAGAAATGACTATTTAGAAAAAGAGTTAGTTATGTTCCATCAAACTCAGAAAGAAAGAGATGATGCTTTTTGTTAGAGATGAAGTGTTAAAATTGAATCAATCTCTAAAAACTGAGTTAGAAAAGGAAAAAGAGATTATCAGGACTTGGACTAACTCTGGCAGAACAACTCAGAATTTACTAAGTAGTGGAAACTGGAAAGAGGGCTTGGGTTATGGAGATGATAAAAGTGAAACATGAACTGAACAAATTAAGCCAATTATTGTTAAACAAACTAATAAGACAAAGGTAAATCATGTTAAGTTTGTAGCTAAAACTGTAGAGTCTGATTCTGAAAAGATGAAAGATATTGAGACAGAAGTTAAGGTAGAGTCAACTTCTGTTAAGGCAAAACAGGATAAACCAGCTGAAGTTAACATAGGCTTAATGACAAAGAAGCAGCTTAAGTATAAGCTGAAAGAGATTAAAAATGTAAACAAGGTAAAGCCACCTAGGAAAAATAGGAATGGAAAGGAAGGTGTAAATAAAAGCAATAATTATAAGTCTGTTCCTAATGTTTCTAGAAAGAAATGCTATAACTGTGGAAACTTTAACCATCTTGCTTCTTTTTGCAGGAAGAATAAGAATATCAACTCTTTACCTCCTAAATCAGGAGTTAAGAGTTAGTATGTTAGGTTTAAACCACAAAATCCTTGTTTTCATTGTGGTAGTTTATGGAATTCCATTTATACTTGTAAGGAATATCATAGTTTGTACTATGATTATTATCAAATAAAACCTTCTTTAAAGAAAGTTAGCATTATTGCTTCTAGTGTAAGTTCTGATGCAAAGTCTGATAGTGTAAATTCTGATAAGAAAAATGTAAACATAAACTCTGATGTTAAATCCGCTGCAAATGTTAACAAACTTAAGAAGGCCAAAGGATCCAAGCAAGTCTGGGTCCTTAAAACTAATCATTAGTGGTCTTTGTGATTGCAGGGCAACAGGAAAAACAGCTTAGTTCTGGACAGTGGATGTTCAGGACATATGACTGGAAATAAAGCCCTGCTATCAGACTTTGTGGTGAAAGCTGGCCCAGGAGTTTCTTATGGAGATGGAAACATGGGAAAAACTCTGGGATATGGCAATATCAATCTTGGGAATGTCATCATTGAAAAAGTAGCTCTAGTCTCAGGACTTAAACACAATCTACTGAGTGTTAGTCAAATCTGTAATAGAGTTTATCATGTGGATTTCTTTGAAGAACACTGTGAAGTTGTAAGCAAATATACATGCTAAAACTGATATCAGACTTTAAGGATGGTAAAAGCTACAAGGACTGTGAGTTGTAGTTACTTAGTCAAATTCTCATATGCATTTGTACTTAATGTTTTTGACATCATCAAATATCTATTGAACTTGTATATTATGCTAATTTACAAGTTGGGGGAGATTGTTAGATATATTTGTGATTTCATGTTTAATAATGATTTGTGTTTAGTTTTCATATCTTGAATATAGGGACAAATCAGGACTGAACTGGAAATCAGTACTTATACTGAAGTCCGAACTTAAGATATCAGAACTTAAGATATCAGAAGATATTTATCAGAAGATAATATCAGGACTTAAGAAGACATACAGATAAGGAAGGCGGCTGATTGAAAGGAAAGAAGATCCAGATTAGTTTCTTGGTTTAGCAAGAAACAAAAGTCAATTTCCACATCAACTGCAGAGGCAGAGTACATTGCTGCAGGAAGCTGTTGTGCACAGATTCTTTGGATGAAGAATCAGTTACTGGATTATGGGTTAGAATTTTTTAAAATTCCTATTTACTGTGATAATCAAAGTGTTATTGCTATGACAGGTAATCCAGTTCAACACTCAATGACAAAGCACATCAGCATTAGGTACCACTTCATAAGGGAGCATGTGATGGAAGGTACAGTGGAATTGCATTTTGTTCCAACAGATCAACAACTAGCAGATATTTTCACAAAACCACTATGTGAAGCTACTTTTACATGATTGGTAAATGAACTTGGAATGGTTTCAGGTTCTTTCTCTAAATCTGTTTAGTTTATGTTCTGATACATCAGACTTTATGATCAGTATTTACAGATATTACTCTCTTTATGTAATCTGTGCTTAAATTGAAATTTACCTAAGTGTTGATTGTTGTCTGATGTGAATTTCTAAACTCTGATAGTGATATGAATGTTTCTCTGACCTAGTAGTCTTTAATATACTAAAGATCCCATGTTTGAAGTAATTGTTTATGTGGAAATCTTTTAACACAAGTAAATTCTGATATTGAGCTTGGTTAGGTTTACTCTGTGTATCTTATTACTAAGTCAAAAACTAGAATAGTGCTTCTTATCTGTTAAGTTCTGATGTTGGTAAATCTTATGGATGTACTAGGTGCTGATAAGCCTCACTTGTCAAAAGAAAAATAAAAGAAAAGAAATAAATATCAGGTACTCCTTTAAGATCTAGAGAAAAATGTATGTGGAAGGGAAGACCCAAGTGCATTGCTGGAGAAATACTCTGATAATAGCATATGCATTAGAAAAGCAAAATAAAATTTTCTTGGTGACTTTTCACATTCTCTGATTACTGGAGAAATACTCTGATAATAGCATAAATTCTGATAAGCAGTCGTGACTCACTTACACTGAGAAGCCACTGTAAAAAGGAATTTCAAAAGATGCATAAAATAAGCACAAAACAGTTGAGGTGGACTCATGCATGAACTCATTCTATAGTAGACTTCAGACTAATGACAGATTTTAAGCAAAGTTCTTAGTTATGCCTTATTTCTAAGATGTACTGAAGTGAATCAGACTTTACTCTTTGTCTGATATTTAGCTTAAAGCACACACTTACACTCCATATGAATGATGAAAATTACTGTGGTGATCAATGTTGTTTTAGATGAACAGTTTAAGTGTCAGTTGCATAAATTCTGAGGACAAGTTCTGATGGAAGTTCTGATGATTAAGTTCTGTTGAAACCATATCAGTATTTGTGTGAAGAATTATAGAAATAAACATTCACTTTTTGAGTTAAGGAGCCATATTCTGATGACTATTAAATTCTGATAATAATCAAGTTCTGATGCTGACGTTGCAGTATTTATTTCCTTGATTTATTTTTAGGTTAATACTTTAACGGTTATATTTTATCAGAATATTGGTTTAAGTGAGATAAAGACAGTAATAATCATTTGTTTAGTGGGAACAATTTTTTTTTAAAAAAACTGCATGTGCATAGTAATCATTACTTATTTCCCGTGCCCATTAACTTTTGTCTTAACTGCTGCATGGCTGACAGATGTAACGTCTGTTCCACTTCTCAATAACTGCTGTCAAGTGGAGTGTATATGTAAAAGAGATAAAAGATTTTAAAATCTTTTATTTACATTTCTTTCTAACCTCTCTCTCTTTTCTCTTAATCTCTCTCTAACGGTTTTCTATACAGACATTTTATCAAACTCCTTTCAGGCACTCTTATTTCTCACTTATTTCTCAATGGCACCCAAGGATATAATCTTTAATGGAGCAAAGTTCGTCCCCAACAACTATACTGCCATTCTCACTAAGAGTGAAGCTCCTTTGGAACTTCATTTTATTCAGGATTTCTTATCTCATAGTGAAATTGGGTTCGCATTGACACAACCATCCAGTATATCTGGAACTCAAGTTCTGACATTCTGGCGCACTGGACATTATGATGATGGTGGTAAGCATGGGACTCCAAGCATCGTATTTACAGCAAATGAGGTTGAGTATGTTGTTACTGCGGGAGCAGTTCGAAAAGCTCTAAACCTACCTGAATTCTGTCAATTCAGTTCTGCTGTGAAGGAGCCCTTGCTATAGCAAATGATGGCTAATCTTGGATATGAAAATAGTTTGGCTAAGATAGGTCAACTCAAATGCCCATATATTCGAAGGGAATGGAGCTTCTTCTTCGATTGCATCACGAAGAAGTTTGCCAACAAATGCTCAAATTTTGATGCCATTCCCATTCTGACACAACAAATTGGGTATGCACTCCTAAACCAGTCTCATTTTGATTATGCAAAGACTGTGTTATGTTTTATAGGAGATAGAATGAAAGAGGACAGGAATGTAGTTTACTTTGCTAGGTTCTGTCAGTTAATTTACAATTACTGTACATCAGATGAACCACAATTAGCAGGTGAAATCATAGAACCTTTTAATTTAGCAAAAAGGGCTTTTACTAATCTTTTATCTACTGACACCAAGAAGGGAGTTTTGAGACCCCTTAGTATTCCTTTATCAGTAAAGCAAGCTCTGGTAAATGCTGATTATGCAACCTATTCATTACTATATCCTGATGTTCAACCCACCAACACACAACAGCCATCAGAACCAACCACCACCCAAACACAGCAACCACATACATCTGCACATGCCAATCAACCATCAGCACCTACAGTGCAGCCTTATTGTTTTAGAGCAAGGAGGACTAAGATAGTACATCAGTCACAGCAGAAAAGAAGGAGGATGATTCTGAGAGATGAATCAGAAGATGAGGCACAGGTTCAAACATCAGAACTTGTTGCAAAAGTAGCTGAGGAAGTGTCTCCTCAGAAAACAAAGGAAACTGGGAGTTCTAGGCCCCTCAAAAGGCTTAGAAAGATAAATTCTGATGACAAAGCTCCCAAAGTCTCTCCACCCTTGAAGAAAGTGAAGAAACAAAGAGCTAACAGGGAAATAGGTGAGTCAGATTCAGAGGATGTGGAAGAAGCAGCTAAGGAAGGGGATCAGGAATCTCTGATCCCAAAGGAGCCAATTGTGATTAAATCCCTTCCATCTACACAACCAGAATTTGCTGAAACCACTGCATCTACACCTCCACTGTCACCAATTCAAGTTGAAGAAACTACTCAAGACAGAGTGTCTACACCTCCTGTGTCTCCTATCATTGAACAAGTACATACAGATGCATCAGGTATAAGTGCTGAAATAGACATTCACAACTTGAATGTGCCTGAGGTTCTGTACTTGGAAGCTCCAACCATTCCTCAACATACTCCACCAATAACACGAATTTTAAATGCTGATTTCAATACAGATATTCCAACAATACCTCTTCTGAATCTAGATGATGAAGATTAGATATTAGGTGAGCATCAGAATTTGGATGTTGATCAGAATTTACTGACAGAACAGCACTTAGAGGATGATCAGTATTTAGATGCAGATGATTTTGAAACCTCTATAGCCTCACACACTATCATTTTATCAGAGGAAGCTGATTCTACAGGCTCTGTAAGTTCTGATGCTGCAGATGCTGACAATACTGGTGAAGCTGCTACAAATCTATATGCTGATGCAGCTGGTCCTTCAAGACATGCACCTCAACAAGTTCTAGGCAAAGCTGATCTAATCAAGAATTTTGTTAGAGAGGATGCACCAGTACCTTGGAGTGAAACTCCAAGAGGAAAAGAATGGATCAAGGAGTGGAACAAAGTTGATTTTGTTCCTACTACAAATATTCTTGCTGAGCACCTGGATAAAGCTGATGAGATGCTGGTGAATGATGACTTCAAAGCACAGCTCAGAGTTACTGCGTTGAGTACAAGGAACCTTCAAGGTCAACACTCAATAACTCAAGCCAAGGTGAACAAAATTCAAGAAACACTGATTCAGCAAGACATGAATGTTAAACAGGATAAGAACAGGTTTTTCAAGCCTACCTTTAACAGAGTTGAGGCTATTGAGAAAGCATAGGAGAAACATCAAGCTTAGATTGCTGAAGTACTAAAGAATCAAGCTTCTCAACAAGTTCAACTAAATGAAATCCAATCTTTAGTGGAATTACTTCTCTCTCTCTCCTACTACCTGATGATGCCGAAAAGGGGGAGAAAGTGATTAAGTCCAAATGCTCTACTGATTTAGCACTGAAGAAAAAGGATGATGGAAATGATGACCAGGGAAACTCTAAAAAGGGTAGAGGTCATGGTCATGGCAAAGGCTCTTCATCTAGGAAACCAGGAACTTCTACATAGAGATCAAGCTCTGATGCTGAAAGAAGAATGAGTTCTGATAAGCAAGTTCTGACTAAGCCTGATGTTCTGATACAGGGTAAAAGTCAAGAATCACAGAAGTTTATGCAGACACTGAAGCTTAAGGGGAAGGAAACAACAGTCTACTATCAAGACCCCAAGATACAGAAGTTGGATGAAGAAATTTCAAAAAGACTATTTCTCAAAGACAATCCAGGAATGGACTTTGAAAGTCTGAAGAAAGAAGAAGCCAGACTTAAAGTAGAAAATGTCAAATCCAAGTCTAAAGCTTCTATTACTGCAAAGAAACCTCAAAAGCCTAGGGCATTGTGATTAAAGAGAAGACAAACTCTGAGGCAACCAAATTTAAATCCAAAGCCAAATCACAAGTAGAGGTAGATCCAAGATTCAAGGGCAAAGCTAAAGTTGATGACTCTGTAAAAATCTATATGCCAATTATAGATCTGGAAGCAAAGGATGATGAAGATACTAGTCTGATTTTGAAGAAGAAGAAGAATATTCAAACAACCTCTGACAGAGCTCATGTTGTTGAAGATCAGGACTTAGTAAATTCTGATATGACAATGAAGCAAGCAACCTCTGACAAACCTCAAGTTGTCTTGATATTAGAAGATAAAGGAAAGGAAATCTCTGACATTGCTCATGTTAAACCTTCAAAAATTCTACTACCTGGGTTTACTAAAGCTCAACAATCTACTCAACCTTTGAAGACTACATCAAGTAGTTTTGAAGCAAGAGTTATTCGAGGAAAGGAAGCTAGAGACAAATCAGGATTGGGTAGTTCTAAAGAAAAGAGAGTAAATAATACTACCTCTGATCCAACCTCTTTGAGTGAATCAGGAGTAGGAACAACTCCTGAAAGATTGAATCAACGGGAGTCTTTACAAATGGTCTACCACTCTTGAAAGAGATGTGTCCTAAGTCCATTCATGTATGAGGATTTAGGAATAACTTTTATGTAATCTGTTTTGATTTCATTGATGTTAATAAAAGACTTGTTTTATTTTTATTACGGGCTTTATCTATTTTAAGTATTTAAATAAGATATACCACAGTTTAGAGTAAAGCTTTTTATGGATTGTGATGAAATCATAATAATGAGACCTAAAAGATGATAACTCTAAACTTAAATAGTTCCTGGTCGTAGGATTACTAACTAGTAATTAATAATCCGCAAAGATCGGTACATACTATGTTTGCTTCATTATGAAGGCTGTCTATTCTCATAGACATTTGTGCGGTGACACTATAACTAGTATGTAGGTGCTTATTATAGAATAAGTTCACTGAACATGACTCACACAGCTAAACAACTGATGAAATTCACTCACGTGTCAGCAGTTGTTCACATAATGATAGTTGTACAAGTATCCTTAGACTTGAGGTCATCATAGTCATCTTGTGTACATTGAACTATGTTTTGGTTTAGTTCTTAGTCTCCAGGGAGAATTATAAGGGCTCTACTGGGTATAGGAATTTGTACACGAAGATAGTGTATGATCAATAAAGGATCTACCCCTTCCAGTGAAGGAAGAGAATGTTCAATGTTGATCCACTTATGCTAGTTCAGGAATCTTTGGCTAGAGTGAATGAAATTAGAAAGAAGTTTATAATTGGCATTAATTAGAACTAAGCATAGTGAATGGGAAAGCATATGATTAAATAAGATAGGCTTGACACAAGTTTCATGCCTTGTATTTAATCATGACATTGCATGGTAGAAGGAATTAATTGTACGGTAACTATTCACTGAATAGGTTCTTGGTATTCTAAGCAGTGAATTCGTATTATCCGGATAGTCGCGATATGCTGAGAAGTATCCCTCACGATGTAGAATAAACATGATTAATTTATTAATTAATCATATTTAATAAATTAGAGAATTTATATAAAGAATGATAAAATAGTTTTATTATTATTTATTTCTACTACCGGTTTAATATTGAACCTACAGGGTCACACCATAAAAGAGAATGATTTAATGGTGGAGGAATTAATTAATAATGGTTGGTAATTATTTATTTGTGAAATAAATAATTAATTAGAAAATTTAATAATTGATTAAATGAGATTTAATTAATTATAAATTAATTAAGAAAAGTTCTTAATATTATTAATTAAGAATTTAATTTTGGAAATTAAATCAAGTGAGAGAATTATTTTTCTAAAGTGTTTAGAAAAAAGGATTAATGATTAAAAGGTGTTTTAATTATTAGTTAATTGGTTAATAAGAATAATCAATGAAAGGGTTAATAATAATAATATTTTATGGGAAAATTTTCAGCTGAAAATTTTGCCTATAAATATACTATTATAAATCCTATTTGCCTCAACCAAAATAAAAACCCTAATTCTAAAGTAGAAAAAGAGAGAGACAACTAATTCTCCCACCCCTTCCTCCTCCATTACATTGATCTCTTGGTTCTTACCGGTGGAGTGCTTCACACTTGAGGAGCAGCTGCTAGGGATCTCTGCTCATCGTTCTTGGATCGCTTTTAAAGGTTAGAAATCGATCCCATATGATTTAATCACGATTTGTATGCCTTTATTTGGATTTTATATCAAGAAAATTGTTTTACCATGCTTCTGTGATGTATAAAATCCTTCAACTCTGTGCTAAAAGAAGATATCATGTTATATTTCATGACAGATGGGAGGGTATTCCATATAAGAAAGGATGCTATTCGTTTGAAGTACTTTGAAGAATTGCAACATGTGCTATTTCTACTTCAAGTGAAGAACAGATCAACAGATGGTGCTGCCAGATACATAAGTTCTAATATTGAAAGACAGAAGAAATTATACTCTATAAAGTCTGCAGGCCATACTATCCTAAGTACAGAGCTCACAATGGTGATATTATTGAGATGAAGCCTAATACTGCCAAAATCACTACATTTCTTGGTATAAAGGGACTTGAATTCAATCTAGAGTCTGATAAAGCCTATGTCATTAGACTGGATCAGGAGATAAGGAAAGCAAAAATAAATGATCTCAGGGTTGCTATCTTTCAGACAGGAGAAGATACAGCTGAACTAAAAGATGCAAAAAGGAGGATGCAGAATGAACTTGAATAAGCTGAGAGGAGTTTGTTAAAGAACTATCTCATAACAACTCCTGACATTAAAGAGATCACACACTGAAGCCAAGTCAAGAACTACAGCTGATAAATTTTGAAGGATATACAGGTTAAAACTGATATCAGACTTTAAGGATGGTAAAAGCTACAAGGACTGTGAGTTTTAGTTACTTAGTCAAATTCTCATATGCATTTATACTTAATATTTTGACATCATTAAATATCTATTGAACTTGTATATTATACTAATTTACAAGTTGGGGGAGATTGTTAGATATATTTGTGATGTCATGTTTAATAATGATTTGTGTTTAGTTTTCAGATCTTAAATAACAGGACAAATCAGGACTTAACTGGAAATCAGTACTTATACTGAAGTCAGAACTTAAGATATCAGAACATAAGTAATCAGAATTTAAGATATCAGAAGATATTTATCAGAAGATAATATCAGGACTTAAGAAGACATTCAGATAAGGAAGGCGGCTGATTGAAAGGAAAGAAGATCAAGATCAAACACAAGAGGATGTAAAATATTCAGTATATATATATATATTTTTTCAAAATTTTTGAAATCCTCTGACATGTAAAATATACACAGAGTTCCAGTTTATAATTGTATAAAAATTTCGTTGCAAGGTGATCTCATATATCTAACTTTATCTCAACGTTTTTATGAAAATCTTTGTCATGCATAAGATTTTTTTTAACTAGATATAAGTTGAAAAGATGAAGTTACGAGATACTCCAATATACTTATATCTTTTTCGAATACTACTTGAACTGCCATCTTTCAAGTTATAAATATTTCATCCCATAGATGAAGCTACAAGATAAAACATGTATAGAATCAATCTTTGAAATATCATCAAAATGAAACGAAGTTACGAGATACTTCATTGCATGAAAACATCATTTTGAAAACTCGACCCTGCCAAATATCCAACTGGATGATGAACTCATTACGGGAGTTTGCCACGCCAGGAAGACCACTCACGATGATCAGTCGCAGTAGTGCAACCCCGCAATTTTCTACATGTAGAGGAGAACAGTCGAATTTACTTATCGACTGAACGCTGGACTCCTAAGGAATAGACCGTCTTAGCGGAACTTCCGGGCCATTTGGGCCAATAAATAAGGCTAGGACGGCACCACTCGACCACTTACGCCACTCCTAGTTCATATGAAATTCATGACTCTGAAACGTAAAGCTCGTCTCCCATTTCCCCAAGTAGGAACTTGTTGATACGACTCTACCAAAAAGTCGCATCTGGTTGGAAAGAAAACTCACCGATATTTCCCAGGAGATGCCCGTTAATGGATTAACTTATTCCAAGAATTTTACTTCCCGAATGTTGGGTAAGTAATCAAAAACTCTTTTATCAAAACAGCAACCTTGTTGCGAATATACAAATACATCACGGAGCCGGATCCCTCAGATTTTTGAGCGAGTATTTAAATCCCCTTCGAAAGAAAGATCTTAAATTTGAAAATGAGTTTTTGGGATCCGCTCTAACTTTCAAAAATAGTTTTGATAAATTTTGAAAATAATCTCTGGAAATATTTAAAGTAAGAATGATTTGATAGTATCAATCATTTTCCGAATACTTGGCGAATATTGAAACATTATTCTTTAAGAAAATAAAGAATATTATTTAATAAAATAAGCGGAGTCATAAGTCCTCGAATGAATATTTAAACTAATATCATTAATATGAAATAAGCGGAGTCATAAGTCCTCGAATGAATATTCAGACTAATATTCATTAAATAAAATTAGTGGAGTCATAAGTCCTCGAATGAATATTCAGACTAATATTCATTAAATAAAATAAGCGGAGTCATAAGTCCTCGAATGAATATTCAAAATAATATTCAAAATATAAAATAAGCGGAGTCATAAGTCCTAGAATGAATATTCAGACTAATATTCATTAAATAAAATAAGCAGGGTCATAAGTCCTCAAATGAATATTCAGACTAATATTCATTAAATAAAATAAGCGGAGTCATAAGTCCTCGAATGAATATTCAGACTAATATTCATTAAATAATATAAGCGTAGTCATAAGTCCTCGAATGAATATTCAGACTAATATTCATTTATTAATAGAAATAAAATAAGTTTCATAAGTAGAAACTCTATTCAAATAATTAAACTAGTCTTTGATCGTAATAGGAATCTTAAATGAATATTCAAAAAATAATATTCACTTATAATATAAAACTATCGAATAAGAATTATTCGATTAATAGTTTTTAAAAACTATTTATATATATATATATGTATAATATACTTGGGAACATCGCCTCTCGGTTTATAAAAATGTTCATCTCTGAGTCCCCTACGTACTACTTATCTCTAGCATAGTTATTATGCAGTTTATAATCAATTGAATCAACAATGAGATATCAAGATTACGAAACAGGCATGCATATATATATATATATATATATATATCATACTACATGCTCCAATATATCGCAAGATTTGCTAATAACAATCATGCACTTATCACAAGATAATGCATATATATATATACATCACAACAACAGTTATACGGGTAGAAAACTTGCTTGAGTGTTCCGGGGTAGACTTAAGCTTAGAGTTGGTTCGGTAACCTATAAACAACAACATAAGCCGAAATTAGACCGCGGTCGCTTAAGAAACTAGTCAAAACACACTCATACCCTAACGGTCGCTTATACGCTTTATGATTTGTGTTAATCGCTTGCGTACCCTCGGCTCCACCAATTTTAATAAATTAACCGTTACGAATTTTAAGGTGACTCTTTCGCGAGTACTTTACCAACTGCCTAATCCACCTTACATAATTGTTTCGTGTTTCGATTAATCATTTAAGGGTCTCAATTATGGTCTCAAAGTTACTCGAGGTTTCGGTGTTCGCTCACGAAACGCCATTACTTAAAATGGCCATTTCTCATCACTCGTAACTCAGATTTAGGCAAACGAAATATTAAAACGAAGCTCGTAACACGAACTATCTAAAAATGGCAAAGATAAAAAGCTTACAGTGAGTTCACGGGTCCTAAAGTTTCATGCAAAATAGTCTAAGGAAAACAAGCATTACGACGGCTATGTTTACGAGATTCCCAAAATAATTACCACTCTAAATCCTCATCAATTCACTCACAACCACCAACACAACAATATTCAACCATCATACTACAAACTCAGTCCCCAACTCCAAGTTTTACCAATTTATCCAACCAATCAAAGACCCAATATTCAAAACCAATACAAATCCACCAAAACTACTTATAATCAAAGATCAAGCCTTAATACGTGCTTCAATAAAACTTAATGGATTCATAAAATCAAAGTTAGGGTTTGAAGTTTATACCTTCCTTAGATCCTTAAACCACTTACAAGAGATTGCAATCCTTAATAGAGCCTTGATCTATGTTTATCATGTTCAAACTTGCAAAGGAGTTCAAGAAATGAGTTAGAACTTTTGGAGTTACAATTAGTCTGATTTAAAGAAATGTGAATATGAGGGTCTTACCATGATTATTTGGACGAGACTTATGAACAAGAGTTGTAGGCCATCTCAATACCTTTCCAAGAGCTATAGAACACAACATTTGAGTGAGTATTGAAGGAGATATGGCAGTTTGAAGTTGCTGGTATTATTTTGGCCGAGAGCAAGAAGCTTGGAAATGGGGGGAGAGAAATGAAATGTTGCTTGGTTGATTTTTTTTGAATAAAATGAAATGCTTGGTTGAAAATTAACCTTTCAAAATATCTTTGCTTTTGCTTTAATAAAGTGATGATCTCACCTTGATTACATCATCACAAGGACACTTGTTCAATCCTTATGGTTGGATGATGTCATCCTCCCCTAATCCCTTTGATTAGTGCTTAATTACTTGGATAATGACCGCTTATCTATTATACGGTTCGCTTAACTTTCGTTTTCGTTTGTCGTTTGAGGGATCATATCCAGGATCTTATTACTTGGGTTCCCCTAAACCTTTCTCAATATCTTATATTCCTTTAATGATCCTATGCTATAATCCTTAAATAAAATCCTTTTAATTATGTTACCTTATACGTAATCCTTCCGGAATCTGGTGGATTTTCGGGAAAAAATCAAAGTGTTCGAATTTGGATTCTGACGATCTTTACATACACTCATTTACTTTATGGAATACTAATACGATCTCAGAATTTCCATAACAGTACTCCTATATAGTAAGGTCTGATAATTTTCCTTAATCAGCATCATCAGCAAAAAGTTACTATTCATCAGTGTTTCAAAAATTCCGAAAATTGGGGTTATTACATTAATAGAATATGATTCCTTATACATTGGAAGTT
Organism: Apium graveolens; assembly: GCF_009905375.1. Classification (NCBI taxonomy): domain Eukaryota; kingdom Viridiplantae; phylum Streptophyta; class Magnoliopsida; order Apiales; family Apiaceae; genus Apium; species Apium graveolens. The sequence goes on from NC_133651.1 coordinate 292,473,419, forward strand.
GTGCTCTATATAAAGCATAGTTTAGGTTCATACTATATGCATTGTGACATTGTTATTATTTCGCATAACCTAGCAGCTCTCAAAGATATTTGTTCATCCTTTCAAAAGAGTACATGTGTAATAAGTTTTTATCAGTTAATATAAAAATTGTTGATTCTGTTGAAGCTTTGTCGATTAGATTGTATTAACTATATTCACCCCCCTTACAGTTGATTAAGGGCCTAACAATTGGTATCAAAGCTTGCTGTTAACGTAAAAACAGTTTAAGATCTGAAGATCAATCTACAATGATAGATAAAGAAGAAGAGACACGGAATCGGAAGCCACAACCCCCAGCCGGATCACAGATAAGTAGCAACATGAGTAGGTATGAAGCAATCAAGGTGCCTATCCTGAAGATACATGAATATCCGATCTGGAAAGTCATGATGGCCATGTGTTTGGAAGCCACAGATCCTGAATATCTGAACAGGATCTATGATGGTCCTCACAAACCAATGAAGGTAGCTTTTTTGGTTGCAGGAGAACCAGAGAAGATGATAGACAAAGACAGGAAGGACTACTCTCCTGAAGATATCTCGTCTATCATGAAGGATGCTAATGTTAGACATATCCTGCATAGCAGTCTTGATAGTGTTATGTCCAATAGAGTCATTGGATGTAAAACAGCAAAAGAGATATGAGATGCTTTAGAAGTAAAGTGTCAAGGTACAACTGTTATTAAGAAGAACATGAGGACAATACTTAGCACTTTGACTCAAGGGACAATGAGTCCCTAACTGAGATCTATGACAAATTTCAGAAGTTGCTGAATGACATATCCCTTGTCAACAAAGATTATGATTTGGAGGACCCAAACTTGAAGTTCCTACTTGCTCTTCCTGAAAAGTGGGACTTTAAAGTCACACCAATCAGGGATAACAATAATCTTGATATCACACCTCTAGATGAGATCTATGGAGTTCTGAAAACTCATGAACTAGAGATTGAGCAAAGGAGCAAGAGGAAAGGATCAAAAGCTAGACCAGTTGCACTCAAAGTTGAAGAGAAGCCAAAGGAGAAAGCTAGGAGGAAAAACTACTCTAAAGGGAAAGCCATGATTGCTAAGTCAGATACTGAATCATCAAATTCTGATGATGAATCAAATCCTTATACTGAATCAGATACTGATAGTGATCACAACAACAATGAAGATATGGATCAAATGGCTGCCCTACTGGTTAAAAGTTTCGAGAAGATGGTCTACAAAAACTTCAAGAAAGGGAGAAGATTTTCCAGAAAAGGTTCCAATTCCTCAAACTCTGATAAGAGGAACAACAGAAGAGATACTGATTGGAAGGAATCTAGATCTGGAAAACCTGACAAGTCAAAAGAGAGATGTTACAAATGTGATGGACTTGGACACTTTGCAGTTGACTGCAGAAAACCTAGAGCTAAGAAAAAACAAGCTTTGATCTCAAAGAAGAAAAACTGGGATGATTCATCAGACTCAGATGATGGGATCAATTATGCTCTCATGGCAAATGCTAATGCTGAGGCTGAAAATGTTGAATTAAAGGTACCTCAGTCTACTCTTGCATTTGATACTGATGATATCTATGAATTAAGATTATTTCTTAAGTCAATGCATGTTTGTTTTAGGGATCAAACCTTAGAGAACAATAAAATCAAGAGTGAAAACTCTGTGCTAAAGAAAAGGAATGATTACCTGGAAACTAAGTTGCTTTCCATGCTAGAAATTCAAAAAGAAAGAGATAATGATGTTTATGTTAAAGAAAAATTGTTAGAAAAACATGCTTATCTAGAAAAGGAGCTAGCTAAAGAGAGAGAAGTCATTAAACTTTGGACTAACTCAGGAAAGATAACTCAGGAAATCTTAGAAAATGATTGTTGGGGATCAGGATTAGGATATTCAGCTAGATCTAATTCTGATAAGAAAAGTGGAGAAGAAACCGAGAAAACGGAACCAATAAAAACTGATAGTCAGGTCAAATTGAACAAGGTTCAAATAAAGACCATTAAGTTTAATCCTAGTGCTAATTCTGTTAAGTCAATTCATGAGGAAGGTACTACCTCAGCACCTAGATCAAACTTAATTACTGAAAAGAGTGAACAAGTTCACACAAACTCAGTAAATTTTGGTTCAATGACTCTGAAACAGCTTAAGCAAAAGCTGAAGGATCTACACTTGAAAGACAAGAGGAAAAGGTCTAGGAAAAATAGGAATGGCAAGGTAGGTGTTAATAAGAATGGAAATTATGTAACCCCACCTAATGCACCTAGAAAGACCTGTTCAAACTGTGGTAGCACTAATCATCTTGCTAATTTTTTCAAGAAGAATAAAATGATAAATACCGTTTCTTCCAAATCAGAGTTTAGGAATAAAATAGTTAAATATAAACCACAAAGTCCTTATTTTCATTGTCGAAATGTTTGGCGTTCTATTAATACATATAAAGAGTATCAAAGTTTGTATTAAGATTATTATAAACTGAAAACCTCTTTAATAAAAGAAAATTCTAATTCTGCATGTATAAATACTGATAGTAAGGATGTTAACAAAAATTCTGATAAAAAGTCTTATATTAGGAAAAGAGTCCTAGCTGCTATACTAATATCTACTTCTTTAGCTAAACTGTAAGAGAGTAGAAGGAGCGGATACACCTTTTCAAAAGGCTACCGGGGCAGTTGCCAACATCATAATGGAGATCTTGATGTACTTGGACAGTAAATGCCAGAGTGAGCCAGGCAGTCAAACCCGATCGGGAAGACCTAGTAGGAGGTTCGACTCTTGAACTCTATCACAGTCTAGCGATGGACGAGGGAATAGCCTTTCCGAGATAAAATACAGTACAAAGACGAGAGGAAAACTTATTGATGTAGTTGCTTGTAGTGATTTCGTCGAGATTGGATTGGTGTTGACCCGAGGAGGACGGCTAATAATTTATATTAAAAATAGCGGACCGATGGGGTCGTTTTTCAAGCACGAATAGAACGATCTAAAGGGGGTGTGCACAGTTAAGAAGAATAAGTTGTTTTCAAGTTAATCAGATGAATCCTATAATAAGTAAAAGGGACGAAAGGGATTGATTGGGAAATTAAAATGTTAAAGCAAATAATGAATTAGAAATGAGAACCTGGTGTTGCATATGTTAATAAACTTAAAAACGCCAAAGGATCCAAGCAATTCTGGGTCCTTAAAAACACTAACTGATTCAAATTACTGATTGTAGGGTGACAGAAGGAATGCTCTAGTCTTAAACAGTAGATGCTCATGACATATGACTGTTATAAATCCCTGCTATCAGAATTTGAGGAGAAGGCTGGCCCAAGTGTTTCTTATGAAGATGGCAACTTAGGAAAAATCTTGGGATATGGCAAAATCAAAATTGGAAATGTCATCATTGAAAATGTAGCTCTAGTTGCAGGACTCAAGCATAATATGATTAATGTGAGTCAAATCTGTGACAGAGGTTACCATGTCAACTTTTATAAGAGCATTGTGAAATTGTCAGTAAGTCTGATGGCAAAATCACATTGACTGTGTGAGACATGATAGTTTATATGAAGCAAGGGTCTCCACAAGAATTGATAATTCAGAAGTTTGTCTACTAAGTAGAGCATCTGTGGAAGACAGCTGGAACTAGCATAAAAGACTTTCTCACCTCAACTTCAACAATATCAATGAATTTGTGAGGAAAGATCTTATAAGAGGATTTCCCAATGCAGTGTTTACTCCTGATGGCTTATGTGATTCATGCCAGAAACCAAACAAAGGAAGACATCTTTCAAGAGTAAAACTGAATCCTCAATTCTTGAACCATATCATCTACTTCATGCTGATCTCTTTGGTCCAGTGAATGTTATGTCAATTTCCAAGAAGAGATATGCACTCGTAATTGTTGATGAATATACAAGATGCACATGGTGTATTTTATGCACACCAAGGATGAATCTCCATCCATTCTTCTTGATCATGTAAGGGAGCTGAAGAAAGGATCAACATACAAAGTGAAGATCATCAAAAATGATAATGGAACTGAATTCAAGAATAGCTCTATGGAAGAGTTCTGCAAAATCAAGGGGGATAAAATAAGAGTTTTCTGCTACTGGAACTCCACAACAAAATGGATTTGTTGAAAGAAAGAATAGAACTGATAGAAGCTACAAGAACCATGCTAGAAGAAGCAAGATTGCCTGCATATTTCTGGGTCGAGGCTGTGCAAACTGCTTGCTTTACACAAAATGCAACATTGATCAATAAGCATGGAAAAACACCATTTGAGATGGTGAAGGAAAAGAAGCCAAATTTGAAGTTCTTTCATATTTTCGGTTGTAAGTGTTTTGTTCTCAAAACTCATCCGGAGCAGCTGACCAAGTTTGATCTGAAAGCTGATGATATCATTTTTGGATCTACTAATGACAAACTCTGTGAGAGATTTCCAAAGCTAATGCAGTCCAGGTATCAAATGAGTATGATACGAGAATTGAGTTACTTTCTGGGCTTACAAGTTAACAGACCAATGAAGCAATCTTCATAAATCAATTCAAATACACCAGGAATTTACTCAAAAGATTTAGAATGCAAGACTTCTCAGTTGTATCAACTCCTGTGGCCACTGTAACCAAGTTAGATTTAAATACTGGTTCTTCAGTAGATATAACTAACTACAGAGGTATGATTGGCTCACTCCTATATCTGACTGCTAGTAGACCTGATATCATGTATGCTACCTATCTCTGTGCAAGGTTTGAAGCTGACCCTAGAGAATCTCATTTTTTAGCTGTGAAAAGAAGTTTTAAGTATCTCAAAGGCACCATGAATCTGGGATTATGGTATCCTAGAGATTCAGACTTTAAGCTAATTGGATATTCAGATGCTGATTTTGCAGGATTCAAAATAGACAGGAAAAGTACTTCTGGAAGCTGCCAATTTCTTGGAGGCAGATTGGTTTCTTGGTACAACAAGAAATAAAAGTCAATTTCCACTTCAACTGCAGAAGCAGAATACATTGTTGCAGGAAACTGTTGTGCTCAGATTCCATGGATGAAGAATCAGCTACTGGATTATGGGTTAGACTATTTTTTTATTTCTATATATATTATGATAATTAAAGTGCTATTGCAATAACAGGAAATCCAGTGCAACATTCAATGACTAAGCACATCAGTATCAGATACCATTTCATAAGGAAACATGTGGAAGTTGGTACAGTGACATTGGTCTTTGTTCCAACGGATCAACAAGTAGCAGATATATTCACCAAGCCTCTTTGTGAAGCCACATTCTCAAGATTGGTGAATGAATTGGGAATGATATCAGGACAACTTTGATAATTAAGTCTGCTGATATTTTTAAAGCATGGAATCTTATTATGTGTCTATACTTTCTAGATACTGATTTTTGTGCTAAATGTTTGATGCCATGATAACATGCAAATTGTGCTAAATGATTTTATGTGAAAATTGCATGTTGAACTACTGATTATGCTTATAAACTCTGTTATTAGTTAAACTTGTTTTGACTAATAGTTTATGTCAGTAGTTGATAAATCCTGATACTAGTAATTACGATACTGATAATGGTCAAACCATGATTGACTGTTATACTTTATTGATTATTTTAAATTTATTCGAAATAAATTGTTAACAATATTTTTAATTAATGAGTGAGTGAGTGGAATATCTTTTAAATGCTTAAATGGGTTAGCTACTGATGCAAGTATCCGCTGATACTTGAGTATTTATTTGGAAATAGGAATATAAAGAGAGAGATTACGTTTGCTTGCCTCGATACGCGTAATCGTGTATACTTATTATGTCTAATTATTGCATGGTCAATCAAAAAGTCTCTTTAGTTTCTACTTTCTTTTCTATAAATACAACCTTTCTCTCTCAACACTTCTCACTGACCTTTCACTTCAATCACTCATATTTCAAGATTTCTTGAACTCAACTCCTCATCTTCTCAAATGTTCATGGCTCAATGTTTGTTTAGTACTCATAATATTGCTGGGATTTACTATCCATCTTTCAAGTTCGAAAAGGGTCGTGTGTATTATGACCCCTGGGGACGTAGAGTCAAGATTAATGATCAAATCTTCAGTTCTCATGAAGTTCCATCCTCAGTTTACGAGTAGTTGTCAAGTGATCAGCGAGTGGATCTTCAATTGTTTCAGTTGGAAATCACTCTTGAGGATGAACGCTTAGCCGAAGATACTGAGCAAGAGAAACTTGAGTTGCAAGAGAAAATTATCTCTCTCGCAAAGACTATCTCGGGGATTTATCACCGCCGAGCTCTCAAGAAGCAAGAAGAGATGAAGAAGAAAAAGTTAGGTTAGATTCTGGGAATAGTCTAGTTCTTGTTAGGACTATTTTCTTTTTTTTGCCTTATACTTTTCTTTTTCATGAATGAATGAATACAGTTTAAGCTTCTTTGCTTTCTAAATGACTTCTTGATTACTTTATTGTATGTGTGCTTGAATGTTCTTAAATGTTAAATGTTAAATCAGTACTGTATGCTAAATATCAGATATTTTTCATAGTGCATATGAATAAACTAATCTCTATTTGAGTTCATGTGACACTTCAGTACAGATTAAGCACTACAGGATGTAAATATTGTTAAAGAAGAAAATTTAAGGAAGATTTAATTCTTAATCACTAAGAGTTATAATCTTTGAGTGTTGCTTACAATTCAAAATCTTTTGAAACTTTCTTTTTCTTATCAAGAATGTTGTCCACACTAGTTTTTAAATTTCATATATCTTATATCTTAAATATCTTCTTACAACTGAAACACTTGAATTCTTCTCAAATATTGCCAAAAATCAAGTGCCACAATTCTTGAATTGTGTTCACCATTCAGAAACAACCTTTAGTTGGTTAGAGACTACTTGATGAGGTAGATCTTGATGATACTAATAGGGACACAGAGGTTTCATCAGTTTTTACTGAAGACTCTGTGATAGCTTTCAATAAACAAATTCAGGTGTTAGTTCTTTGCAAGAAGAACAAAGGTTTGAGATCATGGTACATGACAGTAACCTGATCAAATCCTCTCCAATTCAAATGGATGTTCTCATTATTGATGAACAACAACTGTCATAACCACATTATCTACTATGAGCCTAATTGTGAATTCACAAGGTATAAATACTGGTGTTACTTTATCAGCATTTATTTTAAATACTGATTTAGTTCTTTCAGTATTTATAGTATTTTTTCATGATATAAATCTTGTTGATATGATTACATCTAGACATTAGTTCAGGACTATCTCTAGTTGTATGATCACATATCACCCTTCTTTAGCCACCTCCTATTTTTGTAGGACAATCTTTCTGAACCTTTTTCTGTGAGATGTGTGAAAATATTGAGAGAAAAAAAAGAATATAAGAGAGGCAGGATCCTTCCTGACAAAAGAAGAGGTAGATGAGAGATAGGATTTAGTAATCCTTGTGAGGAAACTCTGACTATTAAAAGTCATGAGATGTGTGGTGTGAGGAGTAGTGAGACTACTATAAAAGAATATAGAGATTAAGTTCTATTTGCTATATGTTTGTAGATGCTCAGAGTAATAAAGGAACGGATGCTGAACAACAGTCTGTTGAATCTCAGGAAAAACTATGATGTATCAAAAGCTTTTAATCTCCCTGCAAGTCTAAGTATTGATACTTTCTTGCAGTCCATACATTCTACTATTCCACCACATGAGATAATCCCTGTTTTTATTGAAAAACAGTCCATTCATTATACTTTTCCATCATCTGCAAAAATCCATGTTGCTACTGAAGATGTAGTAGCACAACAGTCCATTCATAAAGATTCATCCATTTCAGAATCACCACAACATTCTACAGGACCTGAGCTCCTGGCAGTTAATATTGAAGCTCTAATTCATTTATCTACAATACTTGAAGATGTGGAGATAACTGCTGAAGGTGTGGAAGCTTCTGAAGCCACTAGATCAATTTCTCATTCTATTCTGCATGCTAGAGCTGGTGATAAAGTTCAGCAATTAGTGCAAGATCCAGCTGCTATTAAAGAATCTAATGATGGTAAAGAAACTCTTATATCTAATGCTATGTTAGATCTTGAGGATGACCTTTTCTTTCCTGAATATATGCCTATGCATGTGAGACAACAGAAAATGAAAGAGTTAGATGCTAAAAAGAAGCATGATTATTCTGATAATCTCTGGAATGCTTATTGGAAAGACAATACATATCCTATTTCCAGAACACAAGCGGTTGAACATCTGGAAATAGCAGAACAGAAGATTACAAGTGCTAATGTGCTGAATCATCTGAAAGCATCAACTTTAGTTATCAGATCCTTACACACAGCTCATGAAGAAACTACTACTCAAATCAATCAGATTAAAGAATCATTGAATGCTTCAAAGTTGCTTACTCATCAAAAATTCAGAAACAAATTTCACCAATAGTTGCTAGATAAACTACAATTGAAGCCAGTCAAGCTAGATTGGAAGCTCATCAAGCTCAAATGTCTGATCAACTTAAAGAAGTACAGAATTCAATGGAGCTGATTCTTTCTCTACTGCTTGGCGATAATTCCAAAAAGGGGGAGGAGATTATTAAATCTAAATAAAAGTAGCTGACATTGGCAGGTATTAATGATGAAAATTCTGATGGAGGTAATGAGGGGGAACAGAAAGAGAGCAAAAGTAAAAGAGGTGACGAGCTAGTTGGAGTTAGTGGTTCATCAAAAGCAATCACTAGATTTGAGTCTAGACAAGGAAGAGGAAGCAATAGGAATGAAAGAAGAGTTGAAGAATTGACTGTGACTACTAAAATAAAATGCAACAATCTTCACAAGTCACAATTGCTGCTGATGAAGACCAAGGTATTCTGGAGAAAGAAGCTGGTGCTAAAGCAAGCCAATATCTTCAAACTCTGAAAGTTAAAGGAAGAAAGACAACTCTATTCTACAAGGATCCAAAGATTCAATTATTTGATTCTAAGGTAAGTAGAAGAATATTTGTAAAAGAAAATCCTGGAGTTGATCTTGAATAACTAAGGCAAACAGAGAAAGACTTTAAAAATTCTATGAAGACAATAAATGTTGATATTGCTGTTGTTTCTCAAGTACTTTATGAAGATGATCCTTCTAATAGACCAACCAGAGGTATAGTTATAAGGGAAATCAGTCAGGAAGAAGATGAAATATCTCTCAGATCACAAGCTATCAGAACTGCTGACATGAAGCTTAAAGGAAAGGAGAAAATAGAAGAAAAGTCAGGGATTTCAAAGACTAAAGCCAAAGCTGAAGTCAGTATCTAAGAAATCTAAATCTTAAACTCTGATAGATTTAATCTATACAGTAGTTCAAGCTCTTGATACTGAAGAAAATTTACTTGAAGCAAAAATCATAAAAGCTGGTTAAAGAAGGAAGATTTCTGGAAGCATTCTAAGGTGAGGAAGTGGAATTAACCTCTGACATTGCTCAAGTTAAAGAAGAAGTTCAGAATGAAGAATTGAAGTCTGATATTCACTGAAGTAAGATTGAATATGCATACTTGATTCCTGCATTTAGATAGTTTTGACATCATCAATTGGAGCTTGTCCATAATTCCATAATGAACAAGTAGGGGGAGATTGTTAGGAGCAATTGATGATATCAAACAAAAACTATCAGAAGTTCACATCAGAACTTATATATCAACGGATGCTGATGACATCAACGGATGATGAAACATCAACAAATGATAGGATATCAACGGATGATGGTTTCGACGGATGATGATGTCAACGGATAATGAAATCAGTATGTATAACATCAGTTGATCTTCGAAGAGGAGAAGGAAACAGGAATTTCAAGGCGGTGAAGGACTTTATCTCAGAAGCAGTAGTATAAATTTCCTTGTTGTTAATAGAATAGGATTCCTTATACATTGGAAGTTGTGCTCTATATAAAGCATAGTTTAGGTTCATGCTATATGTATTGCGACATTGTTATATCTTTCGCATAACCTAGCAGCTCTCAAGGATATTTGTTCATCCTTTCGAGAGAGTACATGTGTAATAATTTTTTATCAATTAATATAAAAACTGTTGATTATGTTGAAGCTTTGTCGATTAGATTGTATTAACTGTATTCACCCCCCTCTACAGTTGATTAAGGGCCTAACACACCTTTTACTCATTTTTAGCATGTAAATATGCATTGGAATCCCCTCAAAGAGGAGAATAAATCCCAATAAATACACACCAATAACACATAATGTGTATCACTCATATATAGTCTCAAAATGATTCACAACTTAGTCTAACGTACTAAGTTTGTCCAACAATCCCCCATAAACACGATAAGAAAAAAGTCCATAGACATCAGTTTTTGGCCGATGTCTATGTTGTTTAGCAACCGATGTTGATTTCGGTGATGTCTATTCTAGACATCGGCCATAACCCGATGTCTTTACTGGCTTAGACATCATTTCTGGCAAAAAAGCTGATGTCCATGCATTGTTTTTTTACAAAAAATGTTAGAAATAAATAATTTAATAAATTACACCTATTACAACAGATTAAACATATAATGAGCTATATTTTTTTCCACATAGACATCGAACATTTTCATTTGGGTGATGTAAAATCAGATATTAAACATCGATTTCTTTAGTGAAAGGTGATGTCTATATTGGCATATAGACATTAGTTTTATCCCAAAATTTCTTTAGTGAAAGATGATGTCTATATTAGCATATAGACATCAGTTTTATCCCAAACAAAGTGATGTCTATATTTAATTTAGACTTGAACATGTCAGTCTTTGACATCCGTTGTTTATCTAAAAGTGATGTACATTAAAATTTTTGACATTAGTTTTTCTTTGTTAAAAGTGATTTATATATTGTCAAATAGATATCAGTTTTATCTCACACAGACTAATTTGCATTTTATTAATTGACATCAATTTTTACATAATAAAAGTGATGTATATTTAGTTATTACACTACTTACCCAATACAAAAATCAAATTATTTTTAGACCAAACTAACAACCAAAAATGAATTCAATATTAATAAAAAATATTCCAATATTATCATTCTCACAATAGTGAGTAAAATAAATATGACTTGCATAATCCTATTCTATTAAATCCAAATTGTTAATGCATGACCCAACTCAGTGTATTCTTTTTTGATTGAACGAATCTACCTCGCGATCACCAATTACACAAACATATGAAACATTCAGTTTATCATATCAAATGGTACAATCCTATTCTATTAAATCCAAATTGTTAATGCATGACCCAACTCAGTGTATTCTTTTTTGATTGAACGAATCTACCTCGCGATCACCAATTACACAAACATATGAAACATTCAGTTTATCATATCAAATGGCACAAAAAATTGTAAAGTTTGAACACTAGTTGAAGATTTAAGTGTGGAAAAGGTAGAATGTACTTCCTCGGGAGGTTTTGAGCGGTCAAAGGTCGACATATACACTTCAGCAGCTAAATCATATGCCCTTTGACATTCTGCTTCCTCTATACTATGCAAAACTTAATTAGTTCAAACACAGATTTTAGACAACATACCACTTAATATGAGCTCCTAGAAGAAAATCTAATATGCAGCAGAAGATACACTTTACTTGAATGCATACACGTACAAATACAAACACAAACATAAAAATATTGAAAACCTTTTCACAAGTTTCCTCTTCACTTTTCCTGTTTCCAGCCGATAAAAATTAGAGCCACGTCGATTGGCTTTATATCAATGTTAGGAAACCCGAATTTATGTGTACAACCATTTCAAGTACTACATAAATGACGCAAATTTTGTGAAGTCATAAATACCATTACCCTTGTTGTAAAAAAACTTTTGAGCTCCTAGCCAAATAATATTATAGCCTTAAAGGTGTTTCTTTGGATCAACTAAAAGAAGTAAATGTAGAATGAAATAGAGTCAATGTTTTATACCAACCCTCTGGTGCTCAAATAGCCCTGCCCAAAGATTCTCTCAAAGCGTAATATGCCACTACAATTGTATTGAACATTATCCAAGAATTTTCGGAAACCTTTGTCTTCTTCTAAACATGCTTTCTGCCATAACCAACAGATCTGCATAATAAGAGCAAAATAGTTGAAAAAATAAGTTCAAACATCAATTTAATACATAATAATGAAGAACATTTTTGCTTTAATTAACTTTGGCACCCATCATATAACTTATGATTCAATACAATATAAATTAGGGTCCAGCAATATAGAAATAACTAAAAAAAAAGAAAAATATCATATATATGGGCAGGCCCAGCTAGAAAGCAATTTTGCCTGAAAAATCTAAAATAAAAATAGATAGAGCTCACCTATTACAATGGTACAGTTCACCAATCACAATCCTACATATAACCACATTTAACTGTAAACAATGGGATTGTCAATAAAAAGGACTGTAATAAGTTCTCGGTTTTTTATAAAATCCAATAATCTAGTTCTCTAGATGATAAAGGTCCAACAATTCTAATTACCTTATAGTTTGTACTATAGTATGATTTTTATCTAAATTCTGAACCTTTCCTGTATATTATTTGAATTTAGAGCGAGAGGCTGGGATTTGAAAATAATAAAGGGACCAACTTAGAATCTCTGGTAGCTTTGTAGGGTCAATATGTGCTTTCAATTAGTTTTGGACGCAGGGGGTAGCTCCTTTGACCTTGATGAAAATAAATGAAGTAGTTAACAATCTTATATATACATTTATATATATACACACACAATTAATCCTTGAATAACATATAAAATTCTAGAACTCATAAACCTGAACACTGAAGGTGGAGAGATTAAAACCTTCTAGGGTGAACCCATATCTTTTTCAGACTCTAAAGAACGTAATATGTGTTTTAATAGTAGGATCAAAATCCCCTACCAGAACCTAGGAAAAATAGGTAAATTGCAAACCGTTAACATAATATGGCATTAAGCTGTATGTAGAACAAATTATCGCTATTACCTGAAGACCAGGCCTGAAAGCCTGTTGACTATTGAATAAAGGCCAGACAAGAGCAGCAAAATTCATGTTTACCTCTACATACCTACAAACATATTTTATTATAGTCCTTCATGTTTCTGTAAGTATATATACTTCAAGATGAAAATCTTGGTCCTCTGTAGTGAGTTAGATTACTACGTCCTTTATCAATGTCCAAAAATGTGAACTACAGAGTTTGATCAATCATGATAAATAAAAGTACAAAACATATACCTTAGACAAGGTTAACCAAAAGTCAATTACATGATTACTATCAGCCAATTCTAAAGTCCATTTGCATATATATTTATTGTTATTGTAAAATCGATATCCAAATTAGAAGCATAAAGGACCACAACAGATAGCCTCAGTTTCACTTTTTAAATTATATGCTCTTATTTATTGCCTGGGAATTCAATTATAATACATAACAACATTAGGTTCTGCGTTGTCAACGAATACACAATATTGTGGCTTTCAAAGTTAAAATTTATGAGACTTTACACTCTTGAAAATTTGAAAGATGGAACTTTGGTCTATAACATTCAGGTAAAATGCCAATCAATATCATTGACAACAGAGTTGGAAACCTTGTCAGTGTTCATAATACTCAGCAACAAAAAGTTATTGTTGTTAGTGAACATTTTTATTTTATTAGAGTTAAGCGATGAAAGAAATGAAGCAATTACCTGTTCGAGCACCCATACTAAAAGTTCTATCTCGGTCCATGGACTAGCCTCTCCAGCCACCATCATTCAAAGCATAAAAAAGGAACTGCATTAACATCAGGCATACCATTATATCATTATTACTTTAAAAAGGCTCCTTATAAAAAATATTATAATTTAAAAATAAAACCTAATTTAAAAAATTAGGGTTTCAATTTTTAGAAAACCCTCTTTACAAATCCTTACAAATGCTTACATACTCACCAATTCGAGTTTCGAAACTCCCAATCAATATCGTTTCAGTTCGAGCTTCAAATTCCTAATCAATATCGTGTTGTCAGAGATCAATAAATTTCGAGCTTACGATTCAAGTTACCGATTTGAGATGAAACAACCAAATCGAGAGAGGTTAAAGTCGAGAGAGACCAGAGGAGAGAGTTGAGAAGAGAACAAAGCAGAGATGGTTGAGAGTAGAGATAAAGTTACAGATATGAAAGTTGAGACTTGAGAGAGAGAGAGAGAGGTGAGGGTCGAGAAGAGAGTAGAGATGAGTTTAATTTTAATTTTAATTTATTTTGTTTGTTTTATCACAAGATAGTGAAAAAAGAGGGGGAACACAAATTTGGCTGAGGCAGTATCATTTGGTAAGTAAACGGGGAAATTTTTGACAAGTAGGGGAAAATAATTTGAAGTGTCGCGCTTTAAATTTTTTCAGTACTTAAGACATCGGTTTATTAAGGAAGTGATGTGTTAATAATACAAAGACATCACATTAACGCGGGATGATGTTAATAAACTTTTTAACAACGATGGCATGAGTGATTGATGTCTAATGTGTGATGTCTATTAACTTTTTTCTTGTAGGGAAATGAGATTGATGGTCCAGCAACACGCACCACATAGGTAGACAGACGCGGAGCTTGGCTTGGTGATAGTTCCTGCAGTCAGATATAGCATATGATAGGTAGAGAATGCTCTTTAAACCTTCGCTCGAATGAGTATACCGACTTTACTGGTAGACAGTATGACACGATGTCCTTGAACTGTTCGACCGTTTGTGTGAACGATGCTATACATATCACTATATCTTTCCTGACTCATTCAGTTTTCATGATTATGTCCATTTTGGCCCTGGAACATCGTCCTGGTTCTGCAAGAGTTTTTAAAGAATTGTGCCTCGCAATTCTCCTTAGAAGTGGCCCTACTTCTCTCTTATATAGGTGATCTTTATCTTATAGAGTAACCCGCGTTTACTCAACCGAATATTATGTATTCATTCTTCAAATCCTTGTATTCGTCAAAGATCATTAAAATCATAAAGCTTATCATCGCACTTTATGGGTCTCATTGTTTCCTAATAATAGGAATAGTTCAGGGGTTACCCCTACAGTGATTTGGTCATCATGATTTAGTTACCCCATTAAACCAAGTTCTTGGGATCTCCAATCAGCAAGGTTGGGTGTCCATCATGACGCCGTTAAACAATAGTCTGGGCCCATCCCTCTCGATGATTTTACGACTATCTCTCGGTCTAACTAGATTCTCTTGGCTTAAACAGACTCGCTCAGTTTAACCATCTAGTTAGTGGATCAAACATTAACATTTGAATTAACATAGTCCATCACGATAATTCTCTTTGAGAATAATTGTTTAATGGTATTATGTCCTCATCATATATGTGAGATATACCATTGCACATAAAATAATGTGATCTCTCAATTTGCAGAATAATTACACAGTACATGCATATTGAAGACACATTTTTTTATCATTTGGGAATATCCTTGACAAAGTGGCTACTAATTCAGCCTTTTACGTACATTTATCTTATGCTCTGGACTCATATTCCATCATGAATCGAGATAAATTTAGGATTTCCATGACATGACTGCTAAGTGTGAAATGTATTTACCAATGACTTTTAATTTCTTAAAGTCAAATATCTAATTTACATAATATATCCACATAGTACAATTAGATATCTCTCGTATTGCAGTCCAAACTCACGAGCACGTATCATAAACCTTAAATCCCATGCAATCACTTACAAGTGACCAATTTTTATTGTAGTCGCACATCTACTCAGTTCACCAACCGTGTAGCCTATGTCTGATTTTGTACAATTTTAAAATCCTTTTTGAGAGATTCGTGTTCATCTATAATTGGATAGATATAAATCCATTCTAGCTATAAGAGATTTAGCCTTGTTGATATATTCAAGATTCACACCACCAACATGTGACATGTATTATCTAAGACTTTTAAAGTCACGAAGATTGTAATCTTCAAATAAAAACTTTTGATTTTATCAAGATTTTCAAAGATGATCCTCCTGTCATTACTTCTTATTATGTTCAGATCACTCACATGCAATCAACCGTGACTTGCATATACTGTGTAAATAATACATGCATATTTGTCAATTCTTTGATCTTGAATCAATTTGACAATAAACACATTTCACATTAATGAAATGACTTTACCAGTCATTCATCAAGGCTTCAACTCGTTATTGATATTACTAGTTTTTAGCATCCCAAAAACTAGCAATTTCAATTTACATCATTACCGAGTTTAAGCTTCCTTGAATAGGCAATTCCCATTTATCTAGTTACCAATTTTGAGCGTCCTCAAAATGGCAACCATATCATTTATTTTCAAGTCATTGCTTATCATAGCAATACCAAATTTTGATATGCCATTTTTACGTGTCTATGTTATTTCACTCAACATGATCACAAAAAATACAGATATTCTACTCTTATCTAGCCAGAGAAACCCTCAGGTTCACACAGAATATTTCTTCAAATCTCTAGTAGGAAAAATTGTCTCAATGTTCATTGATGTACTTTTAAATTTTACAATTGTAGGTATCATATATGAATTTTTAAGTATCATCTTCATAAATCTTATTCTCATAACTCAAGAATATTTTTAAAGTACATTTGGTCATCACTTTTGACTGTAATATCTTATTATCAGTCTGACCTTTTAGTTTCTTCCGACCCACATATAAATTTTCCCACTTTGAAAATCCATTTGGGTCCTAATGTTTCTATCTCGTAAGAAGAACCATATATTTATTAAACAAGATTCTGTCAAACATAACCATTCTCTCTATTTCTTAACATCCTTTGCCCCACAAAGGACATAGAGAGAACATACACAATTCATTTTCTAGTACACGTACTACAAAATCTTGATTTATTGACTTCTCAATAATAGTCAAATTTTCTCTTGATATATTTACTTATCAAGGAACATATACAAGAAGCACATTGCTTCTATTAAACTTACATATTTACCTTCAAGCAAATTATCAAGACATTCAGGAGTAGCAACCACCCAAGTCTTTTGCTCTCTACAAGTTCATCCTCACATCATCCAATAACTCGTAAGTTCATTTAGATGAATTTAATTACATATCTACCAGGAACTACTAGCTTATCGTATAAGCATTCCTAAACTCCATAATAGTACTCCTACGAATTTCACAAATTAGATTCATATACCGGATATCATTAGACTCAACCATTGTCTATATATCCATCCAAAATATCTAAATTTATTTTGGATCTCATTTTACCATTAGAGGTATTGGTATCAAGTTTCGAGATACCCCCACATTTGAATTATTTTCAAGAATTTTTCATTACATTCCACTATTTATAGAAAATTCAAAAATTTCTATTCTAGATACCCCACAATTTTAACATTTCACATAATGTTAGAAAACATTCCAAAACTTATAGGAAATTTAATTATTTCCTTTTGTGATATCTTATTTAACGAACGATTAGCCCTTTGTAACTAATATCCTCAAATTCAGTGATAGTCCGAGCTGATCACAATCGTTTTGCATCTCCCTCATAGCGCAATTCAAGCTTGCATTTATTTGATGCAAGCAAGATGCCACGACATCATGAATATTCACGTTGTGAATAAAATTCACCCGGTGATTATTCATAATTAATTTTATCCTTTACCATCTTAATATTTTTTATATTAAGTTGGTTTTCGAAGAGGAGAATAAATCTCAATAAATACACACCACTAACATGTAATGTGTCTCACTCATATGTAGTCTCAAAATGATTCACAATTTAGTCTAAAATACTAAGTTCATCCAACAATATGTGTGAGGAAATTAATATACAACTTCCATTATGGTTCAGAACTAGCAAATTGGATAACCGGTATTTCGGATCGGATCAATTTCAGATCATTTCCGTTTTTGGATTATGATATAATTGGAGAACAATCGGATCAAACTAGATATGATTCGGTTCTGATCTAATTCAGATTAAAAGCGGATGAAATTTGGATAAAAATCAGACGAATTCGGTTCGGATTCGGTTCAGATATTTTCGGATCATAACTTATTTATTTTTTCAATTTGTGGGACTTAAAAAAAATATTTTATAAAAATATAGTACTTTTAATATAATATAATGTACTTTTACAAGATATTATGATTAAATAATAATATTATCATAAACATAAAATACTTTTTAAGTATGAATTTTACTTAGTTCGGATCATATTCGGTTCGGATAATATATGATTGGGTTTTGTTCAGTTTCAATTTATAATCGGATCTACTATTTCAAATCATTTTTGGTTAAATTTTCGAATCAGATAATTTTCGAATCGATTTAATTTATTTTTTGAATAATTATTGGATTATATAATTTTGAATTTCGGATTTGATCTCACTTACATAAATTTCAGTTTGTTTTTTCGGATTCGGACCACTCTAGTTTAGAGCGGTTCTGATGCTCTTTTTTTAAAGAAATTTGTACCGAATAACATTTTTTGTCAGATTGAACGGAAAAACTTTATTACTATATAGGAGTAATTGATTAATTAATACGGTACGAGTCTTGTGCGATATGTGAGATTTACTTGCAGTGTTGTGTGACAATATTATATAGTCCATGCCTATGTATTTGGCACGATTCTATCAGAAAGAATATTTGCTCCTACAAAGTGACATAAATATAAATGTTTGCGATCCTTTTTTATAAATGCTTAGATCCGAAAGCAGATTATATAAGCTTTCTTAACTGGCGTTTGGCTACATTAGACATTCGTTGAGGAAGTATAAGATACTGAAAGATATCTTTATTCAAGATATAAGATCACTTTACTGAAACTGAATATGTAAGATATTCTGTCAACATAAATTTGTACTCTATTTTGATAGAAGATTAGATGATTTGATATATATACTTGAAAGCCTGTTTAAATAATGAACTAATGTAAGTGATCCCTCTATCTTTTTACCCGCCACTACAATACAAGATATAGAGGCATTAGCATAAAAGTTAGCAAAAATTCGTTTGTAAAGTCGATTAACACTAGAAAAAAGACATTAAATATCGAGTAAAAACCAATATCTAATGACCGATTTTTATTAACATAATTTTAATACTTAAATGATGAAAAATGATTGTGTATTCATTGAGTTGATATTTTACTAACTTACTTTTTGTCTTAGCAAGTCAGTTTCAAGGCCTCTAAATTATAATCAGGGGTAGAGCAAAATCGAAATAAAATCGAAAAGTTAAACTGAATCGTATTCATTTGCTTCTGTTCATCCTAATTTTTCGAAATACATAAAAATTGATGGTTAATTTTTTAAGAGCCCCCACTTACTTACATGTTGTTCACGTTATTTGCCGTTTCAGAAGCTAAATAAAAAATACGGTCCTGTGACATGTCGTGTCCACATTATTGGTTCCATGCACGTCGTCATTCTGCTACGTCATATTTGACATTGAGCAATGAGTCTCTCTGACCAAAATCGATAGGTTTTGATGAGTAATCGGTAGGTTTTATACCATAGCCACTAAACGTGTCATTTCATATCGGGCTGTGTACTAATTTTTACAGTTGCTCTGCCGCTGGAGCCTTGAATATGAAGGGGAGTAATATTTCCTTCATAAGATAAGATTGTCGTCGTAAATGTTCAGATTTATTGTAGTGAAATACTTTTTACACATACGAGTTGAGTATTTTTCTTTTTTACTTTTGAGATAGCAGTACTTTGTAATAATTCTTTTACTTGCATTAAGATACTTGATAAACCAGATTCTAGCTACATTCATAATCTTGACAGCGGACATCCCGGATACAAGACAAGCATGCGCATTTAACAAACTTAGACTACTTAACTAATTAACATATACTCTTGCTACCTATATATACAGCATATTCAGAAATCTTAATTTTAGATATATATATATATATACAGCATATGAACTTAGATATATTTGATGCTTCACCCTAGGTCTGATGACATTCTAATCAGACATCGACAAGCAGCTGCAAGCGCACCTACCCTATAACTTGGAAGTCTAATGACAGGATGAGTACTTCACCATGACTGCGGCGGTGGTTGTGGTTGTGGTTGAATGCACTGCATCTACCTGAAAAGCACGAGAGTATTGTGGTTGATACTGATACTTGCATAATGGTTCATGCTGTGAACAAGTTGTAGTATCACAATTTATGCTAGAATTACTCCTTGTTCTTCCATAGCATTCTCCCAACTTACTGAAGCTTTCGGATTTCATCTTATAAGAGGCCATTTATATTTATAAGATGTTTGTTGAAACTATTGTTTAGGGGATATGTAGGGAACTCTTCTTCTTGTTTGGTCACTAGAAGACTGGGTGAAAAACTCTTTATATAGTGGCCTAGGGAAGGTGATTTATTCTATAGTTTGCAAGTTGCAAAACGGAATTCAAAATTTTGATATCAACCTCAATTGCAGTAATGGGGTCGAAGATATTATGAAGGTGAAATGAATACTAGACCGAATCTAAAAAGATAGAAAATATCAACAACTTATTCTTAGCGTACATCGACAGTCGACGCTAAAAACTTATCCTTTTCTGCATATCTTAATGTTGTGATTAAACCTTATAACGTGATCCATTTGCAGGTATTTATGTTGTGATTAGAATATAGGAGTAATAAATTACTGTATAACTTAATTAATTAACCTAGTTAAATCCTACCCCTCTTTGGGTTGTCAATGGATCGAAAATTTGGTCTCATCCGAAAACTAGTGTAGCGGATATGGATCACTTAAAAAAATTCGATCCGAAAAAATCTGATCCGATAAATATCGGATATAGATTTAGACCGATGTGATCCTTTAATGATCCGATTCGAATAATTTATAATATATCAAATATATATATAATAAAGTATATATCAAATATATAACATATTCATTTTATTTTTATTAACATTTTATCACTGTGTCAAATCACGGAGACAGACCGTAGTTTCCGGTAGTTATAAATTAGGCTGGTTCAAGTATGCGCACTATATTTGTTCATCAGTCTGCGGAACATAAACAGAGTAAAACTGAGAGTTGTTTTGTTGTTTTCTCTTCAAAGGACATTGACATGGAAATAATTTTAAACTGCCAAATCATATTTTTTTACTTAACAAAGGGAAATATAAATGGACCGGAGCCTTGGTCTATGGTCCATGATCCTAACGGATCCGGATATGGATCAGGTTATAAAAAAATCTGATAAAAATTTGATCCGGATTCAAATCCAGTAAAATTAAATAAATTAGGATATGAATTAAGGTCGATCCAATTCAGATCCGATCTATTTACAGTCCGACGGCCCTCTTGTCCTGTTCAGGCGTTAACTCAATCCTCCACCTCCTTTCCCATATTCTTGAGACGATAAGATTGGGATTCAGATGTGATTCGTTCAACCTTTCCACACCCCACTTTCGCATAAAACAGGAAAACTTAGATTCAAAAAGAAGCTGGATAAGATATTCTACTCCCCATGAAGCCATGATTAGAGAAAAAAAAAATTCGGGTAATTAATTTTTTATAACTTCATAGATAAAATAACAGATATTGGGACAAAAAATAATAAATTAAAAATCATTGATATTAAGTTCAAAAAAAAGTCAATGATATTTCACTCATTTAAATATTAATTGGAACAGTTTATTACTAGGCGTCTTTTAATGATGTGGGAGGATGATCGGTATATTCAATTTCTTGTGATTCACTGAGTGGTGCAACTATTTTATCGGTTTCATCTTGAATTCTTGAATTCTGCAAATCAGATTTTGGCGAATTTATGATCACGCAAACTTCAAGATATGATCTTTAATTTATTCATGATTTAAACATTATTATCCAATTAAAATTATCCACTAAATGAAAGAGAATAGACATTAACGGATTTCACATTTAGTATTTTATTATACTTTGGATACCTACATTTTAATATAAATAAAAATATACAATGACAGTCATCTATTTATTTAAAGATCTAGTTGTCTTTATTAAATGCAATAATTTTAAAATTTATTAAAAAGTACATTTGTGTGACATATTTGTTATGGATAAAATACTAATGTTATTATTTGTTGTATTTATTACTAAGATTCGGGAGCTCAAGGCCTTTAATGGCTGCTCTCGTGTTTCGTAGCTTAATTCTGCTTTTACGAGATGCCTACGTATCTCTGTGAATTAGAGAATCAAGCCAAAAAATATAGTTCTGATCTGTGGGGTGAGACGCCTTATATAGATGTTGGGAGTCCTTGAATTGGACTTGGTATAGGAGACTTGGTGGGCAAGTCTCATAATTAGAATGGATTTTGGAGTCCTAGATAGTAGGAAACTGATTCCTTATCCTTTTAGGTCCCCTTGAGGCTAATCTATAAGGATTTATATCCTTATCGGGACTCTTCTCAACAGCTGATTTTTCCTTTATTAATTAATTACGAAATTAATTAATAATCAGGGCTTTTGGGCCTTCTTTATTCCATCAGGCCTGATCTGGTCCATCAGGCTTAACCTTTCTGGTCTGAATGTCATATATCTTTTTATCGGGCCTAGCAGCCCATACCTTGAAGTAAATAAATTATACTATCATAATTTACTTATCCCTATCATTTGCCCCCTAACTTTTGGGAAACATCGATTAGGTTTCGCAGAAGTTAAGTCTATTCGTTCCCTTACAGGGTTTCGTTTTTTGCGTAAAGTGTGGAGCGGCCTACACTTTTACAGTGAATCTTCCTTTTATTCAGGAATTATTTTAATTTCCAGGAATTTTTCCCTAATTTTCTGGGATTTTTCCCTAATTTTATGGGATTTATCCTTAATTTCTGGATTTTTCCCTAATTTTCTGGGATTTTTCAGATTTCCAGCCCTTTTTCGACCAGGATCCTAGTCGAAATTTCGACCTGGATCCTAGTCGAAAATAGGGGTCAGCCTTGCCATCCTGGTCGAAGGAATTCGACTAGGATCCACGACCTGGAATTCGACCAGGATCCTAGTCGAAATTTTGACCTGGATCTAGGTCGAAAATTCCCCCACTTTTTTAGCTTCTGGTCTTGAGCCTATCGACTAGGATTTCGACTAGGATTCTAGTCGACATTTCGACCTGAATCCTGTTCGAAAATTCTTTGGTTTTCTTGCTTCCTGGTCAAAGGATTTCGACTAGGATCCACGACCTGGAATTCGACCAGGATCCTAGTCGAACTTCGACCTGGGTTTTTAATCCTCATTCTTGAAAGATGCTTGGCTAATTCGACCTCATTCCTTGTCGAAGTTTCGACCTCAATTCAGTCCTATTATTCCATCTATTTTCGGGTATCTGCTCGAAAGATTTCGGGCAGGATTCACGACCTGGATTTCGACCTGGATTCTGGTCTTTTTTACCCGTTATTTTCGGGTGTCTGCTCGAAAGATTTCGGGGCAGGATTCACGACCTGGATCTCGACCTGGATTCTGGTCTTTTTCTAGGCTTCTCCATTGGGCCTTACATCTTTTAAGGCTATAATTGAATTTTCCAAATCCTAATTGGATTTGGGCTTGGCCTTCTTTATTGGGCTTTTTCAAATATTACTGGGCCCCTTTTATTGGGCTTTACCAAATATTACTGGGCCCCTTTTATTGGGCTTTACCAAATATTATTGGGCCCCTTTTATTGGGCTTTACCAAATATTACTGGGCTTCTTTATTGATCTGGGCTTACTATTGATTTGGGGTTAATATACCCTGTTTAGAATCCTCTAGAATTCTTAGGAATATTCTGGAATATTCCTTTTTCTGGGCCTTTTTCTTTGGGCCTTTGTCCTTAATGGGCTTTTGTCCTTCCAACTTCCCTTTTCCTCTTATATAAAGGAATGAGGAGAGGTTACTACTCCTCACTTTCTCATTTCTAAGTTTTTCTTCTTTCTCCTCCTACTAAGATTCTCAGAGCAATAACAGCAAGTCGGAGCTCAAAGCCCTTTTTTAGGAGCGCATCTTCAGGTAAAATCCCTCCTTTTTCTTTCTCTTTTTTTTTGTGCCCATTTTAAGATATCCTGTATGTGTCCTTTTTGCAGATGGCTGACAAGAAAATGACTCGCTTGGCCAAGATGAACGTGGCTAGAAAGTCCAATGAGTTCCCTATCCGATCGAGGTACACTTCTTTAATCGACATGATCAACACTCGAGGGGACGAGTACCCGTCTGATGCGCATCTGGACGCGCACGATCATATTAGTGCTTTACGGGATCCCAAGGAGCTGGAAAAGTTGAGCAGCTGCTTCAAAATCAAGGAACCTTTTAAGCTGGTTCTTGCAGGTCCGTCCGACAGGGCCTGCCAGTGGAAAAAGGACGCGCTATGCGTCTATAGGGATACTCTAAGGGCAGGTATCAGACTCCCTTTTCATCCATTCATTCCTTTGTTACTGGCTGATGTGGGCATCAGCCCTTGCCAACTCCCCCCTAATTCTTGGAGGCTCATTCTGTGCTATCTTTCGCAATGCGCCGAGCACAATGTCCCCACATCTGTTGCTGTCTTCAGAAAGATTTTTCAGTTCAAGAACAGCCCTGATAAAAGTCTGGGTTGGGTTTCTCTAAATCAGCGCCCCACTATTCCCCATATTGTGAATGGGAAGTCCATCCCTGACAATAACTTGGGGTGGAAGAAAGATTTTTTGTTCATTGTTTGGGAAGGTGGAGATTGGGGCTCCCTGTTTCGATCGTCCTTTGGGCTGGCCGTGGACGGGAGCTCAAATGATATAACTTTGTCTGAGGAGGAGGCTAGAGCTTTCAACCTCCTTACGCAAGACAATGGCACTTCCCATTCTTGGGACCTTATCCGGGAGACCGTCCTGGTAGAACGCGGCCTCTCGCCCGTTCATAAGAAAAGTAAGTTCCCCCTCTTACCCCTTTTATTTCCTTCATTTTCTATTCCATTGATTTTTCAACTGACTTTGTTTGTTGCAGTGGCTGAGAAGATTGAGGAGGCTACCAAGCCTAAGGACCTGGAGACAACCAGGATGAAGAGGGCTGGGAAGGTCTTTAAAGACCCTCGCCTTGGTGACCGCTTCCCTGAGTTCCTCCTCCAGGCAACGGAGCCAAGCGAGGAAGGCCCCAGCCAAGTTTTGCGCACCAAGCAGAGGCCAGGGGCCTATTTTCAACCTGCTTGGGGGATCCGGGGCAAGGATTCAATCGTGGGCAGCACGGCGCTGTCCAAGGAATGGTCTAAGCATTCCATCTCCCCGGTGGACTATCAAGATTTTGTCCTTCAACAGGACTTAGAGGGGAATGAGCTTTTTGGAGCCCAGGCTCTGGCGACGGTACGTCCTTTACCTATGCCCTTCATACTTGCCTTTCCATGTTTCTTTTCTCATACTTTTGCTGTTTCTCTTGCAGGCGAACGCCCATTTCCAAGGGGCAATTCACCAAGCTAAGGCTTGGAAGGTTGGCCTGGAAGATGCCAACAAGAAGTTGGAGGAGGCCAACCAGAAAATAGAGGCCCTTGAAGCTCAACTGGCCTCTTCCACTTCTGACCTGGAAACGGCCCGGGCCGAAAATGTTATTCAGAAGGCGCAGAAGGATAAATCTTTTGATGGCTGGATGGACACCCAGGAATTCAAAGACTTGATGGTGGAGCATGATGCCCTTCTTCACCCAGTTAGCTACAAAGAGGGCTGGGATGCTGCTGTGGAGTCCATCCAGGATGATTTTCCAGAGGTCCTCGAGCAGTCCTCCTTTCCTTGCCCTGTGCGAGTTTCGGAGCTGGGGGGGCGTTACTAATAAGCTTGCTGACATGATCAAAGACGGCCCTTCAGGGAGCCCAAACCACAAGAGGAAAGAACTGGAGTCTAGCTCTGGGGAGGAGGAGGCTTCATCCGAGGAAGACCCTGCGCCTGCTGCGAAGAAGATCAGGGTGGAAGAGCCTCCAAGGGCTGCGCCTCAGAATCCAGTGTCTCCCGCATCCTCCAAAGCATCTGAAGGCAGTTCTGACGGAACTTCTGCAGGGACTTCTGAAGGGACCACTGAGACGTCCGAGGAGACCTCGGACAGTGGTTCCTCGGATAGTGGTTCCGAAGAATCTCAGCCTTCCGAGGCCTAAGTTTTTTTTTGTATATTTTTTTTGAGAAAATATGTGAATTTAGTTTATGTCAGAAGTTGTTACCCTTCAGGGCTATATTAGATATGCTGTTTTCCTTATTTTCCTCTTTCTTCTTTACAATACTTAATATGTACTTAAACTTTAAGCATCCTTAGATTGAAATAATTTCAAACTCTTTAATACGAAGTCTGGTTTTCCAAAACCTTACATAGCATGGGTTCGACCCTAATCAATAATAACTTGACAATGTAAACTCTAATAGAATATAAAGTCCTACGCAAACAAAGCTTCAAGGTGCTTTTAAACCTGCTTGTCATAATGACAAGCAAGAATCGTACTTCGACTATCTTACACATAGTAAACCTTCAGGTTTTGTGCATGCCAGGTTCTCGTGACTTCAAAACCATCCATAGTTTTCAGTTTGTAGGTTCCTCTATCCTGAACGCTCTTGACTTTGTACGGCCCTTCCCAATTCGGGGCAAGCTTTCCTTTTTGTCTGACACCAGAAGCTTCTATCTTTCTCAAGACCAGGTCACCTTGTTTGAAAAACCTCTCTTTAACCCTTAGGTTGTAGTAAAATGAAGCCTTTTTCTGATATTCTACTATCTTTGCATGTGCCTTATCTCGCACTTCATCGATTAAATCCAGGGCTAACCTCTGCCCTTCTTCATTTTCTTCTGCATTGAAAGCTTGAATCCTTTGAGAGGAATGTGATATCTCTACTGGAACAACTGCTTCTGCCCCATATGCCAATATGAAGGGAGTTGCTCCTGTCGTGACTTTACAGGTAGTCCTGTAGGCCCATAATATTGGTAGTATTTTATCCACCCAATTATTTCTTGACTTCTCGATCCTCTTCTTTAGTCCATCCAGTATTATCGGATTTGCTACCTCCGCTTGCCCATTGGCTAGCGGGTGAGCCACAGAGGTGAACCGTAACTCAATTTCATTTTCTTCACAATACTTCTTGAATTCCTCATTATTGAATTGTGTTCCATTGTCAGTGATGAGGATACGGGGAATTCCATATCGGCACATAATGTTTTCCCACAGAAATTGTGCAACCTGCTTAGTTGTGATTTTGGCCAAGGGCTTGGCTTCAATCCACTTGGTGAAATAATCAATGGCTACAATCAGAAACTTCCTTTATGCCGTGGCCATAGGGAAAGGCCCTAGAATATCCATCCCCCACATAGCAAAGGGAATAGGCGAGTTGATAGAGGTCAGCATCTCGGGGGGTTGTCTAACAACTGGTGCATGCTTCTGACAGCGATCACACTTCTTCACATATTCTTTGGCATCAGCCATCATTTCTGGCCAATAGAAGCCTAAACGGGTTATCTTATGAGCCAAGGCCCTGCCCCCCAAGTGTTGCCCACAAATACCTTCATGCACTTCCTCAAGAGCCAAGCGTGCCTTATCGGGCCTGAGACACCTTAAGTAAGGAACCACGAAAGATCTTTTATACAGAATCCCATCTATCAAAGAGTACCTTAGTGCTCGAATAGTTAACTTCCGTGCTTCAGTTGCATCGCTTGGCAACCAACCGGTCTGAATGTGAGCCTTGATGGGATCAATCCATGACGTCCCTAGGCCTATGGGAGCCACAAGCTTAATATCTATACTTCGTGTCTTCAAAACACGGAAGTACACACTTCCTGAACTTTCTTCAATCTCAGATGAAGCAAACTTTGATAACGCATCTGCCTTAGCATTTTCTTCCCTTGGAATGTGCTCAACATGACATTCATTAAATTGGGTCATCACAGCCCTTACTAGGCGGTCATATTTAGCCATCGTCTCATCCCTTGCCTCAAATTCTCCCTTTACCTGGGATATGACCATGTTAGATATATTTGATAATGTCATGGCTAATATGTTTTATGTTTAGATTTCAGATCTTATTTGAACAGGACAAATCAGTACTTAACTGATCAGTACTTATACTGGAAGTCAGAACTTAAGGGATATCAATACTTATGTTATCAGGAGATAAGCATCAGGAGATAGATATCAGAACTTAAGTGCTGAAGGACGATCAGATAAGGACAGTAGCTGATTAAAGTTAAGAAGATCAAGATAAACATAAGAAGAGATATGCATGAAGAAGGAATTCCGTGAAGAATGGAATACTTGGAATAGAAGATATCTGATTGATATATATTAGGAAGCAGAATTATATTCCATATCAATTAGCGATTATCTTGTAACTGTGTAGTATATAAACACAGACATAGGGTTTACACTATAAGTGTTATCATTATCGAAAATATTATTTACTATAACCCTAGCAGCTCTCGTGATATTTTGTTCATCACTGAGAGATAACAGTTCCAGATTGTAACAGAGTTTATTGTTTAAATAAAGTTTGTTTTCTGTTACATAAGTTCTTGAAGTTTGATTTGATTGTAATAAACACTGTATTCACCCCCTCTACAGTGAAAGTGTGACCTAACAAGTGGTATCAGAGCCTTCTGTTAACACACATACAGTTAAAGATCCAAACACAATCATGTCTGACACAGAAACTCCAACTAAGCCTACCAAAACTGAGGAATCATCAAAGACATCAACTCAGAGTCGATATGAGACTATCAGAGTTCCCATATTGAGACCATCTGAATATCCCATATGGAAGGTAAGGATGACCATGTTTCTGGAAGCAACAGATCCAGAATACCTTGATAGAATCAAGGAAGGGCCTCACAAACCTACCAAGCTCGCTGTTGTAGTTGCAGGTGAAGCAGCAATGACCGTACCAAAGGAAAAGAGTGATTACACTGCTGAAGATATAGCATCTATTGCTAAGGATGCCAAGGTACGACACTTATTGCATAGTGCCATTAATAATGTAATGTCAAACAGGGTAATCAACTGCAAGACTGCTAAGGAGATATGGGATGCACTGGAGACAAGGTGTCAAGGAACTGAAACAGTTAAGAAGAACAGGAAGACAATACTCACTCAAGAGTATGAACACTTTGACTCTAGGACTAATGAGTCATTGACTGATGTATATGATAGATTTGTCAAACTCTTGAATGACTTGTCATTAGTAAATAAGGAGTATGATCTTGAAGATACAAACCTTAAATTCCTGTTAGCTCTTCCTGAATGTTGGGATTTGAAGGCAACAACAATAAGAGACAACTACAATCTTGATGAAACAACTCTTGATGAAATCTATGGAATGCTCAAGACTCATGAACTTGAGATGGAACAAAGAAGCAAGAGGAAAGGAGGAAAGTCAAGGACAGTTGCTCTCAAGGCTGAAGAGGAATCCCCCAAACCACCTTCCTCAAAGAAAGACAAGGGTAAAGCTCTTATCATAAAGTCTGATACTGAGTCATCAAGTTCTAAGAGTGATGATGACTCAGATTCTGAAAGCTTGCCTGAAACTGATGCTGATGAGGAGATGATGAAGCTGTGTGCTCTTATGGTGAAAGGAATCACAAAGATTGCATACAGGAAGTTCAGGAAGGGAAAGAAGTTTTCCAAGAAAGGCATAAGTTCTGATAAGAAGAATTTCAGAAGATCTGAGTGAAGAGGAGGAAAGTCTGACAGAGGAGATTACGCTAATGTTAAATGTTATAATTGTGGTGAGAAAGGCCACATATCTCCTGATTGCAAGAAGACCAAGAGTGACAAAGGCAAAGCTCTTGTCACAAAGCAGAAAAGCTGGACAGACACCTCAGACTCTGAAAGTGAGGAGAACTATGCATTGATGGCAAATGCTGATAAATCAAGTTCTGAGAGCAGTTCTGAAGCTGTTGAAACAAAGGTACCTCAGACTACTTATGCTTTTCATACTGATGATATTAATGAGTTGAGAAGATATCTTAAAACCATGTTTGTTAGTTATAGAGATCAAACTTTAACATGTGAAAGATTAACTTCTGAAAATCTTGCTTTTAGGAAAAGAAATGATTTCTTAGAAAAAGAGTTAGTCATGTTCCATCAAACTCAGCAGGATAGAGATGATGCTTTTTATGTTAGGGATGAAGTGCTAAAAATGAATGAATCTCTAAAAACTGAGTTAGAAAAGGAGAGAGGGATTATCAGAACTTGGACTAACTCTGGCAAAACAACTCAAAATTTGCTAAGCAGTGGAAACTGGAAAGAGGGCTTAGGCTATGGAGAAAATAAAAATGAAAAAGGAACTGTAGAAATTAAGCCTGTTGATAAGCAAAAGCCGAAGTTAAAACCTGTTAAGTTTGTAACTGAAAAATCTGAAAATGAGAAATCAGAAGTTAAAAAGGAATTAGCTTCTGACAAACTAAAACAGGAAAAGACAGCTGAAGTTAACATAGGCTTAATGACAAAGAAGCAGCTTAAGCATAAGCTGAAAGATGTTAAGAATGCAAACAAGGTAAAATCACCTAGGAAAAACAGGAATGGAAAGGAAGGTGTGAATAAAAGCAATAACTATAAATCTGTTCCTGATGCTCCTAGGAAAGCATGTCATAACTGTGGAAGTTCTAACCATCTGGCTTCTTTTTGCAGGAAGAATAAGAATATTAACTCCTTATCTACAAAGTCAGGAGTTAAGAGTCAGTCTGTTAGATACAAACCACAAAATCCTTGTTTTCATTGTGGTAGTTTATGGCATTCCATTTATACTTGTAAGGAATATCATAGTTTGTACTATGATTATTATCAAATAAAACTTTCTTTAAAGAAAGTTTCTGTTGTTCCTTCTAGTGTAAGTTCTGATTCAAAGTCTGGTAGTATAAGTTCCGATAAGAAAACTGTTAACATAAAATCTGATGCTAAATCCGCTGCAAATGTTAACAAACCTAAAAAGGCCAAAGGATCCAAGCAAGTCTGGGTCCTTAAAACTAATAATTAGTGGTCTTTTTGATTGCAGGGCAACAGGAAAAATATTTTAGTTCTGGACAGTGGATGTTCAGGACATATGACTGGAAATAAGGCCCTGCTATCAGACTTTGTGGAGAAAGCTGGCCCAAGTATTTCTTATGGAGATGGCAACATTGGAAAAACTTTGGGATATGGCAATATCAATCTTGGGAATGTCATCATTAAAAATGTAGCTCTGGTCTCAGGACTTAAACACAACTTACTGAGTATAAGTCAAATCTGTGACAGAGGTTATCATGTTGATTTCTTTGCAGAACATTGTGAAATAGTTAGTAAATCTAAAGAAAAAATTGTTCTGAAGGGATTCAGGCGTGGTAACATTTATGAAGCTAAGCTTTCAACAAGTTCTGATGGTTCTGCAATCTGTTTAGTAAGTAGAGCCTCAACTGAAGAAAGCTGGAATTGGCACAAGAAACTCTCTCATTTAAACTTCAACAAGATAAATGAACTGATCAAGAAAGATCTTGTGAGAGGACTGCCAAAATCAGTGTTTGTTCCTGATGGTCTTTGTGACTCATGTCAGAAGGCTAAACAAAGAAAATCTTCGTTCAAGAGCAAGACTGAATCATCAATTCTTGAGCCTTATTATCTGCTTCATGTTGATCTATTTGGTCCAGTGAATGTCATGTCTATTGCAAAGAAGAAATATGCGTTGGTCATAGTAGATGAGTTCACCAGATACACATGGGTGTATTTCTTGCACACAAAAAGTGAAACTGCATCTATCCTGATTGATCATGTCAAACATCTGGATAAATTGATCAAAGATTCTGTGAAAATTTTGAGGAGTGATAATGGCACTGAATTCAAGAATCTGATAATGGAAGAGTTCTGCAAAAATCATGGAATAAAGCAGGAATTTTCTGCTCCTGGAACTCCACAGCAAAATGGAGTTGTTGAAAGAAAGAATAGAACTCTCATTGAAGCTGCACGAACAATGCTTGAAGAAGCAAAGCTTCCAACCTATTTCTGGGCTGAAGCTGTGCAGACTGCTTGTTTTACTCAAAATGCAACACTCATTAACAAGCATGGAAAAACACCATATGAGATGGTGAAGAACAAGAAGCCAAATCTCAAATACTTTCATGTATTTGGATGTAAGTGTTTTGTTCTCAAGACTCATCCTGAACAGCTATCCAAGTTTGATCTAAAAGCTGATGAGGGAATCTTTGTGGGATATCCACTTTCTACAAAAGCCTTCAGAGTCTATAATTTGAGAACAAAAGTGGTCATGGAATCTATCAATGTCTCTTTTGATGACAAGAAGATCACTGGACTTGAAGATTGCATTGATCATGATCAGCTGAGATTTGAAAATGAAGATTCATATTCTGATACCTCAAGTCCTGGCAGTCTAAGTCCTGATACTGTAAATTCTGATGGATTAAACTATGATGTTATTGAAACTGTGGTGACTACGTCAAAGGAAGATGCACCAATGCAGGGGGAGCATACTCAAGATATTATCACATCTCAAGAAGCATCAGAACATACATCTGGCTCTTCAAATTCTGATTCGTCAAGTTCTGATAAGCCAAGTACTGACAGTACTGAAAATCTAAATACTGAAGGATCCAACTCAGAGAGCATAGTTTCAGGGGGAGCATCAGAAAATGAAACCGAAGACAGCATGAATCATGGGGGAGCATCCAGTTCTAGAGAAAATCTTCCATCTGCAAGGAAGTGGACAAAATCACATACACCTGATTTGATAATTGGAAATCCTGAGGCAGGTGTCAGAACTAGAACAGGTACTTCGAATGAATGTCTTTACAATTCTTTTCTCTCTCAGTCTGAGCCAAAGAAAGTGGAAGAAGCTCTTCAAGATGCTGATTGGGTGCAAGCAATGCAGGAAGAGTTGAATGAATTTGAAAGAAACAAAGTCTAGACCTTAGTGCCATGACCTAAGAATAGATCGGTTGTTGGTACAAAGTGGGTATTCAGAAACAAAACTGACAGTGATGGCATAATTGTAAGGAACAAGGCAAGACTGGTTGCAAAAGGATATTCTCAACAGGAGGGAATTGACTATGATGAAACATTTGCGCCAGTTGCTAGGTTAGAAGCCATAAGGATATTCATGGCTTATGCTGCTCACAAAAAGTTTACTGTCTTTCAAATGGATGTGAAAAGTGCTTTTCTCAATGGAGAATTGGAAGAGGAAGTATATGTTGAACAACCTCCAGGCTTTGTAGATTCCAAACATCCAGATTATGTCTACAGGCTTGATAAAGCACTTTATGGACTTAAGCAAGCTCCTAGAGCATGGTATGAGACTTTAGCTCAGTTTCTTCTGGAAAGTGGATTCAACAGAGGAACTATTGACAAAACACTGTTATATCTCAACCATGGCAAGGACTTACTTTTGATCCAGATTTATGTTGATGATATTATTTTTGGGTCTCCAAATGACAAACTTTGCAAAAAGTTTGCCAAACTAATGCAGTCAAGATATCAGATGAGTATGATGGGAGAACTTAGTTATTTTCTGGGCCTTCAAGTCAAGCAGAGTGAAGACGGAACTTTTATTTGTCAATCTAAGTACACCAGAAACTTGCTGAAGAAATTTGGAATGCAAGACTGTTCAAGTGCATCCACTCCCATGGCCACTGCAACAAAACTGGATAAGGATACTGGTAATTCAGTAGATATTACTGATTACAGAGGTATGATTGGCTCACTTCTCTATCTAACTGCTAGTAGACCAGATATCATGTTTGCTACCTGTCTTTGTGCAAGATTTCAAGCAGATCCAAGAGAACCTCACTTAACAGCTGTAAAAAGAATCTTTAAGTATCTTAAAGGAACAGTTGATCTAGGATTATGGTATCCTAGAGAATCAGATTTTAAATTAATAGGTTACTCAGATGCAGATTTTGCAGGTTGCAAAATTGACAGGAAAAGCACAAGTGGTAGCTGCCAATTTCTTGGAGGCAGGTTGGTTTCTTGGTATAGCAAGAAACAAAAGTCAATTTCCATATCAACTGCAGAAGCAGAGTATATTGCTGCAGGAAGTTGCTGTGCACAGATTCTTTGGATGAAGAATCAGTTACTGGATTATGGGTTAACATATTTCAAAATCCCTATTTACTGTGATAATCAAAGTGCTATTGCTATGACAAGTAATCCAGTTCAACACTCTATGACAAAGCACATCAGCATCAGGTACCATTTCATCAGGGAACATGTAGATGAAGGTACAGTGGAATTGCATTTTGTTCCCACAGATCAACAAGTAGCAGATATCTTCACAAAACCACTGTGTGAAGCTACCTTTACAAAATTGGTAAATGAACTTGGAATGATTTCAGGTTCTTTCTCTAAATCTGCTTAAACTTGTTCTATGTTATCAGACTTTATGATCAATATTTACAGAATTAATCTCTTTGTATATTCTGTGCATTAATTGATAAATGTCTTTAAGTACTGACTGTTGTCTGATATATGTTTCTAAACTCTGATAAGTGATATGTCTGTTTCAGTAACTATTCAATCCTATGAGGATAGCTGTGCTAGATACTGATCTACTAGTCTTCAATAAACAAATGATCCCATGAAAGAAGTAATTATTTATGTGGAAATCTTATGACACAAGCAAATTCTGATACTTGAGCTTAGTTTAGTTTACTTTATTCATCTTATTACTAAGTCCCAAATTAGAATAATGCTACTCATCTGTTTAAGTTCTGATTCTAGTAAAACTGCTGAATGTACTAAGTGCTGATAAACCTCACTTATCAAAAGAAAAAGAAAAAGAATCAAAGAATAATATCAGGTACTCCTTTGAGATCTAGAGTAAAAATGTGAATGGGACGACCCAAGTGCATAGCTGGTATTAAGTAAATATGCATTAGAAAAGCAAAATATTTTTTTCTTGGTGACTTTTCACACTCTATGATTACTGGAGAAATACTCTGATAATAGCATAAATTCTGATAAACAGTCGTGACTCACTTACACTGAGAAGCCTCTGTAAAATAGAATTTTAAAAGATGCATAAAATTAGCACAAAAACAGTTGAGGTGGACTCATGCATGAACTCATTCATCAGTAGGTTTCAGGATAATGACAGCTCTTTAGCAAAATTTTAATTATGAATTATTTCTAAGATGTACTGAAGTAGATCAGACTTTACTCTTTGTCTGTTATTTAGCTTAATGTACACACACATCACTCCATATGAATGATGAAATTTCTGTGGTGGTCTATGTTATTTTAGATAAACAGTCATTGTGTCATTTTTGCACAAAATTCTGAGGACAAGTTCTAGTTACACGTTCTGATGATTAAGTTCTGACGTTCATAACTAAGAACTTGTATGAGTATTTACTAAGATAGATATTCCTTGTTCGAGTTAAGACATTATGTTCTGATGACTGTTAAGTTCTGGTATAGGTCTAAGTTCTGATTTTTCAGTCTAACCCTTTACTTGACTTATCTGTGAGTAAAATTTGGTAACAGTCTCAGATTAATTTCGAAATGTTGAAGTGGAAGATTAATAGTCTATGGTTAAAACATAATGGCACTCGTCCTTGAACAGTTCACTCTTGTTACAATGTGCACATTCCCTTTCCAATGACTGTTATTCTTTTTCAAAGTCTAGGGAGATGAGGTAGAATTAATTCTACCTGTCAGCATTAAATATCTTTGCGTCTCTTGGCATTCTCTTGCCTATATACACAGCCACTTCACATTAGTCTTTCCATCACATTCTTCTCACACACTTATCCTCCTTCTTCTGTCAAAAACACAATGGTTCGATACAACATGTTTTTGAACACACAAACCTTCACAATGGAGCTCAGTTGTGCTGAGTGGCAGCAGGAGTGGCATATAACAGCCATTCCTGAGGAGATCTGGGACTCTGTCCCACAGGAGGTGCTGGCTCACCTTCTATTCTTCGAGATGGATTACCATCGCCATCTGGAGCGCCTGGAGGAGGAAAGGCG
Source organism: Apium graveolens (assembly GCF_009905375.1). NCBI lineage: Eukaryota > Viridiplantae > Streptophyta > Magnoliopsida > Apiales > Apiaceae > Apium > Apium graveolens. Next base: position 292,509,327 of record NC_133651.1, read on the forward strand.
GGAAGCTATCCATCAGCAAGAGCGAATTATTCGACTCGCTATCTTGTTTGTCGAAGATAGGAAGAGGAAGATGACTTAATCTCGTCTTCTTCCTGTTCTTCTTCATCCTCAGCTTTGTCAGGCTTCTTAGCTAGGACTAAAGCTGTTGACGTTAGAATTAGAAGCTTAGGGAAAAATCTTGTACTGATGTAATTTCTATTTCATATATGTATTGACTTGATATATTAATGAAAACTGTTTTTACTTCAAGATTTTGTCTCTGAGTTATTTTATTTGTGTTGTTAAATCCTGCTTGATATTCTGATGACCATTTAAATTTTGTCTTTATTTAAGTTCTGATTCTTTGTCAGCACTTATTCATCGAAATTATCTCGGTCATTTTTAACATGATTCATTTTCAGAATATTAATGTTGCAGTGAAAAATAATTCAATCAGTGCTAATGGTTTCAATTTTGAATTAAAACTGTGTCTCTTGATAACTGAAATGGTTTTTCCTTGAAACAAGGCAACTGGGTAAGTAATCATTCCTGTTTTCTCGAGCCCAGTAACTATCCGTTATTACTGCATGTCTGACAGGTGTCCAACGGTAACATTTTTTTCAGAGTATAAGAACAACAGAGAGCAGATTTCTTTAATCTTTTATTTTCTTTATACTTTATCTCTCTTCTTACTTTTACTCTCTTTCTCATTCTTTCTCACGTTGGTTTTTCATACAGACATTATCTCAAACACCTAACAGGCATACTTGAATTTCAATATTTTTTCACATGGCACCAAATGATTTAATCATTGATGGAGCAAAGTTTGTTCCAAACAACTATGCTGCAATTCTTGATCATGCTGAAGCTCCATCTGAATTGCATTTTGTGCAAGATCTTCTTGCACATAGTGAGGTTGGGTACGCCTTAACTCAGCCTGAATTATTTTCAAGTCAACAAGTTCTGCGGTTCTGGAGGACTGGAGTTTATGATGATGGTGGTAAACGAGGAACTCCAAGTATTATCTTCCAAGTGGGTGATTCTTCCTATGTAGTCACTCCTGGTACAGTACGAAGAGCATTACATCTTCCAGAAGATTGTACCTTCTCTATACCAGAGGAATCAGAACTTCGGGGGTTAATGACTGATTTGGGATATGAAAAGAGTCTGACGAAACTTGGACAGTTGAAACGGGCTAATATCAGAAGAGAATGGAGTTTCTTCTTCGATTGCATCACCAAGGCTTTTGGCAACAAGTGTTCAAATTTTGATGCTATCCCAATTCTGAGTCAGCACATCGGGTATGCTATTATTCATCAAACTCATTTTGATTTTGCAACTGGAATAATTGGTTTTATTGGGGATAGGATGACAGAGGATCGAGATGTTGTTTATTTTGCTAGATTCTGTCAACTTATTTATACGTATTGTACTGCTGAACCCCAGTTAGTCAGCACTCAAACCCCACCTTTTAAGGTTGCAAAAAGGTACTTTAACGACCTGATAAATGCTGACACAAAGAAATCAATGGTGAGACAATTACAGATTCCTCAGTCTGTGAAACAGATTCTGGTAAATGCTGATTTTGCTACTTACAAATCTGTTTACTCAAATGTTCAACCAACTCACCATAACCAAAATCCATCAACCTCAGTCCCTACCTCTCATTCTACTCAACCTACCCTCAGAACTTATCTCAAATCCTATCTCTCCACTTCACAGACTGCTCAACCTTCTTCTTCAGCATCTACTGTGAAGCCTACATCCTCTAAGCCAAAGAGAACAAAGACTGTTCCTCAAACATCTCAGAAGAAGAGGAGGATTACTTTGAGAGATGAATCAGATTCTGAGGATCAGATTCCCTCTTCAGAACCTGTGGTAAATGAAGCTGAGAAGGCAACTTCTCAGAAGGATTCTGCAATTGGGGGTTCTAGGCTTCTAAAGAGGCTTAGACGTATGACGGTTCCTGAAACTCCCAAGGAATCCAAATCAACAAGGAAGTACAAGAAACAGAGGGCACAGAGGTCAGTTTCAGATGATGAGGAGGAAGCAGCTAAGGAAGGGGATCAGGAATCTCTGATCTCACAAGACAAGGAATTTGCTCCAGTCACTTCTTCTCCATCAACTCCATCTCAGGAACCTGTATCTGACAAGGCTAATTCACCTTCTATGTCTCTTGTTGATCCAGGCACAAGTGCTGAAATTGATATTCAGAATCTGGTTGTGCCTGAAATACTTTTCTTAGAAGCTCCAACAGCAAATAATCCTTCCACAACACCTGTTCCTGATGCTATTCAAACTCCTGAGTTATCACTAACACCTTCTCTGCATCAAGATGCTGATGATCAGATTTTAGGTGAGCATCAGGATATGGCTGTTGATCAGAACTTAGTATCAGATCAGCAATTAGAGGATGTTGAAGCCTCCATTGCTACTCACACAGTTGTCTTATCAGAAGATACTGATTCTTTAAGTTCTGATGCTGCAAATGTTGGAGATACTGGTGAAGCTGCTACAACTGTAGATGCTGATGAAGCAGGTCCTTCAGGACATACTCCTCCACTGACTCTTCCTAAGTCTGAACTGCTAAAGGAGTTTGTTATCAGGGATGCACCAGTACCTTGGAGTGAAACTCCTGCAGGTCAGGAGTGGACTAAGGAATGGAACTCAGTTTCATGTGTTCCTAATGCTTTACATCTTGCTGAGCACTTGACTAAAGCTGATGACATGTTACATTCTGATGATTTTAAAACCCAGCTTAGAGTCACTGCATTGAGTACTAAACATCTACAAGGTCTTCATTCCAACACTCATGCAGAGCTACACAAGATTCAGGAGAACTTTATCAAACAGGAACAAGTTTGGAAAATTGATAAGAAAAAGTTCTTCCAACCTACCATTGACAGGGTTGCTTATATTGAGAAAACTCAAGAGAAGCAACAAGCTCAGATTGATCAAATTCTGACAAATCAAGCTTCTCAGCAATCGCAACTTACTGAAATCCAGACCTCAGTGGAACTACTTATCTCTCTTTTATTACCTGCTGATGCCAAAAAGGGGGAGAAGGTAATTAAGTCCAAATGCAAAACCAAAAAGTCACTGCAAGGAAAGGATGATGGAAAAGATGACCAAGGAAACTCTGGAATGGGTAGTGGTCATAGTCAAGGTAGAAGGTTTACATCAAGACAAGCTAGTCACAGAACAAGTTCTGATACTGGGAAAAGAATAAGTTCTGCTGCTGGTAAAAGGATAAGTTCTGATGAACTTCTAGATCTTGATGAGGAAATGTCAAGACAGTTATTTCTTCAAGAAAATCCAGGGATGGACTTGGAAAGTTTAAAGGAAGAAGAAGCCAGACTTAAATCAGAGAAAGTCACATCTAAATCTGAAGCTTCTGGTAAAAAGTTTCTTCCAAAACCTAAAGGCATTGTGATCAAAGAAAGGATACATACTGAAGAAACTTTGGCTAGATCACAACCACAGATAGATCCAAGATCCAAGGGTAAAGAAAAGGTTGGTGAACCTATCAAGCCTTATGTACCTCCTGAGGAAGAAGAAATTACTGATGGAAAAGATAATCTTGCTCTGACTTCAAGAAAAGTTCTTAAAACAACCTCTGACATGGCTCAAGTTCTTCAGAGTCAAGAAATTGTAAGTTCTGATATTCAGAAGAAGCAAGTAACCTCTGACAGTGCTCAAGTTAACTTGATATCAGAAAATAAATCTAAAACACTCCTACCAGGATTCACTAAAGCAAAACAGACTCAATCTTTGAAGACTACTTCAAGTGGTTTTGAAGCAAGAGTAGTTACTGGAAAGGAAGCTAGAGATAAAACTGGATTGGGAAGTGCTGATGAAAGAAGAGTACACAACACTACCGATGATCCAACTTCCTTGAGTGAACCAGGTATTGGAGCAACTCCTGAGAGATTGAATCAACTAGAATCTGTACAGATGGTTTACCATACCTACTTGAAAGAATACATCATGTTGTATTTCATGACAGATGGTAGGGTTTATCATATAAGACAAAATGCCATTCCATTGAAGTATTTTGAAGAATTGGAGCATGTATTATTCTTACTTCAAGTGGATGACAGAATAACAGAGACTGCTGCAAACTACTTAAAGGAACAGATTCAGAGACAGAAAAGACTTTATTCTGTTAAGTCTGACAGCAGATATGTTCCAAAGTACAGAAATCACAATGGTGATATTGTTGATATGAAGCCTAATACTGCACAGATCAGAACATATCTTGGTATTAAGGGGCTTGAATTTAATCTAGAGTCTAACAAAGCTTATGTCATAAGACTAGATCGGGAGTTGAGAAAAGCAAAGATTAATGATCTCAGAGCTGCAATATTTCAAACTGGTGAAGATACTGCAGAGCTTAAATATGTCAAACGGAGAATGATTGATGAACTCAGATATGCTGAGAAATGTTTGTTGAAGAATTATCTCAGAACAACTCCTGACATCAGAGAGATCAGAAAATGATGAAGCCAAGTCGAAGATCTACAACTGCTTAAATTCTGATATTTATACAGATTGAAGTTGTTATCAGAAGTTGAATTGGTAAAAACTTTAAGGACTGTAAGTTGTAGTTATCTTGTCTATTTCTCATGCATTTGTACTTAATGTTTTTGACATCATCAAATATCTGTTAAACTTGTATATTTTGCTAATTTACAAGTTGGGGGAGATTGTTAGATATATTTGATAATGTCATGGCTAATATGTTTTATGTTTAAATTTCAGATCTTATTTGAACAGGACAAATCAGTACTTAACTGATCAGTACTTATACTGGAAGTCAGAACTTAAGGGATATCAATACTTATGTTATCAGGAGATAAGCATCAGGAGATAGATATCAGAACTTAAGTGTTGAAGGACGATCAGATAAGGACAGTAGCTGATTAAAGTTAAGAAGATCAAGATAAACATAAGAAGAGATATGCATGAAGAAGGAATTCCGTGAAGAATGGAATACTTGGAATAGAAGATATCTGATTGATATATATTAGGAAGCAGAATTATATTCCATATCAATTAGCGATTATCTTGTAACTGTGTAGTATATAAACACAGACATAGGGTTTACACTATAAGTGTTATCATTATCGAAAATATTATTTACTATAACCCTAGCAGCTCTCGTGATATTTTGTTCATCACTGAGAGATAACAGTTCCAGATTGTAACAGAGTTTATTGTTTAAATAAAGTTTGTTTTCTGTTACATAAGTTCTTGAAGTTTGATTTGATTGTAATAAACACTGTATTCACCCCCTCTACAGTGAAAGTGTGACCTAACAGACCAGCTTCGAGTCTCCACGGACCTTTAAGTTTTTGACTCTAAGTGTTCCAGCTAGGCCAAGGCCAGCTATCAGGGCTTCATATTCTGCCTCATTGTTTGTGGTTGGAAAGTCTAGCTTCATAGCATACTCAATTAAGAACCCATCAGGGCTTTGCAAAACCAATCCTGCTCCACTGGAGTTCATTTTTGATGCTCCATCAAAATAGAGAACCCGATATTCTTTATCATCCTTCTCTTTGCCCCCATTATCGACTCCCTTGTCTTGAGGTATGGCATCTTCCTGCCCCCCGGCTTCTTGGTTGGGTATGGTACATTCCACCACGAAGTCAGCTAGTGCCTGGGCTTTTATTTCCGTACGTGGTTTATACTTGAGATCGAACTCTCCCAGCTCTATTGCCCACTTAATCAATCTCCCACTTGCCTTGGGACTGTGAATGATATTTCTCAGGGGCTGATTTGTTAGCACCTCAATCTGGTGAGCCTGAAAATAAGGATGCAGCTTTCTCGAAGCCATTACCAAGGCTAAAGCGAATTTCTCAATAGCTGAATAATTCAACTCAGCACCATGCAAAATTTTGCTGACATAGTATACGGGTTTCTGGACTTTCAATTCCTCCTTAACCAACACCGCGCTCAAGGCGCTCTCTGAAACAGCCAAGTACAAGAATAAAACTTCACTCAGAACTGGCTTGGCCAACAACGGGGCCTGGGCCATATACTTCTTTAACTCTTCAAATGCCTTCTGGTTTTCCTCACTCCATACAAAGTCTTTGATGTTCTTTAGTGACTTGAAGAATGACAAGCACTTGTCTCTTGACTTGGAGATGAATCGCCCTAGCGCAACAACCCTTCCTGTGAGCTTCTGAACATCCTTGACAGTTTTTAGTGGTTTTATGTCCAGGATCGCCTTTATTTTATCGGGATTAGCCTCAATTCCCCTCTTTGAGACCATTAATCCCAAGAATTTTCCAGATCCTACTCCGAAAGCACACTTCGTAGGATTCAACATCATCTTGTGCTAACTCAGGACCTCAAAAGCTTCCCTCAAATGGGTTATATGATCAGTCTTTACTAGACTCTTGACTAACATGTCATCAACATAGACTTCCATAGTCTTACCAATAAGATCTTTAAAAATTTTGTTTACCAAACTTTGATAGGTGGCTCCTGCATTCTTCAGACCAAACGCCATAACAAGATAACAATAAACACCAAAGTCAGTGATGAATGATACCTTTGGAATGTCATCCTTATGCATTTTGATCTGGTTATATCCGCTAAATCCATCCATGAAACTCAGCATCTCATGTCCAGCAGTGGCATCAATCAAAGTATCAATTCTTGGCAGCGGAAAACAGTCTTTAGGGCATGCATCATTCAGATCAGTAAAGTCTATACACATCCTCCACTTTCCATTAGCCTTCCTTACCATTACAGGATTTGCTAACCACTCCGGAAATTGGATCTCCTCAATGAAACCAGCCTCTAAGAGCTTTTCTACTTCCTGTTTTATAGCCTCTTGTCTTTCCGGGGCAAAATTTCTTTTCTTTTGTTTCACTGTCTTCCGGCTTGGATCCACGTTTAGCTTGTGAGTAATTAACTCCGGGTCTATGCCTGGCATATCAGCTGTTGACCATGCAAACACATCACTATTTTCTTGCAAAAATTTCATTAACTTCCCTCTAAGTGGCTCCTCTAATGTGGCTCCAATGAAAGTCATCCTCTCAGGATTCTCGGGGTCTAAAGGAACCGAAACCAATTCTTCTGCTGGCCTTCCTCTATTCTCGTCATTTTCTCGAACATCCATATCTTCAATAGGAAGAACCTGCCCCCGACTCCATCTACCCTCAAAGAGGCCACATAACAGCTTCTAGCCACTTTTTGATCTCCTCTCTCTTCTCCAATCCCGTTTCGGGTGGGAAACTTCATGACTGAATGGTAGGAAGAGGGGACTGCTTTGAAGGCATGTATCCCTGTTCTCCCAATGATAGCATTATAAGTTGAACTAGCCTTTACCACCACGAAATCCAGCATCTGCGTTGCTTGCCTTGGTTCCATACCTATGGTAGTCGGCAATTTGATTATCCCTTCCACATGACATTCTACTCCAGCAAATCCATATATCGGCATGTCAGTTGGTGTCAACTGGGAGTCGTTATATCCCATCCTTAGAAAGGTGTCGTGGAGCAAGATATCCACAGAAGCACCATTATCCACAAGGACCCTCTTAACCGGGCTATTTCCTATTATCGGTGTTATGACCAGCGGGTCGTCATGGGGAAACTTCACATCCTCTAGGTCGGAATCATCAAAAGCCAATGTTACTTCTGTCCTGACCCTCTTCGGGGCTTCTCCAACAATATGCATAACCTCCCTAGTATATGCCTTTCTGAAATTTTTGGACAATCCAGCAGCAGTTGGACCTCCAAAGATCGTGTTTATCACAGGTCCTCGAGGGCGTCGCGGTCCTCCAAAAATTGCATTTATAATCGGCCCTCTAGGTTGGGGATTCCGCCCCTGATCGTCTTGGTCCCTCCTACGATCTTCAAAGTTCTTCCTTCCATTATTGTTTCTGTCCCCTCCATCTCCAGTATACTTGTTCAATCTTCCTTTTCGAATCAAAAACTCAATTTCATCTTTCAATTGCCTACACTCATCGGTGTCATGGCCAACATCCTTGTGAAACCTGCAATACTTGCTCTTATCTAGCTTGGCGGGATCAGCCTTCAAGGGCTTAGGCCAGCGAATATCTCTATCTTCCTCGATTTCCATCAAGATCTGGCTTCTAGGAGCATTTAGCTTAGCGTATTCGGTGAACTTTTGCCCAGGTCCTCCCTTCTTGGGGGTTGAATCAGGGTTTTGATCGGTTCTAGGATACTTGTCCTTAGCGATATACTCCAGATCAGTTTTTCGCTTCTTGCCTCCGGTGGGCTCATTACTTACTACGGTCTTTCTCATGCTTTCTTCAACTTTGATATACTTCCCTGCCCTCTCCTGGAGCTGCAACATGCTTTCAGGGGGGCGTTTGGCCAATGACATCTTAAAAAACTCATCCCTAGTGCCTTGTTGCAGTGCTATCATGGCTACCTTATCATCAAGGTCCGGGACTTTTAAAGCCTCCTTTGTGAAACCATTTAGGTAATCTCTCAAGGATTCCTTAGCTCCCTGCACAAGACTCATAAGAGATGCTGAACTTTTCTCATGGACTCTTCCACTGATGAATTGCTTAATAAAAGCCTGACTTAATTCTTTGAACGATCCAATAGAGTTTGGGGGTAGGCGACTGTACCATCTTTGAGCCATACCCGACAGGATTTGAGGGAAGGCCTGACACTTTATAGCATCATTCACGGGTTGCAGCAGCAGTGCATTAGAGAATGTCCTAACATGATTAGCGGGGTCTCCCGTGCCATCATAGGCTTTGATAGTGGGCATCTTGAATTTCCTTGAGATATGGGCATTTATTATCTCTTCTGTGAAAGGTGGAGTTGGATCATCAGGATCTCCAAGGGGAAGGAGATTGCTTGGATCAGTTCTTGGGACAACAGCCCTTCTTCGTACTGGACCATCCAGGTCTATGACAGGAGGAGGATTTCTCCCCCTAGGAGGTATCTGGGGTCTGGTGGCCTGGTGAGCCTCCAAATCACGCCTCAGCCTTTGGATTTCAGCCTCATGAGCCCTGATCCTTTCCTGCACTTCTTGAGGATTCGCCCCTGGGGTGCTTTGAGGGCGTTGCCTTCCGTCGGCCATTGGCTCTTTTCCAGGACGCCTCCTTCTCGGGGCCACTTCATCATCCGAAGATTCGGAGTCTCTCTCAGTGTAAGGACCAGAAAATTCCCGATCCTCGGGAATATGAGCCAAACCTCGTATATAGGGGGGCGACTGCCCTCGTGCTTCATTTCGCCCAGCATATCCACTTCCTCCAACCTCAGGGTAAAGGGGCATCCCATAAGGGGGGTTAGTAGTAACAATAGTTGAATATTCATACCCGACGGGTCGAGAATTCACAGGTATATGTACTTGTTGAAATTGAGGATTCGTACCTTGAATAGTCGGGGGAGTTGTCCCTTGTGGCTGAGGTTGAGTTGCCCCTATTTGGGCTTCCCCCTGAGTAGATGCATAAGTTGAATGGGGAGGAACCTCCACGGTTGACGAAATCACCTGGGTTGTCTCTGATAGTGTTCCTTCCTCTAGAGCTCTAATTGTTCTCCGTGTTCTCGCCATGATTGTTGTTGTGCTTCCCACAGACGGCGCCAAATGTTATGGATAAAATACTAAGGTTATTATTTGCTGTATTTATTACTAAGATTCGGGAGCTCAAGGCCTTTAATGGTTGCTATCGTGTTTCGTAGCTTAATTCTGCCTTTACGAGATGCCTACGTATCTCTGTGAATTAGAGAATCAAGCCAAAAAACGTAGTTCTGATCTGTGGGGTGAGGCCCCTTATATAGATGTTGGGAGTCCTTTAATTGGACTTGGTATAGGAGACTTGGTGGGTAAGTCTCATAATTATAATGGACTTTATTATTAATTAGTTACGAAATTAATTAATAATCAGGGTTTTTGGGCCTTCTTTATTCCATCAGGCTTAACCTTTCTGGTCTGAATGTCATATATCTTTTTATCGGGCCTAGCAGCCCATACCTTGCAGTAAATAAATTATATTATCATAATTTACTTATCCATATCAGTATTGTTGGGGAAAAAATATGGAAAAACGGTAATAAGGAAAGAGGAAAAGTCACACTGTATTTTTATATAAACGATTTGGGCGAAAATTAAGAAAAAATGTTATTTAATGAAAAAATTAAAAAATAAGTAAGATGATGAGATCAATCAATATTTTATATATAATTTGAGTGTAGTAGGAAAAAAGTATAACGGATTTAGTTAGTTTTTATAATATAACAAGTAGCTTTTTCGACTAACCTTAGTGAGTTGTTCCATCCGTTATGTATTGATTGTGGACTTTGATATTATAAATTGTACGAGAGTTCTGCCTAACCCATTGAAATTGTCTGGGTTCCGTATATGTTTTCTGGTTTGGACCAAGTTGTCGAACATATAAGACATCTATAACAATAAGAGTATTCAGAAGCCAATATAAGGGCAATTTAATAGCTAATCATTTAGATCAAATTGCTAGTTTTTTCAAATCGGTCTGTGATGGATTTGTTAGGTCCGGTATGAATTGGTTGTGTGCTTATATATTACTAGTACATTGGATGAAATGATGTATCTATAATTCACCAATAAAACGTATCTACCAGCTACGTCATCTTAGGTTGATGTCTTTACCATATTTCGGCAATGCCTCCTTTATGATAATGTACTAGTTTAAAACCTTTGCGATGCACGATCGCATAGTTTTTTTAATATATTATATAAATTTTTTTAAAATTTTTAAATTCAATTCTTAATTTTGTTCATTTAAAATTTTAAATGATATGATTTCATAATAATTATATTAGTAGACGTATATGTTCATAACTTTTTAGAACATTTAAACTTATTTAAAGTGATAGCATTGATAAGGGAAGAAATATTTTTATAACGAAATTATTATTTTAGCATGGTGATTACCTAATCGATTAATTATAATTCTATAAAAGATATTTGAAAAAGACAATATTAATAATTGAACGATATAGTTTTATTGATAATTTCATGTGTATTTTTTTAAAAAAATATTTATGTTTTAATTAATTTTTTTTTTAGTTCACATCAATGGAATACGAATTATACTTAATCTAATATTAATTTGATTTATCTCGGGTTAGTGGTTTACATTATTTTAGTTTAGCCTGATGCCCAATACACCTACCAAATCAAACTAATTATTTTCAGTTTAACTTTTTTTTAAAGTCTGAATCAATGAGATAATTTTATTTTAGACTGAATAATTAGTATATATGATTATATTTTTGTTGATCGAATTGCATTTTTATTTTAGTTTTGTGTTAGTCTGAATCAATTGTATAATGTATTTTTTTATCCTAGATAAATAAAATATATTATTTTATTTATTCAAGTTCATTAGTATATTTTTTTAGGAGGAATGATAGTATTATTATTTTATTTTAACTCGATTCATATGATATATCAACTAAATCTTAATAATTATATTTAGTTTGCTTAAATTTAATTTAACCCGAAATAACAAATTAGAATAATATAGATTACGACATGAATTAAAACATAAATTGGTAAAAGAAGTTGAATTTAATATAAATTATAATGATATAGAGTTCGATATAAAATATAATTGAAATTGGTAAAACAATAGAGGAAGTTGACTTAAATATCAATTAGAATTAGAATTGATCGACCCAATAATTAGAATTAGAATAATTAAGTAAGGGTAATTAAGTAATTTCAGCAAGTACCGACCGACCGACTACCAAACTTTTAATGTTTCGTCTATTATAATATACTAGCCTATAACCCGTGCGATGCACGAATTGTTTTTAACATTCGATAGTTTTTAATAATATATTTTATAATATAATTTTCAATAGTTGAAAAATAAATCGAAGAATATAATAAATTATAACAATATATGTTTTATAATAATTTGAGACTTGACTGAAAATAAATAATATAATATAATATATTGTTTAAATAAAGGATATAAAAGTTTAAATATAATAAGTTGTTAAGGGGTTTGAATCCTGAATTAATGAGAGCAGTTTAAATATTAATATAATAATATTTTATTATTATATCCAATGGTTCTCATTTTTCTCACTTTAGATCTGACGGTTATTATTTGTCGTACCAAACAACTGTAGCGAGCAACTACCAAACAACTGTACCGAAAAACTACTGAATAGGGGATGTTCTGCTTAAAATAATATAGTATAAATTAGTGACACGTAAGTATGTGTGAAACATATTACAATGACACGAACGTGTCAAAAATGTCTCTACTAATTAAATTTGAGCCATCTACAAATATTTTGGTACATTTGTATTAAAATATAGACCGACAGGACCTTTACCTCCTTGACCTGCACTTAGTTTGAAATGCATTGAAACTATAATTCAAAATGCAATTTTGTGATATATTTTTTTCCCAAATAATGATACTTGAATTTTTAGTAATAAAATTATTGTAATTTATTAGCAAAAATTATCTTAAACACGTAAAATATCTGAAGGACGACATGTGAGTGTTTGGTTGATTATCGATATTCGATCAATAAAAATCGGAAAGTTTGAGCTCAAGTGATAATATTTGTGTTTTCAATTTATTACTGGGGTGGAATAAAGTTCCCTCTATTCCGGTAAGATAAATTTAACACATAAGATACATTTTATTTCCATTTCATACAAACATTTCTGTATAGTATTTCTTTCTACAAACAAAGTTCGTTGTTATAGTTCCAGAACTTTATTGTTTTTTAGAAAAGTTTAAAAACGACCCCCTATTACCGACCGACTTTTATGAATGGTTGGAATTGTATGAATGCGATCAATATTCGTATGAGCACATTCGCTACTTAGTTTTTTTTGGAGGTCCTTCGGTTATCTCAGTACACTTTTTTCCTCGTAATTGGCACTTCCCGTACACGAACATGTACCATACCAATTCCCAAACATCCTATTAGGGGTGAGCAGAAAATCGCAAAAACCGTAAAAACCGTCCGCACCGCACCAAACCACTCCGCAAAACGCGGTTTTAAATTTTTGGGGTGCGGTTGCGGTTTGAATTTTTAATAAACCGCGCAGTGCGATGCGAGTTGTGGTTTTAAATTTCTTAAATGTTGATCAAACTGTACCGCAACGCAATATTTAATATTATATATATATACATTTATATTCCTATCGGGTAACATAAACAACCATTTTATGTTCTTAGTTAAACTGAATTTCACCAGATAGCCATAACATCTTTATTTAATTAGAATTATATGTTAAATTCATTAAGAAATTCAAATGGACCACACGATCTTCTGACAAATAAAAAAGATACTACACAATCTCTTATTTGTATTTCTTCACTAGAAAAACCAAAATCCAAGTATTTATACTAGTGAATTAAGATGTTGCATTCTGATTAACTAAAACTATTTTTGAAAATTTGATTAAATTGAAGTTTTGTATTTATTTAATTTTTTTGAACTTGTAAAGTATAAACTGCAGTGAACCGCACCACACCGCACTGTATTTTCGTGGTGTGGTTTATGCGGTTTTCGAGGGTACGCGGTGCGGTTGCGGTTTGGAAATTTGAGCAAACCGCATGTGTGGTTTGATTTGCTGTTTGAGTAAAAAACCGCACCGCCCGCACCGCGCTCACCCCTACATCGTACAATGATATATCAACATTATCAACAACTAATAAAAACTAAATACGACTGAGCCAATGATAACAATAACAAATTACCAATGAAAATTATAAACATAAACCATGTGACCAATGGATGTAGTGCATTCAACAACCAACCAAATTGTTCAAACCATTATTGGAAAGGTGCATATTTAAATCAGCAGTTCAAAGCAAAATAAACATAAACATTAACAAATATGCCTAAGCGCTTTCCACACCATCCACTATGAGCCCCCACACCATCCTCTTCTTTGTTATCATCGTCGCTTCCGTCTTCGTTGATGGTGGTGGTGCTGTCTTATTGCACCCTCCGCATAGCCTAATTAGATGCAATAAAATGAACCAGATTTTTGTATCTTGAACCTCGACATAAGACTTTACACAACCACTATGCAATGTTCTCAACTTCTTCTGATTGTCGGTTGTAAGGGTATGCACATTTTGGTTCACCTCGGTTTTTAGCGAAATTGTCATCAAAACTGTACAAGTCGATTTAGGTTCGGTTTTTAGTTAATAACTGTGATCGAACTGTCCGGAACGATTTTTTCCGCTCCGGTTAACCGTTTATTTCCAAAAAAGTTATACAAATTAAACAATAACAGTAACAACAACAACAACAACAATAATAATAATAATAATAATAATAATAATAATAACAATAATAATAATAATAATAATAATAGTAGTAGTAATAATTAATTTAAAATAATTAGTTCGTTTATTATTACGCGGCTAATCAAGTTAAAGGCCTTGTAATAGGATTCTAATTATAATGGAGCATGAAGCAGGAAAGTATAAAAAGTTAAACATATTAGTGTAGAAGAAAAATTAGTACCCGGCATAACTGTTTTTATGTCTATCACAATTTCCGCTTTAATACATGTACAGACGGAAGAAAAAGAAAATTAAAAAGCAGTAACAGAAAGTAATTTTAAACAAATAGTAATAGATCAAGAAAGTTTTTAAATATTAAAAGTCAGATTCTAGGAAACAGTTTTAATACATTTTTAAAATTTTGAAAAAAAAGTGTATTGATATAATTATGTTATAATATTATAATTATGGGTCCCTATCCACAGCCATAGTTGGATAGGGACCACTTACGGCCAACAAATCAGGACCGTTAAAGTAAAAAACGGATGACTGGGATTCGTTACTGCCGCTTTGTTTCATTGCGGCGGCTTCCGCAATGTTTCATTGCGGCATGACCCACAGACTGCATTTCCCTTTTTGCCCTTTATCTATATTAATTCATTTATTAATACTTTTTTATCTACATAAATATTAATTTAATAAAATATTATTCTTAATAATCCTGATTAAAGATTGTATATTAAAAAATACTATAAAATATTTTTATAATAAATTAAATATTATATTTAATATTCAATATTTTAAAAGTATTGAAACATTAAAATGAAATTAATATATTTAAATATTTAATAATAAATATTAAAATAATAAATAAAAATATTTTGATATTTAAATAATTTAATAATTCAATATTTTTAATAATAAATGAAAATATTTGAATATTTGAAAACATTAATAATGTTAAATATTATATTGAATATTAAATAAAAATAAATCTAGGACCGCAATGTTTCATTGCGTCCCCGCAATGAAGCATTGCGGTAGTCGTTTTCCTTTACACACAGATACACACAGAAACTAACCTTAAATTCAAAAACACACCACTACTGAGGCGATTCTGAGGCGATTCTTGGTGTTTCTGAGGCGATTCTTGGCGATTCTCTCTATTCTTGGCCCTTTGAAGCAGCATCACAGGTTTGTGAATCAGAATTGATGTTTTTATCGTCCGCTAGAGTTCTTTTTCCTTAAAATCCCGCTAGAGTTGTAGAAAGTGTGCTTGTATTCTGATTTCGGGTTTCATAATTTGTATGTATGCTTGCTTGTTCTTAGATGTGTTGAATACCTGCCAACTGTTCGATATATTGTTTAGGAGACACAACATTCTGTAAAAGATGTCAGAATTTATTATTGAAATATATTGCATAAGGTTTTGATAATGCACTTGCATGTTGTCAGGTTTTATATAATGAATCTCATAGGTTTTATATAATGAGCGGGGTAAGTCAATAATGTCGACTAGTAGGACCCATGTAGAGTGTAATTTAGTTGCTTATCGTATTGGATAAATATGATGTTCTATATAGTTTGATGAGGATGTAGATGATCTTTCAGAGATGGTGTTGTAGTTTTTTCAGTTGACATTGTATCCGATATGACCCTTTCTTGTCTTCTTACGGAGTTTGGACTTCTTACAAGTGATGTTTCTTTCTCTGTTTTTTATACTTGTCTTATATTTTGTCAGCAATTTTGTGTTTTGTCTTGCTGATTTTTCCCCAGCTGCATATTTATTTTGACAAGGGCTATGTGTCAGGCTTCTTCAGCTGTGTAGTTTCAATCTTCATATTTGGAAATTGCTGCAAAAACACAAATATGTGCTCCCGTTTCATACTAGATGTATTATATATTCTTTTCGGGTTGTAGTCTAAACTTTTATGCTGCATATGGAAATAAAAACTTATAAATTTTTATCGTACTTATGCCAACTTTTCATGAATACTAGTGAATAGTGATTCTATATTTTAAGTAACCGATGGCTTAATTTTTTGTACCTTGCTCACTTCATTATGTATGATCAATGATGTTTATTTTTATTAGTGCAAATAATGTGGTGCTGGAGGAGTTTTATTATTTTAATCTTTTACAGATTTGTGCAACTCTCAATAATTTATTTTCTTTTTCGTAATTACTGTTTGTTTGGAGTTGTACTGATGTGCTTTTTGGTTTAAAATATTGCAGATACTATGGACATGGAGTGTGGATCTCTTGATCGATCCTTGCTGACTATGCAGGAGCGCCATATTAGCAGTCTGATCTGGGAGGGCGGGGACAGGAATACCGTAGATGTTAGACAGCTAACAGCGAGGATGGGTGAGTGGCATATACTTCCAGATCAGCAGGCTCTGTTGGATGCATATGGTTTTGGGGCGTTCGGAAACCCCCGGGTGGTTCGGCAGAATGACATCAGACTCATTACGGCCTTGATTGAGAGGTGGAGGCCAGAGACTAACACATTTCATCTGCCGTGTGGGGAGATGACTATTACTTTGGAGGATGTTTATATGATTCTGGGATTATCGGTTACTGGCCGTCCTCTCACCCAGGGAGAGCTTGAGCACCCGAAGGCGTGGTTCATGAAGAACTGGGAGGATCCGTCTATGTCAGAGCAGGAGCGCAGGGAGTTCTATAAGGATGGGCTGCATTTTAACCAGCTGAGGAACCGGTACGGGGCGAGAGCTGATACCAGAGATATGGATGCTGCTCAGATTGAGGTGCAGTGCAGAGTGCATACACGGGCCTATATGTTATTTATTATTGGAGGCGTGCTTTTCCCTACATCTTCGCGGGACGTGGTGCATCCCCGGTATATGCAGCTGCTGATGGAGGAGTCGGAGATTCGTGATTATGCATGGGGTGCAGCTGTTTTGGCACACTTGTACAGATCACTGACTTTGTCGGCTGATAGGTCTGTTCGCACCTTTAACGGGTGTAGTCTGCTATTGATGTTGTGGGCTTACGAGAGATTGGCACCCGGGAGGCCGGAGATTGCGCCTCAGCAGGAGATTCGGTGGTCGAGGGCGTGCGTGTGGGCCGAGCCAGTGAAGGTTAGTAGATTAAACCCCCACCACCATACACGTAACTACCGGGGTGATTTGGACAGTTTACAGCTACACTAGGTGACATGGCAGCCGTATACCAGACTTTACGAGAGAGAGGCTGATCCTGATGATGTTGATGCTACTCATTTCCCGGTGTGCCGTCATATGGCTCTTGGTCGTATCCCGCTGGTAGCATTTGAGATCATTGAGTACCATTATTCTGATAGGGTACTGAGACAGTTTGGGATGTGCCAGCATATACCAGATGATCCGTTTGACCACGCTGTTCTGAGGTTGGAGAGACAGTCTTCTTTTCAGCGGCCTCACCGTCTTGCTATGCATCAGCAGTATGTTGCCGAGTGGGAGAGTTATGTGGCTACGGGCGGGCCGGAGATTGTTGAGGGCGGGTTTGTATCTCTCGCCGAGTATATGCAGTGGTATAGACGGGTAAGTAAGATGAGGATCGCTCGTTGTATACCCCCTGAGGGCGATATCATACAGCCCCGTGACTGGTACCCTCAGCAGATGATGGGTGATGCGGTATGATATTCTTCACTTGTTTCCAATTGTAGTCTTTACCTGTTTTCCTACAACTATTTAGGTTATTTTCCCGTGAATTATCGTTAATTCCCTACAACTACTTGTAAAATGGATTAAAAATGAAAATAAGGACTTATTTAGGTTAATTTCCCGTGAATTATCGTTAATTCCCTACAACTACTTGTAAAATGGATTAAAAATGAAAATAAGGACTTATTTAGGTTAATTTCCCGTGAATTATCGTTAATTCCCTACAACTACTTGTAAAATGGATTAAAAATAAAAATAAGGACTTATTTAGGTTAATTTCCCGTGAATTATCATTAATTCCCTATAACTACTTGTAAAATGGATTAAAAATGAAAATAAGGACTTATTTTGGTTATTTTCCCGTGAATTATCGTTAATTCCCTACAACTACTTGTAAAATGGATTAAAAATGAAAATAAGGACTTATTTAGGTTAATTTCCCGTGAATTATCGTTAATTTCCTACAACTACTTGTAAAATGGATTAAAAATGAAAATAAGGACTTATTTAGGTTATTTTCCCATGAATTATCGTTAATTCCCTACAACTACTTGTAAAATGGATTAAAAATGAAAATAAGGACTTATTTAGGTTAATTTCCCGTGAATTATCGTTAATTCCCTACAACTACTTCTAAAATGAATTAAAAATGAAAATAAGGACTTATTTAGGTTATTTTCCCGTGAATTATCGTTAATTCCCTACAACTACTTGTAAAATGAATTATCGTTATTTATTTGTAGTTAGAGAGTGCTATGAAGATGACATACATGATCCACATGCGCGGCCCTCCTAGCTGGTTCTATGATGTCATTCCCGATTTTCTCGCACATTATGATCGGGTAATGACTGAGTGGAAGGGTCTTGGATACAGTAGACCCGCTTTCATCAGACCGAAAGATATTCAGCAGCCTCTTGTTGAGCGTCAGCCTCCTGCTGGAGATGCACGTGAGGTAGACATTCATGATACAGCTCCTAGTAGCTCGCAATAGACAGCGCCCCCTATCTCTCAGAAGCGTCCTCGTGAGGTACTAATAACTATCATTCACGAACTTGTGATCTTTTTAATTTCGTCTATTGAATATGTAAATGACCTGTGTGTCTTTAATTTACATTAATGGCAGGATGAGACTGGTGGTCCTGAGGAGGATACCGCAGTACTTGTCCCCCCTAAACGTCCACGTGAGGTATAAATTTCTAACAAAAGCTTTCATTTCATGCATCGTAGAACTTCAATTAATATGTCTGTGTCGGCTGTAATTGCAGGAGGTTCAGTCTACTGGTGATATTCCAGCCACCCAAGCTCCTACACATGTATCTATTCCCCCTCAGGTACAAATATTTTATAAATATTGTCCTCCTGTGCACTTACATATTTACAGCTTCCTGTGTTGAATAATGTTTATGTATTGGCTTGTAATTGCAGGTTGAGGTTCAGTCTACTGGTGATGTTCCACCCGCCACTGCTCCTACACCTGTATCCATTGCCTCTCAGGTACAAATCTTTGACAAATATTGTCCTCCTATGCACTTACACATTTTTAGCTTCGAGTGTTGAATATGTTTATGTATCGGCTTCTAATTGTAGGTTGAGGTTTAATCTCCTGCTGATGTTCCACCCACCACTGCTCCGACACCTGTATCTATTCCCCCTCAGGTACAAATATTTAACAAATATTCTCATTCTATGCACCTAAAATATTTTAGCTTCGTGTGTTGAATATGTTTATGTATCGGCTTCTAATTGCAGGTTGAGGTTCAGTGTCCTGCTAATATTCCAGCCACCCCTGCTCCCACAGCTGTATCCATTCCCCCTAAGGTACAAATCTTTAATAAATATTGTCATTCTATGCTCCTAAAATATTTTAGCTTCGTGTGTTGAATATGTTTATGTACCGGCTTCCAATTGCAGGTTGATTATACTACTCCAACACCATTCCATAGATCTATGACATTTCAACCTATTCCACTAAAGGTATTATTTGTTCCCTACTATGTCAACTAAATGGGATTAAAATGGATTAATTCCCTACAACTAGTTATAAATGGATTAAACTAAGTGTTAAATGTGTACTTAATTTATGGATTGCAGATGCCTATTACTCCAGAAACTTTAGAGGCCTCTTCCTCCCTTGTGGTACTTAATGTATGGTTGGTGTCAGGCATAACCTCGGAAATGACATTACTTAAAGCGATGTCTTGATCCGTAATAATGGTAATAGGTGGCTTGTTATCGACCGCTTCAAACCAAGTCTTCAAAACCCATCTATAAGTAGTCTCTTTCTCGTCCCTTATAAGTGCAAATCCAAACAAAATATTTTGGTAGTGGTGATTCACTCCTGTAATTGGAATAAAAGGCATGTCATACCTATTAGTCCGATATGTCGAGTCGAAAGTCACCACATCTCCAAAATACTTGTACGCGTTAAGCGAACGAGGATCAACCCACACCAAACCCCTAACCCGATTCTCCTCATCCACATCCACTCGGTAGAAAAAATTGCCATCACTTTGTTTTTGCAAGTCTCGTAACAAAACCAATCCACACTCCGCATCACCGGAATCAAAAACCCGTCTTCGAATGTCACGTATTACATTTTGTACGTCTTGAGCGGAAAAACCAAATTTTCAATACCACCACACGTCTCACTAAGTAAATTCATCACTTTCGGGGTCTCGATACCCGATTTGTTGAATAACTCAATCAAAGATCGGGTAAACGGATCTATGTTGCATGATCTTTGCATGAAATTTACCTTATCTGATGTAACCATAGCATGATTGTGCTCTAGGTTGACCTTGGTTACTTCCCATTTGTTTGAGCTTACTTTGTGAGCAACACACATACGAGCACGACAACAAGTTCGAGGAATAACATCTCGAGGTCGTTTCCCTTTAGCCCTATCTTCAACTTCCAAGGGTTTTGGGCCCAATCTTCCACCTTTTCGACATATATACAAACGTGACGATATACCACCATTTCTTGAATGCTTATGACTACTTCGAATAATTATCTCGAACCCTATACTTCGACCATAACCTCGATAAAAACTTTCCGCTTCATCCAACGAATCAAACATCATACCAACACAAGGAACTACATCATTCATATTTCCAATAAAATTTTCATCATTAATTTTATCATCATCATCGCCATTAAAAGAATCATTACTATCATCGGAATCACCGTGAACATCGTGATTCTTCCAACCGAAACCAACATCATCATCACTATGCGTTTTTCGCTTCCCCGGATCATTAACTTTATCTTCAATACTATAAACATCTATTACTTCATCATCATTAAAGATTTTACGATAAACCCTCTTTTTTGTGTGGGGGGTAACATAATTAAAATCGTTATGATCACTAGATGAACTTGAATAATCAAATAAATAAGAAGCCATGGATATTGAATACTAACCTTTTTTTCAGAAGAATAAATTTGAGCAGAATGTTAAGAAGCAGTGAAATAGCAATGTTTCAAAAATACAGACATTTTAAGGTAGGTGTGTGCATTAAATGCACGCCCGCAATGTTTCATTGCGATGGCCGCAATGAAACATTGCGACACTGTACAAACCCCCAAGCCAACAACTGTATATATTTGCAGTTTAAGAAAAACTTTACAACGTACCACAACAATGTTTCATTGTGGGGGGAAGTACCCCAACAATGAAACATTGCGGTTGGGATTTTTATTTTTGTTATTTTCTTTAAAATTAGAAAATTAATCAAAAAAATTATAAAAAATAGTTTCTAGACTTATTATATTTCATTTAATATGTTAAATGTTATTTAAAAAATATAAATGTTTATAAGAGTAACTTAATTATAATATGCAACTATTTTACATAGTTTTGTGAAAATTTTGCATAATAGTTATGTCAAATGATATTTCTTGACGTGGAAGTTGTAAAGTACAAATTTTGACGATCCAACTATATGGATGTTAAAATATAATGATTATAATAATTAAGAAAAAATATTTCTTAAATAAAATGCGGTATTTATATATAGTTTGTTACCAAAAAATGTTTAACATTTTGGGGGCTAAATTATTTTATATTTTTTTATAGATAACGAAAATTCGATAAATTTTCATTTTTTTAGTTTTTCACATTTTCAAATTTTAGTATTATATTTGTTTACTAAAATTTAAAATTGATAAAATAAATTGGACAAGTACAAGAAAAATAAAACATTAAATAATTTATTTCATTCAAATATAAATAGAGTACATTCAAATATTTTTTCAAAACAAATACATAATAACATTTTATATCGACGAGAATGATCAAACTTTAACGGTGTTGGAAGAACCGCCTTTATCACCCTTATCGTCGTCTTTCTTTTTCTTCGACTTTTCCGCCTTCGCTTTAGCTTCATTTTTTTTTCTTGCGCTCAAGCACCATTTGAATACGGCGGAGAGCTATTTCCATGTCTTCTTCTCCTTCGGGCCCGTCGTAAGCCACACCATCTATAATTACCTTATTATTGTCAAAATCGTAGTAGAAAACCATTTTTCGGATATTAGAGAAGATAATGTTGAAGTGAAAATGTAGAATGAAAATAGAGAAGAGAATGTTGAAAAAAAATGAGATGAGGCAGGACTATTTATAGGTGAAAATCTGAATTTTAAAATTCACAAAATTAAATTTGGCACAAAAAAAATTTTGCTGAAAAAATTTCATTTGACTGTTGAAATTGCCGCAATGAAGCATTGCGGCGTGTCCAAACTGCCGCATTATTTCATTGCGGTGTGTCGGTCAAGCTTCTGCTCTATTGACCAGTCAATTCAACTGCCGCAATATTTCATTGCGGTGTGTCGGTCAAACTTCTGCTCTATTGACCAGTCAATTCTTATTAATATTGGCACAAAAATAAGTTTTGCACAAAAAATAAGTTTGACTGTTGATAAATTTTTTAAACTAAAATAACTCAATTCACTAAAAAGTATAAAATTAATATTATTATTTTTTTAACTAAAATTATTCATACGATAATTTAAAGAAAAAGTATAGAAAAAATTAAATTGATAAATTTATTATTAAAATTGATAATATTTTAATATATTACTACTACTTATATTTAATGTTAACATATTTTAAAAAATTAATTACTGTTGAACATTAATATTATTTTTATACTTATATAAATAAGTTAAATATTAGAATAAGCTAAAGAGATGGGCAGTTTGGACATTAAAAACTGGGAGCCTAACAAACAATGAAACATTACGGCCGAACAATGAAACATTGCAGAATGCGCAATGTTTCCTGTGCATGGCGACATCCCGCAATGTTTCATTACGGAAGTCAAGACCCGCATTGAAACATTGCTTTCCACCGCAATGTTTCATTGCTGTGGGTTGGCTGGCTGTCCCCCCAACCCACGTTGGCTCGTGATTATTTTCCTATAATTATATATAATATTATATATACGGTTCAGTTTTTCAGTTCTATTTTTTAAGATAAAATCGTAACCGTTAATAAACCGATTTATCAATTCGGTTCGGTTACAATTTTCTTTAATTTTTTTTCGATTTCGATTTTTTGATAAGATTTTTCATTTTTCGGCTCAATTTCAGTTTTATGATTTTTGTGCTAACCCCTAATCGGTTGCAACATCTGATCGATGTTTGTTCGCATTAACATATCAATTATTCACTGAATCCGACCACCAACAATCATCTCAATAACCAGGATTGACCTCCAATAACGCCTTTTTACCCCGTTAACATCAATTATTCCATTAACATATCGTATGCATTCTTTTTTACCCCGTGCATTGGTTTTAGATGACATTCTAAATGTGATTTACAAGATAAATTAAAGTCACAATATTGTTGATATTTTTGTATGACTTGTAGTATTTCTACAAAAGATAAGTAATTGTCACGTTCTTATAGTCAAAATATAAACACTATGTAAATAATTAAAATTAATCCACACGCGGATATATATATATATATATATATATATATATATATATAATGGGCTATTCAAATGAAAACATCCTTAAAATAAAAATTGGAAACAAGCTTATCCCAACAAAAATTTTAAATATAAAACTCCACACATAACTAACTGCCTGTAATATACAACGCATCTAATTCCCTTCATTTTTAAATTAATTTTTTCTGTCATTCAACGAGTTTTTTTTAAATTTGACTTCACTATATTTTTGTACATCCTTCAACGATCAGTATGAATACCATATGTGTTAGATTCCGGTGATAAATCACTAATTATACTTATGAGAATCACTAAAATTTAGCTAATTTAACTAATAATATAAAAGGAACAAAGAGATATATTGAACTTTCTTGGGTCTGATCAAATTATGTGGGCTATGGTTTTATTAAGCCCAAATAAATAAATGAAAAAAAAACATAGGAGAAGGTCCGAGAGCAGACAAAGAAATTAAAAAGGGGGAGATAAAGCGTTGCTGTGAGTATGGTATTTATACTGATATACTCTTCAATCAGTAAATCGTATGATGATAATTACTAAACTGTACATATTAATCACCAAATTACACATAGTAATCACTATATTGTACATAGAAATCACTATTTACATGGTCTGGTTTATAGGGTTTAGGGCCCTAAACCCTAAATAGATGGAATGTTTATCAACTAATTTCTTATTATTAGAAAGAGCTAAATATTTTTAAAACTTATTTAAGGAATTGGTGAACCCTAAAAAATTAACAACTATTAAATTAAGTTCCAATTTAAATTTTAGATAGTAATTTCTAGATCTTGAATTATTAAATTTTGTAAACAGACAAAACACACTATTCAAAAGAATGTTGAAGAGAAAATGGAATTTGAAGAAACTGAAATACAAGAAAGTCAAGATCAATTTCAAGAGAAAGAACCAAACAAGAAACAAAAAATGAACAAGTGGAAGAGGAGGACATTGAAAAAGATAAAAAAATACTATATTACACATGTTATTCACTAAACTAGTAGTTTGTATGTAAAAGGTAAAAACGTATAGTAGGAGATTAATGGTGTATGATGGGGCAGAGAGATGGGACACCAGGAGAAATGTGCGGTACAAGAGAAATGCAATAAATCACTAATTATGTTTACGATAATCACTAAAATTAATAAAAAGTTCTGAAATTATAGTAATTCTGGTTTAGTGATTCTATTACCTGTAAATAGTGATTTATCGATGGAATATAGCAAGGATGGTATGCAAATTGATCGTTGCGAGATGGAGAAAAATATAGTGAATTCGGATTTTTTAAAAAAGTTTGTCGATTAATGGAAAATATTAAATTAAAAACAAATATAAAACTATTTATATATAGATGTACAGAGGGAGTTACGCCTGGAATTTGGAGGGAGGAGAGAGAAGGGGGTTTAATAAAATTTGTGTGGTGGAGATTCAATTCAAGCTATGAAATTAGTGGTTGTCATTGGTTTCTAGTTTTTAGAATAATGTTGGTTTCTATTTGACCATCTCCACACACACACACACTCATATATATATATATATATAAGTTGCTTTTAAGTCCTTAAGCACATAAATTTGGCTTCTTGTTCACAATATCATTATACATTAACACATCATGTGGCCAATGAACTCGCAAAACTTGTTTCAAAATCCTCTTGGCATTAAAGATCTTGATGCTTTTAAGTACAAATTTTAATTAAATATTTAACAAATTAGGAACTTGTCAACATGTATGTATTCGAATTCAAATTCGAATTGGACGTTGGGGGTTATTGCCCAAAGAATCTGATGAGCGTCTAATGTTCACAATGGTTGTTTTTGCAAACTCCTCATCATAAATTATCAAGAACTCATACAGTATTACATGTCAAACAAATATCAGATTAATTACTCATTAACAAAATTAATTCTTATGATTATATAGAATTCACTTTTAACAACTCCAATATTAATTTTGTGTTCTTAAAGCCTATATACATTTTGCAAGTAAAATCTTGCGTAAAATATTAAAAAATGTATAATTTTTCAATTATATTCTGTTGAAAGGTATAAGATCATGTTGAGACTTTTCTCTACTACCTTAAGATTTTAGAGAGATTGGTTACTTAACAAGGTATCCGGACTCGGTTTAGGGAGGGACTCAGATTCGAGTCCTCTTACCCAAATTTGTTTAATATAAATATTTGTTGTTGGTATTGATATTGTTAATTGGTATATGTTCTCTGGTCAATGTTCAATCAGGACAAAAATATTGTACAATTGAGCAGAAGTGTTGATGAGTATAAGTTTTTGTTGAGACATACCTCTAATAACTAAGAGTTTAGAACGACTAGTTACTCAACATATTCTACAAAACATACCATTAATGAAAAGTTTGCAAATCCTATATATTTTACATATAAATAATGCAAACATATTATTCTACAAAATATATTCACGTTGCAGAACAAATATGTTCTACTTGTTAAACATTAATGAGACAACTCCACTACACACGTTTATATCCCGAAGTTTATTATTTTTATTTTATAAGTTATTAAAATATATTCTTTTGCTAATTATTTTTTTACAAAACTCACTACTTTAAAGTAAATGTTGCAAATCATATACATTTTACAAGTAAAATAATGCAAAACATATTATTCAATGAAGCATTTTCACGTTGCAGTACAAGTATATTCTCCTAACATTAATGATATAACACCACTAATACTTATATCGTAAAGTTTATCATTTTTATTTTTAAGTTATTAAAATACGTAAAAGGTTTATAATGAATGGTCAGGATATTGGATTCCGAGACTTCACAATAAATAGGGACTTCATAGTACTTTATTTTTTCATATATACGCGGATACCATTTTGTTTCAATGCGCATGAGAGTTGTGGATCAATTTAATAAAACGAGAAAATTTCAAATCTTGGACGTCTATTTCCGAAAAGATAAAATCCTTTAGTTAAACGATGGTTAATCCAACTAAAAAGTAAACTAGTGTTTTTTGAAAGATAATCAATTCATAATAAATAAAAAATCATACAACATGTACCATAATTATCAAAATTTAACAAGAACATGATAATATGGATCTAATCCGATTTTTCTTCATTCGAGTCGGGAATTTTTATCAAATCTTCAATTATGACATATTCATCCCTCTCGCTACAATATGCAGCCTTTTTGGAGAAACAATCTAATAAATTGTTTAATCGTTGAAAATATATGTACCTGACTTGTCAACATGTATTCGAATAATTGGCAATTATTTTAATCCAATACAATCCATATGAATGAATTAATATATGAAAACAAAGACAAAACTTAGGTCTATATGGTTGTCATCTCAACGATCAGTCAATAAAATGGATCTTACTTTTCATCGGTGTCAGATCATAAAAATGATGTACAAGACTGACTTAAACAATCGATTGGTATTACAAGAGCAAGTGAAAATGATACCCCAGTAATTTAAGGTATTATTTTAAAACATTAACTCCATAACATGTCTTATAAACGTGTCTTATCATTAAGATAATATATTTTTTAATATTTTGAACTGCAATAAGTGGAAAGGAAAATATGAGAAGAGACAAATGTACAAACAAAATTTATTTTTATTCATAATAGTGAAACATGGTGCATCAAAAATAAGGCATTTAATAGATGTACTAGTGTTTCAAGGTATCACTATGACATTTTTTAAACATATTATCTATTTAAAAATGTGTTAAATTTTGATCGAGGACATTATTTTATGATAATATAGTACTTGTACTTGTCTAAACAATTTATATTTACTTTATAGTTTTACCATATTTACGGGTCTTCTTGGATGCTCTTTAAAAATTGACTTATTCACTTGTAAGTCCGCAAGTACTTATTGACAAGTGTTTGTCGACCAAACTTATAAGTCGAGTTTACAATTCATAAGCTGATAAGTTGAATGTTAGTAACGATGTAGTTTTTCTCATATTATATTGATTTTTTCACTTTTTTATTAACTTCAATTTTAAAATATACATTTTCAATGTTTTTCTAATTTTAAATTCGCAAATTAAGCTAATTGTAATTAAAAATTATTTATTTAAGTAAAAAATTGACTATTAAATAAAATTATCTGAATACTTATATAATTTAAAAGTATTTATCTATTTATAACTTAAGTTACATATTCGTTTTTATGTAGTAAGTTATATATTTTAGAAATTCTGAAAGAAGCACTTTAAAGTTGCACCAGACTGGTGAGCTTATCGGTATTTTCCCTTATGTCTGATCATTTGGTAGGGCTGTAAATTAATCCGTACTATCTGGTATCTCAGCTTAGATCTGGTTCGAAAATATGATACATGGCTCACATTCATTTTTTATATGATACAAATATGGCGGAAAAAACATAATCGGATCAAATATGATCCCGGATGCGAGTACCTATATACCCGCTCAGATTATGTCTCATATTTTTCTCTAAATTAATCCTACACGAATATGATTCGTGGTTCGTAATTGGTTTAAACCCAAATGTGAATTATTATATTAACTCGTTACATTTCTAAGTAAATATCAATTTTATAATTTCTTAATACCTTATTCAAGTTAAAATGGAGAAATTATAATCGTATATAGGTAATACATCATATATTTAAGTTTTTAATTTTTTATTACTTAGTATATATATCTATTTTAGAATAAATAACTTTTATATAATATAAATTAAAAATATTTTATATTATTAGGGGATCATATTTGACTCAGATTCGATGTATCACAAACTACCCGGTTAAAAAAAAGAAAATAGGATACTGGCTCATATCCGGTTTGGATCCTGACATCTAATACCCAGGATCATCTTGTATCCGAATAAAACAATACCGGACCCAAATCTGGATACTATGAAAATAAAATGATCCGAGACTTGAGAAAAAGGGTACACGGTGATAACTCCAGTCCTTCCTCGAGGTCCTCTCCTTCGTCTATTCGGACTCGGCTTCCATTTGTGCAGGAATGGGTGAATAAGTGGATAAACTGTAGGTGGGGATCCTGCAAAACAAAACTGGAGAGGAGGGTGGCTTCCCCGGTGCACCTCCGTTGTGAGAAAGAGATATGGTTTTAGTGAAGAAGAGGATAATATGAATTATGCAGATTATATGTGGTGTGTGTATATATATATGAATAGAATGAGTAACCCCCAAAACACCTTTTGGCTAACCTTTTATAAGCTTTCCATTAGGGTTTGGGGGTTTGTACCTTAAATCTGGACCATTGGAATGTGTTGGATTGTGGAACACGTGGACGTCTGTGATAGGCCAACGTGTCCCCGGATCTGGACCGTTGGAAGGTTCGAGATCCGGGAAACCTGGATGGTAGGGATGATGTGCCACGTGTCCGAGTGTCCTTCCCTTATTGTATTCTTGGCTCTGGGCTCTTCTTATTGAGCTCTCATTGGGCTCTCATTAGGCTTATATCAAACATGGCCTATCATTTGTCTCTCACTCCCCTATGCGGGTTCTCGGAAGGGAAAATAGATTCTGTTTCGTAGGTTGTAGTTAAAAGAAAAAACTAGGGTTTTTCTATTTATGGCCCCCTAACCCCGTGATCTAATGAATATGAGATGCAGGGGTTGACTTGGTTGGTCTTCTTGATTTCTGTTGAAGGTTGGGTTCCTTGAATTACTTAAAAGAAAAACTAGGGTTTTTTCTTTGATTTGTAGCCCCCTAACTCCGGCGTCTAATGAATATGAGATGTCGGGGTTACCTTGTTAGTCTTTTGATTTGTATTGAAGGTTGGGTTCCTTGAATTACTTAAAAGAAAAACTATGGGGTTTTCTATGATTGGTAGCCCCTTAACTCCGGGGTCTAATGAATATGAGATTCCAGGGTTGACTTGGTTAGGCTTTTTTGTTTGTATTCAAGGTTGGGTTCCTTGAATTACTTAGAAAAAATCTTTGGTTTTTTCTTTGATTTGTATACCCTAACTCCGGAGTCTAATGTATATGAGATTTCGGGGTTGACTTGGTTAGTCTTCTTGATTTGTGTTGAAGGTTGGGTTCCTTGAATTATTTAGAAGAAAAACTAGGGGTTTTTCTTTGATTTGTAGCTCCCTAACTCCGGGGACTAATGAATATGAGATGTCGGGATTGACTTGGTTAGTCTTTTTGACTTGTATTCAAGGTTGGGGTCCATGAAATAATTATAAGAAAAACTATAGGTTTTTCTTTAATTTGTAGCCCCTAACTCCGGGTCTAATGAATATGAGATTCTGGGATTGACTTGGTCTTTTTAGTTTGTATTCAAGGCTGGGTTCCTTAAATTACTTAGAAAAAAACTATGGGTTTTTCTTTAATTTGCAACCCCCTAACTCCAGGGTTTAATGAATATGAGATTCCGGGGTTGACTTGGTTAGTCTTTTGGATTTGTATTCAAGGTTGGGTTCCTTGAATTACTTAGAAGAAAAAATATAGGTTTTTCTTTGATTTGTAGCCCCCTAACTTCGGGGTCCAATGAATACGAGATTCTGGGGTTGATTTGGTTAGTCATTTTTTATATGGATAAGGACAAAAAGTTTTTGATTTGACTGGATTCTGAAAAGTTTTAGCGAGTTACTCGGGGTGTCAGTAATCTGTTGGGATTCAAATAGATCTGAGAAATACGTATGTGTGTGTATATATTTTGAGTGTAAGATATATTTCATTTTCCCCTCTTTTTGGTTCTCAAAGTACGTGAAAGCCATTAATTACAGGGTTGTAATTATTATTTTGACATCGTGTAGAATTAACTACGGCTTTTTTCTTTTTTATGAGAGCAATAATAGTCCTCCACATGGAATTCATGTCTGGACACACTTGTAAAATTAAAAACTGTTGGGTTTCTTTCTCTTTATTTTTTACCTCTTTTTCTCCCTTCTATAAATACCCGACACTCTCTCCTCTTCTTTCTTTTACGTAAACACAAAGTCGAGAGCAATTACTTGTACTTTCTGAGTTTTTGAAGCCTTTATCGGAGATTTTCGAAGCTTTCGTGTCGAAGCGTCATCCTTTCTCCTGCTTTTTGTAAGTCTTCTTCTTTTCTGCTCATTTTTTCTTTGTTATTATCTTGCATGCGATTGTGTTGTGGATATTCGAATAGTTTCTTCTATTTTTTAAAGTAACTCTTCTTGTTTCGACTAGTTATGGTTGTCTTTTGGCTATAATTTTGCATTTGGTATAATAGAAATTGTAGAACTTGTTTGATTTGTATGCACAATATTGGGTTTTTGCTTCTGGTAGTTTGGTTTGGGCCCGTGGTGATCCTATAGTTTTCTTGTTTTGTATGTTTTTGGTTATATTTTTATGTATATGTTATGGATCTGTTTTTGGTGTTTTAATTTTCATAAAAAAAAGGTTTCTGAGTTTCTTTTGTTTTGTGTTTTGGGTTCAGGTGTGGCATTGACTCCGAGTAATTCATAAATATAGTATATGCAAGGTAGGCGTTTAAAACAACTTGCTAACCTTAGGAAAAACAATCCGGATGGACCCGAATTCATTGGTGATATAGAATCCATCTCTTCTTCTTCCTTTAGTAGATCCATAGAAATGCCTCCCCGCGCTGAGAGACCGGTCAAAGTTTTAGCAGAGACCTTAGTTTCGGGGGCCCGGGGGAACTTTAGCCAATGCGGATGGGTCTTGGGAGGACATTGACCAATATTTTGTATAATGTAAAGGAGATCCCCGTCTTTTTGGTTTTTAATATCATGATTTATTTGAGGCGTATGCGGGCCCTAAGGGTTTGGATGGTAGGGAGCCATACGACGAGGCTGCTCTTGATAGGTTATTTTTTAACGCCCCGAGGACACAATATGAGTGTGGCCCGGTTCACAAAGATGTAGGGAGATAGATACACTGATGCCGAAGTGGATAATGCACTTAGGTAGGCTTTTAATCTCGGGGAGGAGTTTGAGTGGAGGTGGCCGGAGCCACATGAGTGTATATACCATAGGTCGGCCGGGGGGTTTGTTGGGATTCCCTTAGAGCATCTCTGGGGTATGTGCTTAACACCAATTTACCAAGGCCTTGTGCTAAGATATATACGACAACCCTGTCACCCAGTTGCCCCGAACTCGGTCAAATGGATCAGCTGGTTCTTGGCATGTTGCCATGCAAAATAGTACCTCCCGACCTACAAGCTTTTTCACCATATTTTTGAGATAAAAAAATCCACTAAAAAACCTTTGTATCAGTTCCTATTTAGGATTGAGGATTGCGGGTTCCCGTCTGCAAAGTTGGTGCTCCCGATTAGCATGTTGAACTCTCTCAAGGGGTGGCAGAGGGAGTTCATATTTTTTCGGAAGGGGACTTGGAGTTTATGCCACTTTATAAATGTGAATTGAAAACACATAAATTTTCGGTCCATCAGCTCGAACAAGGGGCTCTCACAATGGTCTATGACTTCAATGGGGCAATCGAAGGGCAGTGGACCCGGGACACGTTTAATGATAATGTTGAGATGCATGCCACTGGCTGTAAGTTGCTCTTTTTTGTTACTTAAATTTTCCACTGCTTATTATTTGTTTGATGTCCGGGTTTAATGTTTGTTTTGTGTTTCTATATCACGTATTCCAAAGCTTTTTCCCCAACCAAATAGAATGTCTTCACAGTTAAGAGATTTGGCTTCCCATTGCAAGAAGATTGGGGGTCTGAACAGTTTGGAGGCCGGGAAGGGCAAGAAGGAGAATGAGGCTGGGGGTGCCTCTAAAGGAGCAGTTAACGAGGATGGGGGCTCCGGTACAGGGAATATTGTTATAGTGAATCTGGGAAGGGTTATTGCTCGAGTTGTTGAGCCCTAGAAGGAGAAGGAAAAGGACAAGGAGCCTAGGAAGAGGAAGCAGGTTCCCGGGGATGTTGCTGATGAAGCTGGTGATTCTGACATCTGAGCTTCTAAAAAAGCTGCTATAGAGTTGGCTCCGGATACCCCGGAGACTCTTAGGCGTTGCTGGTTAGCTTCACTCTGGAGACTCAGAGGAGGGAGCTCTTCGATAATTATGCCATGACTACCGAAAGAAGGTAATACTGGAGGGAGCCGTTTAAGGACTTCTTAGTCAGCATACAGGAGGATGTGACGACTGTAACTGTTTTTACTTGCAGTTGTGTTTTTTCCTTGTAAATTTCCCTTTCTCTTTTTGATGGATAATTTTATTTCAAGCTAATTCCAAGGTTGCGGGTATCATGGCGATTGCCCGGATTTTAAAAGAAAAAGCTGATGTCAGGGAGGCCTCTAAAGCTGAAGCCGAGAACTTGGCCCGGGAGCTGAAGAACTTAACCATCGAAGTAGCGAGGGAAAATGTTACCCACAAAAAGATTGTGGATGAGCTCCGAGAGAAGCAAGTTCAGGCCGCTGCTGCGGTGAGGGCGATGCGGTAGGAGAATCAAAAGCTGAAAGAAGCTTTGGCTGCTAGGCCGACTTTATTTGAGGTTTTGGCCGGTTTCCGTGGCACTCCAGCATATTTTGGAAGAGCTAAATGAGAAGGCAATGGAAAAGATTCAAATATGCTGAAAAATTGCCTCCCGGTGTCTTGCCGAATTCCCCTGGGGTACTATTGATGGCTTCTTGAATCGCTATATCAATGAAGAGAGCCGGCTTGAGGAGGAAGCCAATGCTCTTGCGACGGCTGAATCCGGTGTTGGTGCTTCAACTTCAGCTCCTCCACTCCCCGAGCACCCTCAGGTTTAGCAAGCTCCTTTGCCCCAGGAACAGCCGGAGTAGACTTTTTCTCCTCTTCCCGAACCACAAGTTGAAGAATGATCATGTTTGGCCTTAATGGCTTGTAATTTTTACTTTTTATACTTTAAATATTTTTTGAAACTAAGCCTTTTGGCTTGTATTATTTATTTACTCTTGTTTTGTCTGAGGTTTGGTAACCCGGGGGTTTTTAATTTGATGTTCTATTTCTTGCATTTTTGTTTTGCATTCTTATAGTTTTGGGGTAAAACTTTTAAAGATAAGAAATTTCTTTAACATATGGGATGTGTTTTAATAGGCCCCGTTAGGGGTAAAATTTAAAACTGAGAAACATTTTCTATGTACACATGGGTTGTGTTTGATTGACCCCGGGTAGCGGCAAAAATTTAAAATTGAGAAAAATTTTCTAAGTACACATGGGTTGTGTTTGATTGATCCCAGGTAGGGGAAAATTTAAAATTGGGAAAATTTTCTAAGTACACATAGGCTGTGTTTCATTGACCCCGAGAAGGGGTAAAAAATTAAAACTGAGAAAATTTTTCTAAGTACACATGGGTTGTGTTTGATTGTCCCCGAGTAGGGCAAAAATTTAAGACTGGAAAAATTTCTAAGTACACATGGGCTGTGTTTCATTGACCCTAGGTATAGGTAAAAAATTAAAACTGAGAATTTTTTTTAAAGTACACATGGGTTGTGTTTGATTGACCCCTGGTAGGGGAAAAATTTTAAAATTGGAATTTTTTTAAGTACACATGGGCTATGTTTCATTGACCCTGGGTAGGCGTAAACAATTAAAACCAAGAATTTTTTTTAAGTACACATGGGTTGTGTTTAGTTGACCTCGTGTAGGGGCAACAATTTAAAATTGAGAAAATTTTCTAAGTACACATGAGCTGGATTTAATTAGAGTAAGTGAACATGCATTTAGGTGTGCAGATAATAGTCATGATCTAGTACTAAAGGGATTTATTCTAAGCCATTGGATGCTCAAAACATTGTGTTCCATTGCAATAGAAATTTAATAGTGATTACATTTTGGGGCAGATAGATACAAATTTAAATCTCTTATTCGGTAATAAAAATAATACAGAGTTCTTCTGTAATAGAGAGATGACTCCAGAATGTTCACCTTTTGATTATTAGTAGAATTTCCTTAGCCAAG
Source organism: Apium graveolens (assembly GCF_009905375.1). Classification (NCBI taxonomy): domain Eukaryota; kingdom Viridiplantae; phylum Streptophyta; class Magnoliopsida; order Apiales; family Apiaceae; genus Apium; species Apium graveolens. The sequence goes on from NC_133651.1 coordinate 292,544,058, forward strand.
CCCCATGCCAAGTTTTTGAGACTTCCGTGTCCTTCAGGTAGCTAAGTTTATATGTTCCTGGGTGCAGTACTTCTTTGACTTTGTAAGGGCCTTCCTAGTTAAGCTACAGCTTTCCTTGGTTTTTTGGATCCGAAGCTTCCGTGTCCCGGAGTACCAAATCTCCAACTTCGTACTCCCTGATTTTGACTTTTATCCAAAGTAGAGTTTTGTCTTTTCTTTATAGTTCTCCATTTTTTGAATTTCCCGGTCTCTTACTTCATCCAGTAGATCTAGGTTTGTCTTTAGGCTTTCTATGTTGGGTACTTCCTCAAAATGAATGACTCTGTGAGATGGGGATTCAGTTTACAGTTGAAGTCTGGCCTCTAAATCGTAAGCGAGTTTGAAAAGGGTTTCCTAGGTGCCTGTCCTCAGGGTGGTTCTGTATGACCACAAGACATTTGGGAGTTCACTGGGTCAAGTCTTTTTGGACTCTTCAACTCTTTTCTCGAGTCCCTGGAGTATGGTTCTGTTTGTTACCTCAACTTGTCCATTTCCTTGCGGATGTGCTATAGACGATCTTTTGTGTTTGATCCGGAGCTCTTTGAGGTACACTTCAAAATTTGAGCCCACGAACTGGGTTCATTATTCGAGACCAACACTACCAGGTTCTCGGACCTCATCACAATGGATTCCATGAACATTATACAATCTTGCTAATTGATTGTGTGCATTGCCTTCGCTTCCGCCCATTTGGTCATGTAATCAATGGCCACCAACACATAGCATAGGTCCCCTTTTACCCAGGGGAAGGAACTATGATATCAATGCCCCATACTACAAAAAGGATCGTGAAAAGAATTGAAGCAGGAAGGTTCGGGCTCTGTTTTGGTACATTGCTAAACATTTGTCACCGGTTACATTTTTTACGTATACAATTGCATCTGCGTGAATTCTTGACAAGTCGTATCCTTGTCGAATTATTTTGTATGTTAAAGCCTTTGTTGCCAAATAGTCTCCACAAATGCCTTCACGAACCTTCCAGAGACAATAATCGACTTCATCCAGATCTACACATTTGAGAGTTGGAGCTGAGAAAGTTCTCCTATAGAGTTGATCATCTTCTAGGAAAAAATGAGTATCTTTGTGCTTCAAGTATCTGGCTTTGTTCTTGTCTTCTGGGCATGCTTTAAAGAGGCTATAAAGGGGGTCAACCAATTATTCGGGCTGTTGATACACATGATTTCATCTTTTTCAGTACTCTGGGCTTGTAGTTCTTCGAAATATATCGAGGTGCTTAGATCAGAGAAATTTTGTACTAGGTTGAAGAGCTCATCTACTTTAGCATTTTCCTCTCTGTTAATTTGTAGAATTGTGGTATCCGTAGAATAAGGACATAAAGAAAATGAAAATGGACTTAAGATACTTTGAAAAAGGAAGCGATCATAATGTGAATAAGGACATAAAGAAATAATAAGGGTAATATAAGTTGAGAGGGTGCATAATGATTAGCGCATGAGTGCGGGTGGCCGTAAATTAGAAAGGGACCTAACAAAACGACTTGTGTTTATGATTATAGATTTCCGAGCGGAACCTAAAGTATCCTCCACCTCAAGATACCCAGGCAAATTTTCAAACCCTACCTTTTAAAAACTGTTGTGTTGTGAATATTTTACAAAACTGTGATATGTGCATGAGATGTATTACATTACTCAATTGTTGATAATTTCTAGTATATGTTCATACCAAGTTTGAAATATTATATTTAGACCGAGAGTCGGTCAGTGTAAGCTTATAAAAACCCGGAGGTATCCCGGAGGAGTTTATATTTGAAAACATTAACGCTAGCGAGTAGCGTGGTACGTATATGATTTAGACCAAAGATCGGTCGGTAAAAATTGATGAAAACCCGGAAGTATTCTGGAGGTGCTTTATTTAAGAATATTAGCGCTATAGTAGAGCGTGATGTATAAGTTGTAAGACCGAGAGTCGGTCAATTTTGTTTTTATAAAATAAAAACTTGGAAATCATTCCGGTGATATTTATAGGACGATTAAAGTCCATAGTAGTTACATTTCAAGGGACTCAACGTCCACTTACGGAATATTAAACACCTCGAACTTTTATTAAAGAAATTTCCAAAGATCGTATTCCCTCAACTATATTTTATTGCTCGAATAACAAATATTTATTAACTATTCATTTATTATGGATGAAGTATTCTCCAGTGAATATTTATTTCAAACTAGATTAAATACTAAAGGTGACTATATTACTTAAACATAAATAAACAGAGGATAGCCCCACGTGGAGGAGTGAGAACTCCTCTAAAAGAGTCCAGCTGATAGTGGCACCGTCGTCCCGAGTAAGCACCTCATAAATGATAGTTTCCTCGGGAGTTAAGTGAATGGATTTGAGGCTGTCATCACTAACCTTCCCGAAAGAAGATCTGAAGAGGGTGCCCCAGTCACCATTCTCCCACCTTAACCCGATAAAACTATTCCTCCAATTTTGGTTATTGTCGGGAATGGAGGGGCTGTTAAAAATATGCTTACAATTAGGCCTTTGTTTAACATAGACCCAACCTTAATTACCAGAAGAACTGTTGGAACATTGAAAAACCTTCCTAAAGACATCTACATATAAGGGAAAACCTCCCCTAAGACAGAAAACCATGAAACATAAAATGTTCGTCCAAGCGTTTGGAGGTTGCTGACATGGGTTAATTTGCAAATCAGCTAGGAGGTGAGGAATGAAGGGATGAAAAGGAAACCTAAGCCAAGCATCAAGGGCATCTGTGTAAATGAAAAGAGTATCGGGTTTCCAGTGACAAGTACGGTCACCACCAGAAACTGGAACTAACCTAAGGGGAGGACGGACATTATAACATGCATTTAACTTATCATAATCTATATTGTGCCAAGTGTTGCAATGATTATAAGAGTCGAGATGTGCAGTGGAGGGATATTCGTCCCCCTAGTATTAATCATATCTATCAAAGACATGTAAGAAGAACGGATCTCGATATCCTTACCTCGTTTTAAAGCCGAGGCAATCTTGGACGCTCTCTCAGCACCTTTATCTGCCATTGATAGAGAATAAAGAAACCTGGAAACCTTGGAAGGAAGGAAGGCTGGAAAACTAAAGAAGAGGAGTGTTGAGAGTGGGAGGATAGAAGATTGATTGAAGAATGAAATGAGAAGTGTGAGGAAATCACACTCTCATCCCATCCTTATATAGGCACTTAAAAATAAAAAATGGGCCTAGAAAATCCCACTTGGGCCCAAAGTCAGGAAGATTATGGAATGCTCTACAAAGTATTGGAAGAATTTTGGTTTAAGCACATATATTTGAGAACTTTCTGGAAAAATCCAGAAATGTTTGGAAAAATTCCATTAAAAACCTCGAAAATTCCAGAAGATTCTGGAAATTTGGCTTAAAATTGGGGGCCCAGCCCAAGAATTATTTGGCCGAAGGGTACAAAAAGCCCAGTTCAGAAAAAGCCAAGTATTCAACAAATCAAGCCCAGGATCAATACAAATTACCCAAGTGAAATGCCCAATTAAGAATTCAAATTATAAGCCTAAGCAAAAGGCCCAGGTTAGAAAATATAATCTGGCCCAAGCTCAAATCACAGAAAAAGGGCCCAAAAATTGGTTAGGAAGACCAAAGTTAAGGCCCAAAACAAAAACCCAGTAAAGGATGGCCCAAGATAAAAAAACCCCAAGAAAATAGGGACAAAAAATTTTCTGACCTATTTCGACCAAAAACTATGTACAAATCCTGGTCGAAGGGCGTAAGGTCGAAATTCTTGGTCGAAATGATTTAGGTCGAAATGACTACGACTAGGGCTGAAAATGGGGGATAATTCGACTAGAATCTGGCCATATTCAACCAAAACTATGTAGAAATCCTGGTCGAAGGGTGTGAGGTCGAAATGATTTTGATCAGGGCTTAAAAGGATGATTAATTCGGTCAAAAACGAGGAATCCTGACCGAAAGGGTTGAAAGTCTGATCGAAATGCAAAAAAAAAAAGAAAAAAGAGAAAAATATAGTATAAAATCCTGGTCGAAATTCGACCAGGAAGTGAGGTCGAATGATCCTGCTCGAATTTCTGTTGATCAGGGCAATTAGAGGCATAATTCGACCAGGATCCTGGTCGAACCAGGTATATAAAAAAAAGAGAAAAAAAGAAGAAAAAAAAGAAGAAAAAAGAGATAGGGAAGAAAAATCCTGAAAAAAAAGAAAATTCCTTAAAATATTTTCTGAAAATTATGGATAAATCCCAGAATTAAGGGAAAAATCCAGAAAATTAAGGATAAAATCCCAAAATTAAGGGAAAAATCCAGAAAATTAAGGATAAACCTTGAAACTAAGGGAAAAAACCCATAATTCAGGGAAATTCCTGGAAATCAAGATAATTCCTAAATAATAGGGATTAAAGTAGATCGTTGTGAATGTGTAGGTCTCTCCATACTTTACGCAAAGCGATAACCTGTAAGGGAACGAATGAACTTAACTTCTGCGAAACCTAGTCACTGTTTCCCAAAAGTTGGGGGGGCAAATGATAGGGAATAAATAAATCCTTATTATGTAGTTAATGTTGCATTAATTACACATGAATTGGGCTACAAGTCCCAATAAGAAGATGTATGACATTCAGACCAAAAAGGTTAATACATTGATCAGGCCTGATGAACCAGATCAGGCCCGATGGAACAAAGAAGGCCCAAAACCCTGAATATTAATTAATTTCGTAATTAATTAATAGGGGAGAAAAACAGCTATTAAGATAAGTCCTAGTGGGGATATAAATCCTTGCAGATTGGCCTCCAAGGAACCAGGTGGGATAATGAATTAATTTCCTACCTCTTAAGACTCCAAAGTCCATTCTAATTCTGAGACTTGCCCGCCAAGTCTCCTAACCCAAGTCCAATTCAGGGACTCCCAACATCTATATAAGGGGCCTCACCCCACAAATCAGAACTGTGTTTTTTGACCTGATCCTTGGCAATCAGCAAGGTACGTAGGCATCTTGTTAAGGCAGATTGAGTCACGAAGCACAAGAGCAGTTGTTGGTGAGACTACGTAGCTGTATGAACAGTTACGTGATAACTCAACACAATAACAACTCTAGAATATGACAGGTTAATAATACTGCGTCTACACAAGAAATCAGGAAGAACGAAGACAAGGCAAATACGAAGAATTAGAAGATTAGAAGAAAGCCTGAAGTCTGTCTACAGATCACTGAAAGAAGTTCATTAATATGATCATGCCTCAGTGAAGAATAAAGGTTAAAGACTTTCAGGGTTTCAGAAATGTTGAAGATTCAGTATATAAGTGTTACCGGAAGATTTCAGTGTATTGGCATTGATTGAAGATAGACAGTGTTCGAAGCATAGGAATCTGAAGAATTGAAGACAGGGTATAGACAGGGTTTAATGAAGACGTTGTCTAAAGTACCAGAAAGGATTCCAGTGAAAGTACAGTTGTTTATTGACAGTCAGTGTCTGAAACAATAAAGTTGAGGCAAGCTTAACAATGTAATCAAGGTTATAATACGAAGACCTGAATCAGGGTTAGTCATCTGTGAACCAGACCAGTTGCACTAGGCGTCAACAACTCGTGAAAGGAATCTGGGTATTATTTATAGAAGAATTGTTAAGTTGAGGAACGTACTTGGATTGAACGTTTATCTGTTAAAGTACGAGAAGAGGTGCGCGGGGTATACAGCCAAACAGCTCAGGGGACTGGTGAAGCTCAAAGTTTAATTGTTAAATTAAATAAATTTATTTAAAGGACTTTAATATAATTTATTTAATAAACTTAAATTGATTTATCTTATAAACTTTAAATAAGTTTATTTTATAAATCTAAATTAGTTTATTTATATAAGTTATATTTAAGTTTATTTTATAAATTAATTTAATTACAATTTAAACTTAAAAAGAAAAGAAAACAAAAAAAAGAAAAAGGAAAAAGAAAAGAAAAAAGAAAAAAGAAAAACAAAAGAAAAAGAAAAAGAAAACAAAAAGAAAAGAAAAAGAAAACAAAACAAAAGAAAGCAAAACAAAAAAAAGGAAAAAGAAAATAAACAAAAGAATAAAAAAACGTGTACATCTTTTGTTTAAGTACAAGACCATGTACTTGGTACATGCACAATCAACCTTGTCGCCACACAGGTTATTGTGGTTTATAAAATCAACTAGTAACCCCCTGTGTTGCCACAGGGTAGTTTATTAATAATCAATTTTGTTGCACTAGTAAACTAACCTGTCGTCACATGAGATTCCCCCTCCCCCTGTTGTCGCCACAGAGCTCCTGTCGCCACATAGTAAAGAAGTTGTCGCCACAGAGCTCCTCTCTCCTCAACCACAAATTATTGGATAAAGTCTACACAATTGCAGCAGAAGAGATTCAGCCATTCATTCTGAATTATTTAATGTTCATCTTCTCTCCCAAAAAGAGAAGTGAAATGGCAGCATTGATTTATAGAGAAGCTCAAGCTATTTGTTTATCCATTTAACTTCTCACCGGAGTAACGTTATAATACCCGATTTAATTCTTGTATATTCATAGGGCCATTATAATCGTTACCTGGTATTTAGATCCTAGTACAAACAAAAGCTAGATTATTGTATAGGATTTGATTTGTAAATCTTTGTAGTAGCTAGGAACTTTATTGTTCTTAGATTGTAGCCGGTTAATTTATTTACCGGAGTATAGCAACCCCCTCGAGGATTTATATACGAATATATATTTCCCCGAATATCTTGTGTTCCTCGTTTTTATCATTCCAAACACTATTCCTCTCAAGAAAACGAAACCACTAACCGAGCACTAAATATTTTATCCGCTAAAGATTCGAAAGAATTTTTAATTTAGTGTTTATCGTATTCAACCCCCCTTCTACAATAATTCGGGACCTAAATATTGGTATCAGAGCTGACTGATTGATACACAAATCAGGATTCTTAAATAAATTTATTTTATTAATTTTTCATTTACATAAATTTATTTAGTAAATTTGATTTAGAAAATTTATTTTATAAATTTAATTTAAATAAGTTTATTTATGAACTTAATTTAAATAAATTTATTTTATAAATTTAACTAAATTAATTTACTATTTAAATTTTAGTAAATTAAAATTTTTAATTTAAATTTATTTTGGGTTAATTTAGCTGCCAATTATCTTTTATTTACTTCGGTAACCGGTTAAGTGTATAAAGAATAGGCGTACAGATTGGTTGAAGTTTATTTTGGCAGCTCTAGTTTGATAAGTACGCACATGACAAAAAAAACAAGCAAACAAACTGCCTGCTTTGAAGTCTCGCGCGAGGTGCTACACGCGCTGCAACAAGGACGCATGCGCAGAAAATGAGTAGTGCACGAGCCTTTTGCCTGTTTGTACAAGTTGTGTTTATACCTTAATCGCCATAGCGGAACAATCGCCACAGGGATCTCCTGTTTTGTGATCGCCTCAGCCCTGTTTTATTTAGTCGCCACAGAAGATATTAACTTCTCTGTTGCGAACAATATACGTGTCGCCATATAACTGATCGCCATAGAACACTTAGTAATTTTTGTAACCCTTTAATTAATCATTTTTGATTTATTTATTTTTCTATAAAATTTAAAATTCTTAAATTTAAATTTTTCTGAGATAATAATTTACGTTTTATTTAATTTTTAAGAAATTTCAAAATTCTTGAAAATTAGATTTTATGTAAATATTTATTTTTGATTAATTTATTTTCTAAGAAAATTAAATTTATTGGAAATTTAAATTTTTCTTAAATATTAAATTAAGGGCACTCAAGGATTGGTAGACTCGGGATTCCTCCGGGCTTTTAAAGTGGATTTTAAAGAGATTTTAAGACAACTCTATGATTCCATATTATACAGTCACGCAGTGGTTTGTACCAATGCTATAGTTATCCGGGAATCAATGAGATCAAACAGGCAGGAGTTGTGGAGGTCAGAAATAGGCAGGAATTGTGGAGGTCAGAGAGAATAGTGGGGATAAACAAACATCTCAGGTACATGCATTAAGGTTGGAACCTCGGGACAGAATGTAAGAGTTACTGATAGCTGAATCAGAAGAAACTCAGGTAGAAGTACTTGAGGGACTGGACGTTAGGGCAGTGTTTCACTTGTCAGGGAAGTTTAATCACATCAGATTCACAAGGAGTACATAAGCTATATCCAAGGATCAAGCCTATCTATTCAGAAGCAGATATTCTTACAGATTCAGTTCAAGGGGTGATTACAGACTGAGGTCGGGACAGATACAAGATTTGATAGCTACAGTTATGACAAGACATATATGTCAAGTAACTATCAGGGCTTTTGCTACAACAAAACAAGAAGCTTGACAAATAAGGATGAGTAGGGATTCAGTTGAAGAGTTGAGACAAAGGTAGAATGTTTTCTTAGGGAAGCAGCCAGTCAAAACTTATAGTGCACGGGAAAGAGTTGGGATGGATCAGGTGACGAGAATAATGAATATCTTGCTTTCATAGCAATCTCTGAAGATGGTCCAACTCACTTATCTCAGGTTTCAAATTCTTGAACCACTGCAATATTTTATTTTCAATATTCAATGCATGATAAGATCTTAGTGTTTAAATGTTTAACACTCGCACAAGCATGATAGCATCACACATAGATAATGTTGAAGTAGTTCACTAGATTATTCTTCTGGTAACTAGGATTGATCTTTAACTTGTGCATGTTACTTTAGATGATCTTAAATATGTGTTTGAATATACGTTGAGCATGATTAATTACTTTAGTGAGGTATATATTTTTCCAGCATATAAGACCTTTGTTTATGCTTACGCTTTTTATCCTATGACATTGTGATTTATTCATTTGAACTGAATTGTTTGTTAAGAGGTACTAATTTATAATTGGATTGAGATAGATAGATGAGATTCATCAACAGGATTGGACTAGATAGAATTAGTGATTTATTTGTTAATTCTGTTTGTTCCATATCATGCCTGTCTTGCTTAATTCTTATGCGTAATGTTTCTGAATGAATGCCATGCATTTCCAATTCAATGCTTGCTTATTACAATGCCATGAATGCATCTCTTAGTACTTGCATTAACTGTAGAAAAAACATGATTAGGATTACAATAGGGTAAAGACTGCTAGTCCTCCTTATGTAAGGTTGGAACCATTTTCCCCTAGCCTAGAGACAATTCTGTCAAGAGTATTAAAATGGAGAAAATGGTCAGTCAAAGATAAGAATGAGCATGATAAGTTGCAGCTGTTGTTATCTCTGTTTATAGTAAAATCTCTAATCCATCTGGACCCAAACTGATAAGTTGGGTACTAAGAATTGTTAATCCATTTGTGAGTGCAGGACATAACAGGTTAATTGATTCATATGTATTCTTGGTAATTCATACTCAAGGCATATGATCAAAGAAAGAGCCTCACAATCAAATGTGATTGACAAAAGCTATTCCATCAATAATCTTTGGAGATGACAGCAAAGGTTTTCATTACGGGGCAAGCTATACAGAAAAAGGGATGTCATAATGAATTGAACAATTGGTATCACTGATAGCAACTAATCATTGGTGTCACTGATAACAATTGAAGCAACTTTCTTGCTAAAGAATCAAGGCACAAATCCTCTTATCAGACAGTTCTGCATCAAAGGACAAAATGTCAATTCAATGAAGGATTAGTGTCTCATCTGAAGCAGGAAGATTGAGAAGCTTGCTCTTCTTAAAGTAAGGAAAGGATATGCTCATGGCTAGAATGGAATCTCAGGAAAGGTGAAGTCAATAGTTTCTACTATAAGATTCATCTGACAGAAGTTTAGCTATGGCATTGGAAGCTCTCACCTTGAACATCAACTCAAGGAACTCTTTTGTGAAAAGGGGTTTGTGAGAGGACTACCTCATCTGAAATTCAGAAGACGATAAATGTGAGGCATGTCAGAAAGAGAAGTCAAAGACAACATCACATCAAAGCAAAGATATCCTTAGTAATGATGAATGACTACTCTTAACACAAAGTTGTTGTTCGTGCGTTCTCAAGACAAGACATCACAGATGGTGATTGATTACATCAAAAAAGATCAACTGGAAGCAACTGTAGAGACATATTCAGCACTGGGAGTTCCGTGTCAGAATGTAGTGGTACAAAGGAAGAGCTAGAACTTGATTAAAGCTACAAGGGAAATATCAAGCTAATCAAGACTTCCTAAATATCAAAGGGCTGGAGCAGTCAAAACAGTTTGCAACAAGTAAGATCAAACCTTGATCGGGATGTATACATGAAGACCACAAATGAGTTAATGGCCAACAGAAGCAAACACTGGATAACCTCAAAGTGTTTGGAGAGAATGTTCTACAGTTAGAATATTTTCCATGGCTACTCAGTGGAGTTTACAACCTACAGGGCATTTGTGGTGGATTAACAGAAGATGATTAAATGTCTAAGTGCACAGTTCAACAACTCCATGCTCCAAGCTGTTAGAGGAGAAATTAATGGTATTGATGATTCATATCCAAGCAGTGGAATGACAATGTATATTACAACTCATTATTTCAATGAAGCCAGTCAGCAAGGGTAAGGATTTTCAGGAAATCCCAACAACAGCTTAGGGGGAGCAATAGAAGGATCAACTAGTCAGACACAACACCACATTAAATTCAGATGACACAACAAGAACATATCTGCTGAGACAAAGGGTCTGATGTTAAGTCTATTCCCAGAGTCTAGTTCTTAAGTGATCCAGATGGTGGAGTAATGATTAGCAGGGCTACTGAGTGTGAATGATTATTTCTCTAGTTTTCTATCTGAAGAAGAAAACTAAGAAAGTTACAGAAGCTCTAATAGATCCGGATTAATTGGGTGATTGCAAAGCAAGATGAACTCAATCAGTCAACAAGCAGATTATAGGGAAACTGGTATCCAAACCAAATGACAATATTGTAATTGGTACAAGGATAACCAGAAATCATACTGGATGACAATGGCATTGTTACGAGGGACAAGGCCAAACTAGATGCTAGATTATTATCAGGAAGCGGTATATAACAGATAGCACCAGTGACGAGACTTGAGGATATTACGACATATCAGGCACCTGATGCACATTACACTTGGAATTGGACTCTAGTAGATGTGTACAAGTGCACTCCTGGTTGGTGAGTCAAAAGAGGAAGTCAATGCAAAACAGTTCATGGACTTTGCAATAGCAGATCAATTGGACTCTGTATATCTCTTCTTCACAAGCTCACTTCAGGTTGGTATGAACTAGTATACTACTCAAGGAATCATCAAGGACATGGTATGGCACTCTAACTGAAGTTGTAGTTAAATATGAAATAATAGAGTCGTCATATTAATAACTCTCTTATCACTAGGCACAAACATAATATTATATATGTGCTCTGATATAATGATAATGTTATATGTTGGTCTACTAACAAAAACTTGTGCAAGATTATTTGCTAAGTAATTGCAGAGTAGGTATGGAGGAGCATGTTGGATAGGTTACAATTCTTTTTGGAATTATTTCAAGCAAGCTATTAGGATAATTCTTTTAGGAGCTCAAGCAAGCCAAAAGAACAATTCTTTTAGGAGCACGAGTAAACCAAAAGGATGATGGCAATACAAGTAAGTATAAGGATCTTCTGAAGATGTAAAATTTAGAAGATTCTGAACATGCCAAGACTACTTACCAACATAAACCACTAAAGCTTGATCAGTGCAACTCAGGTATAATGATAAGCTATAGAGGTATGACAAGCTCACTCTTTTACTCAAATGCTAATAGACAACATGTAATATTCTCAAGATGCCAATGTGCAAGGTTCCAAGTGGATCCTAGAGAATCCAATTTTATAGCTATTAACAAGATGATTAGATATCTTAAGGGACTACCAACTCTTGGAGTAAAGTACCCTAAAGATATTATGCTTAACATGTTTGGCTATATAGATACAGTTTAGGCAGGTTGTAAGAAAGACATGAGAAGCATCTCTGAAGCTGTCAACTTAAGTGACAGGAGAAGCATCTCGAGAAGCTGTCAACTTCGTGGAAGAAGATTAATTTCTTGTTATTATAAGAAACAACTTCAAATCCAACAACTATGTGAACACTCTATGACAAGGCACCTTCACACCAGGTATCATTTCTTTAGAGAGCATGTCTTTAAGTCTAAGAGTTACTTGCAGAAACATTTACCAAATTACTTGTTAAAGCTAATTTTTCAAGACTGGTTTGTAAGTGTGGGATATCATTCATTGCATATTAGTTGGAAATCCCATCTGTACGGAATTCTTACTATAAGTTCACAAGTATTAAATCTTCAATATTTAAAGGACTTGTGAATTTATCAGTAATCCAGTACCTTGTACTTAGTGCTACTATCTTGATTATCATGATTATAATGTCATGTACATTTGTGGTAGTTAAGTATTATAGCATTAAGTTTGAATAATATTTTAATTGATTTAAATTATGACTGTAGACAATTCCATTCCATATCAGTCTCATAATTTGAATTATATTAAAATAATATGCAGCATAGTTATTTGTATCTTGTATGAATAATTATGATACTTTTAGTATTAGTGATATTATTTAGAATTTTTGTTCTAAGTAATCAATGCTTATTTCTAAAATCACTGATATTGAAAGTTGAAGTATTTTTTAAGTGATGTGTATAAAACTCTCAATATTTTATATGCTTATAAAGTGTTTCTAAAATTACTAATTATCCAAAGAGTGATTGTCATGTATATAAGTCATATATCCTATTGGTGATTATTCAAGGATAATTATAAATATTTAAGTGCTAGTATCTAACTAATAGATATTTAGTATTTATTTATTTAATATTTATTTTGGGTAGTTTGAATTATGGTAATTAAAGCAATTTAATGATTTTATTTGCTCCATAATTTAAACTAACTTAAAATAAATAAGCAGCATGATTGATTATATCTACATATGTCAACAATTGATATCTAGTATATTGATTGTAACTTATGTGTTATAATTTAATTATGAGATTTTGGTTTTAGTGAATTAAGCAATGCTTATATTTCAAGAATTCACTGAAATCGGAATCATGATTGTAGCATGATTAGTTGTATGCTAATTTTTGACTTATATCAGTTAATGATATTTAGTTAAGAGTTCAAGTATGAACTAATTGTGATGTATTAGTATTTGTAACATTACTTAGAACTCCTCTAAGTAATCAATGCTTATCTTCAGTCACTTATACTAATATAAAAAGTGTAAAAATATCTCTTGAAGTACAACTATGGTCAATGAGGATTTTGCTTTATTAGAAGTAAGCATATGTTGTCAAGTTAGAATAATTTTTATACTTATTTGTAAATTCCTAAACACTTTGATAATAGATGCAATACTCAATGGATCAAAGTATATGGAACTTAGAATATTTTTCTAAGATTGCAAACAAGTCAATGTTGGTTAATGTTGCTTTATTTATCGAACCAATATTGTTTGAGATATTACAGTTGTTAGGAGTTAACAATTGTACGATATATGAAATTGAATGCTGATGTCTTTTTGATAGATAATTGGTATTTAATTCATTGATATCTTATTTTAATATTTAAAATAGAATGCAACATAATTATTGGTATCTAAAGTACTTGACAAGTATCAGTCAATGATATATTGTTAATATTTTGTTGCAGATAATTGTGAGATTTTAAGTTCTAGTGAATTTATATACTTTGCTATATCTGAAAGATCCACTACAATTTGAAATCAGCAACATAGTCAGTCTTATTAAGGATATTTATCAATAAACAATTTTGTTGATTATAATCTTATAAAGATAGATTATGGAGCTTTTGATATGAATGAGAATTGCTTAGACTTTACCCTAAATGATCAATGTTGTTACAAAAACCATTCATATTAAAAGAAAAAATCTTTCTTTCTCTTCTTAAATACTGCTAGGTCATCAGTCTGTGTCTTATCAAATCATTTATCTTTTTAGGCATAAAAACAGACTTGTGCACTCGAACAGTTTTAGGAGAAAAATCAAACTTCTTTCTACAAATAGTGATTGCTTATTTCATTAAAATCTTTTGAAATCACTATTATACATCATTTTTCTCAAAAGATTAAATGTATAATTTTCATTAATTATAGATCTTAAGTGCATTTTATCTCTATATTGCCATATGCTCTATGATACAGGTTCAGCCTCCAATGGAATTCTTTCATTGATAGTCATGAGGTTGAAAACCCACAACTTCTATCCCAGATTGTAAAGACAAACACAGAAACAGAACCAACCAACACTCTCTTACCACTAAAATGAAGTATGAATGAGCGTGAGGGAGAAAGTGCCTTAGTGCACCACATAAGGAAGGTTCTGAAGTCAACCCAGCAGCTCTGTCTCCTACAAAGATGAGTAGCATTTAAACCAAGACAACTGCTAGCCCCCATACATCTTCTCAAAAAGATGTAATGGCTGAAAAGGTACTAAAACAGTTATTAGATTCATCCTCTCAACAGGGTGCGTCTATTGAAATTCGCCTGTCGGCCAGGGTATCCGATGTAGTGTCACCACCTCAAACATAAACAATTCTTGATGCACAAGGATAGGTTACACACACAAAGGATGAGTTGACGGAAACAAGAGTTTCGACCATTTTACGGTCAGAATTGATTGTTCAAGGTTCTTTAATGGACCAATTGCCTTTACAGGCGTTAGGAGAGGATACTGATCTAATAGGCATATGTCAGTGGTCAGTGTCTACCTCCACAAGACTAATAAACCTGGATGTATCTACTGATAGTGGATCTGACATAGGTGCAGATCGGCAACTTGTTGACAATGATTCAGATATTACCTGATGAGTCACAAGGAAATGTCTTCATAGACATTAGAAGGAAACTTTGATCTTTATGCTAAATTCTTTGAATCATTGTTTACCTTCCCAGAGTTCAAATATGGAACCCTAAAAGGGAAACTAGCAACTTGTAGATTATGACTCAGATTCATCTGGCGAGTCTAACAAGGATGGGGATTTGCGAACTCCCATTGCACCACTTGTGACCTCCTTAAGGATAGCTAAGGTGATTTTCCTTGCAGGTACAGCTGGATTTTGGAGCTCTGAGAGGAGTGATACACTTGTGAAAATGAGTGTAAACACGAGTGGAGAGAAGAGTGAAACACATATGAGGTACATAAAACAGAATCACACACTTACAGTGAGGAAGAAAAAGAAACACCATATCCCATTCCCTATCCCTAAACACTGGTTCTTGATACTTCGGGTCTCGAATCTGTTTATGATTGAAACCTAACTCTTAGGGACCTAACATTTACAGATTAGATTAGAATACTTCGGGACCTTTGGGAGCTCACAATTGGTAACACTTGGTGATCTCACATTTGGGAGGTATAAGGAGTTGGGAAAATTGGTGAACATGATGATCAACAGTGAAGTCATTCTTGCAGCATTTAAAGGGACATGGTTGATCAGACTCTGACTTATTATTTCTTTTTCAACCAAGTAACATATGAAAACTCCTTTAGATAACGACATACATTCCTTCTCTAAGGGGGAGATAAAAGCTTATGTAATAGTTTGGAGGATTCCTCAACTAAGGGGGAGAAATAGCAGGAAAGAGGAAAAAGGTAAAGCATATGTACACTACACCACACCATTGTTGTTTGTAACTACGGATCCTATTGTACAGGAGAGGTGGTAAACACAAGGTGATTTCCTAGTGATCAGAAGAAGTGGTTTGGTTTATCACTATTCTTCATCAGAGGAGAAGCTGTTTTCTAAAGGGGAGTACCATCAGTTTTTATCTGCGGATCCTATTGTACGGGAGAGGTGGTAGACAAAGGTGATCTCCTATAAGCAGTTGATTCTCATAGGGGGGAAGCAAGAGAGATATGTGTTTCTCAACAGGAAATGTGGTTGTACAAAAGAAGCTGCTGATGATTACTTCAAGACTGAAAAATATTATCTGGCAGAGATTTGAAGAACCAAGGAAATGAAGATGAAACTACTTGAATATTAGTTCAGTGCTAGAGGAACAAGCATCTTTCATTTCAGTTACTCAAGAAATCTGGAAATGCGGTATTTGATCCAGAAAACTAGTAGTATTATTTACAAGTCCTGGTACATTACTTTTTCTAGTTGTTTGTTGAGTTATCCTCTCTATTTAATTTGTTTGTTAAGTTTAACAATCAAATAGGGGGAGATTGTTGGTGAGACTGCGTAGCTGTATGAACAGTTATGTGATAACTCAACACAATAACAACACTAGAACATGACAGGTTAATAATACTACGTCTACACAAGAAATCAGGAAGAATGAAGACAAGACAAATACGAAGAATCAGAAGATTAGAAGAAAACCTGAAGTTTGTCTACAGGTCACTGAAAGAAGTTCATTAATATGATCATGCCTCAGTGAAGAACAAAGGTTAAAGACTTTCAGGGTTTCAGAAATGTTGAAGATTCAGTATACAAGTGCTACCGGAAGATTTCAGTGTATTGACATTGATTGAAGATAGACAGTATTCGAAACATAGGAATCTGAAGAATTGAAGACAGGGTATAGACAGGGTTTAATGAAGACGTTGTCTAAAGTACCAGAAAGGATTCCAGTGAAAGTACAGTTGTTTATTGACAGTCAGTGTCTGAAGCAATAAAGTTGAGGCAAGCTTAACAATGTAATCAAGGTTATAATACGAAGACCTGAATTGGGGTTAGTCGTCTGTGAACCAGACCAGTTGCAATAGGCGTCAACAACTCGTGAAAGGAATCTGGGTATTATTTATAGAAGAATTGTTAAGTTGAGGAACGTACTTGGATTGAACGTTTATCTGTTAAAGTACGAGAAGAGGTGCGCGGGGTATACAGCCAAATAGCTCAGGGGACTGGTGAAGCTCAAAGTTTAATTGTTAAATTAAATAAATTTATTTAAAGGACTTTAATATAATTTATTTAATAAACTTAAATTGATTTATGTTATAAACTTTAAATAAGTTTATTTTATAAATCTAAATTAGTTTATTTATATAAGTTATATTTAAGTTTATTTTATAAATTAATTTAATTACAATTTAAACTTAAAAAAAACAAAAAAAAAAGAAAAAGGAAAAACAAAAGAAAAAAGAAAAAAGAAAAACAAAAGAAAAAAAAAGAAAAAAAAAGAAAAAAAAAGAAAGTAAAATAAAAAAAAGGAAAAAGAAAATAAACAAAAGAATAAAAAAACGTGTACATCTTTTGTTTAAGTACAAGACCATGTACTTGGTACATGCACAATCAACCTTGTCGCCACACAGGTTATTGTGGTTTATAAAATCAACTAGTAAACCCCTGTGTCGCCATAGGGGAGTTAGTTTATTAATAATCAATTTTGTTGTACTAGTAAACTAACATGTCACCACATGAGATTCCCCCTCCCCTGTTGTCGCCACAGAGCTCATGTCGCCACAGAGTAAAGAAGTTGTCGCCACAGAGCTCCTCTCTCCTCAGCCACACATTATTGGATAAAGTCTACACAATTGCAGCAGAAGAGATTCAACCATTCATTCTGAATTATTTACTATTCATCTTCTCTCCCAAAAAGAGAAGTGAAATGACAGCATTGATTTACAGAGAAGCTCAAGCTATTTGTTTATCCGTTTAACTTCTCACCGGAGTAACGTTATAATGCCCGATTTAATTCTTGTATATTCATAGGGGCATTATAATCGTTACCCAGTAATTAAATCATAGTACAAACAAAAGCTAGATTATTGTATAGGATTTGATTTGTAAATCTTTGTAGTAGCTAGGAACTTTATTGTTCTTAGATTGTAACCGGTTAATTTATTTACCGGAGTGTAGCAACCCCCTCGAGGATTTATATACGAATATATATTTCCCCGAATATCTTGTGTTCCTCGTTTTTGTCGTTCCAAACACTATTCCTCTCAAGAAAACGAAACCACTAACTGAGCACTAAATATTTTATCCGCCAAAGATTCGAAAGAATTTTTAATTTAGTGTTTATCATATTCAACCCTCCCTTCTACGATAATTCGGGACCTAACAGCAGTCAAATCGAGCCACGAAGCTCACGTTCCTTAGTAATAAACATAACAATTATATACCTTAGTTTTTAATCCATAACAAAAAGATATATTGATAGATTCCATGAAAACCCTTGTTCTGAAATTATAGACTCTGAAGGCTTTTGTGGAAAGTGGATATCCAACAAAAATTCCTTCATCAGTTTTTAGATCAAATTTTGACAGCTGTTCAAGATGAGTCTTAAGAAAAAAACAGTTACATCCAAATACATGAAAGTATTTCAGATTTGGCTTCTTTTTCTTCACCATCTCATATGGTGTTTTTCCATGCTTGTTTATGAGTGTAGCATTCTGTGTAAAACAAGCAGTTTGCACAGTTTCAGCCAAAAAGTAGGTAGGTAGCTTTGCTTCATCAAGCATAGTTCGTGCAGCTTCAATGAGAGTCATGTTCTTTCTTTCTACAACTCCATTTTGCTGTGGAGTTCCAGGTGCAGAAAATTCCTGTTTGATTACATGCTCTTTGCAGAACTCTTCCATGATTGAATTCTTGAACTCTATCCCATTATCACTTCTTATAATTTTAACAGAATCTTTGACCAACTTATACAGCTGTCTGACATGATCAGTTAGAGTAGATGCAGTTTCATTCTTCTTGTGCAAGAAATACACCCAAGTGTATCTTGTGAACTCATCCACTATAACCATAACATATTTCTTCTTTGCAATAGACATGACATTGACTGGACCAATTAGATCAACATGCAGTAGGTGATAAGGCTCAAGAATTGAGGATTCAATTTTGCTCTTGAAAGAAGATTTTCTTTGTTTTGCCTTTTGACATGAATCACAAAGGCCATCAGGAGCAAATACTGATTTTGGCAATCCTCTCACAAGATCTTTCTTTACAAGCTCATTTATGTTGTTGAAATTTAAATGAGAGAGTCTTTTATGCCAATTCCAACTTTTTTCAATTGATGCTCTACTCAACAGACAGATTGCAAAACCATCAGTACTTGTTGAAAGTGTGGCTTCATAAATGTTACCATGCCTGTAACCTTTCAGAACCACTTTGCCTGTAGAATTGCTTATAACTTCACAGTGTTCTTCAAAGAAATCCACATAATAACCTCTATCACAGATTTGACTCACACTTAGCAGATTGTGTTTAAGTCCTGAGACAAGAGCTACTGTTTCAATGATGACATTCCCAAGATTGATATTGCCATATCCCAGAGTTTTTCCCATGTTGCCATCTCCATAAAAAACTCCTGGGCCAGCTTTCTCCATAAAGTCTGATAGCAGGACTTTATTTCCAGTCATATGTCCTGAACATCCACTGTCCAACACTAGGATATCTTTCCTGTTTCCCTGCAATCACAAAGACCACTATTGGTTAGTTTTAAGGACCCAGACTTGCTTGGATCCTTTGGCCTTTTTAAGTTTGTTAGCATTTGCAGCGGATTCAGTTTCAGAGTTTATGCTAACATGCTGTTTATCAGAACTTATATTAGACTTTGCATCAGACTTTACACTAGAAGGAATTAAAGTAACTTTCTTCAAAGAAGGTTTTATTTGATAATAATCATAGTACAAACTATGATATTTCTTACAAGTATAAATGGAATAAAAATAAACTACAACAATGAAAACAAGGATTTTGTGGCTTAAACCTAACAAACTGACTCTTAACTCCTAATCTAGGAGGTAAAGAGTTTATACTTTTATTTTTCCTGCAAAAAGAAGCAAGATGGTTAGAGTTTCCACAGTTATAACATTTCTTTCTAGGAGCATTATGAACAGGCATATAATTATTACTTTTATTCACACCTTCCTTTCCATTCCTATTTTTCCTAGCTTTCTTTACCTTGTTGACATTCCTAATCTCTTTCAGCTTATGCTTAAGCTGCTTCTTCGTCATTAAGCCTATATTAAATTCAACTGGTTAATCCTGTTTTAATTTCTCAGAAGTTGACTTATCCTTAACTTCTGTTACAGACTCTTTCATCTTTTCAGAATCAGACTTTATAGTTTTAGCTACAAACTTAACAGAATTTACCTTTGGCTTAGCAGTCTGTTTAACAACAATTGGCTCAATTTGTTCAGTTCCTTTTTCACTTTTATCATCTCCATAACCTAAGCCCTCTTTCCAGTTTCCACTATTTAACAAATTCTGAGTTGTTCTTCCAGAGTTAGTCCAAGTTCTGATAATCTTTCTTTCCTTTTCTAACTCAGTTTTTAGAGATTTATTCAATTTTAGCAATTCATCTCTAACATAAAAAGCATTATCTCTTTCTTTCTAAGTTTGATGGAATATAACTAACTCTTTTTCTAAATAATCATTACTTTTCTTAAAAGTAAGATTTTTAGAAGTTAACCTTTCACATGTTAAAGTTTGATCTCTATAACTAATAAACATGGTTTTAAGATATAATCTCAACTCAGTAATATCATCAGTATGAAAGGCATAAGTTGTTTGAGGTACCTTCAATTCAGCAGTTTCAGGACTGCCATCAGAATTTTCCATCAGGGCATAGTTCACCTCATGTTCAGAATCTGAAGTGTCTGTCCAGCTTTTCTTCTTTCTGACCAGTGCCTTGCCTTTGTCACTTTTTCCTTTCTTGCAGTCAGGAGATATGTGGTCTTTTTCACCACAGTTGTAACATTTGACATTTGAGTTGTCTCCTCTGTCAGACTTTCCTCCCTTGCCTTCAGACTTCCTGAACCCTTTCTTATCAGAACTTCCACTTTTCCTGGAAAACTTCTTGCCTTTTCTGAATTTCCTGTAGGCTATCTTTGTGATACCCTTCACCATAAGAGCACACAATTTCATCATCTCTTCATCAGCATCCATTTTAGGTAAACTTTCAGTTTCTGAATCATCAACATCAGAATATGATGACTCTGAATCAGACTTTATGATGAGAGCCTTTCCTTTGCCCCTTTTTGAGGCAACCATATTAGGAGATTCCTCCTCAGCCTTAAGGGCAACTGTCCTTGACTTTCTTCCATACCTCTTGCTCCTTTGATCCATCTCAAGTTCATAAGTCTTGAGCATACCATAAATTTCATCATGAGTAGTTTCAGTAAGGTCATAGTTGTCTCTTATGGTAGTAGACTTCAAATCCCAATTTTCAGGAAGAGCTAAAAGGAATTTTAGATTTGAATCTTCAAGATCATATTCCTTGTCCATCAATGACAGATCATTCAAGAGTTTGACAAACCTGTCATATAAGTCAGTTAAAGACTCATCATCTTTTGAGTCAAAGTGCTCATACTCTTGAGTGAGTATAGTCCTCCTGTTCTTCTTGATTGCATCAGTTCCCTGGAATCTTGTCTCCAAAGCATCCCATATCTCCTTTGCAGTTTTGTAATTAATTACCCTGTTTGACATGACATTATCAATGGCACTATGCAGCAAATGCCTTACCCTTGCATCCTTGTGAATAGATGAGATGTCTTCAGCTGTGTACTCACCTTTCTCCTTTGGTATGGTCATTGCTGGTTGATCAGCAACTACAACAGAGAGTTGGTAGGCTTATGTGGTCCTTCATTAATTCTGTCAAGGTATTCTGGAAGAGCTTCCAGAAATAGCCATCTTCACTTTCCGTATGGGATACTCAGAAGGTCTCAGTATGGGAACCCTAATAGTCTCATATCGACTGTGAGTTTGAGTCTTTTGAGTTTCTTCAGTTTTGATGGGCTTGGTTGGAGTTTGTGCTTCTTCAGACATGATTGTTTGGATCTTTACTGGATGTGTGTTAACAGATAAGCTCTGATACCACTTGTTAAGTCACATAACACTGTAGAAGGGGGTGGTTGAATACAGTGTTATTACAATCAAATCGATCTTGAACAAAAATAACAGTGAATAGGTATATTCAATATAATAAACTCTGTTACAATAGAACTGTTCTCTCTCAGCGATGAACAAATATCACTAAGAGCTGCTAGGTTACAATGTATAATCTTCTCGATAATGATAACACATATAGTGTAAACCCTAAGTCTGTGTTTATATAGTACACAGTTACAAGATAACTTCTAATTGATATGGAATATAATTATGTCTCCTAAAATATATCAATAAGATATCTTCTACAATTCTTCTAGTCTTCTAACTCTTTCCATGCATATCTTCTTTTGTTTTAGTATCGATCTTCTAATGTAAATCAGCTTCCTTCCTTAACTGTAAGTCCTCACGCACTTAAGTTCTGATATGACCTTAAGTTCTGATATGAAATTCTGACTTCCAATAAGTCCTGATTTGTCATGTTGTTAAGTTCTGAAAACTAAACACAAATCATATTAGACATGACATCTCAAATATATCTAACAATAATATTGCTTGATATGGACCAGTTATTATTTTGTTAGTTCCACTTCCAATCAAATTTTTATTATTCCATAGTGCATTATATATGCCAGATTAAATTGTTGATGAAATTTTCAAAGAATGATTTAATTGAGACCTAACTAGGTCGCCCACTCAAACGAGAATTTATATTCAGTTTTATGAAATATTTTGTTCATGAAATATTCTATTCTTTTGTTTATATAAAGAATATCCAATTAAAATCATAAAGTGATGGAAGAACAATATACTTCCTTATTTGTTAATAATTGAATAAAATTTCCTTCCTTCACAATAACATCATTTTGAAACCTCAATGGTTAACCTTTGATTGAGAATGTTATTTCAAATTTCCTTCATTATTCGAAAAGAAAGATATTCTTTCAATAGGAAAATCTTACAAGTATCATTCGTATGATGTTATTATTCAGCAATCATTGCTTTCAATGGATATTCTCTATAATATTACAATATAAAATTCTAAGGACATGGAAGGATATTCCTTGTTGTATTCTTCCTTCCAAGTTATAAATCTTCTGAGTATTGCGACTCTTTTATTCAGAGCTAATTATTTGTCCAGATGTTAGATTTTGAAATCTTGTTAAGATTGTCTAAATTTCATCGATATCATGAAAATCATTTTTCCAAGGCTAATTGCCTTCCAAACAAAGAGAGGTATAGTTGAGAACCGATTGTTGTAATATGAGACTGAAAACTCAGTGCTATGATGGTGCAATCGGAGCATCGTGATGAGTAAGTTGTTTTAAAAAGGGAATACCATGTTTAGTTATTATCATAAGGATCTTTAACATGGTTATAGAAGAACGATAATAGAGATATAACATGATTAGTGAGGTATGCTTCTGTGAAACACTATCGGGATAAGAACTAATGAATTCGGGAAAGACCAATCATATATGAATTCGAGGAATAAGATTTTCAAAAAGTGAAGGTAAGATTAGTAATAACCCCGTGTTAGCAATACTCGACGATAAGAAGAGGATTTTGTGTGAAGTATCATGATATGTCTATGCGGCTTAATGACCGTGACATAAGGCGTCCTAATAATGATTTAGAATAATTGCGATAAGGTTCACACGGAAAGGGACAAGGAGTTTACTTATGAGGAAATTTTGGAATTTTTATTTACTGAACACGAGATAGAGGCTATATTCAAATTGATCAAAGGCCATGATTGAGAAATCTATTATCATCAAGGATATGCCAATGTGGTGGCCGACACTTTAAGTAGGAAAATGTATATTGAGGACGACAAATCTCAGAATAACTGATGAGAAGGATCGCATGAAAAGAACGTTTTATTACTTAACAGGAAGACTTAAAGATGCCTAAAAACATAAACGGATATTAGTCATGACAGAATATGAAAAGGGATGTCATTGAATAGGTAAGTAAGTATTCAAAATGGTTGAAAATGAAAACGGAAAGATGAGGATTCAAATTTTGGCGATTATGATTTGTTGATGACCCAAATAGAAGCAAGAGTTAATTATAATAAATTTGAAGGAGGATTATCAAGAACCAAGTTAGCCGTCATGCTATTTAAGGATTTTGAGTGATAGATTAAATAAGACCGCTTATTTTATTATGCAAATGATAGATGTCCACTCTACAAAATTATTATGAACGCGGAAGAGATAATTAGGACAGAGAGACCATGTGACGACTGTGCCGCGCAAGGACCCAAGATTTAATAAACATGACTATTTTCCAAGATATTTTGCGAAAAAGGACGGACAGAGAAATGACTTAGAGTTCTCAAATCGATATGTTGAATGAGAGGACTATCCTGACCATTGAAGATACGTCTAGCGGCTTACCTTTTATTTGGAACGGTTTGGGGAATCGCCTATTGCTGACAGATAATTCGTGTAGATGCACTTACCACGCTAGCATACGAAAAATAGTCGTCGATATCCCTTACGAAGGACAACGTGAAAGAGTGAAGGATGTCATTATCAGAGCTGATAGAAGGCAAAAAAGATCGTACACGCCCTATAAAGGCCACTGGTAGCAGATACCAATAAACGTGAATACGTCTAAGACGCTAGCGAGAATAACAAGTACGAGCCAGAAGGTATCGTAGTACTATAGATATTATACGGGGAATGATTAAAGAAGTCCGACCGATGACGGAAGCTGAACGTTCCACGATCCTAAAATGTGTCAATCAATTGCGTATGAAATGGTGCTTCCTTCAAGATGGAAACATGACCCGACGTGCCTTACGTTACTACGGGAAGAAATGTTAAATCTGGCACAAACGTATAACAGGAGACGAGCGTGTAAAAATGCAATGAGAACTTCTTGCATAAAATAATCGACATAGATAATGCGCCGAAATAAGCAAACATTAAGGAACGAAACTCTAGCACTAGTAAGAGTGATGAAGGGGGAAATAAATAAGTTGAAGGAGCATTCCAAATACTAGAAGATGTGCTAATAGTCCATATTATAGATTTCTAAGGAAATGAAGTGACCAGCTGACGTTAATCGAATTACCAACAATAACGAGTTATCATACGGGCATTGGAATGGCTACCACACTTTTTACGGAAGAAAGAATCGTTCTCTCTTAGGTTGGGAGAAAAGTGGTAAGCGGAGGATACTGGACCATAGTTGATTCAACAGACCAAAGGAATTCCTAGAATTTATCAGAACCCGGCTAGTGGCAGCCCAGGATGAAAAATAGAGATATGCGGACCAGAACTATAAAGACAGAAAGTACGAAGTAACAGACCAAGTATTGTTGAAAGTACCTCCCGAGGAGGGAGGGAGTGATGAGATTCGAAAGGGAAAGAAATATTGAACCCAAGATTTATTGGAACAGTTGAAATCTTTAAAGGACTAAGAAAGTTGGATTATAAATTAGCACCATCGTCGGACGGTCGCCAAGTTTATAACGAGTACCACGAATCGAGGTTAGGAAATTTAACCGTCAAAAAAAGAAAAAAAAACCAGACATATGATTGAAAATGAGTAAAAAACTCGTAGCCAGACTTAGCGTATGTCGAGTAACGTGTAGAGGTCATAAGACTACAAGGACGAGTACCCGGAAATATATTGGATGGACGAGTGGAAATTTTATGAAGACATCAAATACTGCAAGGTCAATGTGAGAACTCGAGGTTGTCATGCGAGAAGCATATCCCTACCTATTTCTGAACTGATTCCGGGACGGAATCCTTTTAAGGGGGGATGACTGTAAGAACCCAAATTTTCGACGTCGGCAAAAGACCTTTTTGAATAGTAATATAACAACTCGAATTTTTGAGACCTTGTAAAACGCTTAATGAATAGTAACCCTGACAGACGGGAAAAAAACTTTTTAGCCCACACTATGTTGTGCATAAGAAAATGAGTTTCAGAGTTGATATTATGATTATACGTACCAAATGAGTGTATGTAAACGCTATTAGTTTTTGAAGAAACCAAACTTTGAGAAATGACCATATTTACGAATCATCGAGGATTACAAGGATCACTATATAATTACGAATTTAAAACCCTACGGATTTATATTCAAGTATGATAATTCAAAGCATAAGGAATAAACATGAAAGGATTTACGTCGTGAACCATTTACGAGAAAGTATTACGAAAACGTTTAAGGGACCGAGCGAACGCGTAAATGATTAAATAAACGTAACACACTAACTAACCATGGTAAGAAAGTAACCATGGTTACTTTATCAAATAGTGAGCTAAGGTGTAGGATGATCAACCAAGGCTATCAAATAGTAAGCTAAAGAGCTAAACAAGTGGCTTAGCTTGTAATCTATCAAAGGCTAGCTAGTTTTGTCTAAGATTTGCCAACATAAATCAAATCCTAGGATAGATACTAAGGAATATCAATCAAATAAAAAGATATCACAACCTCATTTCCAAGAAGCAACCAAGAAGCAACCACAAAAACTCTCTCCCTCTCCCATATATTCTTCCATTCGGCCCTTTCCAAGAAACAAGGAAATCAATTTCAAATCTTCAAGCTCTAGCCATGGATAAATACTCCCATTAATTATAAAGCTTCCTACCAACCAAAATAAGGTAATATAAATCTTTGAGCTCTTTTTATCAAGGTTTGATGGGTGAAATAAATTCAACAAAAGATGATAGTGAATAGTGTGAATAGTAACTCTTCTTTGGTTTCTTGATTTTAATGGTTGTTTTAGGTTCCAAAAACTATACTAAGCACTCCCAAGACTTCACCATCATCAAGAACACCTCTAAATATCTCAATAAAGGTATAAATATTTGACCCAACCTTAATTAAGATTTAAATTCAAGATCCTTTTAGTATATAGTTGTAAACCTAGTTTTGGTGGGAGTATTGTTGTAATCTTGACGTTTATCTAAGTAGATCTAAGGTTAATTGTTGTTGCCTCAAGAACATGATGTTCTTGAGAGTATTTATTGTGGTGATGATGATATGTTGATTGGTGGTGGTAGTATAATGGTTTAAGGCATAAACGAAACTCCGATCGTAACCGTAATCTCGTTAAAATGAACAAAACGTAACTTTAAGTTTGTGCAGAAAGTCCAAAAGACGTAAACTGTATTTTCTTGAACAATAACACTTTATTATGATATACAATGTTATAAGGATCATTTAGGCACTTGAATCGCTTGATTCCGATTTACGGATCAAAAGTTATGGCCGTTTGACTAAAAGTGATTTAAGCAACAAAAACTACTACTAATTACGAACTTTAAAAATATAAACGATCGAGTTAAAATGTTCATAAATCAGGAATTTTTTAAAGAGAGTATTAAATTGAGTTTCCTAATTTCCATAAAAATTTCAAATGAAAATAATAATTTTTCAATTTTATAAATATATCGGAGTCGAGGCCGCGCGATTAGAAACCGTAGAATCCATAAGGGGAGCCGACGACGAAAATGAAAATGGACGTAAGATACTTTGAAAAAGGAAGCGACCATAATGTGAATAAGGACTTAAAGAAATAATAAGGGTAATATAAGCTGAGAGGGTGCATAATGATTAGGGCATGAGTGCGGGTGGCTGTAAATTAGAACGAGACCTAACAAAACGACTTGTGTTTATGATTATAGATTTCTGAGCGGAACCTAGAGCATCCTCCACCTCAAGATACTCAGGAAAGTTTTCAAACCCTACCTTTTAAGAACTGTTGTATTGTAAATATTTTACAAAACTGTGATATATGCATGAGATGTAATACATTACTCAATTGTTGATAATTTCTAGTATATGTTCATACCGAGTTCGAAATGTTATATTTAGACCGAGAGTCGGTCGGTGTAAGCTTATAAAAACCTGGAGGTATCTCAGAGGAGATTATATTTGAAAACATTAACGCTAGCGAGTAGCGTGGTACGTATATGATTTAGACCAAGGATCGGTCGGTAAAAATTGATGAAAACCCGGAAGTATTCTGGAGGTGCTTTATTTAAGAATATTAGCGCTATAGTAGAGCGTGATGTATAAGTTGTAAGACCGAGAGTCGGTCAGTTTTGTTTTTATAAAATAAAAACCCGAAAATCATTCTGGTGATATTTATAGGACGATTAAAGTCCATAGTAATTACGTTTCAAGAGACTCAACGTCCACTTACGGAATATTAAACACCTCGAACTTTTATTAAAGCAATTTCCAAAGATCGTATTCCCTCAACTATATTTTATTGCTCGAATAACAAATATTTATTAACTATTCATTTATTATGGATGAAGTATTCTCCGGTGAATATTTATTTCAAACTAGATTAAATACTAAAGGTGATTATATTACTTAAACATAAATAAGTTGAGGAATATTATTCCAATATTCTTTTAAAAGTATAACTATTCGAGGTTTAACTATTTATTGATTAATATTTAATTATTAACTATTTATTAAAGGATTTATTTATGATTTAAAAATCATAAAACCTGATATAAAATACCTTCTGATTTTCGGAAAAATCATTCGAATAATTTCAGATCGTCGGAGAATATTATCTCGACTTATTTTAAATATTTTGAATATAGTTTCAAAGAGAAACTTCCCCTTGTTTACTTATCTGTTGACAACGGTCAACTCAAATCCTTAGTACTTCCTCCGAAAACTCTCGGAAGTACATATATTTATATATACATATGAGACAAGCTGCTTCTATCAACAAGCAAAATGCTTGGGGAACTCCGATATAGTTCGATGATTCCAAATATATGATAGGATTTCCTAAAGGACAAGGGAGGGGTAGGATCCAAGTACTACTGGTACCGTAGGAGACGGTATAATATGTACCTAAGGACCTGCGAATTATGTGTATACCCGAAATGAGGACACATAGCCCGTATGCGGCAAGGGTGATAACCGGGATACGAAGGTATTGTCCTTCTACTAGTAGAAAAGGTTACTTTTATCGTAGTACGACTGATCATCGTATACGGTGGCGCCAGTAAATGTCCTATTCTTTTAATTGGAATTTTAATTCAATACCGTAAACCAAGCCTAGGTGTTGGGTTTACTATTAAGGTATTCACATGATAATAAAATCCCCTAAAGGATTGTTTTCATAAGAAGGTGTGTATCACCAAGGAAAACTATTTTCGAATAAAACGTAATTATCATATATGATGTTTTACGTGAGTTTATCATATAGTCATTTTCATACTCTACATTATTATGTTGGGCATTATAGCTCACTCTCGCTTTCTTTTAAATGACACAACACAACAGATAACCAGTATGCCGGTGTGGGACTTAGTCGCTTGCAGTCATGAGGAAAATCCCTGGCAGCTTTATCTCAGGTATGCCAGAGTATCAGATAGGTATAAGATATCAGTCGTAATTATTGTAACTTCATGTAGAGGTTATGAATAATTGTTTGAGATCCTGTAAAGTACATTTAAGTTTTAATAACAGATGATACTTGTTATACGTCATTTCTAAGGCTATAAATTGTGAGTGTGTGAGATTGGGGGGTCTGTGATATGGAATTATTGGATTATTGAGTTAATGCAGGTTACACATGATTGAAGGATTGCGTGACGACCCAGATTCCTGACCCCGAATTTGGGGGCGTTACAATAAGAGCTTTCAGTTTATAACTATTTAAAATCTTTTATTATTTTTGAGAATAGCACTATCAAATTCCATTTACAGCTACTCCCTCAGCCCTACTCAAATAATTCCTAATCGCACAACTTTTATTTCTAATCAACTCCAACTATTCTCTGTCTCATATTTAGCTTCCTCAAATTAAAAATATATTTCACATTATTGGGACTATGCAATTTATTTGCCATTTTTCCTGCATATATATTACCTTTTCATCTCTAGTTCACATATTAGCACTACCAACTTTTACCATACATCGGATACTTGTCTTCGCGATTTTTCTGGTATTTTGGAATAATTCTCATTACCTTGTCGTTCTATATTGGTATATCTTCAAGTCCTTTAGTAAAACCTTATTTCAGATGATAAAATTTCTTTAATTATCTAACAACATCCATATTAGCGTAGTTACTAATCTCCTCTTTATTCAACCTCCCTTCTTCATCCTCTTCCTTCTTTTCCTTTGCTCTTATCTTGAACCTTTAGTTTTTTTAAAAATATTCTTCTCACTTGCATGCATAAACAACTTTTTTAATTCTCACGTCCATTACAAAAGGGCATATTCAGCAAGATAAGGTCTCACACGCTTGTCATAACATCGCATCAATTCCACTAAGTTTCTGAATTCTACCGGTGTCCTTACTTCCTCCAAATTTCTAATTACTTTGACTTCGGATCTGAAAATTATGTTAGAATTTGACCCAATCTAATTGGAATTGATTTTTCATCTAACTGACCATAAGTTGGTAAAATTAACCATTTAACTCTTTTAATTGATCAATTGAACCAAAAGATGACTAGCTGAATGAAATCAAAATCCAATTATATAAAGTCAGTTTGGTCATAACAACCTTCTTCAAGAACCCAGATCGCAATCATTTGGAGGAATATCATTAACACACAGAAGTATACTTTCCACCTTTAAAAGTAGGATATTTTCTGAAAATTTGGGCAACATCTCCCCTATATTATGGACTACCATCTGGACTCAAACCGACACCAACAATCAACCAAACAATCAACAACCATATCAATCCATCATCATTCTCCAAACTCCTTATTTCACCATATTCCAGAATATACCATGCTGTTACCACATATACTATTAACTAATATAGCATACATCTTTTAATTGGACTAAGGTCGTGAATAAACAATTATTAATATAACCATACTTTTTCCTCAATTCTTTCAGAATATCATAGAATATTACTAATAAACTTAAAATTATCTTGTTGTTTCTCAAAAACTTTATTCCACGATACTTCTAACTTATCTTTAAATCCAAGCTCTCTAAAAATGATTCATATCACTTATTCATGTTCATAAATCCGTTTCGAAGATATCTTTTAATCTTATCTCTCACCATTAATATTTGTATATAGTTACTTTTTAAGAATTATAGTGCGTCATTCCACTAATCACACAAATCCTCTATCCTTGATGATATATACTCATTTTCATTAGTTAACTTGTTTAGATTTTGATAACCAACACGTGGTCTCAATCAATACTATCACAATCTGTTGGAAATTTGAATGATTTTAAAACATTTTACAGTTGAATTACCATTCCTTTATTTCCACTTATGTTCCCGTATGGAACCTTCGTCGCTGGCTCAACTATGAATATCAAATTCACCATAACTCATTTATTTAAGTTAGAAAACCTAAAAATTCCTTGAAGAACACACTCGAAATGTATTTGCAATTAAAATTTATCCGATTCTCAATCTTCGTAATAAGCATTTTCCGCATGATTAAGGTATGCTTCGTCTTCTCACGTATCAATCATTAGTCTGAATTATTATTAAGAATTCGTTAGTCTTCTGTTGCTATCCCGATATTCGGTTGCTTTTTCTGATTTGATATCCTCGTCAACCACATTATCTGTATATCCATTTTTCTTTGTGCATATTTGTCCACCTTTTATTGTCTGACAATCATCTCTATATTCAAAAAGGAATTCTACCTGCTACACGAGATTGTTTCACTTCTTTTAAAATGTTCAAAGAATAGACTTGACACAAAAAGAGAATTTGTGCATATGAATTTGGTTAGGAAGCTGTGTAAAGAACAATAGTGCATCAAAACAAATGGAAGAATCCTTAAGTCAATAAATCATGATTGAAAAAGAAGAATAAGTGATAATTGAGATATGAATGAGACAACCATATTTGTACTCAAAATAGCCATTCTTTCATCCTATATTGCATACAACACATGATTAGGTGGCGTCCCACCAGATTCTTCGCCGTTTCGACAAAGTATCATATCATAACACTGCTTGTCTCAATCAGAGAGCAATATTTTGAAGGAAGAGTAATTTGAAAAGGGATCCAACAAATTTTTTTTCCTTCTTGCCTCATAAAACTTGTTAATGAAAGAAGCTCATATGTATTCAAGAATCAAGAAGAATATATGTTATCATCTTTGAGAAAAGAATGACACAATTGGTCGCCATTCACGTTCATCACTTTAATAGATGTTCGACCATAATCGCGTTCTTAAAAAAATTTACAATCATATCTTCTAACTTCGTCTATTCCGCGTAGAATAACCATCGATCATAAAACATCTCGACTTCGTCGATATGAATATTATACTTCTCCAATCATCTGGTACATTCCCCCATTTTCTTCAATCATCCTCGGCTTATTTTGGGTCCACGAACCTTTTTTAAACTTTAATAATTTAATAAATTGGATAAATAATATTTCTGCATGATGGTTCAATTATTGATACTATTAAACAAGTTTTCCATCCATCTTTCACAGGAAAACTTTAAATTTCTTTGTAATAGGGGGTCTACTTGGCCCTCTGAACTAACAATACTGAGTTTAGATCAACTATTCTTCCCAGTAATCTACTACTTATAACAACAAGAACTCAAGTAGTAATTTGAGAACCAAATTTTTAAAACTCATTTTATGTAAAGATCTTTTAGAAATTTATTAAGGAAATCTTTTTCGAAAATTTGTTTTAAAATTTTGAAAATCGCACACATGGTCGTCATTACTATATGAGTTATTGTTATTCTAATAATCTACCAATAAGGTATCTAATTGAAGAAACGATCACATAAAAGTCCATCCACTTCAGTATATCTTCTATTCTTCCTTGGTTCATTTTTCATTCATTAGTAAATAAAAACTTTAACACTAGCTCCAATATTGACTTTTGGTACTATCTTGATATTCTCATCGTTGTCCTCAATGTCATACTTACAACTAATTAACGTAATTCGACGTTCTATCTGTAGATAAGGTCGTAGCTCCTTGCTAGTCTTAAGTATACCTAATATGGTATATGTCATTCCTTGCGCGGCGCCCGAAAAGTGATAAGAACTTCTCGCAATGGTGGTGCCTTTCAAACTTGCAACTTTGGCTCTTCGTCAGCTTCCATCAACTGGTTACCTTCAGCCTGGCGCTTGTCCTACTACATAATTTTAAGTTGGATCATACTAAAACTCATCCATCCTTCCTTATATGAAGTTCTCACATGAATCAATCGCATATAAAGCAGGGTAATTTATCCAATCTCCATCGAGTTGTCAACTCTTCGCAATTATAGGACCTGGGAACTCAATATATCTATCGCGTCAATATATTTTCCTTCCACTTATCTTAACAACATCCTATCTTACTAATCCATATAAGATCTGCTAATCTTAATTCACACTCAACTTGAACTCAAAATGAGTAAACTTAGGGTCTTTCCTATCTTATATGGCCTATCGCTCCTATCTTACTTTCACATATTCTAATTTCAGGGACCAATAACCTGTTGCTCTGATACCAACTTGTAACATCCCCTAATCCGGGGTCAGGATTGGGTGTCACTAAATAATTGTTACATAATATAAAATAATGTACAGATGACCCCTCAATTCCGGATCGTTTACAAGTTATGGTATGAAATAAGAATCTAATATTCTAAAATCTATATCAAATAAATACAATTCCATTACCTCCTTACTAACTCCCCTGTCTTATTTATTCTAACATCCCCACTTCTTCGAAGCTGGAATTTCTCCAACTTTGCTCTCTATTATGAGCTATTCACTTTAATCCTCATTCAGACTGAAAGAAATAAGAATTTACAAAGTAAGAGTGAGCCAAAAATGCCCAGCAAGTAACATAACTGATTTTCAGGTATCAATGTCAAAAGAAATCTTCAGACACAATAATTTATAAACATTTTGATTTATTTGAAGTAGTTGAGCGAATAAAATGTTGGCTTTTATTAGCCCTCAATCATAAATCAAAAGCAACGAGTAATTTATTGATTCATCTTTTTAAATCCAATCATTTTCCAGTTTTGTAAACATAGAACTTTTCAAGAGGGAATGCCATTAATGGTGATCAACAATAAATTAGACTGGACACTAGTTCGCACCTATATCCTGCTGATCAGTCAGGATACAGTGCAGCTCTATACCTCTCTGTATAGATCCATTCGGGTACCCAGGCTCTATGGCCCAATAACCAAGGGTCCGATCCAATCCCGGCCCATCGAGTCCAGCCCATCACTGGCCCTCATCATGGCCATCCAGTCTGTAGAGTATTTTGATATCAAACCATTTTGATTTCAAAACATTCCGATTCAGGGTTCATAAATAACCCGGAATAATAGGTATTTGCTCAAGAGATCAATCGATAATAAAGGAACAATAATGAAGGGTACTTACATAATTAAGAGTAATTGCAGCGAAATATAAAACATTTAACTATTCTGAATTTAGAATAGGATAGAAATACTTGCAGTATATAACAAGAAAGTTCAGGAATACTTGTCTTTGGTATTTAGCAATAACGTGGTCATCTTAGTTTGACGTCTCGTGATCTTACTATCTTTCTATTTCAATATGTTGCTATTGCAGTTGTTAGAAGTTAGATACTCCATACTAATCTATCCCATTCTTATCCAACGTCTGGTTCTTATCGTCTTGAACAATCCATATCTTATTAAACTTTTCCTATTGATTGCTAGGTTATTTTTAAACCGACTTCGGGTCTTGGGTCTTTCGTCTGAATCCTACAGAATCGATATACCTTTAATTAGGCGGTCACTTATGATTAACATAACCTCACTATCAATTCAATCCATATGATTTCATAACCCGACTTGAATTTATATGTATTATTGAAATACACATAATAATTAAGGTTCACGTCTTCGAAATTCGGTTCGGTACTTATTTTCAGAAAATACATATACCCGTCGTTTTAAAAAATAGGGTAATCGATTATTTACAAAATATCTTGTCACGACACGTAATTAGGTTTCGTATAATATAATTATATATTCTCGTTCGACGTTTTCGATAATTATAGGTTATGTTCCCGTATTTTCAGAATAAATTTCCCGGAAATCGGGCAGCGTTTCCTCTGTTTATCGGACTATCACGTCGAAACATACTCGACGTCATCAATCCAACAATCACAATCAAATCAAATCCGCAACCCGTACAACAATACGACTTTTAAAATAATCAATTCTTCTATTTTTTCATTTCGAAATTAATTTTTTTACAACTAATTTTATTTATTTATAATTGTAGAACTCGGATTAAAATCATAGCTGTCCACCGTCGGCTCGCCGAGGCTCATCGCCAACGGCGGCAAAAATTCGTGGATGCCCGATTGAGTCGGGTTTCCATCGCGAACTTTTACCGATTAAAATATATTTTGTTTCACAAATTTTGCATAATAATTTTATTCCATCAGAAATATAACTTCTGGAATCAAAAAATCAACAACCCTGGCCCACACGCACACGCGCAGCCTGAAAAGAATAAGGCAATCGGAAAAACGAAGACAGCAGAAATATAGAGGCGGCACCACCACTCACTCACACACACACCAAGCCCATATGTATGTATATCAACAAGGAAATTATAACCGACAGTCACCGGAACCAGACGGAGAAAGGCAGCCGTAAACTTGCCGTGAACAGGAGGAAGAAAACGAGAGCAGAGAGAGAAAAAAGAGGGAAAAGAGAGGGAGGAGTGATCGAACAAGAAGAAGATAGAGAGAGAGAGAGAGAGAGAGAAGAGATGTGAGAGAGAGATAAAAAAGAGAGAGGTCGAGAGATTACAAAGAGATGGAGAGACCGTGAGGTTGAGGGAGAAAACAGGGGATACGCACAATTGTGTTTATCTCCTCTGTTTTAATTTTATCGATCGTCTGATTCGCTTTCTCGTAAATTCGTGATACAGCTGTGTGCAAGAGTTTTGTCAAAAAATTAAAAATTACATACCAAAATTCTCAGAATATTCAAAAGTTAATAAAATAATATTTTTCATAATTTAATTCGTATTTCTTATACGCACCACATACCCGCATTTAACAAATTAACGAATATATGTCCAGGTGAATTTAATCTGAAAAGTTTCCAAAATAATTTTAAAATTCTCGAAATATTCAAAACTTAAGAAAATATAAGCTTCAAAATTTTTGGACCATTCTGGAATTTAATACTGAATTTACACTTTAATACTTATCATTTAGGGATAAATATTTGATGAAATATTATTTTCTGAATTTTATAAATCCCTAAAAATAATTAATAAAATTTTAAAGCAACAAAAATGATTTTATATATAATTTCAATATTTATAAAAATAAATTTCCCATACAATCACTTTTAAAAGTGAAAATATACCGATACAAATTAACAATTAATCACACAATAATCATCTCACACCACAAAGTCATACCCAGCAAATAATAAATACAACACTTTGCTGACATAACCATAACATATTTTATTTATTTAATAATTTCATAATTACACTTATATATCGGATCCAAAAATAGATTATTTAGCCGCTAAATAACTATAAAAACGATATAGTTTGATACCAGATTTAGATAATTATCAAAACCGAGCTTCTTATAAAACACCTTACGAGAAGATAGTATAAAAATATCCCGTCTCTCGAGAATACGGGTTTTATTGATCTACCGAAATGACTATCGTATAGAAAATTTTGCGTTGGGACTCGTACGTGTCAAACCGTACCCCGGATCGAAAAAGTCAAAACTGTTCTGAATAATCAGATTAGGTTAGGAAGGAGTTTTCCGAAGAGTTTTGGGTTGTAAAAACACAAAAACGGTTAAAACTGGAGGATTCCCGATT
This sequence comes from Apium graveolens, assembly GCF_009905375.1. Taxonomy (NCBI): domain Eukaryota; kingdom Viridiplantae; phylum Streptophyta; class Magnoliopsida; order Apiales; family Apiaceae; genus Apium; species Apium graveolens. Next base: position 292,580,703 of record NC_133651.1, read on the forward strand.
TTATAAAATAGTTCTATAATTACTTATAAATTAAATATTAATCCATAAATCTTTATAAAATCATATAAAAACCTGAACATTAACAGAAAAATACCAAAATTATCTATATTTTATTCTAGATAATCGAAAATTAAAATACCCCAATTTTATCATATATAAACATCCAAACATAAATATTAATCATCAGATAATTCATCAAAAATTCACATAATAATTACTTATTTGTAAAAATAATTGTATGATATTTCCCGGATATTACATAAATTTTTTTCCGTTTCTGTTTGATTGGCCTTTGTTTGGGGTCGACATCTACACTGTGCATCGCCACTGATTCGTCTGATCGCGGGCATGTCCTCCGGGGTCCAGGCGAATACATCAACATATTTTTTCAACAATCCGATGAGCTCTTTCTGGAAGGTTGACTCCAAGCCTTTTCCAATTTTTATCTTTCGGGTGGGGTTCCCGGGGTCAAGCTCGACATCTATTGTTTGTGCGGCTGGTTCGACCTTGGTTTTTTCTTTGGTTTCGATAATCTTTTGAATCCGGGCATCCGCGTTGGTTACGGTGTATTCCGAATCTTCTAAGACGTTCACATCCAACTTTGGTCTTATACTAAGGTGCTCCCGTTGCTTCTTCCGGCTTTGTCCCTTGGGTAGGGACATTGCCTTCTTCCTATTTTCGGGCTCTGTTTCGGCCATAACTAAGGCCTGCCCGTAGCACCTACCTACCATGTCTCTGTCTGCTTTGAGCTCTCCGGTTCCACTCGGGGTGGAAAATTTAAGCTTTAGAGGTATAGTCGATGGGATAGCCCAGAGCTTAATGATTGTTGTCCTTCCCATAATTATATTGTAAGATGACGCTGCACTTATCACATAGAACTTCATGACATGGGAAACTTGATGGGTGGTAGTTCCCGAAGTGATAGGAAGGTATATTACTCCTCGGATAGGTATCATCGAATTCCCAAATCCATAAAAGGGTCTTCAAGGCAAAGATCCATACGCAGGTGGCCCAGCTTCATTCTATTGAGTGTGTGTTCAACAACTATATTTACAGAATAACCATTGTCAATTAGAATCATTTTTACCTCGTTATCTGAAACATCTGGAGTTACCACCAACGCTTGGTTGTGTTCTGGATCCAGTCCTTCATAATCGGAGTATGAGAAGTAAATAGGCTTATCTTGAAAGGGTTGGATCATCATAACATCATTGTCCATGTCCGGAATCCGTGATGGTGAGGTTGTGCCCCCAAAAACGACAATGACCACATGCTTGCCACTTCCCGGGCTTTGTCTTTGTTATTGGACTTTCTCTGTACATATTAGTTCATATTTTTCTTCTTGATTTGATCTTCGATGAACATTTTGAAGGAGAAACAGTTTTCAGTTGCGTGACCATGATCTTCATGGTATCAGCAGTGTTTGCCTCTTGCCCTGTTCTCCAGAGGTGCGAGTAGGGGTTTCAGAGGATATTAGAAAGGCTTTCCTTTAACTTCCCTTAAGATGTCAGCCCGAGTCCTGGTGAGAGGCGTCCACTCGGGCTCTGGCTTCGGCTATCTTTTGGCTCTTGATTTTCTATCATTCTTTTCAGGTCCTGAATAACCACTCCGGGATGGGGTTCCCTGAGAGTGTTGGACGTAGTTAGATTGTCTTTCAACTTTGAATCTTTTGTCTCTTTTGTACGATAAGCGCCTCTTCGGGGAGTCATCATCATCATGGATGTTTCTATTCATCTTCATGGATTTGAGGAAATCATTCTCCTTTATAAACTTTGAGGTCAAGGCATATGCAGACGCAAGACTCTGGGGTTCCTTGTGAATCAAGTCTTTGACATAACTTTCACACGATACCGGGTGCAGGTTATTCCGAAAGATATTGACTGCCTCATTTTCTTCCAGGTTGGAGAGTTGATTGACAGCTTCTTGGAATCTCTTGATGAACTCGGGGAGCGATTTTTTATTTTTCTGTTGAATTATTTCCAAATGGCACATGTGTAATTCATTCATACGATTGGCCCAGAATCTCTTTAGGAATATCTCCGGGATGGGATTCTGCTAAACTATTTAGAAATCCTCCTTTCAGTGTTGAAGCAAAGAAACGACACCTTGTAAGGTCACTGTAGTCATAGATGTTCGATATTTGCTCGAAATAGTTGAGGTGCTCTTCGGGATTGGAAAACCCATCAAAATAGTCAAAATTGAAATGTTTAAGTCTGAATTCCCGGGGAGTGGACTCCAGCTTTCTACTTAATGGAGTGGCTGCCGCCCCTACTTCCATATCACCTTCAACCTTTCTTTTCAAGTCACGTAGAGCCAGTGCCATGTGTTCCTGCTTTGATTCTTTTTCAGGTTTGGAGTCTGAAGAGACATGGATTATGTGGGCTTTTCTCTTCAGTTTTGCCTCTTCTTCTTGGATTCTTTTCTCAAATGCTACCTTCGCTTTGGCCACTTTTTCTTTCCGGATTCGGTCCCGTAGTGTTGCCCTATGAATTTCTTCTCGGGCATCATCAATTGGCCTCTTCATGTTCTTGGCAATTCGATTCGGGACCGATCCCACGTTTCTCCGAAGTGTTCTTATTGATCCCCTCGATGGGTTTCTGGTTCAGGTTGGTTTTTCTCTTTCCATAGGCTCATTGCAGCTTGAATTTGATCCATGGGTCATGATCCCCTAAGGGTTTGTAGAGGTTTCAACATATTTATGAGCTGCTTTCTCAATAGTCAATCTTTGGTCTCCTGGTTAGAGGGCTTGAGATGAAGTACGAGTTGTGGGGAGCCCTTCTTCAATCTCCTCAATATCTCCATCCCTGGGCGGGATGGGGGCGGTCGTACCTGGTCCGGAAATGGCAGCTTTGCTTTTTCTTGTAGTCATTACTCTCAATCAACAAGTAAGATTAGATTTAAATATGTGATAATCACAATAATAGCCAAGTATATGCTCACGAAATGTGACAAATATGGCCAAACTAGATCTACTAATGACGCTCTAAAAGTATAAACACTAAAAAAAGTAGATCTGAAAAATCAAAGCGATGATCTTACTGAGGTGATTGTTTTGATTACCTGGGCGGAGTGACAAGACTGAAAGTATCCACATCACTGACGGAGGTTCGGCACCTCCTTTTAGCACCAATGATAACTCCAGTCCTTTCCCGGATCCTCTCCTTCGTCTATCCGAACTCGACTTCCATTTGTGCATGAATGGGTGAATAAGTGGTTAAGATGTAGGTGGTGATCCTGCAAAACAGAACCGGGGGGTGGCGTCCCCGTGGCACCTCCGGTGTAAGAATGAGATAGGGTTTTGGAGAAAAAAGGGGAGAATAAGAATTATGCAGGTTATATGTAGTGTGTGTATATGTGTGTACGTGAATAGAATGAGTAAACCTCAAAACAATTTTTGGCTAACCTTTTATAAGCTTTCCATTAGTGTTTGAGGGTTCGTACCTTAAATTTGGACCATTAGAATGTGCTGGATTCTGGAACACGTGAACATCTGTGATGGACCAATGTGTCACCGGATCTGAACCGTTAGAAGGTTCGAGATCCAGATAACTTGGGCGATAAGGATGATGTCACATGTCCGGGTGTCTTTCATTATTATATTGTGGGCTTGACTCTTCTCTTATTGAACTTAAATCAAACATGGCCTATCACCCGGTATGGCCGGTATCATTTTACACCCCTGTCACTAGGGTGCATGTCACAGCGGTACGGGCATGCCAAGATGGGCATGCCATGACGTCAATTAGACATGCATGCCTTTTCATGATTCAGCATGCCTTTTTACTAGTCTTTTATTATTTTTTAATAATTATTTTAATATTAGAAATATCCAGAAATAATAAATATAATTTTAAAATATTTACATATATTTTAATATCTAAAAAGTTAATAATGTAAATAAATGTTATGATTGTATTTGTTTGTTACTGTTAACTAACTTTAATTTTATATTAAAGTTCATTATATATTAGTATAATAATTATTTAATCAATTTTATTATATTGAATTGATAAATAACATGTCATTTGATAAAAAACATGTGGTAACCTACCTGTCACCACGGTAGTCTTAGGAGCGAATTAATGAGTAAAATATTTGGTCACCTTGCCTTAGACGACAAAAGGATCCGATTTTTTCTTATAGAGTATGCAACAATTCTTTAAGAAAATGTGAGATAAATAATGGCCTATCATTCATCATTTTCTGTATTTTGTTTTATTCCAGACTACAAGAGTACAGTTTCCCCCGTACAGATAAAAGTGTTCAGTCTATAGATGATCTAAGAATTACTGTTTGAAGCTGCTCAAAATGGTAACTCGAACTAGTGTTCCTGTTGATGACTTAAACGTCGACGTTTTGGTCCACTACTGTTCTCAGCATGTTCATTCCTTCCCTCCAGCTCCTACCCAGATGACCATTTCTAAGGTTTTTATGACCCTTTTCAGTTTTTAGTTGAATCACTTCATAATAATCAAATATAGAATTTACCAAAAATATTTGATTGAGCAATGAAACTTATTATCTTATTATCAATATTGTGAAATGAAATGTTGTAACTTTCAAGAAAATGTTAGGAAGTTGAAAGTAACATGTTTTATGAAGTTATGATTATGTTTGTGAATTTGTTGATTGTTTTTTTATTCGGTGGTTTTAGTTTGAAATATGACAATAGTATTGTAGAATGAGTTGACTTGAATTATGATTTGTGGTTGATTTTATGTTGTGGGTATTGTTAGTTTGGGCATGGGCAGTCCAATCCTACTTATTTGTTGGAAGTAAGTTCGGGAGGATCTCCGGTATCGGTATGTTTTAAGAAAGAAACCTGCTGGGAAATTGCTACCATCTGCTCATGCTGTAGAAAGAGAGTTTAAGGTTCCTTTTTCAGCATTTTAGCGCGAATTACATAATTTATAAGTTTGAATATTGATGCCGAGCACTTGGGTCTAAAGAGGCTTGTGAATTTACAAATTTTCAGGTTTTAAATGCTTTGGGTACTTGTACACTTGTTCCAGTTCCTAAGGTGTTCTGTCTGTGCACTGATTCTGCAGTGATCGGCACACCATTTTACATCATGGAGTACTTGGAAGGACGCATTTTTATAGATCCTACATTGCCTGTATGAAACTCTCATAATCATTTTCCTTTTAGTGGGAATGATTACTCTTCTTAATTTTTATTGATCTTTAATTGGACTTGATAATGAGTTTCCAGTTTTCTCTTCGACTAGGGAGGGCAATATATAGTGCTACAGCTAAAGCTTTGGCTTCTCTTCATTCTGCTGATGTTGATGCTATTGGTCTGGGGAAATATGGGCGTCGAGACAACTATTGTAAGCGTCAGGTGGGTGTTATCCTTATTCCTTTGTGCTTATGCATGTTATGCAAATCAATAGGTCTGGCTAGTTTATTGTTTTCATTAAAATATAATCCTTTTTTTCCTACAAAACATACCTTTACCCAAGTTATTGAGTAATTTGTTTCATGCAGTGGTATATAATAGAGGTAGTTCTTGTGAGCATGATGACGTTCAATTTTATGGTTATAAAAAATGATTGATTATGTATTACCTTACTTTAGGTTGATAGATGGGCAAAGCAATATCTCGCTTCTACTGGGGAGGGCATGTCTCCAAGAAACCCAAAAATGTTAGAGCTGGTTTATTGGTTGCAGCCGCACATTCCTTCTGAAGACTCAATCAGCACAAAAGCAGGTCTAGTGCACGGTGATTTTAGAATTGATAATCGTGTATTTCATCCAATCGAGGTGTGTACAGTATTTATATATTTCTTTTTATATCATTAGCAATGGTTTACCTTTATTTGTTCTAGTTCTATATTTATATTTTCATGGTGTTGAACTGTTTAGTACTTGTAGATTGTAGTGGTCATATGTGATTACTTTTTGTACTACTACTATAACCTTGATGTAAATACTTGTTAATTTAACTTGAGTATTTATTTCTGCAGGATAAAGTGATTGGTATTCTTGACTGGGAGTTGTCCACTCTCGGAAACCAAATGTGTGATGTTGCGTACAGCACCTTGGTAATTATCTTTGTGAATGATGGGACCTTTAGTTTTCACATAAGATATAAATACTATCTTAATGCAATCTGGCACTCTATCTGTACAATAATCTGTTTTTTGTTTATTAAAGAAAAAAGGAAGTATTATTATGAGCTTAGGAAATATGCTCATTACACAGTTTCTAAGTCACAGAAGGTAAGTTTGAAGTCTAAACTCAAAACTAGAAATTGTGTTCATTTGCAGCACTACTTGGTAGATTTTGATCTGGAGAAGGTACATGAACATGAAGGTATTGAAGCTACTGGAATTCCAGAAGGAATTCCTTTACTGTCTGAATATCTGGCAGATTACTGCTCTGCTTCTGTAAGTGCCCATGCTCTTACCTTTGGTTAGATGGCTAACTAGTACTTGTAGATATTGTTTAAACTTTAAGTTGTTATAAAGATTAACTAGATAATAAACAGATTGTTATTTTTGGATTGCTAACATCTAGAATGTAAGTTGGAAGTATCCACGCAAGATACTTATCTGAGAAAACTAATAGGGATTAAAATTTGAAGAAACTATTAGTTTTCTTTGTTGCATACACGAGATAAAAACACTTGAAGAAATTGTGAAGGGAGGCCTATTGCATCGTATAGAAGCTTAGCCTAAAGTAGAGAATTGAAATTGTAAACACAGTACCTATATAGGGATTTTCTATATTTGGTATATGTCTAATTATGATTACAATTATTACTTTATATAGTGGAATTATGTTTATGTCGATATTGCAATATATATCTATACATGTCTTAAGACATATCAGGGTGCGTGCCCCTGTATGCAGCTCAGCCCCCTATATGTACAGATGCAGGACATCTTTGAGCAATATTAATTACCAAAAAATATGTTGGTGCTAAACATTATATATGGGAAGCAGTAGGAAGCAATTAGGTTTTGATCTTTGACTCCGTCTTAAACTTATATACCATTTTTGTGTTTCCTGTGATTCTCACTTAAATATCATAATTATCAGTCCCCATAAGATGTCTCGCTACTTGATTCATCTGCAGTCATTTTTACTGGTCATTTGGGTTCCTGTTGTTTATTTCACTCCTGGAAACCATGGTTTACTTTTGCAATATTTGACAGAGTTGAGGGAAATGTTTATGTTGTGTTATTATTTATATCGATTCTTCAGTTGAGGACTATTAAAATTAGTATCTTTTGTGTCTTTTAACATTGGTTTATTTTCAGTGTTGCATCAGACTTCTAATTTTAAGGTTACTATTTAACTTTTGGATCACATGGTTTACTTTTGCAATGTAGAGAAAACCATGGCCTGTTGCTGAGTGGAAATTTTATGTTGCCTTTTCATTGTTCCGGGGAGTATCAATTCATGCAGGGTTGCATAGCAGATGGTTGATGGTATATCTTTACTCAAATTGTTGAAGTAGAAAATTTCAACATAATTTGCTTACTTTTCAGAAATTTTCAATCACTACTTTGCAGGGTAATGCTTCAGGTGGTAAGCGTGCTCAAAATTCAGGAATAAAAGCTGATGCTATTATAGAAGCAGCATGGTCTTTTATTGAACAGAAGTCTGTTCTTCCTCAGCACCCTCCATTTGGTATTTTTGTTATCTATTAAACTTGATAATTATATGGGTTAATATATTCAATGCCAATTATAAGCACATTTTAAGAAATGATTTTATTTTGAATAGATGGAAGAAAAACTTACAAAACAGATTCCCTAAATTAGAGGTATCATTTTTCAGGATACAGAGCGGAAAATTGTTGTCTCGCTTTCATGAAAATTGAGTAAAGCATGAAACTTTACATTATCTATGTAATAGATTATTAGGAACTTAATTGATATTAAACTTATCTTAACTTGTTTGCTTGCAATCAAAATCACTTTTACAGAAAAAGACTAGCTCAAATGTTTGAATAGAAAACGAATAGTAATTGTGTACTACTATATCTTAGTTTTAAAATTATGTCATCTCTGATGACAGGCTCCATTCCTTCTTATTATTTGAAGCATAAATGCAACTACATTCAGTCCAATCAATTAACCATAAACTTACAAAATATTATGAATGATATATGAGACCTGATATTTTCCATACAGTAAATTTTAATATAAATTTGAAGAGAACATATTGTTTAAACTGGAGACAGGGTAGCATAAATCTGTTTTTTATCTGAGAATATGAAATTAGGTGTCATTATAGAACTTTTCTTTTTATCAATTTCACTAGGCTGGAAGGGCTCCAACATGTATAACGTGTTTTAAAGTGGAGCTCGGCAATAGCTTGAAATTTTTGTAATGTTTAGGCCCACAATGTAACACATTATTGTATTATACTTATACGTATTACATATATACCTACCTACCAAGTACCAACACACACACGCACAAACCTAGTCTATAATCAGAATAACTAGCATTTTCTTATGGAAGGAAGTTCAATTATTAAAAGAGAACAAACAGAAACTGCAAGGGGGCCTAACAGTGTCTGAGTACCTCAATTATCTCTAGTGTGAAAATGCAACATTAGAATGATTCTTAATAGTACATGTCTTGCCATTTGAATTCTGTTAATAAATGGAAAATAAATTAGTTAACAATATGTGCTCGGGAATCGGAATTTAAAACTTTTATGTTTCTTTTCTTTGTGCATAGACTTGGGAATCCTAGGATTATTGATGAAAATAGGTGACATTTGACTCTCAGATATTTAGAATTACATATAAATACTTATGTTTCTCTATTTTGGATTTTCCTAAACTCACACGCAAATTTGTCATCTGATAATGTCCCATTGAGCAAAGCACATGTGGAAAATAGATCGATCCAATTCCTGGTGGATATGTTCATGAAAATTTGCTTGTAAATACTCTATATGCAACACACTAATTAGCTGGGACTAGTAGTAATTATCTTAGAAATTCACAAATCAACTCTATGATTGCATCGTACTTCCAAAACAAATGGTGTTCTAGGCATTGACGTTGGAGTGTGAGTCGTATTACTTTTTAAAGTTTCTTTATCCGTTAAAACTATGGACCATTTTTATCCATTTTTTTTATTTGATTCGGGTCTTACTTGAAAAATCACGATCCATTTAGGATTTTCTTACCTTCATTTGCCTAGAACATTACAAAAATTGAAATAAAAAGTAAATTAAGGCAAACCACTAAAAAAGTGAAGATCAGGATTGTGTTCTTGTTATATTAGAAATTTGATGCTAGTCCATATTGTTTTGTATTATACTATTATTACATGCTGTTCTCCTAATTAATGTACAAAGCCATCATTTCATAAATATTAGTCTGTTCATGTGTTTTTGTGGTATCAATTTCAACATGAAATTATAATCAAAGATTAATATTAGATGAATAATGCTTTATGGTGCATCCGACTACTTTAATTTATACCCAAGCAGCCACTTGAAGAGAAAAATTATTCCCGATGTTTACTTCTCAGATAGATCTGCACGAGAGCAACTGGAGCAGCTTAACAATAGAAGTAATAATCAAGAGACAGTAATTGGGGGAAGATTTGTTCCTAATAATAAGATTGTTGAGCTGTGAGATAGATTGATCAAATTCATGGAAGATCATATATACCCAATGGAAAAAGAATTTTATAAACTTTCCAAATCTTCCACGCGTTGGACTGTTCACCCACAGGAGGAGAAGTTGAAGGAGATTGCTAAGCGACAAGGCTTGTGGAACTTATGGTTACCTGTATGTTCTCTCTATATTCGCCCTTATGCGCTTATAAATCTCAATTTTCCTTGTGCACATACATAAATCATGTGTTCCCTTTTGTGTTGTTTTTCGTAGAACTTATGTAACACAGTTGTTGATTTCTTTTCCTTCTATCATTATACAGGTAGATAGTGCTACTAGGGCCAGAAAACTACTTTTTGATAAGAGCAATGACGATAAGGCGTTTGATCAGTTGCTGGGTGCAGGCCTCTCAAATCTCGAATATGGTTACCTTTGTGAAATCATGGGTCGTTCGGTTTGGGCTCCACAAGTATTTAATTTTGGAGCACCGGACACTGGAAATATGGAGGTAGGTGATGCTTAAAATTTCATAAGATTAACATAGTTAATTGGTAAAATTTTCTTTTTTACTACTAATATATGTGTAGTTGACCTTAGTTTGAGAGCAGAGATGCCTTAGGCTAATAACCATATAGAAAGTTCTTAAAAACATCTAAACTGATGTCAGGGAAACGTTGCAATTGATGCGCAAAAAACTACTTCTTATGTTTATATACATCAAATCTTGTTAAAAACATAATATGATATGTACATAAAATTGCACAAGTGTAAAGGCTTGTATCGACTGCTTTCCTAGACAGTATTTTACTATTGCGATATTTTTGTGCCAGTATCATCTTCATCGTGCTAGATTTAATCCAGTCATGTTCATCTCTTACTTCAGGTGCTACTGCGCTATGGTAACAAAGAGCAAATGCAAGAATGGCTTATTCCACTGCTCGAGGGAAGGATTCGCTCTGGTTTTGCAATGACTGAACCCCAAGTTGCATCTTCTGATGCAACCAATATAGAGTGTTCAATCAAAAGGTATACATATATGAACAATTTAATGATTTTATTTTATCTAAACTTTTGTTGTTTAAAAATATATAGGCGTAGTTAGTGTATACAGAAGCTGGGTTTATAGCTGATTGAACATTTACACTTTAAAGTATAATTAACTAAAAAAATCTGTTACATATGGTGGTTTGATGTCAACATTAGATCGTGGACAACTATATTCAGCTAGGTAAGTTTGACATACTACTTCAGCATTTCAAACATTTACAGAATGTCATAATGCCTGATATATTAATTTTTTAAGCTTGTTGGCCAGTATGAATTTGGTTTTCCTATTTTCACCGGAGGGCTTATTATGTAACAAATCAAAAAACAGTTCAGACACTATTTTCTTATCTTCTCCCTTGACAGAAGAATATAAGTCACTTGAAGTTCATTGACTAGAATATTTATCCTGCTTTCTGGTACTGGCATAATTGCATTCTTTTATGACATACATTGTCTGCTCTTTATAATTTCTTCTGCGGAGTATGTTGAGATAAACTAAAGCTTATGTCTCTACAGACAGGGACACTCGTATATCGTCAATGGGAAAAAATGGTGGACTAGTGGAGCCATGGATCCTAGGTGCAAAATCCTTATAGTAATGGTTAGTTTTACTTTGACATGTAGTACTTTCAAGCTTTTCTGAACATGTTAGAAGTGCAATGATGTTACTCCTGTTGCAAGTGATCACTATTTATGTAGGGAAAAACTGATTTTAGCGCTCCTAAGCATAAGCAGCAATCTATGATATTAACTTTCGAAAGTTTGCGGATCGTGGATAATATTAGAGTATATAATTGAAGATACTAAACTGTAATCCAGTAAAAGCAAAAGTGAAGTCATTCCAAGTCCATGGGTAAATCTTAAGCTTCTTCTAAACTTCGTGAATATTGAAGACATAATATTATTACCTGAAAGCGAGTTGCTAGCGGACTTTCAAATACTTCATAAAGTTCCTAGGATGTGTGTGAGTGGCGGCTTGAAGGTGGACAGGAGTATTCTGGAAGTTTATGGTCATCTTAACTTTCTTTTTTTTTCAAACAATTTCTAGAGATAGTAGGAGAATGCAACCTGTTTGTGCTATACTTTGCCACTTTCTACAGCAGCATGTCAGTCTGTGGTGTACTTGTTCTTTCTGTTCGCAGTTGTCTAAAAGGTTTCTTACAGAGGAAGTTGTGTCTTTAACATAATACAGGGCAGGCTGGGCCCAGGAAGGTTGCATCATTGCATGAGACTAATAGGAGCTGCTGAACGTGGTATGGAACTGATGATCCAAAGAGCTCTTCAAAGAAAAGCATTTGGAAAATTAATTGCTCAACATGGTTCCTTCCAGTCGGATCTTGCCAAGGCAATTTTGGACACACCCTTAAGATTTTTTGGAAACATTATGTTTAATTTTCATTCCGCCCATACCAATTTGCTCCACCACTAAATAGAATTGTGCATTTGGCAGTGTCGGGTAGAGCTCGAAAAAACTAGATTATTAGTTCTGGAAGCTGCTGACCAGCTCGATCGGGTTGGCAACAAAAAAGCTCGTGGGATTCTTGCGATGGCTAAGGTACTTCTTCAATCTGAATTTTACTAGTCCTGGATTTTACTTCTGTTTCTTGTCAATGGTATCCAGTTATTGACATGCATGGTTTACCTTTAGAAATGTATGGTTGATTCTGCATTGAGCAGGTAGCAGCACCTAATATGGCTTTGATGGTAATCGACATTGCAATGCAAGTCCATGGCGCAGCTGGTCTATCTGGCGACACTGTTCTATCGCACCTCTATGCTACCGCAAGAACTTTGAGAATTGCGGATGGTCCTGATGAAGTTCACCTGGCTACTATTGCGAAATTAGAACTACAGAGAGTAGCTAAACTTTGAATAAAGGAAAATTTGGATATAAGTTTCTGAGTGATAAGAAATTAAGTTTAAAGCATGTAATGTATATTAAGCAAATTCTAGGCATATACCTTAAAATAGAAATACAATTGTCAAATTCCGAGCAGCTTGAATGTAATGTGTATGTATTCGTTCTGCTATATCCGGTAGTTGTAAAAAAATTATCGGATGTTAAAAATATTAGCGTATTATGTTCTTGAAAATGTCAACAACTGTAAAGACCAATAACCATTAAAATTTTAATAATTCTCAAGCCTCACATTCGTTCGCACAAGTTCCGGGTCTCTCCTTCACTATCTCATTTCATTTACACCGTTAGTTCACAACTATATATACGTAATTACTCGTCCGATACATTTTTACATATCAACAACAAATTTATAGCTCAGGGGGTTCGTATTAACGAATATTTACGAACATAATACTGTTTCTCCCCCCTTGTAAGAACTTAAATTTAATTTATTAAAAAAAATATGGGTGTAGCGAAGAAGATTACCGTGCTTAGCATGTCTTCCGTTGTCCTCGTGGCAGTGGTGGTGGCCGTGGTGGTGGGCGTAAATAAAGGTGGTGGTGACGAAAGTGGTGGTGGACAAATTTCGACAGCCAGTAAATCTGTCAAGGCCATGTGTCAACCTTGTGATTACAAAGACACTTGTGCTGAAAGTCTTTCTCATGCTAACTCAACAGACCCTAAAGAACTCATAAAGACAGGATTTGAGGTTGGTATCACACATATGAAGGAGGTAATTGCTAATTCTACAACTCTCGAACAAGCTTCGAAAGATCCACGTACTTCACAAGCTTATGGCCTTTGTAAAGATCTTTTGAACACGGCCATTGACGATTTACATAGATCTTTCGATAAAGTTAGTAAATTTGAGCCGAGCAAGATGGATGATTATCTTGCCGACTTGAAAACATGGCTCACTGGAGTAGGGACTTATCAAGATACTTGTATAGATGCATTCCAAAATACGTCAGGAGATGCAGGAGAAAAGATGAAGAAACTTTTGAAAACATCTTCCGAGATTTCTAGCAATGCACTTGCAATGGTCAGTGAGTTAACATCCATGCTTTCTCACTTGGATATCCCCGGATTTACTCAGAATAAAGAGAGGAGATTGCTTTCGACTGAGTATCCGGAGTGGGTCGATCATCCTCAGAGGAGATTGCTTCAATCTAATCCTAAGCCTAATGCAGTTGTTGCTCAGGACGGGTCAGGACAGTTCAAGACTGTTAATGATGCCCTTAAGACAGTCCCGCAAAAAAACACAGCTCCCTTTATTATTCAAATTAAAGCTGGCGTTTATAAGGAATATGTTGATATTCCAAGGCATGTAGACAATGTCGTCTTCATTGGTGAAGGTGCCGCCAAAACTAAGATCACCGGTAACAAGAACTTCATCGACGGAATCAATACCTACAGAACGTCAACCGTAGGTAAACACTGGTTTTTTGTGTAGTATGTAATACTACATGTAGCTTATAAGTTAAAAATTATTAGTTGACGGATACAAATATAAGATCCTGGAAAGTCCCTTTTTCTAACATCTTGCGATTTTAGAGTTACTGGTTTCTTAACAATAATTCCCTATAAGAACCACGAAAGTGTATAGGCATGTACAAATAACTTTCATTCTTGTCACTACTTTTCCAATAATAATAGTTTCGTCATTGAAACATGCAGCGGTCAATGGTGAAGGATTTATGGCCAAGGACATTGCAATCGAGAACTCAGCAGGAGCCGAAAAGCACCAAGCAGTGGCACTTCGAGTATCAGGGGACAGAGCCATCATATACAGATGTCAATTAGATGGTTACCAAGACACACTCTACGCACACACCTACCGTCAATTCTACAGAGAATGCACCATCACAGGCACAATTGACTTCATCTTCGGAGATGCGGCCTCGACATTCCAAAGCTGCACAATGAAGGTGAGAAAGCCAATGGACAATCAAGGCTGCATGGTAACAGCTCAAGGCCGAAAAGAGAAACGCGGAACTGGTGGCATTGTCCTCCAAAACTGCACCATTACGGCCGAGGATGATGTCCTGTCCATGAACCCTGCACCAAAGCAGTACCTAGGAAGGCCGTGGAAAGAATTTTCGAGAACAATCATAATGCAGTCATTTATTGATAAAAACATAGTCCCCGAAGGATGGTCACCTTGGACAGGGACTTTCGGACAGGACACTTGCTACTATGCAGAGTATCAGAACAGAGGACCAGGATCAGATACATCTAAACGGGTCAAGTGGAAAGGTATACAAAATATTATACAAGAAGATGCTGAATCCTTTACTGCAAGTAAATTTATTCAAGGTGACACATGGGTCAAATCTAGTGACGTTCCTTATGATTCTGGAATGATGAAGGTGTAATTTTATGTGAATATTCACATAAAATTAAGGATGGGATAATTCATGATGAGATAATAACAATTATAACATCCTCGTTTGTAGAAAAGTACATTTATTTTAAGGATTTCGGAACTAGCAATTTTCGGCTGTGAGTTGGGGATCATTTAATTAATAACCTTGTGTAGATTAAGATTGAGAAACATATGATCTGTTTTCCAAATTGTACTGTATAGTAGGTTGTTAAAGAGAATTACGATCTTTTTCTAAAATTTTGTTTTCAGGTGACACGTTCATATAAAATGAGATTGCTTGTTACAGTACTGTTCGAGGAAGTGTTAACTATTCAAATGATCCTCATTAACAAACTAATTAAATTGACTCGAATGATCCTCGTTAATTTGAACCGAATATTATAAAAAACGGGGCAAAAGACATCACCTTTTAACAGTTATTCGAAAAACTACCGATGTTAAAAGTATTTTTAACATAGGTAAAGTTTTAAACGATATTAAAGACTTTTTAGACAACGGTTTATATCGTAACCGTTGTCTAATTTTTATTAAAAAAAACGGGTACATCAGTTTACTGAGCAACCGTTATCTTATGTCTATTTATTAAAAAATTAAAAACACGACTATTACATAGATACTTTTCCCCGCTTTTATTATAATAAAATTCAATTTCCCCCTGCCCAAAATTCTAACTCCCCCGTCCCAATTCTTCCCCCCTTTCTCCCCTTTCACTAGGAGTGAGCAGAAAAAAACGAAATCGAAAAAATAATCAAAAAAACCGATAAATCACACCGAAAAAACCAAACCGCTAAAAAACCGAAAAAAACCGAACCGACAAAACCCGAATTAGCGGTGCGGTTTCGGTTCCGGTTTTCAATCAAAACCGAACCGAAATAAACTGCACCGCTATGTTATATATATATTATTATTATTATTATTATTATTATTATTATTATTATTATTATTATTATTATATATATATAGATTCTCATAACCCGGTTCTAATATTTTGTTAAATAAATATTTACTTAACATTAATATGATAAATTGTGTAATATAACACCATAATTTTAATTAAGATCAATATGTAAATACTCCTAAATTATAATTTTTTTAATATGTATATAATCAAATTTATCATATATTTTGATATATACACTTTTTTTCATTGTTATGAATATATATTTTTATCATATTTCATATCTATTATTTAATATAATATGAATTATATATTCAAAATATAACTTTATGAAATATATCAATTTTTATTAACGAATTCTAAAGTGACAAATCTTTGGTGATTAATGTAATATTATCATTTAACTTGATGTTATTTTTTATCAAACACATTATCAACAAAAAAATCGTACAAATAAAAAAGGTATAAAAACCCCGAATAAAAACCGAAACCGATGAATCGTTAACCGAAACCGAAAAACCATTTTAAAAGGTTTGGTGGCAGTTTATAGCAATTAACCGAACCGCATGTATTGGTTTGACTACGGTTAATGCTAAAAACCGCACCGAACCGCACCATGCACACCCATGCCTTTCACCCTCGATCACTCTGTATCTCTCTCATTGTTACTTTCTCACTCTCTCTCACTCAACTCTCTCTCTCACTCACTCTCCACTCTCTCTCACCCTATCTCCGTCAATGTCTCTCCCTCCCCCTTCAAACTTAAACCCTAATTTCACTGCACAAATCTAATAAACTCTAAATGCTATCTCAATTATTGTGAGCAAAATTATTTCAACCCATCTTCAGAATCTTGGTTTGCTTTCGATTAACCATCTTTAATTACCAGTTGTTCATATTTGGTTTAATTTTTTTTAACTCTTCTTTTTTTCTCAGATTTTGAAGTTCTTGACTTGGGGAGTTCGTTTACGTTATTAAGGTATATTTTTTTAATATTTTTTGTATTGCATGTACAATTTTAGAGTTTTTCAATTTTAGTGTCTAATTTTCGTTTTAACTCTTCTTTTTTTCTCAGATCTTGAAGTTCTTGACTTGAAGAGTTCGTTTATGTTATTAAGGTATATTTTTCAATATTTTTGTATTGCATGTACAATTTTAGATTTTTTTTTTGTATTTTTAGTGTTTAATTTTTTTTTTTTGACTTTTTCTGTGCAAGCATTGTTTTAAATTTACATGATTTTGATTATATTTATGTTGTTGAAATTTAAAATTAAATTATTTTGATTTTGCAGCAGCACATTGTTTTAACTTTTGGACTTCGCTTAGATTCAGAGCATTTTAAGATATATTTTGCGCTTTGGAGGTTAGTGTGTTTCTCCGCATCTAATGTACTTATATAAACCTTAGACATTGTATGTGTATGTGTTTAATTGAAAAAGTTTAGGCAGTGGTAGACATTGTACGTGTATGTGTTAAACCTTGGACATTGTACATGTAGTTATTAGTGTACATACAACTATATTTTGTTGTTAAACCTCAGACATGATATGTGTTTAATTTTAAAAAGCTTTAGGCAGTGGTAGAAAAAATTTTAAAATTATATATGAAAGACGAATAATATGAATTGGGAATAGTTGCTCTGTTGTTCATATTTGTTTCTTGCATCTGTATTTTAATTTGTATTTCTTGTGTATGTTTGAATGATAATCAGGTAGGTTGCTTGGTCATACCTATTTTAGAACTTATGGATAAGTCGTGGATTTCGAAAGATAGGGATTCGTTAGAGTACGAAATACGGGTTGAAAATTTCTTGATCTTTGCGGAAGAAAATGCAGATGATTCCAGGAAAATTCCTTGTCCATGTGGACGGTGTGGTAATTTTAAAAAATTCTCTGTAAAAATAATCAAGGGTCATTTGTACGAGAATGGTTTTAGTTTAGGGTACACTGAATGAATTTGACACGGGGAAAAATGTTTTGAAACTAGGTCTTATGATGGTAGTACATACCCTCCACCCCCTGTGTCGGACAATTTTGCTGCCACACAAATAAAAAAAGTTTGTGAGGAAGCATATGGTATGGGTTATTATGATGAAGAGGCGCATGAGTTCAAGAGGTTTGTTGCTGACGCCGAACACCTCTGTTTGAGGGTAGTGACTGTAATAAGTTAGAATCGATGTTGAAATTGCACAACTGGAAATCGAGGTTTGATATTAGCGATGCCTCCTTCACCGAGCTACTGTCTTCTGTTGGCTCTTTCCTTCCTACTGGTCATGTTTTTCCGGTTAATGTATATGAAGCCAGTCAGAACCTATCTGATCTAGGACTTGACTATATAAAGTTCCATGCGTGTTTGAATGATTGCTTACTATATAGAGGTATATATAGTGAGGCTTCTAAGTGCCCCAAATGTAATTTATCTCGATAGAAATTGGGGAAGGATGGTAGAGTTAGGACTAATATTCCAGCCAAAGTTTTGTGGTACCTCCCCATTATTCCCAGATTTAAGCGATTGTTTAAATCTGCTTCTACTGCTAAAATGATGACTTGGCATTCGGACCACCGCATTCAAGATGGCCTGATGCGCCATCCAGCTGACTCTCCTTCTTAGAGAAATGTCGATCACAGATGGCCTAGCTTCGGTAGTCAATCCAAAAATCTTCGCTTAACTTTGTCAACCGATGGTATAAATCCACATAATAATGGACTGAATATGAGTACCGCTTACCACCCCCAAACAGATGGACAAAGCGAAAGGAATATCCAAACCCTAGAAGATATGCTATGAGTATGTGCCATTGACTTTAAAGGAAACTGGAATGATCACTTACCCCTAATCGAGTTTCCCTACAACAACAGCTACCACACTAGCATATGGATGCCTCCGTATGAAGCTCTTTACGGAAGAAGATGCCGCTCTCCTTTATGTTGGGATGAAGTTGGAGAACATAAGATAACAGGACCTGAGTTAGTCTAGAAGACCAGAGAGATGGTGGGACTAATCAGAAAGGGGCTAGTAGTAACTCAAGACAGACAGAAGAAGTACGCCGAGAATATGAAGTGGGTGATTCAGTGCTGTTGAAAGTGTCTCCATTGAAAGGAGTGATGAGATTTGGAAAGAAAGGGAATCTGAGCTCCCGATTCATAGGACCATTTGAGATCTTAAGGAGAATAGGTACTCTATCTTACGAGCTCGCCTTGCCTCCTAATATGTAACAAGTGTGCAACGTGTTTCATGTGTCAATGCTAAGGAAATACCATGCCGATGTACGACATGTGATAGAGTATGACCAGGTAGACTTACAACCAGACCTGACCTACGTTGAGCAACCGGTGAGAGTGATGGACCAGAAAGAACAAGTGCTGAGGAACAAGACTGTGAAGCTGGTCAGAGTCTTGTGGAGAAATCAGAATGTTGAAGAGCTAACTTGGGAACTAGAGGACGCGATGAAGGAAAGATATCCCCACCTGTTTTCTATTTGATTCCGGGATGGAATCCTTTTTAGATGGGAAGACTGTAATAACTCGAATTTTTGAGACTTTGTAAAACACATGATGAATAGTAACCCTGACAAATCGGGAAAACTTTTTAGCCCACACTATGTTGTGCATGAAAAATTTAGTTTCCGAATCGATAACAAGATTATACGTACCAAATGAGTGTATTTTAACGCTATTAGTTTTTGAAGAAAATGAACTTTGAAAAATGATCGTATCTACGAACCGTCAAGAATTACGAGAATCACAATATAATTAAAATTTTTAAAATCCTTCAAATTCAAACCCAAGTATGAGACTTCAAAACGTAAAGGACGTATAAGAAAAGATTTATACCGCGAACCATTTACGAAGGTTTATTACGAAAACGAATAAGCGACCGAGTGAACACACAAGCGAATAAATAAACGTATCAAGCCAAGCTAACTAGAGTAAGAAACTAACCATGGTTAATAACCAAATATTAACATAGCTAATAGAAATGATAACCTAGCTAGTGAATAGTGGTGGAATAGTAACCAAAGTACCTAAGCTAGTTTATAGCTTGGAAAGTAGGAAATCTAGCAAGATTTTTATTGATTTCTTTGTACTAGGATGATATATACAAGATCATATATCATTATTGTTGTGTATATATTGTGAACTTGATGATTTTATTAACAAAACACCTTAATAGATTTAACTTAGTGAAATATGTAGCACTCGACGGATAAGCAAATATAGTCCCGACGGATGACTCAATATAGTGCCGACGGATGATGATTTGACATTCATCAAGTGAGTAGCTTATGTAACAATAAGTCATGTAGCACATTTCTGCAAACACCTTTGTATAGATTTTGTAGTAGCATATAAGTCATGTTGACTTTAATTAGATATGCAGAATAGGTTGATTAATTGTACATAGATGATGTCTTGTAATTCTGCATAAATGAAATGAAGTCAAGTGCCAAATAGCTACCCGACGGATGATCAACAAAGCTACCCGGCGGATGAGCAATAAGGCAACCCGACGGATGATCATGTACCCGACGGATAATCAATTCAAACATTTGTTGACAGTGACAACACAGTCACATGCGTCGAGTGTATACAAAAGGAATGTGGAAACCTATTCAACTGGGTTTTTGAGAACAAAGAAGCATTGCCATTTCCATGCTATTATGAAGATATTCAAAGATGCTGGAATAGAGTAGTGAAGCAGCATAGTATTAGACTTGATAGGTTTTGTTTTATTATCTTGTCTTATTACTGTGTAATCTTTGCGATATATAAACCAAGAGTAGCAAATAGAATAACAAGAAGACTAAGCAAGTATTTTCTCAGAGAAATATTTGTAAGTTGTATCCTTAGCATTTCTCTGTAAGTTTAGTTGTTCTTATTTGTAAGCAGCTGTGAGCTATTCAAACTTCACAGAGTTCTCTTGATATATATATATATATATATATATATCTGGTGGATACATTCAAATCTACCATAAATTTTTAAAGACTAGTGTTTTTATTACTTTGTGTTTTGATTCATATTTAACTTGTCATTCCGTACTTTGCAAATCAAAACACTGTCATATATATCTTAAGTTAGAACATTTTATAATTCAGAAAAAGTTTCAAGAATTCCATTCAACCCTCCTTCTATAATTGTTGTTGAATTTTTAGGGACTAACAATTGGTATCAGAGCAAGCTCTTGAAGAACAAAGAGTTTAAAGATCACAACAAACAGCAAGATGAACAAGAAGGATGTTGGAGTCAAGATTCCTTTTCTGGACAAAGACAATTACCATCACTGGAAGGTAAAGATGCATCTTCATTTACTTTCTCAAGATGAGGCATATGTGGATTGCATACAATGAGGCCCTCATGTACCAATGAGATCTGCAACTGGAAATGAGCCATCAGTTCCCAAGCCAAGGCATGAATGGTCAGATCCTGATATTGAACAAGTCAGGAAGGACAAGAAGGCCATGAATATTCTGATTAATGGACCATGTTTATTATCCACTGCGTAAACCAGCAGTTAACTGAGCTATAAAGTTAACACTGGTCCTCTAGTTAGTTGTAACAATTTATATCAAAATTCTTGTAACACTCTCGAGAAGAAGCTGAGCTCTTTAACTTCGAAGAGCTTAGAAATTTTATAGCAAAACATCTTAATTTTTAATACAAAAATTAAGTGAGTTTTGAAGATCTGTGTTCTTTGTTTTGTGCAAGTTCAAATTCTGCATGAACACTTTTCTATACAAGATTTAATTTACTTTGTTCAACCATTATCTTTCAAGAAAAGCCTAAAATCAGAAAAATACATTCACCCCCCCCCCTGTGTGTGATTCATTACTTAACAAGTGGTATCATAGAAAAATCTAAATGTAAACAGATTCAAGATCTTGGAAGAATGAATACACAGAAAATCAGTAGCATCAAAATTCCTACCTTTGACAAAGCTAACTACACTCTTTGGAAAAAGAAAATGATGTTGTCTATCAGGATGTCAAATCCATTCTATATTCTGATCCTCAAGAATGGACCCTTCATTCCTATGGTAAGGGTTGAGGAATCTACAGATGGAGACATTATCATACCAGCTCATTATGCCCTAAAAGATCCTGCTGAGTATACATATCCTGAAAAGGAGAAGGTTTCCCGGGATAACAGCTTGCAAATGATATTTATTGAGTCACTTGACAATGTGATGTACAACAATATTATAAACTGTGACACTTCCAAGCAAATATGGGAAAAGATTGAGATACTATGTGAAGGAACTGAGGAGGTTAGATCTAATCAAAGAAGGATACTGATTTCACAGTATGAGGGTTTCATGGCTAAGCCTAAGGAAAGCATTACTGATGTGTTTGAAAGATTCAACAAGCTGATAAATGACTTGCAGTTTCATGATAAATAATATGAAGTTGAAGAAGTGAATCTAAAGTTCTTTCTTACTCTCCCTGCCCATTTAGAACAGAAAATCTCAGCAATCAGGGAAGGAAGAGACTTGAGCAGAATAACTCTGGAAGTTCTGTATGGGATTCTCAAAATATATGAACTAGATATGATTCAAAGGCAATCGCTGAGGTCTGGTCAAGGACATGTTGTGGATGGCTCAAGTGCTTTAATTGTTAATGAAATCCACTCATTCAATAATGAACTAAGATACCAAACTTCAGATGCCTCATCAAGTGAGCAGAGAACAAATGATTCATAGGAGCAAGTCATAATAGAGTTGGAAAAGGATGAGTTTTACACTCTTGAAGAACTGGATGAGCTAGATCAGTCTATGGCCTATCTAGCTAGAAAATTCTCTAACATTAGAGTAAAGAAGCCAAGGTACTTCAGGAATAAAGGACAATCCTTCAACAAAGACAACAGCTGGAAAGAGAAAGGGAAGTACAATTCTGACAACAAGAGTGGTTACAAAACTGGATCTGTTGACAAATCTAATATAAGGTGCTTTAATTGTGATGAACTAGACCACTTTACTACAGAATGCAAGAAACCCAAGAAGGCAAAGAAAGACAAAGCTTATCTTGAACTGGAAGCAAAGTATGAAGCTCTTCTGAAAAAGCAACAGAACAAAGCTTATATTGTAGAGGGAAAGAGTTGGGATGACTCAGATAATGATGAAGATAAGGAAGTTGGAAACTATGCTCTAATGGCCTTGGAGCAAGGTGAATCATCCTCATCAAAAGGACAAATATCAATTCTTACCACTATTGATTTAAATGTAAATTTATCAAGGAAACTGTTGAAAAGATGAGCATAGAAATGTTTCACATTCACACAAGCATGGTTGTTGCTAATGAAGAAGTTGGCAGATTAACAAAGATAAATAAGAAGCTTGAGAGTGAGAAGCAAGAAACTGAATTGTTGCTGGTTGAGCTTGAAGCTTTAAAACAAGAAAATACTTATCTCAAGAACAAGCTCAAGTGTTCAAATGAAATTGAAGCAGTGTTAAGGGAGAAGCTAGAAAATAATGAAGTAAAAATGAAATCTTTCAGAAATGCATCTGAACTGGTTGAACAGTATCATGAGAAGAATAAGCCATGTGCAAACATTGCTATTGGCCTTGACTATGAAGACATGAGTGATAAAAAGATGACTGTAGGTGACAAAGGGAAAGCCAAGAAGACTAAGAATGCTCCAACCTTTTTGAAAGAGGTTAATGCACCTACATTCAAAGCATGTGTAGTCAACTTCAGTGAAGAAGAATTGATAATCAAGAAAGAAATTGTTGATGTAGATAAAGAAAAGAAAACTGAAGAATCAGTTCAGTCTTCAAAAACTGAAGAGAAGCTCATGAACAAACACAATCCCAAGACTCATGTTCAAGAAACCAAAGCTGAAGATGCAAGAAAGAAAAAGAGAAATAGAAATGGAAAAATCGGGATAAACAAAAGTAATAATTTTGTTTATGTTGCAAATGCTCCTAGAAAGAAGTGTGAAAAATGTTGCTCTTCAAATCATCTAACTCACCTTTGTAAAAAGGTTGTTAGCAAGCCAGCTGAAGGAGCTTGCAAATACAATGAAGCTAATTCTAATGATCCCTATTCATTATGTGACAAGTTTGACTGCATTTCTTGCAACATGAAGGTAATGAAGAGTTGCCATAAACTGAGAGTAGATCTTAAAGAATCAAGAAATGAGTCTACATCAGAAGGAAAACATGCACAACAATTACTGAATTCTATTTTTTGTAAAATTACTCATTCTACTTCTCCTGAAAAAGTTATCAAGAAGAAACTACCCAACACTGCATGGGTTTCCAAACACACTTAAGACTCATTGTGTGCAGGGCAAGTGAAGTAAGTCATCTGGATCATAGAAAGTGGGTGTTCCAGGCATATGACCGGTGGTAAAGCCCCTGCTATCACAATTTGAGGTGAAAGTTGGCCCATTTGTGACCTTTGGAGACAACAGCAAAGGATTTAAAATGGGATATGGAAAGGATGTTTTGAAAAATGTTGTCTTTGATTAATGTAGCACTGGTAGCTGATCTTGAAATGAGTCTTTTCAGAATTAGCATATTATAGTCAATGGTCTCAAGTCTTATTCTACAAGGAGAATGCACTGTTATCAGCAAGAAAACTGGTGAAGTTGCTCTTAAGGGAGCAATGAAAGAAAGCTTGTTTGTTGAAGATTTTGACTCAACACATAAGAATGGTATTTATTGCTTCTACACCAAGGTATCAGGAGAAAGGAACAAGCTTGCTCAAGTTGAGGTTTATAAAGTTTGTCAGACTAAGGAAATGAAGAAACTACTCAACAAGAGAATCATGGAAATGAAAGCTCATCTCACACATCTGAGTTTGATTGCACAACCTCATGGGGAGAAAGAGGATCTTCGGATACTGGAAGAAAGCTCAACTTGGGATTATGACATTCCAAGGGAATCAGTTTTGGAGCTGTTGGTTTCACAGATACAAATTCTGTCTTTTTAAGACCTGTATCCTGATTTAACATTAAAACTATTTTTGTACCAACAGAAAAACAACTAGCTGACATTTTTACTAAACCTTTGGATGAAGAAACTTTCACTAGACTTTTAAGTGAAATTAGATTGCTCAATTCTTCATCCTAAGGTAAGAACTCAGCTAATATTTTGCAGCAGATTAATCTCTAATAAATCAAAATTAATTTGATTAAATTGGAAATTAACTGAAATATGAATTATAAATATTTCAGAAATCTCTGCATATTTGTATTTCAAATTCATTTAACTTGGATTTTTTTCAAAATTCTGAGTAAACTGCTTAGTTGTTAATTTACATCCTTAAATATGTAAAATTAACTCAACGCAGAATTACAATAACCAAAAGTATCTAGAGAACTGAGTTCTCGATGAGTATAAATTGACTTCTCGACAAGTTGTTAGGTCACACACACTGTAGAAGGGGGTTGAATACAGTGTTTACTACAATCAAATTGAATTTAGAATACAAGTAACTGAACACAGATTTTATTCAACACAATAAACTCTGTTACAATATGGAACTGTCCTCTCTCAGTGATGAACAAATTATCACGAGAGCTGATAGGGTTTCAATGAATAATAAACTCGATTATGATAACACATATAGTGTAAACCCTACGTCTGTGTTTATATACTACGCAATTATAAGATAATCTTCTAATTGATATCGAATATAATTCTGCTTCCTAAAATATATCAATCAGTTATCTTTTCTTCCAAGTATTCTATTCTTCATAGAATTCCTTCTTCATGTATATCTCTTCTTGCGTTTGTATTGATCTTCTTTCCTTTCAATCAGCCGTCTTCCTTATCTGAAAGTCTCCTTAAGTCCTGATATTATCTCCTGATAAATATCTCCTGATAACTTAAGTTCTAATATCTTAAGTCCTGACTTCAGTATAAGTACTGATTTCCAGTTAAGTACTGGTTTCTCCTGTTAAGTAAGATCTGAAAACTAAACACAAATCATCATTAGACATGACATCACAAATATATCAAACAATCTCCCCCAACTTGTAAATTAACATAATATACAAGTTAAACAGATATTTGATGATGTCAAAAACATTAAGTACAAATGCATGAAAATTTGACTAGATAACTACAACTTACAGTCCTTGCAGCTTTACCATCCTTAAAGTCTGATATCTGCTTCAGTCTGTATACACTTCAGAATTTAAACAGTTGTAGATATTCGACTTGGCTTCAATTTCTGATCTCTATGATGTCAAGATTTGTTCTGAGATAATTCTTCAAAAGACATCTCTCAGCATATTCAAGTTCATTAACCATCCTCCTTTTAGCATTTTTCAATTCAGCTGTATCTTCACCAGTTTGAAAAATAGTAGCCCTGAGATAATTTATTTTAGCTTTCCTTATTTCCTGATCAAGTCTGATCAGATATGCTTTGTCAGACTCTAGATTGAATTCCACAGCCTTATAACCCAGAAAAGTAGTTATGATCGTAGCAATGTTAGACTTCATTTCAACAATATCACCTTTGTGATCTCTGTACTTGGGAAAGTATGGGTTGTCAGACTTTACAGAGTAAAGCCTCTTCTGTCTTTGAATATTTGATTTTAAATAATCTGCAGCACCATTTGTAGATCTATTTTTCACTTGAAGTAAAAATAGAACATGTTCCAGTTCTTCAAAATACTTCAATGGAATAACATTCTTCCTGATCTGGAATACCCTACCATCTGTCATAAAATATAACATGATGTGCTCTTTCAAAACAGAATGGTAAACCATTTGTACAAATTCAAGTTGATTCAATCTCTCAGGAGTTGCTCCTACTCCTGGTTCACTTAAGGAAGTTGGATCATTGGTAGTGTTGTGTACTATTCTTTCATCAGAACTACCCAATCCAGATTTATCTCTTGCTTCCTTTCCTGTAACAACTCTTGCTTCAAAACCACTTGTTGCAGTCTTCAAAGGTTTAGTCTGTTGAGCTTTTGTGAATCCTGGTAGGAGTATCTTTGAAGGTTTAACATGAGCAATGTCAGAGGTTTCTTTTTCCTTAACTTCTGATATCAAGTCAACTTGAGCTATATCAGAGGTTGCTTGCTTCACTGTCATATCAGAACTTACTACATCTTGACTCTGAACAACATGAGCCATGTCAGAGGTTTTTTGAGAAATCTTCTTTTTCATCAGAGTAAGACTATCATCTTCTTCATCAGTTATTTCTTCATCCATGACTGGCATATAAACCCTTACAGGTTCATCAACTTTTTCTTTGCCCTTGGACCTTGGATCTACTTCCACTTGTGATTTAGCTTTGGTTGCCTCAGAATTTGTTCTTTCCTTTATCACAATACCCTTAAGCTTTGGAAGTTTCTTTTCAACAACAAAAGCTTTAGATTTAATCTTGACACTTTCTGCTCTGAGTCTAGCTTCTTCTTCCTTTAGACTCTCAAAGTCCATTCCTGAATTTTCTTTAAGAAATAATTTCTTTGAAATTTCTTCATCAAGTTCCAGATGTTCACCAGAACTTATCCTTTTACCAGTATCAGAACTTATTCTTCTCCTAGTATCAGAACTTGTTCCTTGACTTGTAATTCTAGCTTTACTTGATGAAAATCCTTTTCCTTGACCTTGACCTCTACCCTTATCAGAGCTTCCCTGGTCATCATTTCCATCATCCTTTGCCTTCAGTGTCTGAATAGATTTGTATTTGGACTTAATCACTTTCTCCCCCTTTTTGTCATCGGCAGGTAAAAGAAGAGAGACAAGCAATTCCACTGAGGATTGGATCTCATTGAGTTGAGTTTGCTGAGAAGCTTGATTCTTTAGAATTTCATCAATCTGAGTTTGTTGCTTCTCCTGAGTTTTCTCAATGTAGGCAATTCTGTCAAAGGCAGGCTTGAAAAATCTGTTATTTTCAAGTTTCACATTCATATCTTGCTGGATCAAGGTTTCTTGAATTTTATTCACCTTGGCATGAGTTATTGAGTGTTGACCTTGAAGGTGCCTAGTACTCAATGCAGTAACTCTCAGCTGTGCCTTGAAATCATCATTTATCATCATTTCATCAGCTTTTGCCAGATGCTCAACAAGAATCTTTTCAGTAGGAACAAAACTAACTGTGTTCCATTCCTTAGTCCACTCCTTTCCTCTAGGAGTTTCACTCCAAGGTACTGGTACTTCCTCTCTAACAAACTTCTTAATTAGATTAGCTTTATTAACTGTTTGTTGAGGTGCATGTCCTGATGGACCAGCTGCATCAGCATTTAAATTGGCAGCAGCTTCACCAGTAATATCCTCATTGGCAACATCATAACTTGTAGATCCTGCAGTATCAGGATCCTCTGATAAAATAACAGTATGTGAGGCTATAGAGGCTTCAACATCATCCTCTTAATTCTGATCTGCAGCTAAGTTCTGATCAACATCCACATTTTGATGCTCACCGAAAATCTGATCTTCAGCATCTAGATCCAGAATTGGTGTTGATGGAATATTGGCATTGAAATCAGCATCCAAAATTGGTGTTATTGGTGGAGTGAGTTGAGTTGGTGGATGTAATATCCGGGATATATCGTGTAATTATTTTTGCTATTAAATAATTATTATGTGTGTTCAGTATCTATTCTGTGAGTTAATTGTTAAGCGTTATCTGTACTTGGATATTTAAAAGTAATATTAATTGAGTATTTTAATTTTTATATGTCCAAAATAAAATATAGATGATTGTCATATCTTCCTAATTATTTTTATGTTGATTTATGGATTTATAAGGATCATATGAAATTTATAAAATCTTTTTCCGAGTATTTAAAATCTATTTTTATAAAAACGGGAACCAACCGACGTCACCCGTTGTTACGTTTTTGGAACCCAAAACTCTTCCGAGAACTCCTTCCTAACCCAATTGTAATATTCCGAGCATATTCCATGTTTCGACTTTTTCGATCCGGTTTACGGTTTGTCCTGCGCGGGTCCCGGCGCAACATTTTCGATACAATATTCGTTTCGGTAAATCAATAAAACCCGTATTTCCGATAAACGGGAGCTTTTTATTAAACTATCCCAATTATCACTTCGTAGTACGTGTAACTAGGCGCTGATACCAAGACCGCAGTACAAATTATACTGATTTGGATAATTATCCCGAAAACCGATACCGTTTGGATCAGTTTTTACAAATAAACGTACCGTTTTATATCCGGAATGATCCAACGGGATACTAATTTTCCGTAAATATAAATAGCCTTTTTCCGTATTTTATTTCGTATCAAAATCATTTGCAGAGAGATAAATATATAATTTTACAGAGAAAAATCCTATATTCATAAACTGTTTCAAGAATCAAACCAACTTTTGAAGGTGTTATTGATCTTTGTTTGAAAAACTCGAGTACTGGATTTGAAGGTCTTGAGAAGCTCTATCAGAATCTGTAATCCATACACCTGCAGAATCAAAGGTTTAATTTCTAAAAATTTATTTATTTTCGAATTATTTTTATGAAAAATATGAATTTTTGTTCGGATGATTGTTTGTATGATTTGATGATTGCATGTTATAGAGCTTGTTTTCCTGATGATTTTGGTATATTATACGTCTGATTTGGAGTTCAATAACATGTTCAAATTTGAGTTTGATTTTCGAATTTCAAAATTAGGGTTTATAACCCGTATGAATGTTCTTAATTGAAATTTGGGGGTTTCTTATTCTGGAATAGATTGATGTTGTGGTATAGTGGATTGTATTCTCTGTGAAATTTGTAATCTAGTCGTATAAGTTTCATGAATCACCGAGGTCTGTAGAGAAGGGAGTTGTATTTTGAATATTTCCGAAGTTCGCCGGAAACTGACAAACTTCACGGCCAAATTCCGGCCAACTCAGAGATGATTAGAACGATTTGTTGGCTTGGTTGTGTTCCTGGTAAAGTATAGATGTGATCTGGAGGTGTTGGTGGGGTGAGGACGCCGGGAACGTGTTCTCCGGCCACCCCCGACGTTTTCCAGCGACTGGACTGTAATATTTGCAGTTTGGTCCCTGAACTTTTGGGGACGATACAGTTAGGTCCCTGAAGTTTCCAGATTTTGCAAATTTAGGATTCCTGTTTATAAAATGTTTAAAAATCATATTTCCTATTTATTTTTATTATAAAAATTCATTTTTAATTTCTGAAAATTCTAAAAATTATTATTTTAATTCCGAAAATTATTTTTAATTCACAAATAAATCTGAATTAATTAGTTAATTAATTTTAGTTAATTTTTAATTGATTAATTGGTCAATTAATTCAAAAATTAATTGATTAATTGATTTAATTAATTATTAATTGATTTTAATTAATTATTTAATTAGATTTAATTATTTAAAAATTCCAAAAAATAGTTTCGAGCTTTAAAATATTATTTTAAATTATTTCCAAGGCTCGATAATTATTCTAAAATTATTTCGGAGCCATAATTGGCCAACCGAACCCTGTTTATTAACTCAAAATTGATCCAACGACCCGTTTTAATTCCGAAAAATGTTTTAAAAATCATTTTAAATACCAGAAAGCCTATTTATGACCCGAAATGTCTTTATAAATGATATGTCATTGATTATGTGACGTATTATGTGTTATATGTGATATGTTGGTTGACTGTCGGTTTATATATTCGATGTTTACTGATTATTGCGTAACTTTCAATCCGTTAATCGGATTTGGGTAAAGCGAAGGGTAGATAGAAGTATGTGTTGAATAGAATTCTATGAGTCGATTATTGATAGATGCTTATGATATGTGAGTAGAAGAGGCAAGGCGTAGAAAAGGGAAACAGATAGTTGAGGAGTAAGACAGTTGTAATTGGAAGCGAGTGCAGTGTAGTAAGCTAATACCATGCAAGTGTTCTGAACTTTCTCGAGATATTGTAGTACTTGATAGTCTTGTTGATATTGCAAGTGCTTTGAAGCACTGAAACCCAAACCCTGATTCCAGTTATTGTTCTTGAGCCATGAACCTTATTCTTTCTAGACCATTGATTGTTCTGTACCCAAACACGAATCTCAAGCATACGATACTACTCTACAAATACATGCAAACAAAATCCCAAACACTGGACTGAATTACTTGTATACTCAATCATTGCATCCTATGCTTTGAAAGCCCAAATCTTTGAAACCCTGAAATGTTGATTCCTTTGTTATCCAATTCTTTCATTACCCAACATCCAAGCTTTTAAATTGACTTATTGATCCTTACAAGGATTGAAACCCTTTCATTGTTAAATACTTATTGTTGTTATTGATTCTGGTTATTGTTTATTATTGCATATTCTGTTATTATGTTAGAATTGGACTGTTTTTATAAAATTGTGGACCAGATTCATGGTCAAACCATATAATGGTCAAGTTAGGCCAATGTGTGCCTTGGATCCAGTAGTTAGAGCAATGTTGTGTGCCTTGCTCGGGGTTAGTGCGTGACTGATCAGCAGCCTAACCTTGGTTTTTAAATTAAAAGTATAATATCCAATTCTAAATCATAATCCATTGTTCACTTGATATCATAATCATGTTCACTTGATGATCATTATACTCAGTTTTGTCATTGTGACTTGCTGAGCTAGTTAGCTCATTTGTGCAATGTTGTTTATATTCTTTCCAGTTAAAAATGAACCAGTTGGTAAAGAGGATCCCCAGTCCAGCGCGAGAGCTAGGGGTTCAGGTTGAGGAAGCTGAGCTAGTAGGCTTCTTTTGGAATAATTTAAGTCTGTAAAAGGTTGTAATAATGTTTAATACTCAGTTTGAGTTTGGAATAGTTGGGATTTGAACGGTTTGTAATATTTTAGTGTGCTTGGCTTGTGTGCATACTTTAACCTGTTGCGATCCGTGGTAGTTAGTAAATAGGGTCATTGCATATTATTATTATTTTTAATATTGTTATAAGCAGGTTTTAAATAAGGTGTGTGTGGACCCCAAACTTCTGACCCGGGTTTGGAGGGCGCCACAGTGGAGCTTCCAAGTATATAATCTCCGGCACATTCAAGTTGTGAATGTCAATTTCATCACTAATACTTGGATCTGTAGTGTGTACTTGTTCAATTATAGGTGACACAGGAGGTGTAGGCACTCTGTCTTGAGCAGTTTCTGGTTGTGCTGAAGGAAGTGATTCAATAACAATTGGTTCTGTTGGGATCATAGATTCCTGACCCCCTTCCTTAGCTACTTCCTCATCTTCTAAATCTGACTCAACTGTGTCCCTGTGAGCTCTTTGCTTTTTCATTTTCTTCAAGGGTGGAGACATTGTAGGAGCTTTATCATCAGGATTTGGCTTTCTAAGCCTTTTGAGAGGCCTAGAACTCCCAGTTACAGTATCTTTCTGAGAAGAGACCTTCTCAGCTTCTACAACAACAGGTTCTGATATGGGAACCTGTTCCTCAGTATCTGATTCATCTCTCAGAATAATTCTCCTTTTCTTATGTTGAGACTGAGGCACAGTCTTTGTCCTCTTTGGTTTGGAAGATGAAGGCTTCACTGTAGGTGCTGAAGGTTGAGGTTGAGTTGACTGTGTTGGTTTGAAAAATGTCCTGATGGAGGGTTGAGATGGTTAAGGTTGAGAAGTTTGAGATGTTGGTGTAGTTGTGGTAGGTACTGATGGAGTTTGGGTTGGTCGTGATGAGTTGGTGGGTTGAACATCAGGATAGACAGATGTGTATGTGTGTGGGTCAGCATTTACCAAGACTTGTTTTACAGGCTGAGGTATCTGTAAGGGTCTAACCACTTATTTCTTATTGTCAGCATTTAACAAATCATTAAAAGCCCTTTTTGTAAGCTTAAAGGGTGGAATTAAATCAGTGGTAGGTTGGGGTTCATCAGCACAACAAAAAGTATATATAAGCTGACAGAATCTGGAAAAGTATACTACATTCCTATCCTCTGTCATCCTATCCCCTATGAAACCTAGCACAACACTTGCAAAATCAAAGTGAGTTTGAAGGATAAGAGCATACCCGATTTGCTGACTCATGATGGGAATAACATCAAAGTTGGAGCATTTATTGGCAAATGCCTTAGTGATACAATCAAAGAAAAAGCTCTATTCCTTCCTGATATTGGATCTTTTCAGTTATCCAAGCTTTCCCAAACTTTTCTCATAACCCAGACTGGCCATAAGCTGTTGTAGAACAGGGTCCTCCACTGTTGAGAATGTACAGCCTTCTGGTAAGTGGAGAGCTTTACGAACTGCTCCAGGAGTAACCACATGCTCAACATCATTTACTTCAAATACGATGCTTGGAGTACCAGTAGCACCACCATTATCAAAAAGCCCAGTCCTCTAAAACGTCAGTACTTTTTGGCTTGAAATAGTTTGAGGTTGGGTCAAAGCATACCCAATCTCACTATTTTCTAAGAAATCTTGCACAAAGTGCAATTCTGATGGAGCTTCAGCCTTGTTCAAGATTGCAGCATAGTTATTTGGTACAAACTTAGCTCCATCAATAATTAAATCCTTGGGTGCCATCAGAAATAAATGAGAAATTAGAGTGCCTGTAAGGTGTTTGAGAAAATGTCTGTAAAGAAAACCGTCAGAAAATGTGAGAGAGATTAAGAAAAGAGAGAGAGTAGAATAAAAATAAAAATAAAAGATGTGAAAATCTTTTATCTCTTTTACTTAAACACCCCACGTGACAGCAGTTAATAAGAAGTGGAACAGACCTTTATACATGTCAGGCATGCAGCAGTTAAGGCAAAAGTTAATGGGCACAGTAAATAAGTAATAATTACATTGCACGTTCAGTTTTTGAAAAAAAAAATTGTTCCCACTAAACAAATGATTATGACTGCTTTATCTCACATAAACCAATAATCTGTAAAAATATGACCGTTCAAGTATGACTAAAAAATAAACCAAGTAAATAAATACTGCCACATCAGCATCAGAACTTGATTATTATCAGGATTTAAAAGTCATAAGAATATGGCTCCTTTACTCGAAAAGTGAATGTTTATTCCTGTAATTCTTTACACAAATACTGATATGGGTACATCAGAACTTCCATCAGAACTTATCCTCAGAATTCATGCAACTGACACTTAAACTGTTCATCTAAAATAACATTTATCACCAAAGTAATTTTCATCATTCATATGGAGTGTATGTGTGTGCATTAAGCTAAATATCAGACAAAGAGTAAAGTCTGATTCACTTCAGTACATCTTAGAAATAAGGCATAACTAAGAACTTTACTCAAAATCTGTCATTATTCTAAAGTTTACTATAGAATGAGTTCATGCATGAGTCCACCTCAACTATTTTGTGCTCATTTTATGCATCTTTTGAAATTCCATTTTACAGTGGCTTCTCAATGTAAGTGAGTCATGACTGCTTATCAGAATTTATGTTGTTATCAGAGTATTTCTCCAGTAATTAGAGAATGTGAAAAGTCACCAAGAAAATTTTATTTTGCTTTTCTAATGCATATTACTTAATACCAGCAATGCACTTGGGTCTTCCCTTTCACATTTTTACTCTAGATCTCAAAGGAGTACCTGACACTTATTTCTTTTATTTTTCTTTTTCTTTTGATAAGTGAGGCTTATCAACACTTAATACATCCATAAGATTTACTAACATCAGAACTTAACAGATAAGAAGTACCATTCTAGTTTTTGACTTAGTAATAAGATACACAAAGTAAACATAACTAAGCTCAATATCAGAATTTGCTTGTGTAAAAATATTTCCACATAAACAATTACTTCAAACATGGGACTTTAGTATATTTAAAGACTACTAGGTCAGCATCTAGCACAGTTATCCTCATTGGATTGAATAGTCACAGAAACATTCATATCACTATCAGAGTTTAGAAATTCACATCAGACAACAATTAGCACTTAGAAAATTTTAAATTAAGCACATAATACACAAAGATAGTAATATCTGTAAATACTAATCATAAAGTCTGACGTATCAGAATATAAACTAAGCAGATTTAGAGAAAGAACCTGAAATCATTCCAAGTTCATTTACCAATCTTGTAAAAGTAGCTTCACATAGTGGTTTTGTGAAGATATCTGCTAGTTGTTGATCTGTTGGAATAAAATGCAATTCCACTGTACCTTCATCCACATTTTCCCTTATGAAGTGGTACCTAATGCTGATGTGCTTTGTCATTGAGTGTTGAACTGGATTACCTGTCATAGCAATAGCACTTTGATTATCACAGTAAATAGGGATTTTAGAATATGTTAACCCATAATCCAGTAACTAATTCTTCATCCAAAGAATTTGTGCACAACAGCTTCCTGCAGCAATGTACTCTGCTTCTGCAGTTGATGTGGAAATTGACTTTTGTTTCTTGCTAAACCAAGAAACCAATCTGCCTCCAAGAAATTGGCAGCTTCCACTTGTGCTTTTCCTGTCAATTTTGCATCCTACAAAATCTGCATCTGAGTAACCTATTAGCTTAAAGTATGATTCTCTAGGATACCACAATCCCAGATCAGATGTACCCTTAAGGTACTTGAAAATTCTTTTCACAGCTGTTAAGTGAGGTTCTATTGGATCTGCTTGAAAGCTTGCACAAAGACAGGTAGCATACATGATATCAGGTCTACTTGCAGTTAGATAGAGTAATGAGCCAATCATACCTCTGTAATCAGTAATATCTACTGATATACCAGTATCCTTATCCAATTTTGTTGCAGTGGCCATAGGAGTGGATGCATTTGAACAATCTTGCATTCCAAACTTTTTCAACAAATTTCTGGTATACTTAGATTGACAAATAAAAGTTCCTTCTTCATTCTGCTTGACTTGAAGGCCCAGAAAATAACTAAGTTCTCCCATCATACTCATTTGATATCTTGACTGCATCAGCTTGGCAAACTTTTTACAAAGTCTGTCATTTGTAGAACCAAAAATGATATCATCAACATATATCTGCACCAAAAGTAAGTCATTTCCATGGTTGAGGTAGAATAAAGTTTTGTCAATGGTCCCTCTGTTAAATCCACTTTCCAGAAGAAACTGAGCTAAAGTCTCATAACATGCTCTTGGAGCTTGCTTAAGGCCATAAAGTGCTTTGTCAAGCCTGTAGACATGATTGGGAAATTTTGGATCTACAAAGCCTGGAGGTTGTTCAACATATACTTCCTCTTCCAATTCTCCACTAAGAAAAGCACTTTTCACATCCATTTGAAAGACTTTAAACTTCTTGTGAGCAGCATAAGCCAAAAATATTCTTATGGCCTCCAATCTAGCAACTGGTGCAAATTTTTCATCATAATCAATTCCCTCATGTTGAGAGTATCCTTTTGCAACCAGCCTTGCTTTATTCCTTGTAATTATGCCATCACTGTCAGTTTTATTTCTAAACATCCACTTTGTACCAACAACAGACCTGTTCTTTGGTTTTGGCTCTAGGGTCCAGACTTTATTTCTTTTAAATTCATTTAACTCTTCCTGCATTGCTTGCACCCAATCAGCATCTTGAAGAGCTTCTTCCACTTTCTTTGGTTCAGTCTGAGAAAGAAAAGAATGATAGAGACATTCATTTGATGTAGCTATTCTAGTTCTGACACCTGCATCAGGATTTTCAATAATTAAGTCAAATGTATGTGCTTTAGTCCACTTCCTTGCAGATGGAAGGTTATCTCTAGAACTGGATGCTCCCCCATGATTCATGCTGTCTCCATTAACATTTTCTGATGCTCCCTCTGAAATTATGCTCTCTGAGTTGGATCCTTCAGAATTTGAGTTTCCAGAAATATCTGAACATGAGTTTCCAGAATTATCAAAACTTGGCCCATCAGAACTTGATAAATCAGAACTTTAAGAGCCTGTTGTAGATTCTGATGCTTCTTGAAATGTGGTTGGATCTTCAATATGCTCCCCTTGCACAGGTGCATCTTGCTTTGGCGTAGTCACCACAGTTTCAATAACATCAGAGTTTAATCCATCAGAGTTTGCAGTATCGGGATTTAGACTGTCAGGATTTACAGAATCAGAATTTAAAACTTCATTTTCAAATCTCAGCTGATCATGATCATTGAAATATTCAAGTCCAGTAATCTTCTTATCATCAAAAGAGACATTGATAGATTTCATGACAACCCTTGTTCTTAAATTGTAGACTCTGGAGGCTTTTGTGGAAAGTGGATATCCAACAAAAATTCCTTCATCAACTTTTAGATCAAATTTGAATAGTTGTTCAGGATGAGTCTTAAGAACAAAACATTTGCATCCAAATACATGAAAATACTTCATATTTGTCTTCTTTTTCTTCACCATCTCATATGGTGTCTTTCCATGCTTGTTGATAAGTGTTGCATTCTGAGTAAAACAAGCAGTTTGCACAGCTTCAGCCCAAAAATAGGTTGGTAACTTTGCTTCATCAAGCATAGTTCGTGCATCTTCAATAAGAGTTCTATTCTTTCTTTCAACAACTCCATTTTGCTGTGGAGTTCCAGGAGCAGAGAATTCCTGCTTTATTCCATGGTCTTTGCAAAACTCTTCCATAATCAAATTCTTGAACTCAGTGCCATTATCACTTCTTATGATTTTCACAGAGTCTTTGACCAATTTATCCAGTTGTTTGACATGATCAATCAAGATAGATGCAGTTTCACTTTTTGTGTGCAAGAAATACACCCATGTGTATCTGGTGAACTCATCCACTATGACCATAGCATATTTCTTCTTTCCAATAGACATGACATTCACTGGACCAAATAGAACAACATGTAGTAGGTGATAAGGCTCAAGAATTGATGTTTCAGTCTTGCTCTTGAATGAAGATTTTCTTTGTTTTGCCTTCTGACAAGAATCACAAAGGCCAGCAGGAGCAAATACTGATTTTGGCAGTCCTCTCACAAGATCTTTCTTGACTAGTTCATTTATGTTGTTGGAATTTAAATGAGAGAGTTTCTTGTGCCAATTCCAGCTTTCTTCAATTGATGCTCTACTTAACAGACAGATTGCAGAACCATCAGAACTTGTTGAAAGCTTGGCTTCATAAATGTTACCATGCCTTTATCCTTTCAGAACAACTTTGCCTGTAGATTTGCTTACAACTTCACAGTGTTCTTCAAAGAAATCCACATGATAACCTATGTCACAGATTTGACTAACACTCAGCAAATTGTGTTTAAGTCCTGAGACAAGAGCTACTTTTTCAATGATGACATTCCCAAGATTGATATTGCCATATCCCAGAGTTTTTCCAATGTTTCCATCTCCATAAGAAATACCTGGGCCAGCTTTCTCCATAAAGTCTGATATCAGGGCTTTATTTCCAGTCATATGTCGTGAACATCCACTGTCCAGAACTAGGATGTTTTTCCTGTTGCCCTGCAATCACAAAGACCACTAATGATTAGTTTTAAGGACCCAGACTTGCTTGGATCCTTTGGCCTTATAAAGTTAGTTAACATTTGCAGCGGATTTAGCATCAGAGTTTATGTTAATAGTTTTTTATCAGAATTTACAATATCAGACTTTGTATTATAACTTACACTAGAAGGAATAATGCTAACTTTCTTTAAAGACGGTTTTATTTGATAATAATCATAGTACAAACTATGATATTCCTTACAAGTATAAATGGAATGCCATAAACTACCACAATGAAAATAAGGATTTTGTGGCCTATATCTAACAGACTGACTCTAACTCCTGACTTTGAAGGTAAGGAGTTTATGTTCTTATTCTTCCTGCAAAAATAAGCCAAATGGTTAGAATTTCCACAGTTATAACATTTCTTTCTAGGAGCATTAGGAACAGGCTTATAATCATTGCTTTTATTCACACCTTCCTTTCCATTCCTATTTTTCCTAGGTGGCTTTACCTTGTTTATATTCTTAACATCTTTCAGCTTATACTTAAGCTGCTTCTTTGTCATTAAGCCTATGTTAACTTCAGATGGCTTATCCTGTTTTGGTTTGTCAGAATTTAATTTCTCTTTAACTTCTGATTTATCAATATCAGACTTTACAGCTACAAACTTAACAGGATTTACCTTTGGCTTTTGTTTAACAACTATAGGCTCAATTTCTACAGTTCCTTTATCATTCTTATCATCTCCATAACCTAAACCCTCTTTCCAGTTTCCACTACTTAACAAATTCTGAGTTGTTCTGCCAGAGTTAGTCCAAGTCCTGATAATCTCTCTTTCCTTTTCTAACTCAGTTTTTAGAGATTCATTCATTTTAAGTACTTCATCCCTAACATAAAAGGCATCATCTCTATCTTTCTGAGTTTGATGGAACATGACTAACTTTTTTTCTAAATAATCATTCCTCTTTTTATTAGCAAGATTTTCACAAGTTAATCTTTCACATGTTAAAGTTTGATCTCTATAACTAATGAACATGGTTTTAAGATATCTTCTCAACTCAGTAATATCATCAGTATGAAAGGCATAAGTAGTTTGAGGTACCTTTAACTCAGCAGCATCAGAACTGCTATCAGCATTTGCCATTAAGGCATAGTTCACCTCACTTTCAGAATCTGAAGTGTCTGTCCAGCTTTTCTTCTTTGTGACAAGTGCCTTGCCTTTGTCACTCTTCACTTTCTTGCAATCAGGAGATATATGGCCTTTCTCACCACAGTTGTAGCATTTGACATTTGAGTAATCTCCTCTGTCAGACTTTCCTCCTTTGCCTTCAGATTTTCTGAAACCCTTCTTATCAGAACTTGCACCTTTCCTGGAAAATTTCTTTCCCTTTCTGAATTTCCTGTATACAATCCTTGTGATTCCTTTCACCATAAGAGCACACAGCTTCATCATATCTTCATCGTGATCCATCTCAGGTAAGCTTTCAGTTTCTGAGTCATCATCACTATCAGAACTTGATGACTCAGTATCAGACTTTGTGATGAGAGCTTTTCCCTTGCCTTTTCTTGAGGCAGCTACTTTGGGGACATCCTCCTCAGCATTAAGAGCAACTTTCCTTGACTTTCTTCCATTCCTCTTGCATCTTTGTTCCATCTCAAGTTCATGAGTCTTGAGCATCCCATAAATTTCATCAAGAGTTGTTTCATCAAGAACATAGTTGTCTCTTATAGTGGTGGCCTTCAAATCCCAACTTTCAGGAAGAGCTAACAGGAATTTAAGATTTGAATCTTCAAGTTCATATTCCTTGTCCACTAGTGACAGATCATTCAAGAGTTTGACAAATCTGTCATATAATGCAGTTCATGACTCATCAGGTTTTAAGTCAAAGTGCTCATACTCTTGAGTGAGTATAGTCCTCCTATTCTTCTTAATTAAATCAGTTCCCTGACATCTTGTTTCCAAGGCATCCCATATCTCCTTTGCAGTCTTGCAGTTGATTACCCTGTTTGACATGACATTATCAATGGCACTATGCAGCAAATGTCGTACCTTTGCATCCTTAGCAATAGATGAGATATCTTCAGCTGTATATTCACTTTTCTCCTTTGGTACAGTCTGTGTTGGCTGATCTGTAACTACAACAGAGAGCTTGGTTGGCTTATGTGGTCCTTCATTGATTCTGTCAAGGTATTCTGGATCTATAGCTTTCAGAAACATAGACATCCTCACCTTCCATATGAGATATTCAGATGGTTTCAGTATGGGAACTCTAATAGTCTCATATCGATTATGGATTTGAGTCTTTGGAGGTTCTTCAGTTTTGGTGGGCTTGGTTGGAGTTTGTGTTTCTTCAGACATGATTGATTTTGGATCTTAAACTGTTTGTGTGTTAACAGAAGGGGGTTGAATACAGTGTTTACTACAATAAAAAATAATTAAGAACACAAGTAAATGAACACAGATTTTATTCAACACAATAAACTCTATTACAATATGGAACTGTCCTCTCTCAGTGATGAACAAATTATCACGAGAGCTGCTAGGGTTTCAATGAATAATAAACTCGATTATGATAACACATATAGTATAAACCCTACGTCTGTGTTTATATACTACACAGTTACAAGATAATCTTCTAATTAATATCGAATATAATTCTGCTTCCTAAAATATATCAATCAGTTATCTTTTCTTCCAAGTATTTTATTCTTCATAGAATTCCTTTTTCATGCATATCTCTCCTTGCGTTTATCTTGATCTTCTTTCCTTTCATCAGTCGCCTTCCTTAACTGAAAGTCTCCTTAAGTCCTGATATTATCTCCTGATAAATATCTCCTGATAACTTAAGTTCTGATAACTTAAGTTCTGATAACTTAAGTTCTGATATCTTAAGTCCTGACTTCATTTTAAGTACTGATTTCCAGTTAAGTACTGATTTCTCCTGTTAAGTAAGATCTGAAAACTAAACACAAATCATCATTAGACATAACATCACAAATATATCTAACACAAGTCATTTTAGGACTTCTCGAGTGACTCTTCGATAAGTCAACTTACTGACTTCTCAAGTGACTTCTCGATAGGTTTAAAATGACTTATCGATAAGTTCTTGTAGAGTTCTCTAATAATGTTCATTCACAGAGTTCTCTACAAGTACAATTCTTGACTTATCAATAACCCAGAACTGAGATAATTTAAATTGAAATTATTTTGGTAAATTACTTTTGGAAAATTTATTCTAATTTTATTTTGAATTTATTCAAATAATAGTTAGAATTAATTCAGTCCTTTTTGGACAAACTGGGCATTTATCTGACATTTCGATAAGTCGTTCTTGAGTTCTCTATAAGAGTAATTTAAAATGACTTCTCGATATGTACTTCACTTCTCTAAATGACTTCTCGATAGACAAACTCCAAATGTCTATTTTTGAGTTCTCGACAAGTCATCTTATTTTACTATAAATACCCAGACTTCTCGATACATACTTATACTTACAGATTTCGAGATCTAAAGTGACCTAGCTTTCAATCCATAACCGTTTTCTCTCTCATTTTTCATCCTTTCTCAGAGATCCTTCCTACCCATTCATTCTCATCAATCAACTATGGCTCAAAATGTTGCTAGGGCATCTATCCCGGAGAAAGGAACTAACTATCTTACTTTCACTGATGCAAACCAAGCTCCTGATAGTTTCAAGGGGTTTGTAAAACTGTTGTTTGAATCCTATCTTGCAGGTGCTTTGACTGCAAATCCAGTACTGCATCTAGATGTGCTGCATAATTTCTGGACTACAGCTGTAGTAAGGACTGATGTTAACAACTCTCTCTCTCTCTGGTGGTGACATGCACAATTGGAGGCCAACAAATAGAATTCAATGATCAAGATGTGAATAGAGCTTTGGGGCTGCCAACTGAGAATTTAGTGGAGGTACCAACTCCTGATGAGTTGACTGAATTTATGGACTTCATCAATTATGGTGGGAGAATCAACCTGTCAAGCTTAAACAGAACCAATCTAAGGAAGGAGTAGTCATTCATCTTTGACTCTGTAGTAAGGGCCTTTATGTTGGGTTTCGAAGGCATAAAACACAGCGGATAAACGTAAATAAAACAAAAATTTCGAAACCCACAAACAGGATCCATGTATAATTATGGGCAGATTATGGAGATAACGAATCATACCTTTCAAGAGCTTAACTTTCACGAATTCAACGGAGATCCTACTATCACGCTTTGTGTCTACCTCTCAGAGAAACACCTCTATGGTATCCACACGAGCACCTTCAAGAACGTCTCACGAACTTGACTACGGAATGGATGTACTAGCCTCCTTCTTGACGATCTGAATTGCCTCTGCCTCTCTTTGCTGCTAGGGTTTTCTCAAAAACGTACAAGCCTCTTTAACCTATCATTATGTATTTATAATGGCTGATTAAAAAGGCCCATAACAGCAAAGCCCAACCCTAGTAGGTATTGGATTAAATAATAAAAATGAATTTCTATTATTTAATTAATAACTAAGTCATACTTAATTATTATGGGCAAAAACATTCCTTTTAATTCGAATTTATATTATCTCAATTAAGTCTTACTTACTTATAATAAAATTTAAATAATCATCAATTAATTTAAATCTATAATTTAAATTAACTATTCCATTAAGTGCTCTATTTGTGCGACCCTATAGGCTATTATTTAATTGGTAATAATTTTATTCTCTAATAAAATTATAAACAATGAGCAGTATCTAGTAATACATCATTGTTACCCAATTAAACAATAATTAAATCGTGATGAGATAAAACCTTTGGTGATTAATGTTTTTCATGTAATATAATCCCTTTAACCATATATATTATAGATTAAACTCGAGGCATGTATTTAGTCATCCTCTTCAAAATTTAATCTGGGTTTACTTGATCCATGAGTAGATTATCGAGACAAATCATTATTTGAGCATGACCATGCTTTTATAATCTCACTCAATCAAGAGACCAATAATATCTCTCCTAATTATAGGATGGTTAAATCCTTTATCTATCATTCATATTTCTCATACGACTCATGATATACCCGATGTCCACTTTTATCATCACCCGATCAAAAGTAACTTTTAATGTAGTCAAAGTATATTAATCCTCGTATAGAAATATAATGATTTCAAGTCAAAGGATCGTTACACCATTATCACTGTGAGTCTTTCTTATGACTTTATTAAACATGAAGAATCTCACTATGGGTCTGTCCAGTACCATGTACTCTCACATGTACCTATGTATTGACTTTAGTATCCCCATACTTATAACCAATGAGATGTGGTTATCTTGTCAAACAACATACTAGTCTATCTATGTATTATTATTGTCCTATATAATAGTACTCGACTAGGGACCTTTAAGAATATGATATATTATATAATCTCAAGTTCAAGTCATGTAATTAAACTATACAATTTGTATCATGATTCTAAGGACATTTATTATGCTAACAAAATATCGCAGTAATTAAGGTCATAATAAATACATTTGTTGAATGATCAACTGACATAAAGATTATAAAAGAATAATGTATTGCCTCTAGGGCACCTACACTAACAA
The DNA here is from genome assembly GCF_009905375.1 of Apium graveolens. NCBI lineage: Eukaryota > Viridiplantae > Streptophyta > Magnoliopsida > Apiales > Apiaceae > Apium > Apium graveolens. Next base: position 292,624,371 of record NC_133651.1, read on the forward strand.
TCTCCCACTTGCACTAGAGCCAATCACCCATATATCTAATACCCATGGAACTAGTGTGACCATCGTGCTTCTGTTGCGACAAGCCTTTGGTCAGTGGGTCTGCAATGTTATCATTTGTGTGCACTTTACATATGTGTATATCACCCCTTTCATTAATCTCTCGAATAAGGTGAAATCTCCTGAGTATATGTTTAGCCCGGGAGTGTGATCTAGGTTCTTTAGCCTGTGCAATGGCTCCATTATTATCGCAGTATAGATCAATGGGATCTGCGATCGATGGAACCACTCCCATCTCAGAAATGAACTTTCGAATCCAAACGGCCTCCTTAGCTGCTTCACAAGCTGCAATGTACTCAGCCTCCATTGTAGAATCAACTACTGTTTCTTGCTTTGAACTCTTCCAGCTTACAACACCTCCGTTTAGACAAAACACAAAACCAGACTGTGATACAGTATCATCTCTGTCTGTTTGGAAACTTGCATCGGTATAACCTTTTACAACGAGTTTCTCTTCTCCTCCATACACCAAGAATGAATCTTTAGTTCTTTTCAGGTACTTAAGAATATTCTTAACTACCGTCCAGTGACCTTCACCCGGATTAGACTGGTATCTGCTCGTCATGCTCAAAGCATACGAGACATCAGGACGAGTACATACCATTGCATACATGATAGATCCAATTGCTGAAGCATATGGAACTTTATTCATGTGGTCCTTCTCATCCAATGATTTCGGACACTGGTCCTTAGAGATCGTTATCCCTTGAGACACGGGGACATATCCCCTTTTTGCATTTTGCATTCCAAAACGATGCAAAACCTTATCAATGTATGTGCTCTGACTTAGACTGATCATCCTTCTAGATCTTTCTCTATAGATCCTCATTCCTAGAATGTAGGATGCCTCTCCTAAGTCTTTAATGGAGAAATTGCTCCCTAACCAAGTCTTAACAGCCTTTAGAGAAGGTATGTCATTCCCCATTAGTAGTATATCATCAACATATAGTACTATGAATGCCACATAGCTCCCACTAACCTTCTTGTAAACACACGGTTCATCTTCGTTTTGAACAAAGCCATACTCTGTGACTATTTCATCAAAACGGATATTCCATCTCCTAGAGGATTGCTTCAATCCATAAATGGATCGACGCAATTTACATACCTTGCCAGCATTCCTTGGATCGACAAAACCCTCAGGTTGTGTCATGTACACATCCTCTTCAAGGCTTCCATTAAGGAAGTCTGTTTTGACATCCATTTGCCATATTTCATAATCATGGAATGCTGCAATGGCAAGTAAAATCCTTATAGACTTGACCATAGCCACTGGTGAGAAAGTTTCATCATAGTCAATACCATGAATTTGTTTGAAACCTTTTGCAACCAGCCTAGCTTTATAGGTCTGAACATTTCCATCCATGCCCTTTTTCTTCTTAAAAACCCATTTGCACCCTATGGGTTTTACCCCTTCAGGTGGATCAACCAAAGTCCATACTTGGTTTTCGTACATGGAATCTATCTCGGATTTCATGTCTTCAAGCCATCTCTTAGAGTCTGGACTGTTCATAGCATCTTGGTATGTGAGAGGCTCATCTTCATCTATGAGCATCAAATCACCACACTGAGTCATGAGAAATCCATATCTCTCTGGCTCATGGCGAAATCTACCAGATCTACGAACAACCTGTGTTTGTTGAGCATTATCATTATTCTGCTCTTGTTCCACTTCAGGTTCAATGCTATTTTGCGATTCTCGATCTTCATCGAGATCTATAGTTCTCCCACTGTTTCTTTTGGAAACAAAATCTCTTTCCATGAAGACAACATCTCGAGCAATAAACACTTTATGCTCAGAAGGACTATAAAAATAATACACATTTGTTTCATTAGGGTATCCTACAAAAATGCACTCTTCGGATTTAGGTCCAAGCTTGTCAGATTCTTGACGTTTCACAAATGCCTTACATCCCCAAACTTTCATAAAGTTCATGCCTGACCGTTTCTCCTTCCATATCTCATATGGAGTCTTTTGAACCTTCTTAGTAGGAACACGGTTAAGTGTGAAAGCCGCTGTTTCTAGAGCGTAACCCCAGAAACTAATTGGAAGATCTGCATGACTCATCATCGATCGCACCATGTCCAACAAGGTGCGATTTCTCCTCTCTGAAACTCCATTCCATTGAGGTGTTCCTAGCGGAGTGAGTTGTGATACAATACCACACTCTTTCAAATACTCTCTAAATTCGGTGCTTAAGTATTCACCCCCACGATCGGATCGTAAGATCTTAATACTTGCATCTCCGCCAATTTGCTTCTCTACTTCAACCTTGTATTCTTTAAATTTTTCAAAAGAATTGGATTTATTCTTCATAAGATATACATATCCATATCTACTGAAATCATCAGTAAATGTTATGAAGTAGTAGTAGCCTCCTCTAGCCATTACACGCATTGGGCCACATACATCACTATGTATTAGCTCCAGACGTTTAGTGGCCCTTTGACCCTTACCAGTGAAAGGGGCTTTAGTCATCTTACCAAGCAAACAAGATTCGCATTCTTGGTATGATTCAAAATCAAACTTATCCAAGTATCCATCCTTATGTAATTTGGATATGCGTTTCTCATTTATGTGGCCTAGACGACAATGCCAGAGGTATGTTTGATTTGAGTCATTCATTTTAAGTCGTTTATTTTCTATATTACAGACAGGGTTATCTAAATCAAGAACATATAAACCATTAAATAAATGCGCAACACCATAGGTTAAATCATTCAAAGCAAAAGAGCAACTGTTGTTCTTTATTGTAAACGAAAAACCTTTCTTGTCCAAACAAGAAACATAAATAATGTTTCTGCGAATCGCAGGCACATAAAAACAGTCTTCTAGTTCTAAAACAAGCCCAGAGGGCATAGATAAATAATAAGTCCCTACAGCTAAAGCAGCAACTTTTGCTACATTGCCTACTCTTAGGTCCACTTCTCCCTTAGCCAAAGTTCTACTTCTCTGCAGGCCCTGCACATTTATACAAATGTGAGAAGCACATCCAGTATCAAATACCCAAGATGTAGAAATAGACAAATTGACTTCTATAACATAAATAACTGATCCAGAAATCTGAACTTCTTTCTTTTTCTTCAGATCCTCCAAGTAAATTGGATAGTTTCTCTTCCAGTGACCATCTTTCTTACAGTAGTGACATTCACCCTTGGCCACACCACCTTTAGGCTTTAAAGCCTGTTTGGGACCTGACTTTGGCTTGGGTGTAGAATCAGATCCAATCTTCTTCTTACCCTTCCATTTGCCCTTCCCTTTGGCCTTACCTTTATTTCCCACCATCAGTATGGGAGCAGGTTCAGCTGTCTTCATGTTGGTCTCATATGTTCTCAACATATGCAACAATTCAATAGGTGTTTTGTCAAATTCATTCATATTGTAGTTCACAACAAACTGAGTGAATTTGTTGTTCAAAGAATTCATGATTAGGTCAATACCAATTTCCGGACCAATCGGGAAACCCAAAGTTTCAAGGTACTCAATGTAACCAATCATCTTCAGAACATGTGGGCCAACTGGTTCACTCGCCCCTTGTTTGCAATTAAAAAGTGACTTACTCGTGTTGAACCTTTCTTGACGAGTTTCGCTTGCAAACATGCTTTGCAAGTGCTCATTGATAGTATATGCATCCATATGCACATGTTGTCTTTGAAGCTCAGCACTCATAGTTGCCAACATAAGACATGCAACATCATTTGCATCATTCTCATCCCTTGTGCGTGCTGCTCGTTCATCAGCAGTAGCACCCTCAGGAAGGGGGCCTGGAGGAGGAATATCAATGACATGAAGCTTGCGCTCCTGCCTGAGGACAATCCTCAAATTCCTCTGCCATTCTAGGAAGTTGTTTCCTCCTGTCAGCTTGTCCTTCTCAAGGACTGAACGTACGGATAGTGTGTTTGTGTTGTTTGCCATTACTCAGTATCTACAATAATAAAAGTGCAAAATAAACATTAGATTGTTTGAGTTAAAATTTTATGTTCATATGATTATGATATATTCATAATATATCTCCCACTATTTTTTTTATCAAATTAATAGCCCTAACTATTAATTCAGAAATTATATCCCATAAATCTTTCTAGTGAGCCAAGATCCATATTTCGTCATGTTCTAAGTCAACCACTGGTATCCTTAAAACATGATTATTTAGATAGACAACAGTTGTCAATTATATCATATATAATTCTTGGATAATTTGGTGAACAACAATTGATCTTATCTATCTAATAGATTTTTAACCAAACTCTATGCTTCTAAGTTCATAATAGTTGAATATAACCGTTTATATTCACCTTATTCTGATGACTCAGTTAAGTTAGACCCAATGATACAACGTCCGAATATAACCGTTTATATTCGTCACATTTCACCATGATAGATAAGAGTCCCCTGCCACTGACAGCCCTTCCCCTTATCGATCTAGGATTTAATGAGTGTTCATTCATTGGAAAGCATCTGATTAAAACTTAATATTTTTACTTAGGGATTTTTAATTTAGAACGATCATGATCCCATCATAAAGAGATTCCCAATTTTTCCTTGAATAAAATACTTCAAATCAATACTCGTCAATGGTTTGATTTCCAGGTAGTGGAGGAGTCACATCGGTCTCGCTTAAAACCCACAGCCTTACAAGTTCTATGAACCCGTTGTTGACAAAATCGCCCCATGTCAGAAATAAAGAAAATTCGTATTTTATTCCGTGTTTCATAAACACGAGAATCTCATGATCGTTTGTTAATTTTAAATCTTGAGTCGTTACAGATTTTATCTTGTTTAAAGGCATGGCATGGGTGATGTATCTAATACATACATGCATCATTAATCTAATTAAAACATGCATTTTCTACTCTACACATACTATTTATACATCATATGAAAAGTGCGTAAAGTAAACGTGCAATAGTTATGGCCCAATCCTATGTGATCTTTTCAGGCTAATGAAAAGATCAAGGTCAGTCTATGGTGTAAAAATAACTATTACATATGTCTTCTCTATTACTTCCATTGTCTCATTGGCCTCCATAGGATGCCTCCTCTTTCCCTTGTCCTTCTTGGATGTTACATTAAGAATTATACTAATGAACTTACAAAAGAACTCGAGTTACATTCGAGATAAAACAACTACAAATAGAAAACGACATGCAAGTCGTATTTATTACAAACCAAAAGAATAAACCATTACAACTAAGGTCTTAAGGCCATAATTATGCACCATGCTCAAGTAACCATTAAAGAACATGATAGATCATATAAAGATGACATACTATTTATCACTTATCATGATCCAATCAAGAATAATAAATAAGTAAAGCATATGTCATAAGCACAAATTAAAAATGAAACCCTAAGCACGCGGATCGACCTCCGCGGTGAGGTCGCTGGGGGGGTTCGGGGGGCAGCGAGCCCCCCGATGGCGGAAATTTTTGCAAAATCAAGTATCAGAATACTAGCAAAACATGTATCAGAATACTATTCCAGAAGCATGTATCAGTATACACACGATCCATATCCCAGTTACCAAAAACATGTATCAGTATATATATTTTAAGAGATCGCATACATATGAGTTATGGCAGATCTTAAACATACTAGTATCATCATATAGATCATTAACAGATTCATCATATCATTCATATAACATAACTGTTATCATGGCAGACTCATATAATATAACTGTTATCATGGCAGACTCATCACACATGCATACTTATAAAAATACAGTAAACACGTAACCAAATCAGCTCCTTATACACGTAGCTCTGATGCCATTGTTGGGTTTCGAAGGCATAAAACGCAGCGGATAAACGTAAATAAAATAAAAATTTTGAAACCCAAAAACAGGATCCATGTATAATTATGGACAGATTATGGAGATAACGAATCATACCTTTCAAGAGCTTAACTTTCTCTAATAATGTTCATTCACAGAGTTCTCTACAAGTACAATTCTTGACTTATCAATAACTCAGAACTGAGATAATTTAAATTGAAATTATTTTGGTAAATTACTTTTGGAAAATTTATTCTAATTTTATTTTGAATTTATTCAAATAATAGTTAGAATTAATTCAATCCTTTTTGGACAAACTGGGCATTTATCTGACATTTCGATAAGTCGTTCTTGAGTTCTCTATAAGAGAAATGTAAAATGACTTCTCGATATGTACTTCACTTCTCTAAATGACTTCTCGATAGACAAACTCCAAATGTCTATAATTGAGTTCTCGACAAGTCATCTTCTTTTACTATAAATACCCAGACTTCTCGATACATACTTATACTTACAGATTTCGAGATCTAAAGTGACCTAGCTTTCAATCCAGAACCGTTTTCTCTCTCGTTTTTCATCCTTTCTTAGAGATCCTTCCTACCCATTCATTCTCATCAATCAACTACGGCTCAAAATGTTGCTAGGTCATCTATCCCGGAGAAAAGAACTAACTATCTTGCTTTCACTGATGCAAACCAAGCTCCTGATAGTTTCAAGGGGTTTGTAAAACTGTTGTTTGAATCCTATCTTGCAGGTGCTTTGACTACAAATCCAGTACTGCATCTAGATGTGCTGCATAATTTCTGGACTACAGCTGTAGTGAGGACTGATGTTAACAACTCTCTCTCTCTCTGGTGGTGACATGCACAATTGGAGGCCAATAAATAGAATTTAATGATCAAGATGTGAATAGAGCTTTGGGGCTGCCAACTGAGAATTTAGTGGAGGTACCAACTCCTGATGAGCTGACTGAATTTATGGACTTCATCAATTATGGTGGGAGAATCAACCTGTCAAGCTTAAACAGAACCAATCTAAGGAAGGAGTAGTCATTCATCTTTGACTCTGTAGTAAGGGCTTTTATGTTGGGTTTCGAAGGCATAAAACGCAGCGGATAAACGTAAATAAAACAAAAATTTCGAAACCCAAAAATAGGATTCATGTATAATTATGGGCAGATTATGGAGATAACGAATCATACCTTTCAAGAGCTTAACTTTCACGAACTCAACGGAGATCCTAGCTATCACGCTTTGTGTCTACCTCTCGGAGAAACACCTCTATGGTATCCACACGAGCACCTTCAAGAACGTCTCACGAACTTGACTACGGAATGGATGTACTAGCCTCCTTCTTGACGATCTGAATTGCCTCTGCCTCTCTTTGCTGCTAGGGTTTTCTCAAAAATGTACAAGCCTCTTTAACCTATCATTATGTATTTATAATGGCTGATTAAAAAGGCCCATAACAGCAAAGCCCAACCCTAGTAGGTATTGGATTAAATAATAAAAACGAATTTCTATTATTTAATTAATAACTAAGTCATACTTAATTATTATGGGCAAAAACATTCCTTTTAATTCGAATTTATATTATCTCAATTAAGTCTTACTTAATTATAATAAAATTCAAATAATCATCAATTAATTTAAATCCATAATTTAAATTAACTATTCCATTAAGTGCTCTATTTTTGCGTACCTATAGGCTATTATTTAATTCGCAATAATTTTATTCTCTAATAAAATTATAAACAATGAGCGGTATCTAGTAATACATCATTGTTACCCAATTAAACAATAATTAAATCGTGATTAGATAAAATCTTTCGTGATTAATGTTTTTCGTGTAATATAATCCCTTTAACCATACATATTATAGATTAAACTCGAGGCATGTATTTAGTCATCCTCTTCAATATTTAATCCGGGTTTACTTGATCCATGAGTAGATTATCGAGACAAATCATTATTTGAGCATGGCCATGCTTTTATAATCTCACTCAATCAAGAGGCCAATAATATCTCCTAATTATAGGAGGGTTAAATCCTTTATCTATCATTCATATTTCTCATACGACTCATGATATACCCGATGTCCACTTTTATCATCACCCGATCAAAAGTAACTTTTAATGTAGTCAAAGTATATTAATCCTCGTATAGAAATATAATGATTTCAATTCAAAGGATCGTTACACCATTATCACTGTGAGTCTTTCTTATGACTTTATTAAACATGAAGAATCTCACTGTGGATCTGTCAAGTACCATGTACTCTCACATGTACCTATGTATTGACTTTAGTATCCCCATACTTATAACCAATGAGATGTGGTTATCTTGTCAAATAACATACTAGTCTATCTATATATTATTATTGTCCTATATAATAATACTCGACTAGGGACCTTTAAGAATATGATATATTATATAATCTCATGTTCAAGTCATGTAATTAAACTATACAATTTGTATCATGATTCTAAGGACATTTATTATGCTAACAAAATATCGCAGTAATTAAGGTCATAATAAATACATTTATTGAATGATCAACTAACATAAAGATTATAAAAGAATAATGTATTTCCTCTAGGGCACCTACACTAACACTTTACTTACAGAAAAACAGGATATGACAATATCTCAAGTGTTGTGCAAAAGCTGGTGTATTCAATTGCCCACAACAGACACCTGAATGTTGGTCTACCGATCCTGGAAGAACTTGCAACCAGGCTGGTTATGCCTTTAACAGCTAGAGGTAAGGAAATCTGCTTTCCTAGGTTTATTATGTCCACTTTAAATAATAAAGTAGCTGACATACATCTGTTGAATGGTATAGATAGTACTAAGATAGGCAATTATAAGCAAGTGTCCAAGATAATATTTGGCTCACTTACTACAAAGAATAAGGTGAATGTAAGTCTGAAAATCACTCCATTTATGTTGGAAAGATTTAGGACTTATCCTTATCCTATGCCTGACATGAGATCTAATGCACAATCTAGTACATCTATGATTCCTGAACCCGTGGAAGTACAAACACAGGATCACCAACAGGGATCTTCCCAACCATTCTTTCACAACCTTTAGAAGCTAGGAAACCAACTACCTCATCTTCTCAAAAAGACGAGGTCACTAAAAAGAAGAGAAAGGGGATAAACCTAGTTGTGTTAAATGAGAGTGGTGAGGAGAAAGCTGAAAGAGTACCACCTCTGGTCAAAAGATCCAAAAGAAGTAAACAAACTGAGCTGACCACTCTATCTTCCTCTACATCCTCCCAAAAGGATGCAGTTGTAAAAAATAATCAGGAGTGAGTCTGCACAGCCTGTACAAGAAGCAATTCAAGTGTATGGTAGGAGAAATAAGGAAGACACTCACTGTAATAGCACATCTCTTGAAGCTCCCTCTTTTATTCAGAGGGAGCTGCCAACACTCACAACTGAGCAACAATCTCTTCTATCTAATATTTCTTCAATTTCAACTCCACTTGAATCCATTTCTCAAGTGCACCAAAAATCAAGTGACTTAGCTCAAGAAGCTTTGCTCACCACCCAGACACCTCATTTAGATCGTAAGAGGCTACATGCTGGGATAGACCTTGATGACACCATCACAAACACGGGGGATTCATTAATCTTTACTGAAGACCCCATGATTACCTCTAATGCATCTTCATGTGTAAAATAGTCTTCACAGACTGAAAGTTTAAGGGTAGTACTCCTGAGGGGGAGCTATCTAAATCCTCTCCAATTCAATTGGAAGTTCCTCAAGAAAGAACAACTCCCCTGACAACTCTAGCAGAAATTGCCTCTGCAGTTGAAGTTAGGAGTACAATTGCCCATGATCCTGTCATAGGAGAGGCAAGTTTAGCACATTCAAGTGCCAGTGTGTTGCAAGACACACAAGGGTTTGAGGCTGGTGCACATGGCAGTAACCCAATCAAATCCCCTCTAATTCAATTGGAGGTTCCCACTACAAGTGGAGGACAACACACTGTCATAGCCACAGAGAAATATGTGAGTCAAACTGTGATTTCAGTCACAGGAGTTTCTGATGAACCATCAAGCTCTCAATCTCAACAGCCTCACATACTCTCTCAGTGGCTACAAGAATCTGCCTCTCAACCAACTCTTGTAGATGATCTACTAGTAGAGCAGATCTCTGGACTGGCTAACATCTCACATCATCTTTTAACTTCAAACATAAGAAACCAAGATTATCAGGCCATTATGCTTGCTTATAATGAAGAAGTTGAGGAGCAACAGGAGAAAATTGCCCACGATGCTGAGCCATATAGGAATATGGATGCATGGCTGTCTGAAGACTTTGCCTTGGAGATGAATCAAGTTTTGGCCAGAATTAGAGAAGAGTATGTTACTATTCTGGGCATCAATGTAAGAGATTTGAGTCCAGAAGCTGTTTATGATGCCATTACATATGTATACAAAGCTCAGCTCAAAGCATTTCATCTGTTTGGTAAGGCACTTGAAATCAAGCTCACTGGTCATGAAGACAGAATTAGAAAAATGGTGAATGAGAAAATGGACAAGATCATACCATTCCAAGAGCAGATCTCTTCGAAATTCAAGCATTTTCTGAGCAAATGGCTAAGATGGATCTTGACTCTATTGAGAAGGAAGTCAAAAATCTCAAACTATCCTTCACAAATCTCCATACAGTGATCCAGCAACAAATTACTCACTCAAATGAGACCAAGGTCCAGCTGGATTAACTTCACCAGAGCAGATATAAGCCTTCAGCATTGCTGATGGAAGGGATCAAAGAGGATGTAGAAGAATACTTTGGCACATTTAGCAGCTTTTATCAACCTAGATCCACCTCAACAAATCTGCAAATTCAGTCTCTACAGGATCAAGTCACAGCATTGCAAGACTCCAACTATTCTCTCACTGCACAAGTTCAGGCTTTGACATCTCTTGTCAAGAGCCAAAAAACAGACATCCAAACTCTGGTGGACTCCCATAAGCATCTTCAAATGCGAAATTTCATAGCTTTAGGAGCCATCATGGGTAAACTCAACATACCACTACCTTCTTTGCCTGAACAAGTAAGACCTGAAATCCATACTCCCCTTCTCATGCCTGTCAACAAGACTAAGGGGGAGATAGAGGCTAGGTTGGCACAATCAAGGTCATCTCAACAATAAGTCCAAAGTGCTGAAGAGAGTTTAAATCGAAAATTTGATATTGGAATGGAGAGACTTTTTAAAGCAGCTGAGGGTCCCAGTCAAAGCAGAGAATTTGATGAACTGCTTAAGGCACACAGAGTTTCTCTCAATAACAATTTCTTCACCTACAAGAAAGCATTGGACAGGACAATAAACTCAATAAGAGTGATCTTGGTAACTAAAGACAATTTCAAGAAAAGAAGGATAGTGGTCAACATCAATAACTAGGGGATAGACAGATGTATGCAAGTGTCCCGTAACTATCTTATCTCTAGGAGGGCATATGAATTAGATGTTTTGATAAGCAAAGTCAAAATTTTGATTCATGAAGATACTCTCTTGCTAACAGAATTGAAGAATGCATAAGTAGCTGCTTTCCCAGAAGCTTATCTACAGCCTAGCAAGGGAGTGGCAGCCATTTGTTCTACTACCAAACATTTCAAATATTTTCAAGTTCCTAAGCAGTGTGTCATGGCAAACAAAAGGCTCATTATGACTCTTGAAACTGAGCTGAAAGTAAAAAGGAACAAAACTGTTGAAGATGAGGAGATGATAAAACTGTTGAGAAGATATCTAGATAATGCAGAAGCAAACTTGCCCAAAATAAAAATCAACAAAGATGATTTGGATGATGATGAGCAGAAGAAAGATGATCAAAATCCTTCTGGCTTAAATTCAAGTCAGTCTACTAAGCCATCTGGAAGCATGGGTGGAGAGAAGAAGAAGGAGGATGACAAGAAAGATGAAGACACGAGGAGAAAAGGGGAAATGAAGAGCAGAAAACCTCATGATGATTCAGGAACTCAAACAACCCTAAAAATCCAAAACAACCACCTCAAACCTCAGCTCAACTCACAACATCAACTATCTCTAACATCGAATCTTCCCAAACACCTAAGCCAAAATTATTTTATAGACAAATTGCCAACTCCTATCTAAAAATTCCAATCACCTCAAGCCTCACAAATTTCAAGAAAATAGCAACCCTAACTTTAGCCAAACCTTCACTAAAATTCAATCTCAAATCTGTGGGGAGAAAGCCTGAGAAAGTCAAGCCTGTAAAGGAAGTGGAAGTCGCTGAAAGGGCCATCTGTAATTGCTTTAAAGAATCTACTTTCTACCTCTAAATTGGTGCATCTCAGATGAAGACCATTTCCAAAATTCAGCTGAGGAAATTGTCAAAGTCGGGGTTGTATCACTGAGAGAAGTTATAGTCTATTTTAAGGGTGGTACATTCACTCTTCTAAACAAAGACTTATTGGATTCTTTGACTCCTGCAGAAATTAAGAGAGTGCTAAGTTTGTTAAAAGGCAAGGACACTGTTATAAGGACTTGGAGATCATCTTTGGCTGAATGGTTGATTGAAAGGGAGGAAACAAAGAAAAGAGATAAGGTTGAAGCTGGAGAAAGAAGAAGGAAACATGATGAAGAAATAGATATGTTTATAAAAAGATCATAAGAGATGAAAGCAAAAGGAATGAGCAGAATTTCTAAAGATGGTAGATTTCTAAACATTAAAGTTGGTGGATTCTGAAGATTCAGTTTAGAGTATCCGGACCAGGGGTACCCTAATGCAGCAAGGCAAAAAGTTGTTGAAGCTCTAAGTGGAACACTCATCATAGAAGAACTTGAAATTTTTAATCACTTGAAGGATAAACTTAGAGAAGAAGCAGATGTAAAAACTGTCTTTACCTGATTCCTGTAATCTTGGAGCTTGGTGAATCTTATGTTGTACAAGTTGTAATTCTATCAAGCTTTATGTTTTAATCTTATCTTCCATCAGTTTTAAACTTGGGGTTAGTCTTGTTAACAGGTATGAATTTGTGTGAAGCAAACTTCTCACAAATTGGGGGAGATTGTTGTAAAATACATGCATGTACTTTAACAAGACTAAGACAACTTGTCAACCCTAAGTAAGTTGTATTGTTATCTAAATTTGTATTCTGTACTTGTAACACTTAAAGTCTGTAAAATTGAAAAGGAGCAGACTGGAATCTTTTTCCTAAAATAGTATCAAGCCTAAGGATTCTATCTGGAAGAAGATCAAGAAGATCAAGAAGATGATGCCTCATAAGAATTTTGAAGAAGCTTGGAGTTGAATAAATCTGTTTGGAGAAAAATGTTCTAAGTCAGGATCTCTACAAGACACAGATTTAATGTTATAGAGAAGTCATTCGAGAACTCCAGAATGATTTATCGAGAAGTCATTCAAACTCCAGAGAGTACCGACGGATAAGCAATATCTACTCGACGGATGAGCAATATCTACTCGACGGATGAACTATATATCTACTCGATGGATGAAAAACATCTACTCGACGGATGAGCAATATCTACTCGACGGATGAGCTATATATCTACTCGATGGATGAGCTATATATCTAATCAACAGATAAGCAATATCCACCGGGAGTAGAGAAGTCAGGAAAGCTACTCGAGAACTCAAGAAGATATCGACAAGTCATTCTTTCACTAAAAAACTCGGAGTTATCGACAAGTCTATATCCATTCGAGAACTCAGCGATATCTACAAGTCAAGTGAAGTTATGAAGACTAGAGATTTCGATGAGCTGAAGACCTCTACAAGCCAAACTCATTATGGAGTACTAGAGATCTCGATAAGCCTATGTACTTATCGAGATATCAAGTGTTCTAATAATTCAAACTGGAGATCTCGAGGTACAGTCTCAAAGTACAGAATTGTAGATCAGTTCAATATCCAAGATAAACAATCAACAAACAATCCAACAGCTGGATTGACAAATCTACAAAAAGCAGCTTGAAGTGTGTGCAAGATCAATGGCAAAGATTAACTGACAGAGAAAGATTAAAGTAAACACGAGATGCTAAAGATATGCTAAGCCAGAAATGGAAGATTTGATTTTCTATAAATAGAAATGACAAGTGACAGTTTAGAAAAGTTAATAGCATGTTTATTATCCACTGTGTAAACCAGCAGTTAACTGAGCTATAAAGTTAACACTAGTCCTCTAGTTAGTTATAATAATTTAGATCAAAATTCTTGTAACACTCTCGAGAAGAAGCTGAGCTATTTAACTTCGAAGAGCTTAGAAATTTTCTAGCAAAACATCTTAAATTTTAATACAAAAATTTAGTGAGTATTGAAGATCTGTGTTCTTTATTTTGTGCAAGTTTAATTTCTGCATGAACACTTTTCTATACAAGATTTAATTTACTTTGTTCAACCATTATCTTTCAAGAATAGCCTAAAATCAGAAAAACACATTCACCCCCCCCCCTCTGTGTGTGATTCATTACCTAACATACTTCCTCCGAAAATTTTCGGAAGTACATATTTATACATACTTATCAAAGTGTACCTATCAACAAGCAATATGCTTGGGGAACAATATAATTCCAGTGATATGATGGGATTCTTACAAGGACAAGAAGGGGTAGACTCCAGTACTTCGTGGACTAGGGAGACTACCAAATTACTACCACATGAGAAAGTACCTTATATACCGATGCACATGCGGAGTATGCGAACCTGAGAGGGATGGACGCAAAACCATGTCTTGAGAGGGATATACACGAAGTGTGTACCTGAGAGGGATGGACACAGAAAAGGCCCGAATGGGCCAGGGTGATAACCGATAACCAAAGGGAATCGTCCTTCTACTAGTAGAACGTATTACGACTGATCATCGTATGCGGTGGCTCCGGTGAATGTCCTATTCTTTCATTTGGAATTTAGATGCAATAGTGTAACCCAAACCTAGGTGCTGGGTTACCATGAAGGTGTTTGCAGACTATTAAGTCAATAAAAAAAATATTTGAAAGAAGGTGCGTATCACCGAGAAGAACTATTTCTAAAACAAACATATTGATAGTATATGGAATCAGTCATAAATTTCTCATACAGTCTTTTCATATTGTACTTTAGTATGTTGGGCATTATAGCTCACACTTGTTTTCTTAAATTGACACAACACAACAGTGAATCAAGATGCCTATCATGAAACGGGTAGGTGTTCCGTAGGATGTTTGGTGTTGTACCTCAGGTATATCGAATAAGCTGGATTGGTTTTCAATTATTTTTAGTCCTTCTTATTTACAAGTATGTAAGATAATAAATAAGAAATATTTATGTGGCCGCCGGTCTATCCTTACATAAAGGTTACTTCCTACGGTAAGACTTAATCACTTTTGGGATTGTAATAATTATCACTTTATGAATTGATACACTCTAGTAATGCATGTTTCGTTTCCAAGACAATAACCTGTAAGTTTGTGCGTTGATAACTGTGGGGTCATAAAGGTGTGGGTAATTATATATTGTGGTATGAGATAAGTGTTGAACAAGATTCAAGATGACGTGGCCTCCTAGATCCCTGATCCCGGATTTTGCTATTATTAATTAATTAAGCATGTGCATGTATGTGTAAATTCGGTACTAATTGATTTTATACTTCTTATTTAGACTATTGTCACCTGAAGATGAACATATTGGTGTTGAGACAAATGAAAAAGAAAAAATGAAGATGATAACGTATTGACGAAGATAAAATATGAAGGTGAATTATATTGACGAACAAGAATGAAGGTGAAAGATTAAACATTGATAACCACTTTGACAGTGATTACTTTAAATTTTTAAATAATTCTTAATTTGTTGTTATGATTTCTTGTAACACAATTTAGTACATTTAAACATTTAATGTTTAAGTATTATGATATATGATGAACATTTAATTTTGCATCAATGTTGTATATGATTCTTATTTACATATTGATTTTGTTGTACATAAATATCAAGAATATTTTTTAAATGCCTAGTAAGTCTACCAATTTTTGGACAATATTCTCTACCATATTTTAGGCTTTTTCTACCATCTTCAAAGAGGCGGTAGAAAAAGTCTAGTAGGAAACAACTGAAAGGTAGTAGGAAATGGATGGTAGAACACGAGCGTTTGACATATTTCCTAATAAGTGACATACTCAGACGTTAACGTTAATTGTCAAATGAGAATTTTTGGTAACACTTTTATATATTAGTTTGCATCCTAATATTTTCTTCAAATCTCACTTTGCATCCTAGAATTTTGTAATTCATATTATTATAAAAAATAATTATAATTTCAAATTATCAAAAAATTATCGAGTTATATTATATTTTATGTTCACGTTAGAATTTTTAAAACCGGACCATTAGTTAATTTGTTCTAATGTATATAATTTTTTGACGCGGAATCTTTATTATTTTATTTATATTAAAAGTTCTAAAATGCAATTTATAAAACTTTACGGCTCACACAAAAATCACAAAATAAAGATTAATTCAGTGTTATTTTGACAATTATAATATAACTAGAAATAGAAAGAAAATATAGAGAAAGATGATTAAGAATTTCATAATATGGTATTACTTTATTTATAAAATTTATAAATCATAAAATCATAAGTTATTTATGGATTTAAGTATATATTTTAAAATATTATATAATCTTGACCATTTAAAATAATTTTCAAGTATTAGGATCTGACTATCTTTATTTATTTCCATTACGCTTATTTTATTTAGCTAATGATTATTTACCCAATTTTCTTGATATAATACTCCCCCGTCCCATAATTGAAGCTATTATAAATTATAATTTCATAATTGATTTTTAAATTATTTTTTTGTATAAAAATTTGAAAATTATATTTTTATTTGGAAGAAAATAAAATAAAATAAAAATTGACACAACTATTTTTTATACGAGTCTAAAATGTGTGTCGAGACCCCATCCCCCGATATAAAGAATTGGGTGGGGCAGAGGGAATATTATATTTCGACTTATTATACTTCATTTTAAATTATACCAAAACTTGGTAAAAGTTAACAAAATTATTTTAGATAAATTTATTTATTTTTGTTTAAAATAAATTTGGGATGCAAGCTGTTACAGTATAAAGTTATATAACTAAAATGAGATTCAAGATAAAATATGGGGTGCAAACTGTAATTTACGTTTGCATAAACTTTTTAAAAATATGCATTACCAGAAATACCACTCTCACGACGTTAACGTCTGACTTAACGTCAGAAATATTAAAGGGATACGTATTGATGGCGTTTCTAAATTTTGGGGTACAAATTGTTTTAGTTTAAAATGTTAAACATAAACTGAGATTCGGACAAAGTTTTGGGATATAAAGAGTAAATTAGTTTATAATAAAATAAAATATGAAAATTAGACTTACGCTTATATTTGGGTTTCATTAATTATATAAATTACATAAACTAAACAATACATTGCTAATGCAAAGAAACTTATAATACTAAACCTCAAACCAAACAATATATTGTTAATACAATGAAATTTGTAATATATATCCTTAAACCTAATGTATAAAATTTAAAAAGTGCTTCGCTTGAAAATGAAAAGGAGTTAGCTTCGTTTGAAATAATACATACTTACAAGAATTCATTCATATTTTTTTTTAATTTTATATAAAATACATATATTTAAATTATTTTGGGAGGTCGCGTTCCCCTTGTGGGCCGGCCCCAGTGTGTTCCATTGTATGTTTTTATGTTGGTTTTAACTCGTAGTACAATTTAAAAATTGACAAATACCAATTCCAAATTTAGTTAAAGAAAAAATTGGTTATTTAAGAATCACGAGGGAACAGAAAAAATGGTTACAATTTATTTGGTGGGTACCAATAACTTGGCAAATTGACTAGCAGGCTCTTCTTTATTGTATTGATTAAAGCCCCCAACACAAACAGTATACACCTCTCTTCCAAATTGAAGAATATCCCAGAAAATTAAATTGCTGGAAAAAGTAGTACAATGTCTAACCTGACTCCAATTTTCCCAATGCATGATCCCCAACACTACTTCTTCACTGACTATGGCTCCAACCCCCAATTCCACTATTTACAGGTTCAATACTAGTTCAAACACACACTTTTTTACCCTATGTTTAACGTGTATTTTGTGCACTGAGTACGATCTTTGATTACAAGTTACAAGAAACTTTCTGTATTGGCTTTTTTGTAACTCAATATAATGTTTATTTTATTGAATCAACATTTACATATATAGGTCTTAGAAGAAGCAAGGAAGCAGAAGAAAGAAAGAGCCGCAGCACCAACAACTCACCACTTCAAAAAGAAGCACAGCAGCTGCTCCAGATCCAAACGGTGGTTCAAAAACGCATTTCACTTCATTAAGGGTAAAATAACACAATGGCCTATCCACCAAAGCGCTCAAGAGCTTAATGATCTTGGTAGCAGAGTGTACCACGTACGCGCCGCCTTATCAGGCCCATTGTACATGACAGAAAGCAGAAGCAAGTCCGCGGCGCCATACAGGACCACCAGAAGCCGGTCATCTTCAGGCCAGCATTTTGCAAGGGAAGATAAGATTATAATACCCTACATCAGTATCAGGCAACTTAACACTGACCAGAGTCCTCCAAACTTAACCACCACTTCACTGCCAATCTATTTAGTCACCTAGCTCGTAGTTTTTTAATTAAGGTACTTTATCAGGTATACTATATGATTGATTATTCAGCTCTTTTGTTTCTCTGAGCTACTGTAACTTTTAACATGATGAAATGTACTTTAGCCTGTTTGGGAATAATTGAGTAATTATATGTAAACATGTTTAATCAGCAGTTTTAGAAACACAGGCTTGTCAGAGTCAGGACCATTCTTTGTCCCTC
Source organism: Apium graveolens (assembly GCF_009905375.1). Classification (NCBI taxonomy): domain Eukaryota; kingdom Viridiplantae; phylum Streptophyta; class Magnoliopsida; order Apiales; family Apiaceae; genus Apium; species Apium graveolens. Next base: position 292,643,083 of record NC_133651.1, read on the forward strand.
AGCGGCTGTGATTTTGAATTGTTCGATTTTTGCAACTAAAGTTTATTATTTCTATTTTCAAATTGTAGTTACCGTTGGTACTCTTTTATACTATAAGAAAATGACAAATAAGGATTACAGCAATCACACATCTATAATTTACTTCCCTTGTGCTCCGAAATAATTTTACAAATTTATACACGACATTTGTGATTCATTTTCGACTAGGTCATATTACAATGCTGCGTCGTCCGATAAGATAATATTAGGATAATACAAGCCCGAGAAGTTTAAAGGTCAAGTGTTCATGTGCTGGGGAAACTAGTAAGCAAATGATTCAAGGATGGTGTGGAGTAGTAGGGTGTACGCTGTTCGGATCGGATCGGTTATGGGGTAAAAGTCGAACCAAACCGCGAAGAGCTGTTTTAGAAAATTGTCATCCGTAACAGCTTGGTTTTAGAAAATTGTCATCCGCAAACCGCGGTTAACCGCGTCAATTACGGTTGCGAATTTGCGGTTATTGCAGATCGGTTTGCGGTTCAACCACTTATTTTAAAATAATTAATAATTTGTAAAAAAATAAATTCGAAATATTATTAAATTTAAGTTGAAGTTATGTGATAAATTTACATTCAAAAATAAAATAAAACAAATGCTTCATGCGGAGTAAAGATATTAAAAACATACAATAATATGGAGGCGAGCAAAAAGAAAAAAGAAAAGGATAAAAAAAATTACATGTTAATTACATTTTCCATTTGTTTGGTTATATATCTTATAATGATTGTGAATCTTATGAAGTCTTAACATTAACCTAAAATTAGTTAATAAATATGTATAGTTATTAATTTATACGATATTAACTACATTTTTTGAATTATATTTTATTATAAATATATATCGCGAGTTGCGGTTACGTTTGCGATTTTGCGATTTTCAAGAATTTAAAGCTGTATACAAACCACGAATGAGCGATTTTTAAAATTTAAATCCACAACCAACTTGTATTTTACGATTATCCGTAAAATATGATTCGATCACGAGTGGTTGAGAGGTTAGATGCGGTTGAACGGCTCGTTAGTACACTCGTGCAGTAGTGCATGTACCTAAATGCTTTATCTAGCGCTATAAAATCTACGTAACTGTAAATTTTCTAAAAAGTAACACAAAAAGATATTTGTACGCCTGGAGTCTGGACAACACAGAGTGAGTAGTGCCCCCATATAACACCATAGGCCCAAATGCATACAGCGTATCCATGTGAAGAAGACTGAACGGTCATTGTCCTAATAATCCATTTCGACAGCTCCGTTACTATATAACAAAATATAAATCCGAATAACTTACAAAAATATTAACGGGAGAACAGTTTTCGAAGTTGCAGAGAAAGAGTTATGTGAAAAGACTAAATTATATGTACATTAAGTTTTTCTAGGATTGCCGATATTAGGGATGATCATTAAAACGAATAAACCCTAAAAATTGTCTGTACCGTTCTGCTCTATAACATATCACGAAATGTGATTTTTAATTATCACGATACTATCACAGTTTGAACTTGATAAACCGCGCGATATGGTTTGGATCGCGGACTTACAGTTTGTGATCATAATAGTATGATTCAAACCGCACCACATCGTATCGTTATAATATCATATATTCATAATTATAGAAATTGCCTGATTTTTCAAAAATCGCCGATAATTCGCTAAAAAATTAGTCAAAAATATTTATTCGATTTGACAGATTCTTGATAAATCTCCAATAAATTATCCGACTTTTTATAAGTTGCTATCAAATCGGTACCTCAACCAATCGATGCATCAACCGAATAGTCTCAATTTCCAGCATTTATAAACATTCATATATTACATAAATTTATATAAGAGCATATATTATAATTCAAACCTTTGAGTTAATTTTTAATATATTATCACAATTATTTTGCTAGAATGTTTCAAACCAACTTGATAGCACATAATTCAATTACGATAATACTAAAGTCCAAATTTATAAATCTATGTAAAAATTGATTATTATTGTTATCTTCAATTTTTATATTGTTTTGAAGCATATAATAGTCTACTTTATTCGTATTTCGATCTATACTGTCACTTTGTTACCGAGTTAGGTTGTTACAAATTTATACTGTGTTAAAAATACATATTTCACGGAATTACAAAGTTTTTAAATTTTAATTTAATAATTTTTATATTTAAACCGCACAATTCCAAAAACCACATTTTTGTGGTGCGATTTATGTAGTTTTTCCTATTACGTGATACGGTCACGATAGGCGTGTTAATGGATCAGATTTTGATCGAATCGACTTAATTCATATTCGTATCTATTTATTTTTTGAATACGGATCGGTTCCGAATTTTTTATAGGCCGATCCATATCCGGATCCGTTTGGATCATGAATTTCGGATCGGATAACCGCTCGATTAATATATATTCATTTTTTAACATAACTTATCGCAAAATTTATTATAAATTGGAAACATACCAAAACTTAAACATATCGTTAGATTATAAAGTATTTGATTCCAGCAATGAAAAAAATTGATATATATTGTGTGGAACTGTGATGTGAATTGAGATTGGGGATGATTCACGGCTCTGAAAAGTTAAAAAAAATTGGGGTATAACATAGAATTGGACCGGACTAAAGAGACCAGATCAAATAAAACATAGACCATGGACGTTAACTGAGGATAAGAAATTCTAAATTAGAAGTAGTAAAAAATATTTGTATTATAATATATAGGGTCGCGCTCCAGTGAGAACTTTTTAAAATGAGGACCGGGAGAATCGGTGATTTATGTAGTTAAAATTGGTGATTTTCTGAAAAGTTAAAATTTCGAATTTGGTACATTGATAATTTTGTGCAAATCAAAAATTTTAAATTTTATAAAATCACCAAATTTGACTACGAAAATCACCGGTTCTCATAGTTCTCATTTTAAAAAGTTCTCATTTGAGTAAAAGACATAATATATATATATATATATATATATATATATATATATATATATATCGTCGTAGAGATTCACAAAAAGATTCGGTGTGTTGAAATCACAGGACGAGGGAGATCGTGATAGAGACTCGGCAGATAACGGTCGCCGTCTTAAAGAGATAATAGACTGTGTGTATGTAACTACGGCTAAAATATAGATACAAGTTTAACCGTACTTTGTCTTTACTTTTTTTTTTTTTTTAATTGTTAAAATATACTAGCCATTGGATCTAATTTTAATCCAAGCGCTGAGATTAAAATAGGGGGTTCTCTCTGAACCTCCATATAAGTCAGCCCTCTATGCAAGGTTGGCCTTTATATCGGTGCACTTTGATCCATTCTTAGGGTTAAATCCTAAACCCTAGCGACCATATCGGTGCACTTTGATCCATTCTTAGGGTTAAATCCTAAACCCTAGCGACCATTCTTGGTTGCCGTCTACCAAATATGAGACTTCATTAAATCAATTTTTATAAAATTTCGAATCAAACTATAAATCCTTACCTTTACCTTTAGGGTATGAAACTTCTGGAAGACATGTCTATGGGAATATTTTTTGTCAAAAGACATGTCCAAACATTTATCAATTAAGTATAATAAAAATTTAAAATATAATTGTTATATTGATATACAGTGAACTTGAATATAAAATTAAAGTTAGTAGATAGTAACTATCGAATACCATCATATTGCTTATTTACATTAGTAACTTTTCAGATATTCAAATATATGTAAATATTTTAGAATTATATTTGCTACTTTTTGGACGTTTCTAATATTAAAATAATTATTAAAAATAAAAAAATTAGTAAAAAAGTATGCTAAATGATGAATAGGCACGTCTAGCTAATTGACGTTATGATATGTCAATCTTGACATGCACGTGCCGCTGTGACACGCACCCTATGTGTCATTCAGTTAGACCCGGCAATACTAATATACGACACGTAAACACGGTATGAAATGACACGAATAATTAGTGTTTGAGTTTGAAAATTTGGTATATGAACACGAAAGCACACGAACACGAAAAAATATGAATATAATTAGTGTTGGGTTTGAGTTTCCAATGTAGGTACACGACACAGAATGAAAGTACACGAAAAAAATAAATAAATAAATTTTTAAAAATATATAATAGACATATATATATTAAATACCAAATGTGAATTTTACATATCCTAAATAACATATATATAATTGTAAATATTAAAATATATTTTATTATTTATTGATTACGTGAGTGAGCATTTCACCATTTATTATCTATTGTATTTTTTAACAATTAATATTTTTCATATATAATCTATGTACTTTAGTGTACTTTAGTGTACTAAAGCAGGTAAACACGAATATGTTAGTTCCGGTTTAATGTCATCAAATTGGTACACGAATGCAAATCCAGTTCGGGTTTAAAGTTTGGTACACAAAAACACAAAAATAAACGAGATACGATACAGAACGTTCCCAGGTCTACATTCACTCCCCTGACCAAACCCCCTTAGACACTAGGTTTTGTAGTACTCCAAAGTTCACAGGATTTGGTAACTTAGCAAATATTATTACCTTTGGTCCTTAAAATTTTTATCATTTATAAAAAGAGATCGCTGGCCCTGAGGTCATCCTCAGGTAACAATCCTGACATTAAAACCAATACAATACAAGTGGGGATATTTTTATAAATTCATGGGGGAGATTCAATTATTACAAAAATGACATCAAACATTTGTATAGAAATGATTATAACCTTAGATAAGATACCTGATGTCAACTTCAGATACAGTTTTCTCTTATAAAAACTAGTAATCCTTAATGGTATTTTTTTACAATAGAAACATTTATTCATTGTTACCTACCTGGCTCCCTTTGGCGTTCAGATTCATGAACTGGGCTTTGTACATGAACTTCAAAACTTTAACTGGGCTATTTACTAGTACTTGGTCCTTTCATTTTAACTAGCTCTATAGCCCGTGCAATGTACGAGCATGTTCTATAGTGCGTGAATTGATGTTATTTTGATTGTAATTATCGACGATATATTCATGTTGCTTCATGATGGATCGATTAACTAAATATCTCTCTTTATAGAATTGAGATCGATGTCGTACTTAACGTATTTTTTCTCAAAATGAATTGAATATGCGGAAATGAAATCGAAATATACGATCAAAATATAATACAAATGAAAGCACACATATCTCATGAAAATAATTACAACTCGTAAGAATGAAATATTGCGGAGTTTATTAAAGAGTTACTATAGTTGTTTAAATGGTACAATTAGTGATACAAAATACAATGAATATGAGGTAATCTTACTTTCCATATTAGAAAATGTAATGATTGGATATGAAAGCCGACATATTAAATATAAGATTGTACAATTGACAATATAAATACATTTTTCAATATACATCATTTTTTATGATAAATATATTAATAGATAGGTTAGTAATCAATGGTTATAAAAATTGAAATATGGACTAAATCGATTGAACTATTGATTTACGGTTTATTAAAAATCGAGGATTTATGGAAATGCTAAATCGAAATAATATCGAACATATTTTTATATTCTTTTTAAAATATATAAGTAAAATAATTATATTTGAGATGTGTAAAATTACATTTGTACATTCGTACTAAGTTATAACATTATTTTGTGTGCATTATTTATTAAAATAATAAAAATCTAAATCATCTTTACGCATCTCTCTTCTTCTTCCCTTATCTTTTCAGTTTCTATTCGGCAACCGTCTGGTTTCTTCATTTAAAATCGTCATTCTTCACCAACTCGATGCTGAGTATATTTCTTCTTCCTTTTCTTCTCTTCATAGCCTCAAATCGTGTGTTTGATTCGTCAAATTTTGACCGGGAAATTGCCGATTTTGATCAAAAATGACAAAAATGTTGTATGCTCTGATTTTGCTCTATAATATTATTTGGTTGTCTTCTAGCAATTTATCGGCGAAATTTTCAATTTCCATAACAATTTCCATAACACTACAGTAATCTTATAACTCTTTTACTTATACCTCTAAAAAAACTTTACATTGGTTAATGTAAAAAAATGATTCACCTTACTATTGTAAAATATTAATGTAACTGTAATTAACTTGATATTTTAATATTTTATTATATATATTCAAAATCTTCAAACCAGTCTTAGTTTATATCCGATTTGGTCATATAATAAGAATCTCAACTTTATTATAAACTCCCTCATAACCCACTCTTTTATTCATATACAAAGAGAATATCTATTATATTTCTTGAATTTAATACTTGTGTTATGAATCAAAAACTAGGGTATATGATTGTTGTATTTAATACCAAGGAACGTGAGCTTCGAGGCTCGATTTGACTGCTCTTGTGTTTCGTGACTCAATCTGCCTTAACAAGATGCCTACGTACCTTGCTGATTGCCAAGGATCAAGTCAAAAAACGTACTTATGAGTGATACTTGCCCTCAGGGCTATGGCGGCGAAGGCTCACCAAGGACGTAGTGACTTTCATGTCCTCCAAGGACTAAGTCTAAAACGTCCTTCTTATTGGTGGGGTGAGGCCCCTTTGTTAGGAATATGTGTATTAGTTTGATGATAAGTTAAACAAAACACTTAAGTAGAAATCTAGTATTTGTAGCCTCAACGGATAAGACCATCTTGGCTATCCGTTGAAGGAGTAGCTTTACTTAGCAATAAGTTTAGTATTATAGCACATTTCATTCTCTGGATTCAAGTTGTAATTCTTAGATGTTGTAGGAAATTATCAATCATGTTGACTACTAGTGGATATGCAAATAGGAGGGTTAATTGTAAATATTTCATGCCTTGTAATTTTGTATAAGTGAAGAAGTATCAACTGATATTGAAGACCTTCAACGGATAAGAAACAAAGCTTCAACGGATGTCTCTAATGCTTCAACGGATAATATCCATCAACGGAGGAGTGCTTCAACGGATAAAGACTTCAACTGATAATGCATCAACGGATAAAGCTTCAACGGATAAAGCCTCAACGGATAAGGCATCAACGGATGAAAGCTTCAACGGATGCTTAGTTCATTAGCAGTTGATAGTGATAATTCACAAGCTGACAGAGGCACATGGGTTGACAGAGACAAACTGGAATGTGGAAGCCTCTAGGAGGAATCAAGAAAATGCAGCATTTCCATTCTGATGCAAACAAGGAAGTATTCAAAGATCTACAGCCAAGCCTAAATTGCATTTGATAGAGAAATGAAGAAGAAACATGTGAAGAATCTTTTTAATTGTATTTTACAGTTTTGTTTTCACTTGTAAACTTGGTGATATATAAACCAAGTAGCAGCTAGTAATTAGAAATGAATTTTCCAGAGCTGTTTAGAAAAATCCAGAGAGAAAATCATCTAGTTTATACTAGGAAGCAGCTGTGATTTAATTCTTTGAATCACAGATTTTCTGAAATAACACATCTCTGGTGGAACAACAAATCCACCAGAAAAGTTTTTAAGTTCTCTGTGTTCTTTACATTTGTGTTTGAATATATATATGTCTGCATTGGCTTCAGTCAATTCACACACACTTGTTCTCAGAAACACTTAGCCTTAGAAACTGCTCAAAACTTGAAAAAGTTTTGAGATTTATATTCAACCCCCCTTCTGTAAATCTCATTGTTAGTCCACTGGGAATAACAATTGGTATCAGAGCGTGCTCTTAACATACAAAGAGTTTAAAGATCTATTCTGCTAACATCATGAGTAAGAAGGATATTGGTGTAAAGATTCCAATCCTGAAAAGAGATAACTATCATCACTGGAAGGTGAAGATGCATTTACATCTTCTCTCTCAAGATGAAAGCTACATCAACTGCATTGAAAATGGTCCTTACATCCCACACAAGGTGGCCCCAGCTGCTACTGCAACAGTTGTTGTTGGACAGTCTATTCCCAAGCCAAAGGCAGAATGGACTGTTGAAGATATTGAAGAGGTCCACAAGGACAAGAAAGCCATGAACATTATGTTTAATGGCCTGGATCAAGATATGTTTGACAATGTCATCAACAGCCAAACTGCTAAGGAAATTTGGGATACTGTGCAGCTTATCTGTGAAGGCACTGAGCAAGTTAGAGAAAACAAAATACAGCTTCTCATTCAACCAGTATGAATATTTTCACTTTGAAGAAGGAGAATCATTGAATGATACCTTCAACAGATTTCAGAAACTGTTGAATGGATTGAAGCTGTATGGGAGAGTGTACCAAGTCAAGGACTCTAATTTAAAATTTCTAAGGTCTCTACCAAAGGAATGGAAGCCTATGACTGTTTCTCTAAGAAATTCTCAAGATTAAAAGGACTTCACACTTGAAAGATTATATGGAATTTTGAAGACTTATGAACTTGAGATGGAGCAAGATGAGTTGTTGGAAAAGGGAAAGAGAAAAGGAGGATCAGTTGCACTTGTAGCTGACAGTGAGAAGGTTGAAGCCAGGAATGAGAAAAAGACAATGCCAAGTCTCAAAATTGGCACAAGCAAATCAGAATCAAGCAAGGGTAAAGAGCAAGTAGCTGAGGATGAAGAAAATTCCAGTCAGGATGACTCTGATGATATTGATGAACATCTGGCCTTTCTGTCCAGGAGATTTGCAAAGATGAAGTTCAGGAAAAATATAAAATTCACTAAGCCAAACAAAAACATGGTGGACAAATCAAAGTTCAAATGTTACAACTGTGGCATTAATGGACACTTTGCAAGTGAGTGTAGGAAGCCAACTTCTGATAAAAAGAAATTTGAGCAAGTTGATTACAAAAAGAAGTATTTTGATTTGCTCAAACAAAAGGAAAGAACTTTTCTCACTCAAGATGATTGGGCAGCAGATGGGGTCAATGAAGATGATGATGTGGAATATGTCAACCTAGCCCTGATGGCTAATTCTGATGAAAATGAAACTAGTTCATCAAGCAACCAGGTAATTACTACGGATCTCTCTCAGCTTTCTAAACATGAATACAATGAAGCCATAAATGATATGTCCAATGAATTATATCATTTGCGTGTTTCCCTTAAATCACTAGCTAAAGAAAACACTAGGATCACGGAGAATAATGTGTTTTTAAGTGATAGGAATGCTGTGTTAGAGAATCAGGTAATTGAGCTTGAAAAGATTAAACTTAAATGCTTGACTGTTGAGAGTGATCTAGAAGAAGCTGTTAAGAAAGTAGAAATTCTTTCTAAACAGTTAGAAAGTGAGCAAGAGGTAATCAAGGCCTGAAAAACATCTAGGGATGTTAGTGTTCAAATTGCCAAGGTTCAGGGAATTGAATCATTCTGTGAGGATGCCTGGAAGAAAAACAAAAAGGAGTTAGAATTAATTGATGGATTATCAACGGATGTGGAATCAACGGATGATGAAAGTTATCTGTTGAAGGAAGAAAAGGAGCATCCGTTGAAGGCTCATCAATTAAAACAGGAAAGTAATTTTAAAAATAAAAACCTTAATAAGAAGAATGATTCAACTCTCAAGAACTTTGTCAAAGAAGGAGCTAGCACATCCAAAGATGTCAGTAAGGTGAATATAGGACACATGACTTTAGATCAGCTGAAAAATAGGCTTAAGTTGGTTGAGGATAAGAAGGAAACTAAAAGAAAATCTAAAAGAAATGGGAAGGTAGGGATTAATAAACATAACAATTACACACCTGATAGGTATGCTCCTAGAAAAAGCTGTGTGCATTATAAAAGTGTTAATCACCTATCTGATAATTGCAAATCTGTTAAAAATGCTTCCATGTCTTCAAATCCCTCCATGCCTAACATGTCTATGTCTCCTCTGCATGCCATGCCTGTTATGTCTCATCAGAATCCCCATGCACATTTTGCAAACATGCCATATATTAATAATCCTTATTTTACTGCATTTAGTATGCCTCAAATGCCATACAATATGCCTATGTGGAATAACATGTTTGCACAATCTATGCCTTATCAAATTCAATCAAATGTGCTAAATGATTCTGTGACTAACCCTACACTTCAACCAACCACATATGAGATCAAGGTTGACCCAAAGTTACCTAAGTCAAAAGATGCAGGAGGAATAAAGTCTAGGAAAAAGACTAACAAGGCTGGACCCAAGGAAACTTGGGTACCAAAATCAACTTGATTGATTTTGTTGTGTGCAGGGAAAAAGAAGGAATCTATGGTACTTGGACAGTGGATGTTCAAGACACATGACAGGAGATTTCACCCAGCTCACAGAGTTTAAGGAGAGAGCTGGCCCTAGCATAACCTTTGGAGATGACAGCAAAGGATTCACTATGGGATATGGCTTGATTTCAAAAGAAAATGTCATCATTGATGAAGTTGCATTGGTTGATGGTCTCAAACATAACTTATTGAGCATCAGTCAACTATGTGACAGAGGGAATACTGTTTCCTTCAATTCTGAGCATGTATTGTCACAAGTAAGAAGGACATTAAAGTGGTTCTAACTGGAGTTAGAAAAGGAAATGTGTACCTAGCTGACTTCAACTCTACAGATGCAGAATCCATTACTTGTCTTTTCAGCAAAGCAAGTGCAGTTGAAAGTTGGCTATGGCACAAGAAGCTGTCCCATTTGAATTTCAAGACAATGAATGATCTAATCAAAAAGGACTTAGTTAGAGGAATGCCTCTAGTGGAATTCACAAGGGATGGACTGTGTGATGCTTGTCAGAAAGGAAAGCAAAAGAAAGTATCATTCAGTAAGAAGCTTGAATCTGCAATTGATGAACCATTACAACTGCTACACATGGATCTTTTTGGACCAGTCAATGTATTGTCAATTTCAAGGAAAATATATTGCCTAGTGATTGTAGATGATTTCTCAAAGTTTTCATGGGTCTATTTTCTTGGATCAAAGGATGAAGCTAGTGAAATCATTATCAATCACATCAAGCAAGTCAACAATCATCCTGATTTCAAAGTAAGGAATATTAGGAGTGACAATGGAACTGAGTTCAAAAATTCAACCATGAAGTTGCTCTGTGAAGAAAATGGGATCATGCATGAGTTCTCAGCTCCAAGGACCCCACAATAAAATGGTGTGGTGGAAAGGAAGAACAGATCACTAATTGAGGCTGCAAGGACAATGCTTGAAGAGTCAAAACTCCCAACTTACTTTTGGGCTGAGGCTGTTAACTGTGCATGTTATACTCAGAATATTTCTCTAATCAATCAAGCAAAAGGCATGACTCCCTATCAATTATTCAAGAGAGAAAACCAACTTTAAACTTTCTGCATGTCTTTGGTTGTAAATGTTACATCTTAAGGAATCAATCTGATCACAAAGGGAAGTTTGATGCAAAGGCTGATGAAGGAATATTTGTTGGTTATTCTGCTGGAAAATCTTATAGGGTCTACAATCTAAGAACCAACATTGTCATAGAATCTGTGCATGTTGTGTTTGATGATAAAAAGATTGATGGACTAACAGATGAGGGACATCATGAAGGACTCAAATTTGACAATATTGAGATATATTGTGATGATAGTGAAGATGAGAATGATGAAGAAGGCATCTCAAGAAGAATTCAGAAGCTACCTTTGGATAATGCACAGAATGTTGCATCCGTTGAAAGTCATAATTCAGCTTCCGTTGAAAGGAGCAATGCAGCATCCGTTGAAAGACAAAGTGCATCATACGGTTAAGTTCATAATGAAGCATCCGTTGATCACAGTCTGTCAACGGATAATCAATTCACTTCATCAGTTGATAGAGCTCCCAATTCCTTTCAAAGGATCAGCAACTCAGGGGAGTTTCAACCAATCAACATTCTATCTCACATCATGACAATACTGAGGCAACCTCATCTAGAGCTAATCTACCACCTCAAAGGAAATGGACCAAGAATCACCCTTTTGAACTGATCATTGGTGATGCTACATCTAAAGTGCAAACTAGAAGGGCTACTCAAGATGAATGTCTGTATAGTAGCTTTCTATCACAGGAGGAACCTAAGAGAGTGGAAGAAGCTCTATTGGATCCAGATTGGATTTTAGCAATGCAAGAGGAGCTAAACCAATTTGAAAGGAACAAAGTATGGAAGCTGGTACCCAAGCCAAAGAACAAGAGTTCTATTGACACAAAATGGGTATTCAGAAACAAGATGGATGAAAATGGCATTGTCATAAGGAATAAAGCCAGATTGGTTGCTAAAGGCTATTCTCAACAAGAAGGAATAGATTTTGATGAAACATTTGCTCCAGTTGCCAGACTTGAGGCCATCAGAATCTTTCTAGCCTATGCAGCCCATGCCAATTTCAAAGTCTATCAAATGGATGTCAAGAGTGCATTTCTAAATGGGGAATTGGAGGAAGAAGTTTATGTAAGCCAACCTCCAGGATTTTAAGATCCAAACTTTCCAGACTATGTGTATTATCTGTTGAAAGCACTCTATGGACTAAAGCAGGCACCTAGAGCCTGGTATGAGACTTTGTCAAAATTCCTTCTAGATAATCACTTCACAAGAGGTACTGTTGACAAAACTCTCTTCTTTAGAAATGTTAATGGCTCTAAAATACTTGTTCAAATTTATGTAGATGATATTATATTTGGATCTACAGATGATAAGCTTTGTAAAAAGTTTGATAAGTTAATGCAAAGTAAATATGAAATGAGCATGATGGGAGAGCTAACTTATTTTCTTGGTTTACAAGTTAAACAAGTTAGTGATGGAATTTTCATTAGTCAAACTAAATATATTTATGATCTTTTAAAGAAGTTTGACTTAATGGATTGTTCATCTGCAAAAACTCCCATGGCCATTGCCACCAAGCTTGAATTAAACAAGGCTGAAAAGTCTGTGGATATTTCAAATTATAGAGGCATGGTTGGCTTACTTTTATATTTAACTGCTAGTAGACCTGATATAATGTTTTCTACATGTCTCTGTGCTAGATTTCAAGCTGACCCTAAAGAATCTCACTTAGTAGCTATTTAAAGAATCTTCAGATATCTCAAAGGGACTCCAAATCTAGGAATTTGGTACCCTAGAGAATCTGGTTTTGATCTAATTGGCTACTCAGATGCAGATTATGCAGGCTGTAAAATAGACAGGAAAAGCACAACTGGCACCTGTCAATTTTTAGGGAACAAGCTTGTGTCATGGTTCAGTAAGAAGCAAAATTTTGTTTCTACATCAACAGCTGAAGCTGAGTACATTGCTGCTGGTAGTTGCTGTGCACAGATACTATGGATGAGGAATCAACTATTTGACTATGGTTTGACTGTTGACAAAATTCCAATATTCTGTGACAACACAAGTGCCATTGCCATTACTGAAAATCCAGTGCAGCACTCAAGAACCAAGCACATTGACATCAAGTACCATTTCATTAAGGAACATGTGATGAAAGGTGAAAGGAATATGTCCTAAGTCCAATCATGTATTAGGATTTAGGAATAACTTCCCGTGTAATCTGTTTTGATTTCATTGATATTAATAAAAGATTTGTTTTGTTTTTATTACGGGCTCTATCTATTTAAGTGTTTAAATAAGATATACCATAGTTTAGAGTAAAGCTTTTTATGGATTATGATGAGATCATAATAGTGAGACCTAAAAGATGATAACTCTAAACTTAAATAGTTCCTGGTCATAGGATTACTAACTGGTAATTAATAATCCGCAGAGATCGGTACATACTATGCTTGCTTCATTATGAAGGATGTCTGTTCTCATAGACATTTGTGTGGTGACACTATAGCTAGTATGTAGGTGCTTATTATAGAATAAGTTCACTGAACATGACTCGCACAGCTGAACAACTGATGGAGTTCACTCACGTGTCAGCAGTTGTTCACATAGTGATAGTTGTACCAGTATCCTTAGACTTGAGGTCATCATAGTCATCTTGTGTACACTAAACTATGCTTTGGTTTAGTTCTTAGTCCCCAGGGACAATTATTAGGGCTCTACTGGGTATAGGAATTTGTACACGAAGAGAGTGTATGATCAATAAAGGATCTACCCCTTCCAGTGAAGGAAGCAAATGTTCAAGCCTGATCCACTTATGCTAGTTCAGGAATCTCTGGCCAGAGTAAATGAAATTAGAAAGGAGTTTCTGATTTGCATAGAACTAAGCATAGTAAATGGTAAGCAAGTGATTAAATTAGATAGGCTTGACACGAGATCCATGCCTTGTATTTAATCGGGACATTGTAGGATAGAAGGAGTTTATTGTACGGTAACTATTCACTGAATAGGTTCTTAGTATTCTAAGCAGTGAATTCATATTATCCGGATAGTCGCGATATGCTGAGAAGTATCCCTCACGATGTATAATAAATGTGATTAATTAATTAATCATATTTAATAAATTAGAGAATTTATATAAATAATGATAAAATAGTTTTATTATTATTTATTTCTACTACCGGCTTAATATTGAACCTACAGGGTCACACCATAAAAAGAGAATGATTTAATGGTGGAGGAATTAATTAATAATAGCTAATAATTATTTTTATGAAATAAATAATTAATCGGAAAATTTAATAATTGATTAAATGAGATTTAATTGATTATAAATTAATTAAGAAAAGTTCTTAATATTATTAATTAAGGATTTAATTTTTGGAAATTAAATCAAGAGAGAGAATTATTTCTAAAGTGTTTAGAAAAAGGATTAATAATTAAAAGGTGTTTTAATTATTAATGAGAATAATAAATGGGATAATAATAATAATATTTATGGGAAAATTTCAGCTGAAAATTTTGCCTATAAATATACTATTATAGACCCTATTTTTATTCTAACCCAAAAACCCAAAAGTTTTAGAAAACCAAATTCTCTCCACCTCCTCCTCCTCCTTAACGTCGTTTTCTTGGTGGATACCGGTGGAGTGCTTCACGTTTGAGGAGCAACTGCTAAGGATCTCCGATCGTTGCTTTTGGATCGCATATTAAAGGTTAGTAATCGATCCTTACGTTTTTACCACGATTTATATGCTTTTATTTGGATTTTATATGTGTAAAAGTGTTTTGCCATGCCTCCGCTGCGATTAAAATCCAACAATGGTATCAGAGCATAGGTTATATGTATATAGATCTGTGATAAAAATTTCAGAATTTTATGTGCTTGTATGAATTAATTATGATTTTTACAAGTTATATTATGGATTAATTTTATCTGATGAGAAATCGTTTCTCAGAATAATTTTGAATGTTGATCTGGGTTCTACAAGTGTTGTAGATCGTCTGGGTATTTTTTTATAATTTATGATGTATAGATTTTTTATTATGAATTTTTGAAGTTCTTACAATTTAATTAGTAATTAAATAATCATATATATATATAAATTGTAAGTATGTAAATATATATATATATATGCTGATGTTGCTTGTCAATCTGCTGTGTTGATTACTGTATGGCAAGGACGGCTGTACTGATGTGATAGTCAGGCACGGGAATCAAGAAAAGAGAAAACGGCAGAAGAGGAACAGGCGCGTGCAGAGCACGCAGAAGGGGGGTGTCGCGCATTCCGGGAATGCGTTACACCCTGTGGCGCATTCACGGAATGCGTTACACCTTTTAATTGGTTAAAAGGGTTGTAACGCATCACCGGAATGCGTTACAGGGCTTGTAACGCGTTCCTGTAATGCGTTACAGCCCGACTGTCCAGATTAAAATTGATTTTCTGGGAGTTTCGTAACTCCGTTTTAGGCATGCAATATACCGTTGGATTCGTTTTTCCGAGAAGGATCTAATGGAGTGATCAATTTTAGTTTATATAAAAGTTTTGAACTATTTATATTTCCGAAAGTGTTTTAAAGCTGTTTTTAACTGTTTTAACTGCTTTTAAATGCTTCATGTGATACCTAGAGATGTATAATGCTTAGACCAATGTGCTAGATGATGTAACATGCCTACCTTGATGTTTATTCATGTTGATATATGTGATATATGCTTAGTTTATCATGCGATGATAGATTTAGGTGAACTTAAATGAACATAAGGCGTTTGTTAGACAACCTAGCATAGTGAAATTGTTTCATAACCTTAATAATAATATTATGAATACAATCATGAGATTCTTGTGTTTATGAAATACGTAATTGAATATGAATTTTCGATATGAGAGAAAGGATGATTCTGTCAACAACAGATTTCTATCTGTAAGAAAGGGTTATTAAGTGACGCCTCTTGACAATGCTCCACCCGATCTGGGAATCATCTGATTATTTATTATTGATTTGAAATATTTAATTTAAAAGGAAGAATCTCTTTATAATATGATTATGATTTTAACGTAATATAATCCCTCTAAAATTAAATAATATCAAGTAGTGATTGGCCAATGACACAACGGGCTTGTGTCGGTCATAGCCTTCCAACATGATAGAAAGTAGTTCTTATTTTTAAATCATTGTCGTTTCGTGCCACAGCCGAGGGCTTTGATTTCGAAATAAGAAATACTTGTCTATTACATAGAGATGTGTACATTGAATAAGAATCTAAAGGTCGTTACGTGCCACAGCCGTGGGCCTTTGGGGACTGATTCAATTGTACGAAATGTTGGGTTAGACTTGACTTAGAATATTGAGTTTGTCGTGCCACAGCTGTGACTCAATTATTCAAGAGGCTAAAGTTTGATTAGGGAATAACATTAGATGTAATTGACAAGAGTTGTCTTCCTATTGAACATTACATGGCGTTTCGTGCCACAACCAGGGTTGTGTAATGGAATATAGGATCCCTATTCCCACTAGCATTATGAATGCTTAATTTTTCACGTAGGGGGTTGAATAAATTAGGTAAACTAGTGGGAGCCACTTATGAATAAAGACCCGATTCATATAGTGTTTTAAAATGAAATCAAATATTTTTAAGTGTTGTTATGTGTTTATCATTTACAGATTTATAATATACATTATGTCTTCTGCACTATCACTCAGGAGCATACTGAATGCTCACAAATTGACTGGTCCTAATTATGCTGACTGGCTTCGAAACTTAAGAATTGTTCTCAGGATTGAGAAGCTGGAATACATGATTGACTCACCTAAGCCTACTGAACCTGCTAGTGATGCACATAATGATGAACATGTTGTGTATCATAGGTGGATAGATGATACAAATGTTGCTCAATGCATCATGCTAGCTTCCATGAACATTGAGCTACAGAAGCAACATGAGCATATGGATGCTCACACTATCCTCATGCATCTACAAGAGTTGTATGATGTGGCAGGGAGGACAGCTCGATATGAGATATCGAAGGAGTTGTTCGGTTGTAGGATGTCTGAGGGATCATCTGTGAATGACCATGCACTTAAGATGATCAATTTGATTGAACGTCTTGGACAACTTGGTTTTGCCATGGATGGGGAGCTGAGCCAAGACTTGGTCTTGCGATCGCTTCCGAGTTCGTTCTCGCAGTTTGTTATGAACTTTCACATGAATAAGTTGGATGTCAGCCTTCCTGAACTCCACAACATGTTGAAGACTGTTGAATCGAATTTTCCCCCTAAGAAGAGTTCTGTTCTTCTAATTGGTGAAGGTTACAATCCTAAGAAAAGGAAGAGGAACTCTTCTAAGAAGAAGAAAGTAGGTGAGAAAATGTCGAATCCACCAAAAGCTGAAGACCCCAAGAGCAAAGTTGTTTGCTTTCACTGTAACAAGGTGGGGCACTAGAAGAGGAACTGCAAGGTTTACCTTGCAGAATTGAAGAAGAAGAAGGGTAGTGAGACTACCGCTTCTGATTCAGGTATGTTCATGATTGAAGTGAATATGTCATTAAAACAAATTTCTACTTGGGTATTAGATACCGCCTGTCGTTCTCATATCTGCAATTTGTTGCAGGGACCAAGGAGAAGTAGGACTCTTGAGGAAGAGGAGGTGATTCTACTGATGGGAAATGGAGCAAGAGTTGCTGCTGAAGATGTAGAATCATTTCATTTGCATATGCCTACGGGCAAGACCATTGTTTTTTAAATAATTGTTATTTTGTTCCCTCGATTGTGAGGAATATTATTCCCATGTTAGACTTGGCTGGATTTTCATTTATTATTGAGAATAATGAATGTTCTATTCTTAGAGATAATATTCTTTATGGATGTGGTGCTTTAAATAATGGTCTGTATGTATGTGACATAATTTATTTCAGATTGAACAAACTAATAAAAGAAAAGGGATGATGAAAATCTCACTATATAGTGGCACTGCAGTCTCCATTTAGTAGACATGGAGAGAGGGCTGTAAATTTGCTAGGAATGGTACACACAGATGTATGTGGACCAATGTCTACACAAGCCATGGGTGGATTTTCATACTTCATTACTTTCATGGATAATAGATCTAGATTCGGATATGTTGTGACGACCTCAATCTCGGGGTTAGGAAATGAGGACTCACACACCTCTAATCTACTAATTAAATATGTATAAACCCCGATTAACTACTAACAGGATCAACAGGATAAAGTATGAGACAAGATTACAACTACCAATCACAGAATATAACTTACAAACCCAAAATATTATTAAATAATCAGTATCGATTCCGGCTGGGAACCGACAGATAACCCATTGTATCTTTAAACACCTCTTACTAGGCGCGAGCTCACTCATAACCTGTACTACCTGCCCTGGCAACTGGAAGCCCTCAACACGGTAGGGACGTGCGCCTAAGCCTGGCCATCTTCTTGCTTAACTGCCATGGTTAGATTAAGACAAAACAATGAGTATAAAACTCAGCAAGTAACTAAATAACAGTTCTACAATAACAATTCTCAATATGCTTTGAACAAACTAGGGCATTCTATTTTAGCTAATCTAGGTGGCAGATTTCCATATATTCATTTTTGTTTTCTTTGAGATAAGGAAAGGTATCCGAAGAATAGTTGGGCTTTCAAGAAACAAGGCTCGAAACAGGATGAAAGCCGACATTCAACACAAATCATTATAGGATCAAAATAGATCTTTCGGTAGAGGAAAGCAACAGTATTTCAAGATATAGAATCATTCATATGATCAACAATTTCAGGAATCAGGGTTCTGAGCCTTAAGCTCCACAATAACATAATCAACTCTTTTTAAAATAGTATAAACCATTTTCATTTCTAAAAATCAATTTACTGAATAAAAGTTTCAGTTCCCTTTTTAAATAATCATTTAGAACCCATGATTGGATCACTTATCTTTCCATTTCATTATATACGGGTGATCAGCCCGTATCGACCTCCATTCCGGTCTTTAAGGTACCATTCGGCATAATTTCAGCCTTAAATTGGACTAGTCCCACTAGCCTCTTACCATGACTGGACTAGTCCCACTAGCCTCTTACGTCTCAATCCAATCCATCAGGAATTCATTTGGAAAACCTTGAGTTGGAAAACAATAGGTTTTCTAAAATTCATTTTATCATTACCAAGCCTTTGAAATCATTCGGACTCTTTCAAGTCGAAACTCATTCTTAATTCAGATTTTTAAAGAAACAAAGTTCAGGGAGTGAATCAAAGATACGCAAAGAACAATTTTCAAGGATTCTGCATCAAAGATAATAAGGTACTAAATTTGAAGGACCAGTAATAACTTAGGGATCATTAGGGCGATCAAGAGAAACAGGGTATCATTAACAGAGTTATCCAAGATAATTAAAGGTTCAATATGATTCATGGCATTATAGGAAACTGGAACAGAAAGGCAGATTATCAAAGGGTGAAATCAATAGGATTATCAATAACAGGTTATCAAGAACAAGGGTACTTCAAATCAATATCAGGGTTTCATAAAGCAAGGGTTTCATACTTTAATAGTTCAATACTCTACATGGTATGAACAACATTTCCTTTATAATCATTTATACAAGTAATCAGAGTTACTTGCCTGAAATTGCTTTCCTGAGGGTTGAACTACTGCCACCTAGTATACTTTTCCCTTTCCTAGCCCGAATGCCCTCACGCTCCGAATCTACAATAAAACCAGAAATCTTAATTAGATTCCCAACTCTCGTTCCCGGAACGATCACTCTATACGATAACTCGATTATATTCTTGACTCGAACTATACGAGTATAGCTTATACAAATAAGCACACAGCACATAGCACAATTCTTTCTCGTAGTTTTCATATCCTTATATACCTAGCAATCAAAGCGTACTCGCTTGACCTAGGCTATTTCTCAAATCACACTAACACTACTCTTTTACGAGTACTAGACCCATTTACAACCAAACATTTTCGTGCATACTATCACTTATATCAATCGACTTAATTCCCTTTTCTTTTATTCCTTAATTCGAATCAAAACAACAATCCAATCAAGCAAAATCAAAGATTTTCACATATAACACTCAATCATTCTTTCAATTACCAAAATCAAGTTTTGACCTTTATTTCTTATGGCCTATTCGGCCTTATTGCAAATACCCACCATAAAATCAATCAAATACTCACTTTAATTCACATAAACATGTATCTTATTCAACAACCTTTAAAGAACCACTCTCCTTTCTTTTAATCATAAAAATTCTGAACCATAATCATACATATACAATCAAATTTCTCAAAAATCACACCATGCAACTTTAGTTCTAGCATGATCCAATATTTAAACTAGCACCATTTTCTTTATTAACAAATTTCAAACATAAACACCACTCAATCATGGTCATGAAATCAAGTTCTCATTAGTCACTAAGATTTTTAGCAAAAAAATCAACTCAATTCTCTTTTTAAGCCTAAGACCCATTCGGGTTTATCAAGAAAACACACATGCAAAGTTCAATCTTGACATGCAAAGTCTTATATCACATTTTCAACTTGTTTTAAGCCTTAACTTAGTCATTGCTCTCATTTTCATCAAGATTTTCGAAGCACAAAGCCAAACATCACCTAATGACTCAAACCTTAATCAAATTATTCAATCAACATGCATGCATTCACTTAATCACAAATCAATCTCTTCTAAACCCATTTTCTATTCGGCAAAAATTCAAAAACTCACAATCCAAGAACCAAACAATGACATGTATCACTAACTCCTCTTTTAAATCAACATGCAACTCTATTTCTTACTAATTAAACTTAGTTTACACCAAGATCACGTCACAAAATTCAATTCCCTTTTTATTAGCATAAAAGCCGAACCAAAACCTCAACATGCAATCATAAATTCTGATTTTCTAAGCAACAATCACTTGCACACATTCATTTTATAACCAAGGAAATCATTTTACCAAGCACCCACTCGATTTTTATCGAAGAAGCCAAAACCCCCTTTTTTCAAATTTTCAAGAAATCATAACATGCAACATTAAAATCTAACAATCACATCATGGAAAACCCACCGGCTCTCCTTTGGATCAAGGCCGGTGGTGGTCGAACTTGAGAGAGTCCATGACGGATCTCCTCTCGAGTTTATGACCTCCAAAACCTCTTAAAATCACTCTTATAGTTATGCTTCAAGAAATTGTTTTTCTTAAACACAACCATAGTGATCAATCATCAAAATACTTGCAAATACTTACATGCAAATAGGAATCAAGAAGTATACCGAAGATAAAGGCTAAAGGTAGCAATATCTTTGAGTTTGAGTAAGATTTGGGGGTTGCATGCAAGTGAGAGAGATGAGAGATGAGAGGGCCGAGAGGGAGTGAAAGAGAGAGAGAGAGTGTTCGGGAGAGAGATGAGGGAAAAGAAAGAGAGAAGAGAGAAAAGAGAGAATGAGTGAAAAGAAAGAGAAGTGGGTTATATATAGCACTTAGAAATAAGGGCAATCTAGTAATTTACCAACTTCCTTTTACTCACTCATTCCTTTTCTTTTTACTTAAATGCGATAAAATTCAAATATAAAATATATCTCTCTCGGAAAGTCGAGAATTATTGAAAATGACATTTTTTAACGCGTAGGCCTCGAAATTAGCTTTTTATCCATTACTTATAATAAGAATTTGAGCAAACGGTTGATTTTATATGAATTTTGCAAACTTGTTTTAATAAATACATTTTCCACTTAAAATTAATTTAAAAATGCAAAGATCCACAACACTTATCATTTTTAAAAAGTCTCTAAGACCTCTACGAAGATAACAGAACAAATCCCATGTTTTTACCCATCTCAGATGATTTTATAAAAATGCACGAAGGTTAAATAAACCCTTATGTAAATCACATAATTCCTTTAAAATTCACAGAAATTAACACAGAACATATAATCATGCACACAGTCAAGCAATCACACGCATATAGTCACATAACGACTCAGGTCTGATCATAGAATCTATCCCTCTTTAATCTTTATCATCTTTTATGCGTACCGGGTCACGTTCAGCCTGACGGCCCGACGCTCAGCGTTTCGAATACGCTTCTCATTACCTTTGCCAATCAACACGTCTCTTAAGACGAAATACTTCATTCATTCACTTCACATATAATTCACATTTTATATTATTTAATTTCCATATTAGGACGGGTTCCGTTCTACCTGACGGCCCGAAACCACAGCTTGACTTCTAAGCTGACTCTTTAAATTGGAACGTTTTTATCCACGCTCCTTAACTCTAGTATACAGATAAGACAAATAATTACCACTTAATCACATAATTATAATCTCATCACATAACACGTACTTTACTTTCTTAATTACGACGCAAAATTCTCGGTCGTTACATATGTGTTTGATGAAACACAAGTCTGAAGCCTTTGAAAAGTTCAAAGAGTATAAGTATGAAGTGGAGAAACAAACCAAACATAGTATTATAATTCTTCGATTAGATCGAGGTGGTGAATACTTGAATGGAGAGTTTCTGGATTATCTCAAAGTAAATGGTATAGTCTCTCAGTGGACGCCTCCAGATTGGTATCTGAAAGGAGAAATCGAACTTTGTTAGACATAGTTCGGTCCATGATGAGCTATGCAAATCTTCCAGTATTCCCATGGGGTTACGCATTGGAAACCTCAGCATATTTACTGAATAAGGTGCTTTCCAAATCTGTTCCTCAAACTCCGTATGAGATATGGAAAGAAAGGAAATCGAGTCTTAAACACGTTAAGATTTGGGGATGTCCAGCTTATGTCAAGAAAGTTGACCCAGATAAGCTGGAATATCGATCCGTAAAATGTAGTTTTGTGGGATATCCTAAAGAGACTTTAGGGTATTACTTTTACACCGATCATCGGGTGTTTGTCTCCAGACATGCTACCTTATTGGAAAAGGAGTTTATCCTTGATGAAGTTCAAGAAGCACAAACTGCTACGGATCAAGTGGAAACACCTGTTCTGACTGAACAACCTTTTGTGGAACAGCCCATTCATAGATCAGGGAGAGTGTCTCGCCAACCTGAGAGGTATTATGGCCTTGTCATTGAGAATGACAATGAGTTGTCGATCATTGATGATGACGACCCTGTGACCTATAATGAGGCTAAGAGTAGTGTTGACTCAGAAAAATGGCATAGTGCCATGAAATCCGGAATGAAATCTATGTATACGGTATACGAAAGAATGATTAGAGCAGATGGCCAGGTAGAGACCTATAAGGCCAGGCTTGTGGCAAAAGAATTCAAACAAAGGCAATGTATTGACTTTGATGAAACCTTTTACCTGTAGCCCTGTTAAAATCAGTTCGGATTTTGCTTGCGATTGCCGTTTACTACGACTATGAGATCTGGAAAATAGCCAGATGGTTTTCTTTCCAAGAGAAAAGAAAACCTAGTGTGTAAGCTGCTGCGAACCATATGTGGTTTAAAGCAAGCTTCTCGAAAGATGGAACATTCATTTTGATGAGAAAATCAAAGAGTTTGATTTTATCAAAAACGTAGATGAACCATGCGTCTACAAAAGGGTTAGTGGGAGCGCGATAACATTTTTTGTGTTGTATTGAAATAGAATTGACACACATAACAACATAGCAGACCCACTCACAAAGCTATTTTATGAAAGTCACTTTGATCGTCATAAAGACAAGATGGGTATTAGATACCAGAGTGATTGGCTTTAGTACAAGTGGGAGATTGAAAGGAATATGTCCTAAGTCCAATCATGTATTAGGATTTAGGAATAACTTCATGTGTAATCTATTTTGATTTCATTGATATTAATAAAAGACTTGTTTTGTTTTTATTACGGACTCTATCTATTTAAGTGTTTAAATAAGATATACCATAGTTTAGAGTAAAGCTTTTTATGGATTATGATGAGATCATAATAGTGAGACCTAAAAGATGATAACTCTAAACTTAAATAGTTCCTGGTCGTAGGATTACTAACTGGTAATTAATAATCCGCAGAGATCGGTACGTACTATGCTTGCTTCATTATGAAGGATGTATGTTCTCATAGACATTTGTGTGGTGACACTATAGCTAGTATGTAGGTGCTTATTATAGAATAAGTTCACTGAACATGACTCGCACAGCTGAACAACTGATGGAGTTCACTCACGTGTCAGCAGTTGTTCACATAGTGATAGTTGTACAAGTATCCTTAGACTTGAGGTCATCATAGTCATCTTGTGTACACTGAACTACGCTTTGGTTTAGTTCTTAGTCCCCAGGGACAATTATTAGGGCTCTACTGGGTATAGGAATTTGTACACGAAGAGAGTGTATGATCAATAAAGGATCTACCCCTTCCAGTGAAGGAAGCGAATGTTCAAGGCTGATCCACTTATGCTAGTTCAGGAATCTCTGGCCAGAGTAAATGAAATTAGAAAGGAGTTTCTGATTTGCATAGAACTAAGCATAGTAAATGGTAAGCAAGTGATTAAATTAGATAGGCTTGACACGAGATCCATGCCTTGTATTTAATCGGGACATTGTAGGGTAGAAGGAGTTTATTGTACGGTAACTATTCACTGAATAGGTTCTTGGTATTCTAAGCAGTGAATTCATATTATCCGGATAGTCACGATATGCTGAGTAGTATCCCTCACGATGTAGAATAAATGTGATTAATTAATTAATCATATTTAATAAATTAGAGAATTTATATAAATAATGATAAAATAGTTTTATTATTATTTATTTCTACTACCGGCTTAATATTGAACCTACAGGGTCACACCATAAAAAGAGAATGATTTAATTGTGGAGGAATTAATTAATAATGGCTAATAATTATTTATTTATAAAATAAATAATTAATTGGCAAATTTAATAATTGATTAAATGAGATTTAATTGATTATAAATTAATTAAGAAAAGTTCTTAATATTATTAATTAAGGATTTAATTTTTGGAAATTAAATCAAGAGAGAGAATTATTTCTAAAGTGTTTAGAAAAAGGATTAATAATTAAAAGGTGTTTTAATTATTAATGAGAATAATAAATGGGATAATAATAATATTTATGGGAAAATTTCAGCTGAAAATTTTGCCTATAAATATACTATTATAGACCCTATTTTTATTCTAACCCAAAAACCCAAAAGTTTTAGAAAACCAAATTCTCTCCACCTCCTCCTCCTCCTTAACGTCGTTTTCTTGGTGGATACCGGTGGAGTTCTTCACGTTTGAGGATCAACTGCTAAGGATCTCCGATCGTTACTTTTGGATCACATATTAAAGGTTAGTAATCGATCCCTACGTTTTTACCACGATTTATATGCTTTTATTTGGATTTTATATGTGTAAAAGTATTTTGCCATGCCTCCGCTGCGATTAAAATCCAACAAAAGGTACAGTGGAACTTCACTTTGTTCCAAGTGAAAAGCAGATTGCAGACATATTTACCAAGCCACTTGGTGAATCAAGATTCACAAGATTAGTAAGTGAGCTAGGTATGCTTAATTATTCATAAATTTATGTCCTCTATATAATCTGCATTGAAGCCTGAAATAAATTTGCTGTAAGAACAAAGTTGGCTTAAAGAAAGACCTATCCTATCAACAGATATTCACTATCCGTTGAAAGCCAAAATTGTTCTATCAACGGATGTTCATTATCCGTTGAAAGATAAATACATTTCTGGTAATTTTATCCCTCAACGGATAAAATAGTGTTGGTCATCAACGGATAACTATTTACCTTATCGGTTGAAGTGTCACATCAGTTACTTTCAGTAAGTCACAGCCGTTGATTTCTTTACTTAACCGTTGATACAGATATACACTGTTGTATGTATTTGTTTTAAAGGCAGTTTAGAATTTCCACAGTTTTATTTATTCTTGAACGGCTGTAATTTACTTAAAAGTATCATTTTATTTACGTTTTAATTCAAGAAAGTATAAAAGCCCATTGAACTCTTATTTTCACTTTACGCTTTCTTGCAATTTTCATTCTCCTTCTCTCCCAAAATTCTCAAGTTTTTCTCTGCAACCTCTACTCACAACAATGGCACCAATAGTCAAAATTATGTCTCAAACAGGATTTGTTTATGAAAAGAATAATTTCGTAGCCTTGGTTGAAAAGAATGAAGCCCATTCTGATTATCACAAGATGATGGACTTCATCAAAAATTGCAAACTGAGCTATGCAATGCTGGAAGCCCCAACCATCTACTGTGAGGTGATTGAGGAGATTTGGACAACTGCAGAGTTCAACTCCACAGATATGACTATTGCCTTCTCTCTCAAAGGTAAGGATTATTGCATTAACTGTGATGATATACAGTCTTGCTTTAAGTTACCTGAGAATAATGCCATAACACCACACACTGATAAAGATGTATCTGCTATGTTAGATTCCATAGGCTATGCTTTTGATTCTGCTAGTTTAGGTAGCATTAGAAGGAAAGGACTTAGGAAAGAATGGAGTTTTCTTGGAGATGCCTTTATTAAGGTTTTCTATGGGAAGATTAGCAATTTTGATGTCATAACTTCATCTCTTGTTAATATGCTTTATATGCTAGTTTCTGATAGGTACTTTAATTTTAGCAACTGTGTCATGCTAAAATTAGGTTCCAGATTAGGTAACAAAGTTAATAGACCACATAACATCTACTATGCTAGATTTTTTATGTTATTGGCTAACCATGTTGCTGAAGGATTGGTTATATCAAATGAGAATAATAAACTCAAATGCTGGGCACAAGAGAAAAGGGTCCTTGCAGACCTTTTGAGAATGAACCTCAACAGCCAGGTGCCATTGGTATATTTGCCAATCATGAATGCACCACAGGTAAGTGAGGTAAACACTTCTATAACTCCTACTATTTCCAACCCCATTGTTTCTTTGCCTTCTAGTGTGGCCATGGAATCTGTGTCTTTGTCCAAACAGGTTCCTACCAAAGCCACCAAAACTAAAGTTTCAAAACTCAAGTCAAAGAAAACTACCTCTGTTGTTTCTCAAAAGACAACAGTTGTAACAACTACCATAAACCCTGAAGGGAGTGAACAGGGTGTGAGTGGTGAGGGGAGGGGTGAACATCAAGAAACCCCCCAGGATAAGGTGGGAGAGGTGAGTGGTACCCAAGCCAGCCAAGCCACAGTCTCTCAAAAGACTGTGGTGGTTCAAAAGGAGTCTAACACATCCCTAGTTGCATCCTCCCAAAAGGATGTAACTATTGAAAATAGTCCCCAACCAGGGACACAGAACAAAAGGGGGAGGGACACTGAAGCCACACATTCACCAATTAAAGCCTTTTCAAGGAAGAAGAAGGCCAAGACCCTAGTTTCCACACAAGGGGCACACACAACACAGATACATCCACCTGTATCTGTGCCTTCTCAAATTCAGCTTGATGTGATTCCAGAAAATATGGAGTCACAGCCCCATTCTCTCATAATAAAAACACACCAATCATCAAACTCTCCATCACCCTCTCTGGATGTGAATATGATATTCACATCAATTCCTGATTCTCCCTCATTAAAACTCAGGGAGGAGCCCCACTCAAAACCTGATGATCATCATCTTTCAGATGATTTGTTGGATCATCAGCCAATTCTTTCAGATGTAGTTGAAGAATCTGTGTTACCTCACTTAAAATCAATTCACACAGATTCAACAATTATGTCACTTTCTATATCTACATTTTTTCCTTCTTCAACGGATATCTCTCATCCGTTGACAAGTGGTTGTTCTTCAACAGATAAGCTTAACAGCAGTTATCCGTTGATACCATCAGTTTCCACTTCAACGGGTACTCCCTATCCGTTGATGGTCTCTACACACATAACAGAAACAATTCCAATTATAGAGGACATGGTTACTGTACAATCACTTTTAGGTTTGAGGGAAGGGAGTGATCTTTTGAGTGAGAGGCTGGGTTGCTCCCAGGCAAAAGGAGAGGTTGAGAGTCACCATATGCATGCTATTTCTTCCAGCATGGCAAAAGTGAGTGAGAGGAGTGCCACCTTAGAAGGTGAGGGTGAGGGTGTGTGTGAGCCAGGGGGAGCCCCTGATGCAAGAACATAGAGAAAATGAGAGAAAGGCAGGTACAGAAGCTATAAGGGTGGATCCAGCCATTGCTAGTGAGTCAATGAAAGTGGATGATGCAGAAAAGGAAAGACAATTTCAGCAACATTACAAAGATGTAATTGATAACATTTCCTTGGATGCTGACACTTTTACTCATCTTGTTTCAGCCTATCAATTATTGGCTGCTCAGGGCAATGTGGAGGCAGAACAGACTTTAAACATTGTGCACACTTCAGAATCTCTTCTCAGAGACAAAGCTGCTGTTAACAGGCTGCCTTCTCAAGCTGGTGAGCCATCTGAAGAATTTGGAGTAAATTCTAATGATGATGACTCTGATTCTTTGAATGAGAGCATGAACTTAGGGGGAGTAGCAGGCCGAAGTTCTGTTCCAGATCTTCCTGAATGGGCATGGGCAAAAGCATCAACACCAGGAGAGTTTGGTGTCACTGTGGTTAGACAAGTCATGATAATTTAGAAGGCCCTTCAGGAGACTACAGATGCTGGTACCAAGGCAATTCTTCAAGCTCATCTGGAATCTCTGCATCTCTTGCAGTTGCAGCACTTCAGACAGAATCTAAGTGTGGATGAGCTCAAGCAGGACATTGCTGATCTGAAATCCTATAATGCTGAGAAGTTGGATTCAGTCATACCTTATGGTACTATGCAAGATTTGTTGGGGAGACTGAGGAAATAATCTGATGCTGACAAGAGACTGGCCAAATTGAAATCCAGAGTTCAGATCATTGAAGACTCTATGGTCACCATTCTTCAGAATCAACAAACTCAAACAAATCTACTCATGCAGCTGGCAAAAGCACAAGGCTTGACCCCTACCCTTGATGATAACAAAAGGGGGAGAATAAAGGGGAAGGGGAAGGAGAGCCATCAACAACAGTTCAAATATCTCAAGTGCTAGTTCCTGCCATCACTACTTCTCCAATTATTCAAATCAAAGGAAAGCTTGATGGAATTGATCTAATACAGATAGCAGCAGCTGAATTGCAAGTCAAAGAGCAAATGAAGAAGATTGATGAAAAGATGCAACAAATATTTGGTTCTACAACTTCTCAATCACAATCTATGAAGCACAGCACAAAAGTGGAATCAATTATTGTGGAGCTCAAGCCAGTAGGGAGGAATAAGGTTGGAGAGACTTCTTCCAAGAATCTGAAACCTATGATTCTCAAGCCCAACAACAGATCCAATAAGAACTCTACAAAGAATCCTCTAAGCCTTGCTCAGATGAAAGGAGTGGATTTTCCTCTTCCAAAGCCTGATGAAGACAAGCTTTTAGGTAGAAGTATCACAAAGCTCAAAGAGACCATGGATGTGGCTGTAAGGAGGAACATGGCTATTATCTTCAAAGAGGGAAAGAGCATATGTGTGATGCAAGGACATCCCAAATTCTCAATAGCCAAGAGGGAAGAAACCAGAAGGTTGAAGAAAGAAGCCAAACAGCTAAAAGCTGACAAAAGAGCACAAGCAAAGCTTGAAAAATAGCTAAAGTCAAGTCAGGCTGAAGAACAGAAAGAAATTAAAGACAAAAGTGAAGATGAAGCTATGGGGGACATGGTTGATACTGATATGGAAGAGAGAAGTAAGGAAAGAGAAGAATGGCAGAAAGGGAACAAAAAGAAGGCCAATGTAAAGAGAAATATGGTAGATAAGACTGAAGAAACCCAATCAAAATCCAAACCACTACCCTCTATTCCTGAACCCATTGTGCCTGACCCCTTCATGAACATTCATGGTGAAATAATCATTCCCAAGGAGGAACCAATTGATTGGGACACCATCAAATTGCCCACCTTCCTAACCTCTTCTCCACCATCAAAGAAGCAGAAAAGAAGAATCAAATCAACACCCTCTAAAGCCTCAATCAAATTCACACAGAAGCCCAAACCTAAGCCTCAAGCCTCTAAGGATGATTATGTTCACATCTGTGACATAAAAGAATTTTCAGACATTGAACTCTATCTGGATGAGCTGGAGGAAGTAAGGGGAATAGCTGCCTACAGACAGCTACCAGAAAGACTAGTTTTCAAATACAAAGGAGATGGGGAAAGAACTTGGCCTCTTTACAGAATTCTGAATGAAGGCTACTCTACCTTGATTAGAGTCTACTCAGCCATACAAAGGGATTCTGGCTTTACCAGGACTGCCAAGACTGAGATTCTCAACAAGATTGCCAACATAAGGAAAACTTGGAGGGAGCCCAATGTTTTGCCTAGAACATTACTCATTCAAGAAAAGGGAATTACAGTTCACAAATCACCTCATTGGTTGATGGAGTTCAGAGAAAACAAAGGAGTCAGAAGATTTTTCAGAATTGAAGATCAGCTCAAGATTGTAAGTAATGAAACTCTCAAGGATATGCAATCTAAGTTGGACATCAATGAAGAAGATGAAGCTGAATTCTACAGACAACTTCAACTTCAAATAGAGGAGAATGACAGGAGGCTAGGAAAGAAAACAAGGAATCAAAGGAAAAGAAATTAATCTGCTCAGGCTAAAGGAGCACCCTTGGAAATAATGTAATTCTTCAATTCCATCTCAGCATACACATTTTTGCAGCACTGTTGAATTTCTGCTTTATTACAGTTTTATATATTTGTCAAGTATTTTGTTATCATCAAGCTAAACCCAAATTTATGCCTACAGTTCTAGTAGACATAAATAGGGGGAGATTGTTAGGAATATGAGTATTAGTTTGATGATAAGTTAAACAAAACACTTAAGTAGAAATCTAGTGTTTGTAGCTTCAACGGATAAGACCATATTGGCTATCTGTTGAAGGAGTAGCTTTACTTAGCAATAAGTTTAGTATTGTAGCACATTTCATTCTCTGGATTCAAGTTGTAATTCTTAGATGTTGTAGGAAATTATCAGTCATGTTGATTACTAGTGGATATGCAAATAGGAGGGCTAATTGTAAATATTTCATGCCTTGTAATTTTGTATAAGTGAAGAAGTATCAACTGATATTGAAGACCTTCAACGGATAAGAAACAAAGCTTCAACGGATGTCTCTAATGCTTCAACGGATAATATCCATCAACGGATGAGTGCTTCAACAGATAAAGACTTCAACTGATAATGCATCAATGGATAAAGCTTCAACGGATAAAGCCTCAACGGATAAGGCATCAACGGATGAAAGCTTCAACGAATGCTTAGTTCATTAGTAGTTGATAGTGACAATTCACAAGCTGACAGAGGCACATGGGTTGACAGAGACAAACTGGAATGTGGAAGCCTCTAGGAGGAATCAAGAAAATGCAGCATTTCCATTCTGATGCAAACAAGAAAGTATTCAAAGATCTACAGCCAAGCCTAAATTGCATTTGATAGAGAAATGAAGAAGAAACATGTGAAGAATCTTTTTAATTGTATTTTACAGTTTTGTTTTCACTTGTAAACTTGGTGATATATAAACCAAGTAGCAGTTAGTAATTAGAAATGAATTTTCCAGAGCTGTTTAGAAAAATCCAGAGAGAAAATCATCTAGTTTGTACTAGGAAGCAGCTGTGATTTAATTCTTTGAATCACAGATTTTCTGAAATAACACATCTCTGGTGGAACAATAAATCCACCAGAAAATTTTTTAAGTTCTCTGTGTTCTTTACATTTGTGTTTGAATATATATCTGTCTGCATTGGCTTCAAGCAATTCACACACACTTGTTCTCAGAAACACTTAGCCTTAGAAACTGCTCAAAACTTGAAAAAGTTTTGAGATTTACATTCAACCCCCCTTATGTAAATCTCATTGTTAGTCCACTGGGAATAACACCCTTATATAGATGTTGGGAGTCCTTGAATTGGACTTGGGTTAGGAGACTTGGTGGGCAAGTCTCAGAATTAGAATGGACTTTGGAGTCCTAAGTGGTAGGAAACTGATTCCTTATCCTTTTAGGTCCCTTGGAGGCTAATCTACTAGGATTTATGTCCTTATTGGGACTCTTCTTAATAGCTGATTTTTCTCTTATTAATTAATTACGAAATTAATTAATAATCAGGGTTTTGGGCCCTTTCTAACTGGGCTTCATTGTTGGACCTTATCTGGTTTAGTTAACTTTAATACCAATTATATTCCTGGGCTATTTTTGGGCCCTTATTCAAAGGTCTTGGGCCTCTTCTAATGGGCTTAACTGTCAGCCCAATGTCAATACAATTAATGCGATATTAATTACGCAATCAGGGTTTATTTTATTTCCTATCATTTGCCCCCCAACTCCTGGGAAATCGTAAAAGATTTCGCAGAAGTTAAGTTCATTTGTTCCCTTACAGGGTATCGTTTTGGCGTAAAGTGTGGAGCGACCTATACATTTACAATGATTTGCCTTGTACACGGCTTCAGGGTTGTTTTTTAGAACTTCCCTATCATTTTCTTACCTTTTTCCCTTTCTTTAGGAATTTTCTGGTATTTTTCAGGAATTTTCCCTTAATTTCTGGAATTTTCCCTGAATTCAGAGATTTTTCCATAATTTTCGGGAATTTTCCCTTAATTCCGGGATTTTTCCTTAATTTCCAGGAATTTTCTGGAATTTTCCCTGAATTCTGAGAAAATTCAGGGATTACATAAGATCTTTTATACAAAATCCCATCTATCAAGGAATTACATAAGATCTTTTATACAAAATCCCATCTATCAAGGAGTATCTTATTGCTCGAACAGCCAACTTCCGTGCTTCAGTAGCATTATTTGGCAACCAATCGGTTTGAATATGGGTCTTAATGGGATCTATCCATGACGTCCCCAGACCTATAGGAGCTACAAGCTTAACATCAATGCTCTGTGTCTTCAGAACGCGGAAGTATATGCTTCCTGAACTTTCCTCTATCTCAGATGAAGCAAACTTTGATAATGCATCTGCCTTATCATTTTCCTCCCTTGGAATATGCTCAACATGGCATTCATCGAATTGAGTCATCACAGCCCTTACTAGGCGGACATACTTAGCCATCGTATCATCCCTTGCCTCAAACTCTCCCTTCACTTGGGATATGAACAACTTCGAGTCTCCACAGACCTTCAAGTTCTTGACTCTCATTGTCCCTGCTAGGTTGAGGCCATCTATCAGAGCTTCATATTCTGCCTCGTTGTTTGTGGCCAGGAAATCTAACTTCATTACATACTCAATTAAGAACCCATCAGGGCTTTGTAAAACCAAACCTGCTCCACTTGAATTTGTTTTTGATGCTCCATCAAAATAGAGGACCCAATATTCCTTCTCCTTATCATCCTTTTCTTTGTCCCCCTTATCAACCTCCTTGTCTTGAGGTATATTATCTTCCTGCCCCCCGACTTCTTGGTTGGGTATGGTACATTCCACCACGAAGTCAGCCAATGTCTGGGCTTTTATTATCGTTCATGGCTTATACTTGATGTCGAATTCTCCCAGCTCCATTCCCCACTTGATCAACCTCCCACTAGCCTTGGGACTGTGAATGATACTTCTCAGGGGTTGGTTTGTTAGTACCTCAATCTTATGAACCTGGAAGTAAGGACGCAACTTTCTTGAAGCCATTACCAAGGCTAAAGCAAACTTCTCAATAGTTGAATAATTCAACTCTGCTCCATGCAAAATTTTGCTGACATAGTATACGGGTTTCTGGATTTTCAGTTCCTCCTTAACCAATACAGCGCTCAAGGCACTCTCTGAAATGGCCAAGTACAAGTACAAGACTTCATTCAAAGCTGGCTTGGCCAACAACGGGGCCTGGGCCATATATTTCTTTAATTCCTCGAATGCCTTCTGGCTTTCCTCACTCCATACAAAATCCTTAACCTTCTTTAAGGACTTGAAGAACGACAAACACTTGTCTCCAGACTTGGAGATGAATCGTCCCAACGCAGCAACCCTTCCAATGAGCTTTTGAATATCTTTGATAGTTTTTGGTGGCTCCATGTCCAGGATTGCCTTTATTTTATCGGGATTGGCCTCGATTCCTCTCTTGGAGACCATCAATCCCAAAAACTTTCCAGACCCTACTCCGAAAGCACACTTCGTAGGATTTAACATCATCTTATGATATCTCAGGACCTCAAAAGCTTCCTTCAAATGGGTTATATAGCCAGTCTTCACTAGACTCTTGACTAACATGTCATCAACATAAACTTCCATGGTTTTGCCAATAAGATCCTTAAAAATTTTATTTACCAACCTTTGATAGGTGGCTCCTGCATTCTTGAAAGCAAATGCCCTAACAAGATAACAATAAACACCAAAGTCAGTGATGAATGATACCTTTGGGATGCCGTTCTTGTGCATCTTGATCTGATTGTATCCACTAAATCCATCCATGAAGCTCAGAATCTCATGCCCAGCAGTGGCATCTATCAAAGTATCTATCCTTGGAAACGGGAAACAGTCCTTAGGGCATGCGTCGTTCAGATCAGTGAAGTCCACACACATCCTCCATTTTCCAT
The DNA here is from genome assembly GCF_009905375.1 of Apium graveolens. Taxonomy (NCBI): domain Eukaryota; kingdom Viridiplantae; phylum Streptophyta; class Magnoliopsida; order Apiales; family Apiaceae; genus Apium; species Apium graveolens. Next base: position 292,677,835 of record NC_133651.1, read on the forward strand.
TGGTCTTCTTCACCATTACAGGGTTTGCTAACCATTCGAGAAATTTTATCTCCTCGATGAAACCAGCCTCTAAGAGCTTCTCTACTTCCTGTTTTATAGCTTCTTGCCTATCTAGAGCAAAACTTTTTTTCTTTTGCTTCACTGTCTTCCGATTTGGATCCATATTCAGCTTGTGAGTAATCAGTTTCGGGTCTATGCCTGGCATATCAGATGTTGTCCAAGCAAACACATCACTATTTTCTTACAAAAATTTCATCAACTTCCCTCTAAGGGGCTCCTCTAGTGTGGCTCCAACGAAAGTCACATTCTCAGGATCCTCAGGAGCTAAAGGAATCGAAACCAAGTCTTCTGCTGGCTTTCCTCTTTTCTCATCATTCTCTCGAATATCCAGATCTTCAATAGGCAGAACCTGCCCCCTAACTCCATCTGCCCTCAGTGAGGCCACATAGCAACTTCTAGCCATTTTTTGATCACTTCTAGCCATTTTTTGATCTCCTCTCTCTTCTCCAATCCCATCCTGGGTGGGAAACTTCATAACTGAATGGTAGGAAAAATGGACTGCCTTGAAGGCATGTATCCCTGTTCTTCCCATGATAGCGTTGTAAGTTGAACTAGCCTTCACTACCACAAAGTCCAACATTTGTGTTGCTTGCCTTGGTTCCTGACCTATGGTTGTTGGCAACTTAATTCTCCCTTCCACGGGGCACTCTACTTCAGCAAATCCATATATCGGCATATCGGTCGGGGTTAATTGTGAATCATTATAACCCATCCTTAAAAAGGGGTCAAGGAGCAAGATATCCACTGAAGCACCATTATCTACGAGGACCCTCTTCACCGGGCTGTTTCCTATTATTGGTGTTATGACCAGCGGGTCGTCATGAGGAAATTTCACACCCTCTAGATCAGAATCATCAAAAGTCATTGTTATTCCTATCCTGGCCCTCTTCGGGGCTTCTCCAACAATATGCATAACCTCTCTAGTATATGATTTCCTGGAGTTCTTGGATAACCCAGCAGCAGTTGGTCCACCAAAAATTGTGTTTATCACAGGCCCTCGGGGTCGTGGTCCTCCGAAGATTGTATTTATCACCGGTCCCCTAGGATGGGGATTCCGCCCCTGATCGTCTTGGTCCATCCTACAATCTTCAAAGTTCTTTCTTCCATTGTTATTCCTATCCTCTCCATCTCTAGTGTACTTGTTCAACCTCTCTTTTCTAATAAGGAACTCAATTTCATCTTTCAGTTGCCTACACTCATCGGTGTCATGATCAACATCCTTGTGAAATCTATAATAATTGCTCTTATCTAACTTGGCAGGGTCGGCCTTCAAGGGCTTAGGCCAGCGAATATCTCGATCTATCTCGATTTCCATTAAAATTTGGCTCCTTGGAGCATTCATCTTAGCATACTCAGTAAATTTTTGTCCAGGTCCTCCTCTCTTGGGAGTTGAGTCAGGATTTTCCTCAGTTCTAGGATACTTGTCCTTAGCAATATATTCCAGATCAGTTTTCCGCTTCTTGCCTCCTATGGGCTCGTTGCTCACGACTGTCTTCCTCATACTGTCTTCCATCTTGATATACTTCCCTGCCCTATCCTAGAGCTGCAACATACTTTCAGGGGGGCGTTTGGCCAAGGACATATTGAAAAACTCATCCTTAGTTCCCTGTTGCAGTGCTATCATGGCTACCTTGTCATCAAGGTCTGGGACTTTTAAAGCTTCCTTCGTGAAATGATTCAGGTAGTCTGTTAAGGGTTCCTTCGCCCCCGGCACAATGTTCATGAGGGATGCCGAACTTTTCTCATGCACTCTCCCACTGATGAATTGCTTAATATAAGCCTGACTTAATTCTCTGAAGGAGCCAATAGAGTTCGGGGGAAAATGACTATACCATCTTTGAGCCATACCCGACAGGATTTGAGGAAAGGCCCGACACTTAATAGCGTCATTCACGGGCTGCAGCAACAGTGCATTAGAGAATGTCCTGACATGATTAGCGGGATCTCCCGTGCCATCATAAGCTTTGATAGTGGGCATCTTGAACTTCCTTGAGATATGAGCATTCATTATCTCTTCAGTGAATGGCGGAGTAGGATCATCAGGATCTCCAAGGGGAAGAAGATTGCTTGGATCAGCCTTGGGACAACAACCCTTCTCTGTATTGGACCATCCAGGTCTATGATAGGAGGATTCCTCCCTCTTGGGGGTAAATAGGGTCTGGTGTTCTGGTGTGACTCCAAGTCGCGCTTCAACTTTTGAATCTCAGCCTCATGAGCCCTGATCCTTTCCTGCACTTCTTGGGAATTCGTCCCTTGGGTGCTCCTAGGACGTTGGCGACCATCAGCCATCGGCTCTTTGTTAGCACGCCTCCTTCTTGGGGCCACTCCATCATCTTGTATATAGGGGGTGATCGCCCTTGTGCTTCACTCCGCCCAGCATGTCCGCTTACTCCAACCTCGGGATAAAGGGGCATCCCATATGGGGGGTTAGTAGTCACAATAGTTGAATACTCATACCCAATGGGTCGAGAATTCACAGGTGCATGTAGTTGTTGAACTTGGGGATTCGTACCTTGAATAGTCGAGGGAATCGTCCCTTGTGGCTGAGGTTCAGTTGCCCCTATCCGGGCTTCTCCTTGCGTGGTTGCATAAGTTGAATGAGGAGGTACCTCCACAGTTGAAGAAATCACTTGGGTTGTCCCCGTTGGTGTTCCTCCTTCAAGGGCTCTAACTGTTCTCCGTGTTTTCGCCATGGTTGTTGTGTTTTCCCACAGACGGCGCCAAATGTTATGGATCAAAAACTAGGGTATATGATTGCTGTATTTATTACCAAGGAACGTGAGCTTCGAGGCTCGATTTGACTGCTCTTGTGTTTCGTGACTCAATCTGCCTTAACAAGATGCCTACGTACCTTGCTGATTGCCAAGGATCAAGTCAAAAAACGTAGTTATGAGTGATACTTGCCCTCAGGGCTATGGCGGCGAGGGCTCACCAAGGATGTAGTGACTTTCATGTCCTCCAAGGACTAAGTCTAAAACGTCCTTCTTATTGGTGGGGTGAGGCCCCTTATATAGATGTTGGGAGTCCTTGAATTGGACTTGGGTTAGGAGACTTGGTGGGCAAGTCTCGGAATTAGAATGGACTTTGGAGTCCTAAGTGGTAGGAAACTGATTCCTTATCCTTTTAGGTCCCTTGGAGGCTAATCTACTAGGATTTATGTCCTTATTGGGACTCTTCTTAATAGCTGATTTTTCTCTTATTAATTAATTACGAAATTAATTAATAATCAGGGTTTTGGGCCCTTTCTAACTGGGCTTCATTGTTGGACCTTATCTGGTTTAGTTAACTTTAATACCAATTATATTCCTGGGCTATTTTTGGGCCCTTATTCAAAGGTCTTGGGCCTCTTCTAATGGGCTTAACTGTCAGCCCAATGTCAATACAATTAATGCGATATTAATTACGCAATCAGGGTTTATTTTATTCCCTATCAACTTGATACACTAACATTATCATTTTCAGATTAGCTAACATATTAAATTTATTTGCTGAAAATAAATTTATTTTAAGTAAAGTATTAAAAAATAAGAATTTAGTATAAATACAGGCAAATATTATTAAATTTTGTATATCTAATTATAGATTGTTAATATTCAATTATAAATGGAACATATATAAAATTATTAATACTAATGAGTTATGTGTAATTAATATATGTTATTAAATATGATAATTATTTATATTTATTAATAAGGAGTAATAATGACTTAAGTGTAATTATACATGATATTAAATTTGACAATTATTTGGATTTATTATTGAGGGGTAAATTAGTAATTCGGAATAAATTATCTCACCCAACCACCTATTTGATCTATTATATATATAATAGATTTATCCTTAACGTTTAATGGTCAACGAATCGAAAAATATTTAACGTCTAATTATAATTACAAACAAACGTTTTTCACGAGTAACCACATGATTAGGCAAACTTGTATTATTAGGAGAAAATAATCCCACGCTTCTGTCTTATCCTTGCATTGCCATACAGGTAAAGAATCTCCTCCACGTTTCTATCTCTTCAATTTATTTCTTTAAGCCTACTTTAACTTATTCGATTCTCCCACTAAATATGGAGTGTAATTTACGCCTAATAATTATTGTCAATCCTTTGAAGCATTACATTTTACAATCTTCCCGTCCAAAAGTTCAATCAGCAGGGAACTTAAATTTTCATTAGTTCAAATATGACATATTTGTTATTTACTGTCCGGCTGTATGACATAATTGAAGAATTGATGGAGTTTAATTTACTTTCATCGATTATAATCAAAAATATGTTTAATATCATTCATTGTCTCATGAAAATAACCCATTTTTCACGTAGTGTCCTTCTATATATGTTCCAATAGATTTTCAATGTTATTCTCTGAATAATGTGTCCCGATATTTGACCCATTTTAAATTTCAACTTGTGAATGTCTATGAGTACGTGAGTTGTTTAATCTTCAAATATACATGAGCTTTGAGAAATACTTAGCATTTTGCATAACAAATTAACAATACAAGGCGGCTCCGTAGAGAACCGATATGACGGGGGAATATTTTAAATATATTTATCCATGTGTTACTTAGTTGATTTTAAAATTTTAAAATGTTAGACAATTGATTGATGATTAATTGTTGTCTAAAGCAAACACTGTCCAAAAATATAGTCACTATAAATTGGACAAAGAGTCAGATTCCTGGTTAAGTCACAAAAAATGGAAAAGATGGAGCACAAGACAGTGAGCGTGAATGGCATTGATATGCACATAGCTGAGTTAGGCCAAGGCCCCACGATTTTATTCATTCATGGCTTCCCTGAACTATGGTACACATGGCGCCACCAGATGGTCTACATGGCATCCCACGGATACCGTGCAGTGGCCCCTGATCTACGTGGCTTTGGCGACACCACGGGAGCGCCTGTGAATGATCCTTCCAAGTTCACAATGCTTCACTTGGTTGGAGATGTGGTGGCGCTGATCGAGGCCGTGGCTGGACCAGGGGAGGAGAAGGTGTTTGTGGTTGGCCACGACTGGGGTGCAGTTGTGGCATGGAACTTTGCTATGTATAGGCCTGATAAGATTAAGGCCTTGGTGACTTTGAGTGTTGTTTATACGCCACGAAACCCCAAGGTTAAGCCTGTGGATGGCTTGCGTGCTGTTTATGGAGATGATTACTATATCTGCAGAATTCAGGTTTTGCTTTCTCATCTTAATTGTTGTTGTCTTCTATGGTTTCTGCACTTTCTTGCTGCAAAATTTAGTGGTAAAGTATGAGGTTTTGTTGAGTAACACACGCTTAAATCTGTAAATCTTGGGTCTTGGTCAAGTCGAGATTAATTGTGGGTTGTGATATTGATTAGTTTTGGATTAGGATTTCAACTGTAATTTTTTTGTTGATTTATTTGTTTGTGCTAATCACTTGACTACCTCTTTTCCTAAAATATCTTAATAATCAATTTTGATAAGTATGAAATGAGATGTTTCATTTATCCTAACAGGTGCTTAGATGCATCTAGTGAGTAAATTTACCTATGAAATGAGTTGTTCAGATGTTTATGCTTAAGAGAATGGACTATTGAAGCACATGCTTCGTTCCTATACATAGTAGCAGGTATTAACATGGTGGATCATCAGCTACCCTATTGTAAGATTCCCGCAACCAATATATCATTTACTAAATAATCGCAACAAAGTCAATTATTTAAATGACTTGACGACATTGCATGAGAAAGCAGTCTTGGCAATGGATTCCAGTATTTAGTCATCCATTTTTCTGTGCGATCTTTCAGATTGCTTTCAAGTACAGACTCTGAGATGCTTAGAATCTTTTCATGTTCAACGTCACTGACAAGATGAGATGTTCAACATTTCTGGACAACATGAGTTAATTTAAGTTGCATTTGTCCATGATTGATAATCTTGCAAAATGGATACTTTAGCATGATTAATTACGTTTCCGTCATATTTAAGCTCTGTCATTTTATAAAATATAATTGAGTAATGCTGCAAATCCCAAAACTTTTACCAATATTTGTATTGAAGTGACAATTGACACTAAAATTAATAAAGATATGAAATATATGAATGAATAATTAGAACATACCGTGTCATCTTTGGAACAGCTTTTGGCAAATGTATTCCGACAAATTTATAGGCAAATCACATGAACAGGGTCAACAGATGAATGCAAGTCATCTCCACATCCTTTAAAATTTTGTTAGTTTACATGTAAATAGATTAGCCACAACTTGTATCTTGAGATGCCTGTTTGTCATACTTCACACAAATCACAATTGATGCCAACTCATTACAATATAGCTGTTCGCCTTTTTAAAACAAGATAAATAGTAGTATTAGTAAGGTAAATGATTTTGATGTCTTAACGTTTCAGGAACCTGGAGAAGTAGAAGCTGAATTTTCCAAAATAGGAACCAAAAGAGTTCTGAAGCATTTTTTGACATACCGCAATCCCGGACCTCTTTATCTGCCAAAAGGTAAAGCGTTTGGAGATGATGACAATGATCCAATTGTCTTGCCATCTTGGTTAACTGAAGAAGATGTTGATTTTTATTCCAACAAGTATGAGCAGACTGGTTTCACCGGAGGATTCAACTACTATCGAGCCTTAAATGAGTGAGTTCATCAAACAATATAGCTCTATATTGATTAATAAATTATTAATTTGCTGTATTAACCAGTACACACTACACATATATCCTTAGATTTTGTAAGTTCCATAAAGCAATGCTCATGCAGTAGTAGTAGTAGTAGTTCATTATGTGTAATGATGCAAAATTACACAACAATCTCTAAGCTGATTAGATTTCTTAATTGTTTAGTATTGTAGCCAAATTAAACCAAACATACCCTGTATATCTCTCTTTAAGCGAATAAATTAGTTCATTGTTTACTTTTGTGAATGTACTTAATACAGAAGCTGGGAACTGAGTGCTCCATGGACTAAAGATCAAATAAAGGTTCCTGTAAAGTTCATCGTGGGTGATCTTGACCTGACTTATAATGCACCGGGGACCAAGGACTACATACACAAGGGAGGTCTGAAGAAAGTTGTACCCTTGTTGAAGGAAGTAATTGTTTTAAAAGACGTAGCCCATTTCATCCACGAAGAAAAACCCGATGAGATCAACAAACACATACATGGCTTCTTTCATCAGTTGTCGACAGGTTTCTCGTGTTGTACATTGTAACTATCTGGCTCTGTTCTAATAAAACTGTAACATGTTTGAATTTGTTCAGTTCTCGATTAATTTGAAAAGTCTGTAATATGCTTATCTATAACTCATAGTCTTGTAAAGATTCTCCATAAGGTAGATCAATTTGAATTCGAAATAATAAGTATAGACTCTGAAAAATAGTACACTTTATATACTTTTACATCACATTTTATTTCTTCCTAAGTGAAGTACTGAAACTGCAACCAAGAACTTTTGGTGTTTCATTTCTTTAATGGCTCTGGCTTCTTTTTTTTTTTTATTTTTAATTTCTGTTAGTCCAATACATAACATGACAACCGAAGAATGACCTTGTACACTACGTCTGTGGCATTTTGTTTTGTAGTAGTGACTGGAGGTTATTGCTGTTCGGTCACATGGCAAGGAAACACTACAACAGAAATAATATTAAGCCCTCTGGTGAACGAAAACGTCAAATATATGATAACAAAACCACTAAACGTCAATTAGTAGCAAATAGTGGGAGTAATTCCTCAAGTTTCCGACATTAACAACAATACAAGTAGTCAACTTCTCTGTGAATATCCGGATCCACCACCGATGCTTGGACATGTTCCTTTGCATATGTCATTCTACAAACCAGAGAATCAAGAAATTTTATATATAATTTGGAGATTTTACAGGTCTAAATACCAATTTGCTATGGAACATCATTGAACGGATCCGAAACCTTGCAAACACTTGATGCATCATATCGTACTATGATATTTATCGTAGCACGAGTAATTTTAGGATTTCCGGTGGTAATGTAAGAAATCTCGTTTGCCACGTTCTACCATATGATATGTTATAATATACGCCTGCCATGAAGTCTTTGCCTTGTTTAATCACTTAAACGGAATAATGTGATTGGCTTCAAATATTTAGTTGAAGGTAAAATATAAAACTGATGGCATCTGCGACACGTACAAAACTAGGATTGTGGGTCTAACGGATATTACAAAAATGTGGTACAACGTGATCAAAAGTTTGGGCATTTAAATTTCATTATCCATGTATTGTCTCAGTGTAAATTAACACTATATTTCTTCTCTTGTACATGCAAATCTTGTTCACACGCTTGCCTCTAGCTAAGTGTTCATATGAACAAAGCCCAAGTACATAAACATTAGTGCCAAATGAAAGTAACTTCAGATTTGTAGTATGTAAGAACTGAAAATCTTTACCAAAAATGAATATATAATTTTAGTATACTACATTTTATTTGATTGTGGCAATCATGGGCCCTCTCTGAGGTTTGAGGGGCCACCCGGGGCAATTAGAATTATGTCAATCTCCATAGCTCGTCTCAAATTTGAATAGTGTTACATAAAATGTGATTCACATTATGAGTGACGCCTACTGCTACACACGGTGAGGTCTCTAAAAACGGGCAGACACACCCCCGTGGTCCTGATTGCCCCATTCTGTATGTAAATAAAGTTTAAGTTGAATGAATTAGCTATGCATGATTCTAATAATGCATTTTAGAAAGTAAACGATCTTCCTAGACATTTATCTCTTTCTAGATTAATTCTATCTGTAGGCTGTAGCCCGTAAATAAGGAAAAATATCTTTATATTCACTTCACATTTGTTTGTATGCAAACGTGATAAGTATTTCAAAGCCTACAATTATTATTAACAAAAACAAGTCGTAATCTCTTACCACTACATTTTACTATATATATACAATCTCCGCAACTCTGAGCTAGACCTCAGAAACAAATATGGAGGACATTAAACACACAATGATAAGTGTAAACGGGCTAAGTATGCACGTTGCAGAAAAAGGTGAAGGCCCAATAGTCTTATTCCTGCATGGCTTCCCTGAGTTATGGTACTCATGGCGTCACCAAATCAATTTCATGGCTGCCCACGGCTACCGAGCCGTGGCCCCTGATCTCCGCGGCTACGGAGACACCACGGGAGCACCCACAGAGGATGCATCCAAGTTCAGCACCCTCCATGTTGTCGGTGACTTGGTGGTATTGTTGGATGCCATAGCCGCGGAGGAGGAGGAGGAGAAAGTGTTTGTTGTAGGACATGACTGGGGTGCGTTCATTGCATGGCATTTGTGTTTGTTCAGGCCTGATAAAGTTAAGGCTTTGGTGAATATGAGCTTGGAGTTTATACCTTGGAATCCAAAGGGTGATTATTGTGAACAAATGCGTGGGATTTATGGGGATAATCACTACATGTACAGATTCCAGGTATGTTTCTACCTGTTGATTTCTTTTTTTTTTTCTAATTGAACACACATGTCAGTAGTCAAACCGCTGTGTTACAGAATCTAGGGTAGAAAAGAAAATAATAGAAAATAACTAATTTTTCTTTCTTTCCTGATCTTTTCAAAAGTGGGAAGAAGATTTTGGAGACAAAAATAAAGAAAAATTATTCTCAAACGGCTTTCTTTTCCTTTCTTTCATAAATGTAGATTGTTGGGGAACAAGCTGAAGAAATCTATTCTTTACATTTCTTTTCATTTCTTTTAAAAAAAAGTTTCTGGAACACAGTGTTAACCAAGTACCATATGCATGAACCCTTTGTTAGTTGATCTTTCATTTGTGCATATAGAGAATCACACTTATAATAAGAACCAGAATTTTGTTATCCATAAAAATGGTTGAGAATTTCTATTATTCTACTCAAATACAGACTATTTGGTTATCTTTGATGAGAAAATTTATATTATCTCTGTGTTCTGAAATTTCACTGCGCGAGAAGAGGTATCCTGGGGCTAAACGCAATGAATTATTTTCTTCCAACAACATCCTTTAGAATTTGGCCGGATGCATTAATGTTATTGTTTTGTTATGTTTGATAAGGACATTTTTTTTCCCTTTTGATTAATGTTTGACAAGGACTTGTAATGGGAGAGTGCGGAAATTTTGAGGATCATTATCTTCTGCTATTTGTTTTCTCTATCCAATAGTTTGTTCACATAGGAAACTCCAATGCACAGGATTCAGGTTATCATAATCGATGATTGTAATCATCTATCGGTTAAAATTTTTACAGAAAATTGGTATGAGAGAAAAACCAAAATATAGTAATAGTACGGAATTCACTCTTGCTTTGAGATGCATCATTGTATGTGTAACTCTAAATGAAATTACTTGAAATATGAAGAAGAATTTGCCCCCTGCTGGAGAACTTTTTATGAGATTTTTAACTTCAAATTTGAAGAAAGTGTTACTTTATAAGTGACCATTTCCGGAGTTCCATAATTCCATTATCATCTTATCAAAACGATTAACTAAAAGCACATGATTAGTCAAGCATTTTTGAATCTCTCAGTATGAATACCTAATCATCTTGTTAGTTTGTTATATGTATGTAGCAATTGTCAACACACTTGCTTGAAATTATAGATGTTGGATGCAGGTTCCCGGAGAAATAGAAGCTGTATTAGAGCCCGTTGGTGTAAGAAACTTGATGAAAATTTTCTTAATATCTAGAAATCCTGGTGCCCTCTACTTTCCTAAAGGCCAAAGCCTTATAAACCCAGATGCCCCTCCTACCATTGTCTTGCCCTCTTGGTTAACAGAAGAAGATATCAACTACTATGTCAGTAAATTCGAGAAAACTGGCTTCACTGGTGGCCTTAACTATTACCGTGCTCTACACTCGTGAGTTGCTATTCTTCTTAATCGCCTTGCATTCACAATTCTTCATCTCTCTCGATAATCGTTTATGATCTCTGTAATTGCAGAACTTGGGAACACACTGCAGTTTGGCATAGAGCGAAAGTAATGGTACCAACAAAATTTGTAGTCGGGGACTTGGATTTGACCTACAACGTGCCAGGCATAAAGGAATATATACATGATGGTGGAATGCAGAAAGATGTGCCATTGTTACAACAAGTGGTTGTGCTGCAAGATACTGCTCACTTCATTAATCAAGAAAGAGCTAACGAGGTTAACACACATATCTTAGATTTCATTCAGAAATTCTAGCCGTGTTTCACCACGAGACTCGAATCTAATAAAGATTGTTGGCCTCCAACCAAGGTATTCACCTGTGTTGAACACTAGTTCCGGCTTTTTAATTTTATGTTCTTGTGATTGCAATTCGCAATAAGCAGACACTTGATGCAGCAGTATTTACAATGAAATAAGTTGATGCGTTTTTTTATTTAAGATGTCATTTTACCCCGACAAATTTGGCAACGAGGACAAATACTTAACCTAAATCAAGAAACAATGTGGTAAAATCTAAGATGAGGTACCAAAACGTAAATTGAATCGAAAAAAGGTGGCGATAAAGTCTAACATGAGATGTATACCTCGCGTACACTTGTTGATCAAGAAGTTTCAGTCCCCAGATCTGGAGGGTATTATTAAGGTAAATGTCACTGAAATTGAAGGTGCAACGGACGGCACTGTAAATCTGCCTGATTCAAAAGGATATCCCCAAAGGTTTAGTTTTGGTTACATCAGCTTCAGCACATTTTTGGAGGGGAGAACTGAAAGTCTGAAAATCTATATATGCATTGCCAAAGCTTTTAAACTCAATTGATATCATCCTTACATATTTGAGCACTCATCTAATGTAAGCAGACTTGACACACAATTATTTAACTACTTTTGGCCGTCTTGCGCTTTTCAACATTAAAATTGATGTCCAGGAGCCCTTTTATACCAGCATCAATCTTTTGACCGACTTTTACAGGACCGACGCCTTGGGGGGTCCCTACACAAACAAATATAAATGATCAACATTAGCTATGATATATAATAAGAACAACTATTATCAGAGTGCATCAGCACCTGTGTATCAACAAAGTTAGTTTCAGTATTTCAGATGGCATGCTAATTTAAATTCATAAGCAGCACAAAATTTTGATGTACAATTCTTTGGAGCACAACCAAAGAGGCTTTATCCCGGTCGCAACCCTCACCCATGTTAGTTTTTAACCAAGTGGTTGAGGGTTCAAGTCTCCACTGGAACAAAGTAATGTATCTGAGCTGATCACCCACTCAGCTCATATATCTGTGCAGTTAACAAAGTCTCTCAAACACAGGTTTAAGCAATTAAGAATTATACCATTATTGTTTTAGTTTCTATATCCGAGGTATCAAGCTGTCTCTGATAAATAACTTACGTATGATACGGATAACTCAAATGAATAATTAAAGCAAACAAATAAAGCGAAACCAAAATCCCATTAGAAGAACTATGGTCGGATTAAAATCAGCACGTGTGCATCATCAAACTGAGTTCAGTCATTCAGATGGCATTCTAATTTCAATGTACAAATCTTTCGAGCACAACCATATGGGTTTTACCCCAGCAGTACCCCACAACCTTGTTTAGTTGTTTACCAGGTCATTGAGGGTTCAAGCCTACTCTAGAGCAGAGTAATGTCTGCGAGTTCAATTACAGAAATATTAAAAAAATCTTGAAAGAACACACTCCTCGCATATGGATTTGCAGTAAACAAAGTTTTTCAAACAAAAATAAGCAATTAAGACTGATATCGCCATATCTTTGGTTTTATGCAGTGTTGCACGGATCGTGGGTCGATCGGGTACGTGATACGAGTACGGGTACGAGGGACTTAAGTTCAAGTGAATCGGGTACGATAAGCCGTGAATCGGGTTCGCGGATCGATTCGAGGATCCCTTTTTAATCATAAATATTTCATAAAAATTATATATATTTCAGCTACTATTATATATATTTTTGTTTTAATAGCTAAATTTAAAGAAAAATATAACTATGAAAAATATTAATATTTGTAACAATTAAAATTAATTAATTTTATAAATTAATATTTTGCAAATATTATTTTTTTTTGAAATTAAAATGAAGTGCAATGCATACTAATAATAAGACGTAGATGTTATTGGTACCAGCTAGCCCATTGATTATTAAAATTATAATGAATATAGACCGTTAAATATCTTTGTCCCATGCAAATTGTCCCTTTCCTAGGCCCAATACTCACCACTCCCGAGGTCAATAACCCCCCACCCACCCCCCACCCACCCCCCACTTCGTCTTCTTCAACACATCAGATCTACACACAACCGTGTGTATATATATCTGTATTGTTAAACTTCAAAATGAAACAATTAGCAACCATATAATACACAAATTGAACCCAACAGTCATTTCCTTGCCTCTTCTCACTTTTATGGCCGCCGGAATAAAGTAGACGGGTTCGCCGGAAACCACGAATTGGTACGCGACCCATGGCGATCCGGGTCGACTTCGACCCGTGTTCCGGTACGAGCGATCCAGTTCACGGATCCATGGGTCGACCCGCGAACCGGGTAACAATTGTTTTATGTTTAAGTTATCAAGTTGATGTCACCAACAGATTGAGTTTCATTACCTTAACTTTACTCCCAAGTCTTTCACAATTAAAAGCACATTAAAATACACAATAGAAATCCATGACACTGGTTTTAAGGCAGGCTATATGGGCACTGCCGCACTGAAAGACACATAAGAGAATAACGGCTCACACTTGTGGGATAAATCTGTATGATACGGTCTCATATGGGATTCATTTTTCAACCACATAACTACTTAAAGTAGATGGCATTATATTGTGAGTTGACTGCAAGACCTTGGGATTTTTTTTACCAAGAACGCATTCAGTTCTTTTTTTCCCCGCCAAACAATGCACCCATTCCTTTTACTTATTGCTTTTGCAAATAAGTGTACAGACCATAAGTCATAAGCTAAGATGCAGACTTTTGTAAACTATTACCTGTTAGTATAACATCTCCTTCAAGAAGAGTCATAAGAGAACTTATATGGCTTATGAGAAATGGGATCTTAAATATCATATCTGCGGTAGAGCCTTTCTGTCGAAGTTCTCCGTCTACCTGTTGAGTACTAGCATTATGAAGAATCAAACAAACAGGCAATCATTTTGGGAGTAATTAAATAGGTAGCAACCAGTACCTTGAGCCACAACTCCAAGTTGTGAGGGTCTGGCACCATGTCCTGTGAAAGCTGCCGAGGGGAAAAAAGTGTCATGGTTCTATTTCGATTACAATTTTATAAACTATAAATGAAGAAGTAAATGCAGAATATTTTCTATTTAATTAGTATTATTCTTTATTAGGAGACTGATATATTTATATTAAATGTGATAGATAGTTAGGAACTGATTTGCGGGTAATTAGGTATTTGTACAGCTCGCTAGTTTATACCACAGCCTATTTAACAGGCTCCTCTTCAAACAGAAATGAGATATATCAATACATCTCAACATATTCTCCTTTACTCAAAACCTTAACTTTTTGAGAAACCTGAACCTTCATTCATCAAACGGGACTCTGAAAATTCTTATTGACAGCTAGTAACAATCCTATTCATGCGCATGACATGAAACTCTCTTTCTCTCCATCTCTCTTTCCAATATATATCTATAAATTTGTACTTCTCTGTATCAAAGTGGGCACTTGCATAGCCAGCCACACCAAAAGCCACATTCGACCTAAATTGTTTGAACCTAATAATGCAACAAAGGTCCACATTATAACCTTGATCAATCAAGTCCTCTCCTTTTAGTATCTTGACTTTTGTGAAAAACTTGGACCTGAAACAGCAGTTCTCTCATTACTTTTAGGCTTAATTATAACTTGAACCTCAAAGTATGATCATGTGTACACATAAACCCTTAAAGAAAAAATGCATACACTTCAACCCCTTATGTATGGAATATGTATAATCTCGCCCTTGCCTCTTCAAAACCTCATGACTTGTTGGTTATGCATATAACAGGTGAGGGCATTGTAGGCAGAAACCAGACTGATCTTTTCCCTCCAAATTAAGTTGCTTCTCCATTTCCCTCAAACGCTTCAGCCCTTCTACTATATATGCAGGTAGTATATGGTATTACATATAACACTATATATCAGCCATTGAAGATGAATCCTAGCTGTTAGTGGGGAAAACTTGTAGTGCTAAAAACATCCTGGACCAACAGAAATCCAGGGAGGAGATTTTGGGAATGTTCGTTGTAAATAGTATGAACTTTAAATTGAAAATGATATTTATTTTTATTGTCGATTTTTAATATTTATCAATTTATTGCAGCACGATAGGATGAACGCTGGTAACTTCCATCACTGGTTTGACCCCCCCCCATCTGTCAAAGGTCTAAAAGCTTAATTTCCGAGATTACCCTCCTGTGTTATGTGCATAGTCAACCATTCATTTGTTTTTGAAGAGGCAAGGGCGGGAATATACACATTCCATACATGAAGTGTTGATGTGTATGTTTTTTTTTCTTCAAGGGTTTATGTGTACACATGATGATACTTTAAGGTCCAAGTTATAATTAAGCCTTACTTTTATAGTTCAAGTTGTTGCATCTTTGGGGCTCTGCTCGAGCTACTGCTACTGTACCATTAGCTACATCGGTAGTCTCTGCTATTAATGTCAAATCTTTTTTTTACCAAACAAATCCTGCCCAATCAGCATCAGTAAATGGTTCTACAATTTATTCAACATTTTTATGAACAGTAGTGCACTTGCTGTTGATATGCAGGTGGCAGATACTAGGATTATTTTTCAAGCTAAAACAATAAAAAGGATGGACCTTGAAGTGTTGAGCACCTTGAATTGGAGAATGCAAGATTGCACCCGTTTTTCTTCATAGATTACTTCTTCCAAAAGATTATGCTTTCATCTGGATCATTGATCTACAAATCAAGTCAGTTCATTATTATAAACACAATGAAAGGTATTGGTTTCTTGGAGTTTAGACCCTCAGACATATCTGCAGCTATGAATACACTTCAATAGCCCAACATTGTCAAGATGTAGGATACCAGAAAGTGCCTTGTCAATGTCTAGTTCCTGTGTTTCTCTTGTAAAACAAATTGCCCCAGTTACAAATATTTCTGATGGCCTGAACTCCAAGAAATCAAATACCTTTCATTGTGTTTAAAATGGACCGACTTGATTTGTAGATCAAAGATCTTGATGAAAGCATATCTTGACTTTTAATCTTTTTAAGGAAGTAATCTATAATATAAAAACCGGAGAAATCTTACATCCTCTAACTCAAGGTGCTCAACACTAAAAGCTCCATCCTTTTTATTGTTTTAGCTTGAAGAATAATCCTAGGATTTGACACTTGCATATCAACAGTAAGTGGCCTACTGTTCAAGAGAAATGTCGAAAGAATTATAGATTCATTTACTGATGCTGACTGGGCAGACCATTGAAGATAGGAGGTCGACGACTATATATTGCACCAAAGTATGGACGACCTAGTTACTCAAAGGAGTAAAAAAAAAGGTTGCGGCTCAAAGTAGCGCAGAAGCTGAATTAAGAGCACTTGCACAAGAAGTGTGTAAACTTATATGGATCAAACGGGTACTGAATGAATTAAAACTTCCCAGTAATGGTACTTTAAGGTTGTCCGGTGACAACAAATCAGAGATCAATATAACTCGTAATCTTGTTCATCGCGAATCGCGATAGAACTAAACATATGGGAAAAGATTGTCACTTTATTAAAGAAAAATTTATGTGGAAATCAGAATTTCTTATATATTATTCATGAAGGATGATGCCTTTGTATAGGCTTTGTACAGACAAGAGAATATTTGGTAATAAGTGCCAAATATTCAGTAATAACTACCTACGATTCTGTATAACTAAGTCAGCCTATAATTAATTTAATTATATCAGGTATACAGCTTGATTCCCCATTTATAGGGAACTGAATATTGTGGATTGCATCTTCAACAATTTAAGAGAAAGAAACTAAGTATTCTGCACACACCGAGCAAGCAACAAGAAGCTGATTTATTAGACTTTGTTGCGTTGGTGTGCAAGATTAGCATGTGGAATTTGTATGCTCCAGCTTGAGGAAGGTGTAGAAGTAAATACAGAATCTTTTGTATCTAATTTCTATTATTCCTTAATAGGAGTCTAATATATTTATATAAATGTAAAAGAAATTAAGGAACTGATTTGAGGCTAATTAGTTATTTGTACCACTAGCTAGTTTGTTCCACAGCCTATTTAACAGGCTCCTTTCTTCATACATAATGAGATTTCTCAATAGATATCAACATATCCTTCTTCTTTGATAGTCATGTCTAAATCTTAAAGACCAGCACCTTTTAGTTCTCCAATTATTTTTATGGTGGACAACGCTCTTGTTTAGATATAAACTTTCAGAATAAGGTATTAGACCTTAAAAGAAATACCTAAGTTGCAAAACAAATAAAAACCTAGAAGTTGCAAGTCTTTATCCATTTACATCAGCCATGACCTAATGGTATTAACTCCTTCGTGTAGCTACATATTTCACATAATCTAGATGACTCAATTTTTGAGGTCCTAACAGTTCCCAAACAATACTTGTTGTACTGGAAAATAATCAAATCAATTACATATAGGTATTACATATTAAAAGGTGTTTCTCAATATCATCTCTTTGTAGTTAATTGAAAAATTAGGCTCAACTATGAAGCTGCTTAACTCTAAGAAGAGCAAGTCCGTTCGAAAAGAAAAATACTTACAATAGAGCTAATAGGCGTGAAGGTGTCCTGCCCTTTAGCCACAGTCCAAGGAAGACCTGCAGACTGGCATAACAAACTGTAAGAAGAAAGAAAATTATAACTAGAAAAACAGTGTAAACTTTCAACTGATTAAAGATATAGAAGTAATATTACCGTTATTTTATAAAAACATGTTTCACAAGTCTAATTCCCAAGGTCAGAAGGAACCGAAACACAAGGGTCAAGTAAGAAACTCGTTATTTGCAAAGTCTAAGTCTATAACAATCAAAAGCTGGATGCAACATCCTCCATCACAAGCGAGAAAGGCCGAAAGACTATATTGATATTAATGAATCAATATACTGCATGATCAACTGATTACAGAAAATTGTTTTATAGTTGGAGGCATGAACTTTATTACAAACACAATTAGGTTGTTTCTAGCTGGTTGAAATGAACTAGGGATAGAAATGGAATGTGGTTGGACTGAGAGCAATTTAAATTCAAAAGCAAAAAAAAATATTATCGTCAGAAAAGATATCCTATAAAATAATGGAACAATTTTGAAATAATAATTACAAGCCAAACTCATATAACAAGTTCAGATAAACTAACCTTTGCCGAAGCCTGAATTTCCCTTGCAGTCATATCCAAGGCAAGTGCATAGCCTAAAAAAATAACTATTTAGTTTCTGATTTAGGCAGTAATGAATAACTAAAAAGTTTATTAGATTTATACATGTGCTAATACAAAGTTGACTTATCCGACCCCCGCCACCCCCCCCCCCCCCAAATACGCACACACCCCACAAGGATAACTCATAGTAATAATACATAAAGCAGTAACAATAAATGAAGGTTCCTTAATTTTACATGTGCTGATTCAAAGTTTAACGTATTTAAACCCTCCTCCTATGCACGCGGCCCACAGGGATTGGTGGACCCACGAAAAAGTTTCGGCTAATAAACTACAAAGAGAATCAATTTTCTAGGTCATGAGCATATATGTATTAAATAAGCTGCTGAACAACTCCGAACGGAAAATAAAAGAAACAAGCAAAATAACATCAGCCCAATTGTTTATATATAGAAAGGAAGGGATGAGAAATTCAGGGTACTCATGGGTAAACCTGGACTGAATGTACGACCGCCACTGCCACAGGGGTAATGCGTAGTAATATGAACGGCACTATAAGCAAATGATTTTGGATAAGAAAACCTTTACTTCCTACAGTCCAAAGTACTTGTAGGTTTTAAATTTCTTTTATATATATATACCTCTATGTATATATATGTTAAAAACTCTAACTCATACACAAAAGTTGATAATTTTTCTCCTTTTACCCTTTATGAACTATATATGCGCAAACAGAGGATTAACTTTATTTAACACAAACAGATATTCCCATTTGCACAAAGAAAGGAGAAAAAGAAGAAAAATACTAAGGAAAATAAGAATTTGTGTTACACCATGTATTGTGGAAAAAAAACTGAACTATTATTATTCCAAATAATAATAAAATTATACAATTAAGAGTTTAAAGTGATGCCAAAGTTGACCTAAACAGCTGGCTTCTATCTTTGAGGACTTGTGAAAACATCAGAAACAACAAAATAACCACGCACTAGAAGTGCAAGAAACTAAACACAATTGTAACGCAGTTTTATAGCTTTAATCCCTCGTATAACCCTTCTAATCCGCAAAAATACGGATTGTTCTTTACACTAACCTATTAAAAATAAAAACGAAATGCTCATTCATGATATAACATGAAATAAACTCGTATCGAGAGACATGAACAAGATAAGGGATACAAATTAATAATGTTTAACGAAACATCTAAGCATATCAGAATGAACAAGAAAATTACTAAATTGCTAATTGTGCATGCAAATCAAGCTAGATGAAATTAAACAAGAAGCGGATATCGGGAGAAATGGTTGAGTTAAGGAAAAAGGAGGGTAACCTCCAATATAATTCATAGCATTAGACTCGGAAACATCACGAGCCTTGCGACCAATAACAACAGCCAGCTCAACCTCATGATCAAGCGATGACAGTGGATGTGGCACCTCTATCGTACCTCCATTAGCCAAATACGACGACGTTGGCTTCATAAACAACACCGGTTCCTAATTTTCAACACAAAATGAAATCGAAACTACACCAAATTAATAATATCATAAAAATCTTTTAAAAACAAGAATTGTTAACAACTACTAGTAGTTATAATAATCTATTCAGCTATTAAACAAAATGTTGAGCTCTTGATCAAGAGTTCGACTCATGGCGTGTGCGTTTATAATTAATTAGCAAAAAAAGAGGATGAAATACCTTGGGAACGGCGTTGCCGAGTTCTTTGGCGTGAGCGGCATAGTTACGACCAACGGCGATGATCTTGGTGCCGACGCTTAATAGCTTCTTATGTGCTGATGCTGACGTCGCCATCCTCCTTATATTATATTATATTTAATTTAATTAGTTAAAGAAGAAATAGTTGAAATAGTCAACGGCGATTATGGTAGTGAATCGGAGACGATGAGTCGATGACTCATCAACTTCGCTTTCCCCCGAACTCAAATAGTCACGCTTTGGAATATTCTATTCTCTTTTTTTCGTAAAAATGTGTGTGGTAATATTTAGAAATGTTGGGCCTTTTTTAGACTGATTCCGGAAATTTATTTTTTTAGATTGATTTCAAACTCTGACATTGATTTGGTGATTTACTCTCATTTTAATTTTTTATTTATTTTCAAACTTTAAACTTTTTTTTACAAAAATCAATAAATTTTATTAGCCTTTCAAATTCGCCACAATACAATTCTTAAACCTCTATAGTTACGAAACTCAAGTGTTTAAGAGTTTATCATCTGTTGTCCCAGGGTTCGATCCTCACTCACCCCAATTTTTTTTGGAACGGATACTCATTTATAAGATTATAAGTCGAACTAAGATCAGAATATTTATAAGATGCTCCAACAAGAACATGAGTATGAGTATGATAACTCTGTTTCTTCCCCGGTCTTCTCCGCTCTCACTCGGGTTCGAGTCTAGTCCACGTGGCAGAATGCGTGTGGTTAAACTGTAGTAACGGGGTGCTGCGAAACAGAACCGGAGGGGGGTTGTAGCCCCGCGGCAACTCCGACGTGAGAGTAAGAATGGGGTTTCTTGAAACAGAATATTTATGGTTTTAGGAATTTGTACATTTTCATCCTAGCCCTTGATGATTCTTCGTTGGTGAGTGATTGGATGGTTCAGATGGACCGTGGGGCCCGATTGTCCTTTTACAACTAGGGTGTCCTGAGATTTATACACATGGGCAGCTGGGATGTAGTTGTTCCATTTTTGGTAACATGAGACAGTTGACATTTATGTCATTTCCCATGTGTTACGGAGACGACCCCGGTTTGGGCCTGGGGTGCTCTCTACTTGGGCCTCTATATCATTTTACTTGGGTCTGAATACTTATGGACTATCATTTGTCTCCCACTCCCTTATGCGGGTTTTCCCGGATGGGGGAGTAGTGTTCTTTTCCGAAGTTTGTGTTTTGATTTATGTAACTTGGAGAAAATTTTCAATTTTCTTTGATTTGTGACCCCTAACCCGGTGTTATGGATAAAAAACTAAGGTTATTATTTGCTGTATTTATTACTAAGATTCGGGAGCTCAAGGCCTTTAATGGCTGCTCTCGTGTTTCGTGGCTCGATCTGCCTTTACGAGATGCCTACGTATCTCTGTGAATTAGAGAATCAAGCCAAAAAACGTATTTCTGATTTGTGGGGTGAGGCCCCTTATATAGATGTTGGGAGTCCTTAAATTGGACTTGGTATAGGAGACTTGGTGGGCAAGTCTCATAATTAGAAGGGACTTTGGAGTCCTAGATAGTAGGAAACTGATTCCTTATCCTTTTAGGTCCCCTTGAGGCTAATCTCTAAGGATTTATATCCTTATCGGGACTCTTCTCAACATCTGATTTTTCCCTTATTAATTAATTACGAAATTAATTAATAATCAGGGCTTTTGGGCCTTTTTTATTCCATCAGGCCTGATCTGGTCCATCAGGCCTGATCTGGTCCATCAGGCTTAACCTTTCTGGTCTAAGTATCATATATCTTTTTATTGGGCCTAGCAGTCCACAGCTTGTACAATTAATGCAGTATTTAATTATACAATCATAATTTATTTATCCCTATCATTTGCCCCCCAACTTTTGGGAAATATTGATTAGGTTTCGCAGAAGTTTAGTCTATTCGTTCCCTTACAGGGTTTCGTTTTTCCGTAAAGTGTGGAGCGACCTACACATTTACAATGAATTTTCCTTTTATTCAGGAATTATCTTAATTTCCAGGAATTTTTCCCTTATTTCCGGGATTTTTCCCTAATTTTCTGGATTTTTCCCTAATTTTCTGGGATTTTCCCTAATTTTCTGGGATTTTTCCCTAATTTTCTGGGATTTTCCCCTAATTTTCTGGGATTTTCCCTAATTTTCTGGGATTTTCCCTAATTTTCTGGGATTTTCCCTAATTTTCTGGATTTTTCAGATTTCCAGCCCTTTTTCGACCAGGATCCTAGTCGAAATTTCGACCTGGATCCTAGTCGAAAATAGGGGTCAGCCTTGTCATCCTGGTCGAAGGATTTCGACTAGGATTCACGACCTGGATTTCGACCTGGATCTAGGTCGTCAATTCCCCACTTTTAGCTTCTGATCTTGAGCCCATCGACTAGGATTTCGACCAGGATCCTAGTCGAAATTTCGACCTGAATCCTGGTCGAAAATTCTTTGGTTTCTTGATTCCTGGTCGAAGGATTTCGACTAGGATCCACGACCTGGATTTCGACCAGGATCCTAGTCGAAATTCGACCTGGGTTTTTAATCTTTATTCCTGAAAGATGCTTGGCTAATTCGACCTCATTCCTGGTTGAAATTTCGACTTCAATTTAATCCTATTTTTTCCGTTGTTTTCGTGAGCCTAGTCAAAAAATTTCGGGCAGGGATCACGACCTGGATTTCGACCTGAATCGTGGTCTTTTTTGCCCGTTATTTTCGGGTGCCTGCTCGAAAGTTTTCGAGTAGGATTCACGACCTGGATTTCGACCTGAATTCTGGTCTTTATTACCCGTTATTTTCGGGTGTCTGCTCGAAAGATTTCGACTAGGATTCACGACCTGGATCTCGACCTGGATTCTGGTCTTTTTCTAGCCTTCTCCATTGGTCCTTACATTTTTAGGGCTAAAATTGAATTTTCCAAATCCTAATTGGATTTGGGCCTGGCTTTTTCTATTGGGTTTTTTCAAATATTACTGGGCCTCTTTATTGGGCTTTTCAAATATTACTGGGCCTCTTTATTGGGCTTTTCAAATATTACTGGGCCTCTTTATTGGGCTTTACCAAATATTACTGGGCTTAATACACCCTGTTTAGAATGCTCTAGAATTCCTAGGAATATTCTGGAATATTCCTTTTTCTGGGCCTTTTCTTATGGGCCTTTGTTCTCAATGGGCTTTTCGTCCCTTCAACTTCCTTTTCCTCTTATATAAAGGAATGAGGAAAGGCTATTACTCCTCACTTTCTCGTTTCTTAGTTTTCTTCTTTATCTTCCTGCTAAGATTCTCAGAGCAATAACAGCAAGTCGGAGCTCAAAGCCTTTTTCAGGAGCGCTTCTTCAGGTAAGATTCCTCCCTTTGCTTTTCGTGTCTATTTTTCCATTGTGTGCCATTTTAAGATAGCCTATTTACGTGCCCCTTACTTTTTTCAGATGGCTGACAAAAGAATGACTCGCTTGGCCAAGATGAACGTGGCTAGAAAGTCCAACGAATTTCCTATTCGATCGAGGTATACTTCCTTAATCGACATGATCAACACTCGAGGGGACGAGTACCCGTCTGATGCGCATCTGGACGCGCACGATCATATTAGTGCTTTACGGGATCCCAAGGAGCTGGAAAAGTTGAGCAGCTGCTTCAAAATCAAGGAGCCTTTTAAGCTGGTTCTTGCGGGTCCGGCCGACAGGGCCTGTCAGTGGAAGAAGGACGCGCTATGCGTCTATAGGGATACTCTAAGGGCAGGTATTAGACTCCCTTTTTATCCATTCATTCCTTTGCTACTGGCTGATGTGGGCATCAGCCCTTGCCAACTTCCCCCTAATTCCTGGAGGTTGATTCTGTGCTATCTGTCGCAATGTGCCAAGCACAACGTCCCCACATCTGTTGCTGTCTTCAGGAAGATTTTTCAGTTTAAAAACAGCCCTGATAAAAGTCCAGGTTGGGTTTCTATCAACCAGCGCCCCACTATCCCCCATATCGTGAATGGGAAGTCCATCCCTGACAACAACTTGGGGTGGAAGAAAGATTTTTTGTTTGTTATTTGGGAAGGTGGAGATTGGGGCTCCCTGTTTCGATCATCCTTTGGGCTGGCCGTGGACGGGAGCCCAAATGACATAACTTTGTCTGAGGAGGAGGCTAGAGGTTTCAACCTCCTTACGCAAGACAACGGTACTTCCCATTCTTGGGACCTTATCCGGGAGACCGTCTTGGTAGAACGCGGCCTTTCGCCCGTTCATAAGAAAAGTAAGTTCCCTTTCTTACCTCCTTTATTTCCTGCACTTTTATTTCATTGGTTTTCAACTGACTTTGTTTGTTGCAGTGGCTGAGAAGATTGAGGAGGCTACCAAGCCGAAGGACCTGGAGACAACCAGGATGAAGAGGGCCGGGAAGATCTTTAAAGACCCTCGACTGGGTGACCGCTTCCCCGAGTTCCTTCTTCAGGCAACGGAGCCAGATGAGGAAGGCCCCAGCCAAGTTCTGCGCACCAAGCAGAGGCCAGGGGCCTATTTTCAACCTGCTTGGGGGATCCGGGGCAAGGACTCAATTGTGGGCAGCACGGCGCTGTCCAAGGAATGGTCTAAGCATTCCATCTCCCCGGTGGATTATCAAGATTTTGTCCTTCAACAGGACTTAGAGGGGAATGAGCTATTTGGAGCCCAGGCTCTGGCGACGGTACGTCCTTTACTTATGCCCTTCGTACTTATCTTTCCATGTTTCTTTTCTAAACTTTCGTTGTTTCTCTTGCAGGCTAACGCCCATTTCCAAGGGGCAATTCACCAAGCTAAGGCTTGGAAGGTTGGCCTGGAAGATGCCAACAAGAAGTTGGAGGAGGCCAACCAAAAAATAGAGGCCCTTGAAGCTCAACTGGCCTCTTCCACTTCTGACCTGGAGACGGCCCGGGCCGAAAATGTCATTCTGAAGGCGCAGAAGGACAAAGCCTTTGATGGCTGGATGGACACCCAAGAATTCAAGGACTTGATGGTGGAGCATGATGCCCTTCTTCACCCAGTTAGCTATAAAGAGGGCTGGGATGATGCTGTGGAGGCCATCCAGGATGAGTTTCCAGAGGTCCTTGAGCAGTCCCCCTTTCCTTGCCCTGTGCGGGTTCCAGAGCTTGGAGGTGTTACTGAGAAGCTTGCTGTTATGATCAAGGACGGAGAGGAGGAAGATTCTTCCGAAGAGGAGTTTGAGCCTGTCGCTAAGAAGGCCAGGGTGGAAGAGCCTCCAAAAGCAGCACCTCAACAGCCAGCATCTCCTACAGAGGGAACTTCTACAGGGACTTCGGAGGGGACAACCGAGACGTCCGAAGGAACGACTGAGACTTCCGAGGAGACTTCGGATAGTGGTTCTGAGGAATCTCAGCCTTCCAAGGCCTAACTTTTTATATATCTTCTTTTTGAACTTTATTCATATCTAAACTTGTTACCCTTCGGGGTTATATTTCATATGTTGCTTTTCTTGCCTCTTTATGTTTTAACTTTACAACCTTAATACGCATTTGAACTTTAAACATCCTTAGATAGAAATAATTTCAAACTCTTTCTAATATGAAGTCTGGTTTTCCAAAACCTTACACAGCATGGGTTCGACCCTAATCAACAATAACTAGACAATATAAATTATACTGGAATATAAAATCCTACGCAAGCAAAGCTTCAAGGTGCTTTTAAACCTACTTGTCACAATGACAAGTGAGAATCGTACTTCGCCTATCTTACACGTAGTAAACCTTCAGGTTTTGTGCGTGCCAGGTCCTCGGGACTTCAAAACCTTCCATAGTTTCCAGCTTGTAGGTTCCTCTACCCTGAACGCTCTTGACTCTGTACGGCCCTTCCCAATTCGGGGCAAGCTTTCCTTTCTGTCCGACACCAGAAGCCTCTATTTTTCTCAAGACTAGGTCACCTTGTTTGAAAAACCTCTCTTTAACCCTTAGGTTGTAGTAGAATGAAGCCTTTTTCTGATATTCTACTATCTTTGCATGTGCTTTATCTCGCACTTTATCGATTAAATCCAGGGCTAACCTCTGCCCTTCCTCATTTTCTTCTGCATTAAAAGTTGAATCCTTGGAGAGGAATGTGATATCTCTACTGGAACTACTGCTTCTGCCCCATATGCCAACATGAAGGGAGTTGCTCCTGTCGTGACTCTACAGGTAGTCCTGTAGGCCCATAATATTGGAAGTATCTCATCCACCCAATTATTTCTTGACTTCTCGATCCTCTTCTTTAGTCCATCCAGGATTATCCGATTTGCTACCTCTGCTTGCCCATTGGCTTGCGGGTGAGCCACAGAGGTGAATCGTAACTCAATTTCATTTTCTTTACAATACTTCTTGAATTCCTCATTGTTGAATTGTGTTCCATTGTCAGTGACGAGGATACGGGGAATTCCATATCGGCACATAATGTTTTCCCACAGGAATTGTGCAACCTGCTTAGTTGTGACTTTGGCCAAGGGTTTGGCTTCGATCCACTTGGTGAAATAATCAATGGCTACAATCAGAAATTTCCTTTGTGCCGTGGCCATAGGAAAAGGCCCTAGAATATCCATCCCCCACATGGCAAAGGGAATAGGCGAGTTGATAGAGGTCAGCATCTCGGGGGGTTGTCTAACAACTGGTGCATGCTTCTGACAGCGATCACACTTCTTCACATATTCTTTGGCATCAGCCATCATTTCTGGCCAATAGAAGCCTAAACGGGTTATCTTATGAGCCAAGGCCCTGCCCCCCAAGTGTTGCCCACAAATACCTTCATGCACTTCCTCAAGAGCCAAGCGTGCCTCGTCGGGCCTGAGACACCTCAAGTAAGGAACCATGAAAGATCTCTTATACAGAATTCCATCTATCAAGGAGTACCTTAGTGCTCGAATAGTTAACTTCCGTTCCTCAGTTGCATCGCTTGGCAACCAACCGGTCTGAATGTGAGCCTTGATGGGATCAATCCATGACGTCCCCAAGCCTATGGGAGCCACAAGCTTAAAATCTATGCTTCGTGTCTTCAAAACACGGAAGTACACACTTCCTGAACTTTCTTCAATCTCAGATGAAGCAAACTTTGATAGCGCATCTGCTTTAGCATTTTCTTCCCTTGGAATGTGTTCAACATGGCATTCATTAAATTGGGTCATCACAGCCCTTACTAGGCGAACATACTTAGTCATCGTATCATCCCTTGCCTCAAATTCTCCCTTTACCTGGGATATGATCAGCTTCGAGTCTCCACGGACCTTTAAGTTTTTGACTCTAAGTGTCCCAGCTAGACCAAGGCCAGCAATCAGGGCTTCATACTCTGCCTCATTGTTTGTGGTTGGGAAGTCTAGCTTTATAGCATACTCAATTAAGAATCCATCAGGGCTTTGCAAAACCAACCCTGCTCCACTGGAATTTGTTTTTGATGCTCCATCAAAATAGAGAACCCAATATTCTTTCTCCTTATCATCCTTCTCCCTGTCCCCATTGTCGACTCCCTTGTCTTGAGGTATGGTATCTTCCTGCCCCCCGACTTCTTGGTTGGGTATGGTACATTCCACCACGAAGTCAGCTAGTGCCTGGGCTTTTATAGCCGTACGTGGCTTATACTTGAGATCGAACTCTCCCAACTCTATTGCCCACTTAATCAGTCTCCCACTTGCCTTGGGATTGTGAATGATATTTCTCAGTGGCTGATTTATTAGCACTTCAATCTGGTGAGCTTGAAAATAAGGACGCAGCTTTCTTGAAGCCATTACCAAGGCTAAAGCGAATTTCTCAATAGTTGAATAATTCAACTCAGCACCATGCAAAATTTTGCTAACATAGTATACGGGTTTCTGGACTTTCAGTTCTTCCTTAACCAACACCGCGCTCAAGGCGCTCTCTGAAACAGCCAAGTACAAGAATAAAATTTCACTCAGAACTGGCTTGGCTAATAATGGGGCCTGGGCCATATACTTCTTTAACTCTTCAAATGCCTTCTGGTTTTCCTCACTCCATACAAAGTCTTTGATGCTCTTTAGCGATTTGAAGAATGACAAACACTTGTCCCCCGACTTGGAGATGAATCGTCCTAGCGCAGCAACCCTTCCTGTAAGCTTCTGAACATCCTTAACAGTTTTTGGTGGTTCCATGTCCAGGATCGCCTTTATTTTATCCGGGTTAGCCTCAATTCCCCTCTTTGAGACCATCAGTCCCAAGAATTTTCCAGATCCTACTCCGAAAGCACACTTCGTAGGATTCAACATCATCTTGTGGTACCTCAGGACCTCAAAAGCTTCCCTTAAATGGGCTATATGATCAGTCTTTACTAGACTCTTGACTAACATGTCATCAACATAGACTTCCATAGTCTTACCAATAAGATCCTTAAAAATTCTATTCACCAACCTTTGATAGGTGGCTCCTGCATTCTTGAGACCAAACGCCATAACAAGATAACAATAAACACCAAAGTCAGTGATAAATGATACCTTTGGAATGTCATCCTTATGCATTTTGATCTGGTTGTATCCGCTAAATCCATCCATGAAACTCAGCATCTCATGTCCAGCAGTGGCATCAATCAAAGTATCAATTCTAGGCAGCGGAAAACAGTCTTTGGGGCATGCATCATTCAGATCAGTGAAGTCTATACACATCCTCCACTTTCCATTAGCCTTCTTCACCATTACAGGGTTTGCTAACCACTCCAAAAATTGAATCTCCTCAATAAAACCAGACTCTAAGAGCTTTTCTACTTCCTGTTTTATAGCCTCTTGTCTTTCCGGGGCAAAATTTCTTTTCTTTTGTTTCACTATCTTCCGGCTTGGATCCACGTTTAGCTTGTGAGTAATTAACTCCGGGTCTATGCCTGGCATATCAGCTGCTGACCATGCAAACACATTACTATTTTCTTTCAAAAATTTCACTAACTTCCCTCTAAGGGGCTCCTCTAATGTGGTTCCAATGAAAGTCATCCTCTCAGAATTCTCGGGGTCTAAAGGAACCGAAACCAATTCTTCTGCTGGCCTTCCTCTATTCTCATTATTTTCTCGAACATCCATATCTTCAATAGGAAGAACCTGCCCCCCGACTCCATCTGCCCTCAAAGAGGCCACATAACAGCTTCTAGCCATTTTTTGATCTCCTCTCTCTTCTCCAATCCCGTTTCGGGTGGGAAACTTCATGACTGAATGGTAGGAAGAGGGGACTGCCTTGAAGGCATGTATCCCTGTTCTCCCCATGATAGCATTATAAGTTGAACTAGCCTTTACCACCACGAAATCCAGCATCTGCGTTGCTTGCCTTGGTTCCGTACCTATGGTGGTCGGCAATTTGATTATCCCTTTCACAGGACATTCTACTCCAGCAAATCCATATATCGGCATGTCAGTTGGTGTCAACTGGGAGTCGTTATACCCCATTCTTAGAAAGGTGTCGTGGAGCAAGATATCCACAGAAGCACCATTATCCACAAGGACCCTCTTAACCGGGCTATTTCCTATTATCGGTGTTATGACCAGCGGGTCGTCATGGGGAAACTTCACACCCTCTAGGTCGGAATCATCAAAAGCCAATGTTACTTCTGTCATGGCCCTCTTCGGGGCTTCTCCAACAATATGCATAACCTCCCTAGTATATGCCTTTCTGGAATTTTTGGACAATCCAGCAGCAGTTGGACCTCCAAAGATCGTGTTTATCACAGGACCTCGAGGGCGTCGCGGTCCTCCAAAAATTGCATTTATAACCGGCCCTCTAGGTTGGGGATTCCGCCCCTGATCGTCTTGGTCCCTCCTACGATCTTCAAAGTTCTTCCTTCCATTATTAATTCTGTCCCCTCCATCTCCAGTATACTTGTTCAATCTTCCTTTTCGAATCAAAAACTCAATTTCATCTTTCAATTGCCTACACTCATCGGTGTCATGGCCAACATCTTTGTGAAACCTGCAATACTTGCCCTTATCTAGCTTGGCGGGATCAGCCTTCAAGGGCTTAGGCCAGCGAATATCTCTGTCTTTCTCAATCTCCATCAAAATCTGACTTCTAGGAACATTCAGCTTAGCGTATTCAGTGAACTTTTGCCCAGGTCCTCCCCTCTTGGGGGTTGAATCAGGGTTTTATTCAGTTCTAGGATATTTGTCTTTTACAATATATTATAAATCAGTTTTCCGCTTCTTGCCTCCAGTGGGCTCATTACTTACTACGGTCTTCCTCATGCTTTCTTCAACTTTGATATACTTCCCTGCCCTCTCCTGGAGCTGCAACATGCTTTCAGGGGGGCGTTTGGCCAAGGACATCTTAAAAAACTCATCCCTAGTGCCTTGTTGCAGTGCTATCATGGCTACCTTATCATCAAGGTCCGGGACTTTTAAAGCCTCCTTTGTGAAACGATTCAGGTAATCTCTCAAGAATTCCTTAGCTCCCTGCACAAGACTCATAAGAGATGCTGAACTTTTCTCATGGACTCTTCCACTGATAAATTACTTAATAAAAGTCTGACTTAATTCTCTGAACGATCCAATAGAATTTGGGGGCAGACGACTGTACCATCTTTGAGCCATACCCGACAGGGTTTGAGGGAAGGCCCGACACTTTATAGCATCATTCACGGGTTGCAGCAGCAGTGCATTAGAGAATGTCCTAACATGATTAGCGGGGTCTCCCGTGCCATCATAGGCTTTGATAGTGGGCATCTTGAATTTCCTTGAGATATGGGCATTCATTATCTCTTCTGTGAAGGGTGGAGTTGGATCATCAGGATCTCCAAGGGGAAGGAGATTGCTTGGATCAGTTCTTGGGACAACAG
Organism: Apium graveolens; assembly: GCF_009905375.1. NCBI lineage: Eukaryota > Viridiplantae > Streptophyta > Magnoliopsida > Apiales > Apiaceae > Apium > Apium graveolens. Next base: position 292,708,691 of record NC_133651.1, read on the forward strand.
CCCTTCTTCATACCGGACCATCCAGGTCTATGACAGGAGGAGGATTTCTCCTCCTAGGAGGTATTTGGGGTCTGGTGGCCTGGTGAGCCTCCAAATCACGCCTCAGCCTTTGGATTTCAGCCTCATGAGCCCTGATCCTTTCCTGCACTTCTTGGGGATTCGCCCCTGGGGTGCTTTGGGGGCGTTGCCTTCCATCGGCCATTGGCTCTTTTCCAGGACGCCTCCTTCTCGGGGCCACTTCATCATCCGAAGATTCGGAATCTCTCTCAGTGTAAGGACCAGAAAATTCCCGATCCTCAGGGATAGGACCCAAACCTCGTATATAGGGGGGCGACTGCCCTCGTGCTTAGCTTCGCCCAACATATCCGCTTCCTCCAACCTCAGGGTGAAGGGGCATCCCATAAGGGGGGTTAGTAGTAACAATAGTTGAATATTCATACCCGACGGGTCGAGAATTCACAGGTATATGTACTTGTTGAACTTGAGGATTCATACCTTGAATAGTCGGGGAAGTTGTCCCTTGTGGCTGAGGTTGAGTTGCCCCTGTCTGGGCTTCCCCTTGAGCAGATGCATAAGTTGAGTGGGGAGTAATCTCCACGGTTGACGAAATCACCTGAGTTGTCCCTGATGGTGTTCCTTCCTCCAAGGCTCTAATTGTTCTCCGTGTTCTCGCCATGGTTGTTGTTGTGCTTTCCCACAGACGGTGCCAAATGTTATGGATAAAAAACTAAGGTTATTATTTGCTGTATTTATTACTAAGATTCGGGAGCTCAAGGCCTTTAATGGCTGCTCTCGTGTTTCGTGGCTCGATCTGCCTTTACGAGATGCCTACGTATCTCTGTGAATTAGAGAATCAAGCCAAAAAACGTAGTTCTGATTTGTGGGGTGAGACCCTTTATATAGATGTTGGGAGTCCTTGAATTGGACTTGGTATAGGAGACTTGGTGGGCAAGTCTCATAATTAGAAGGGACTTTGGAGTCCTAGATAGTAGGAAACTGATTCCTTATCCTTTTAGGTCCCCTTGAGGCTAATCTCTAAGGATTTATATCCTTATCGGGACTCTTCTCAACATCTGATTTTTCCCTTATTAATTAATTACGAAATTAATTAATAATCAGGGCTTTTGGGCCTTTTTTATTCCATCAGGCCTGATCTGGTCCATCAGGCTTAACCTTTCTGGTCTAAGTATCATATATCTTTTTATTGGGCCTAGCAGTCCACAGCTTGTACAATTAATGCAGTATTTAATTATACAATCATAATTTATTTATCCCTATCACCCGGGGTGTTGTTGGATACAAATTCCCGAGGTTGTATTTGGGTAGGCCCTTTATTTTTGTAACTTGGAGAAAATTTTCAATTTTCTTTGATTTGTGGCCCCTAACCCCGGGGTTGTGTTTGGGTAGGCTCTTATTTTTTGTGACTTGGATTTTTTTTTGCATTTTCTTTGATTTGTGGCCCCTAACCTCAGGGTGTTGTTGGATACAAGTCCCCGGGGTTGTGTTTAGGTAGGCCCTTGTTTTTTGTGACTTGGAAATTTTTTTGCATTTTTTAAATTTTTGGCCCCTAACCTCGGGGTGCTTTTGGATACAAGTCCTCGGGGTTGTGTTTTGGGTAGGCCTTTGGTTTGACTGACTGGGTTCGGACGGGACTGCTATACAATATTTTGTCATTTTTTTGGGGTGTCAGGCGGCGGTTGAGTTTCCTGTAGGAATATATGTATATACCGATACATATATATCAAACGTTGCAGTTTCCCCCTTGTTTCTCCTCAGAAGGCGCGCCCGTTAAATAATTACAGCTAAGTAATCATTAACTGCCGCGGTTATATTTTGGATGTCCAGGATTGCGCCACGTGTCCGATTTCACTGGCCACGATTCTTCAACGGTTGAGTGGGTTTTTACCCCGCTCTCCCCTTTAAATACCCGTCTTCTTTCTTTGCTTTATTTTTTACGCAATCAAAAACACTAAACACTCTAATTTTCTTTGAAGTGTCTTGTGGAGCTTTCCTGGTTCTTGCTTGAAGCCTTATTTTTTCTCCTGCTTTCTTGTAAGTCTTTGAATTTTGCTTCTTGTTTTGGCATATCGTATTCGTCTTTGATTTTGATGAGTAGAGTAGTTGTGTGGCACCCCAAAATCCAGGGTCAGGGATCTAGGAGGCCATGCCGTCTTGAATCATGTATAACACTTATCTCGTACCACAAAATATAAATACTCACACATTTACAACCCCACACTTATCATACACACACACTTATAGGTTATTGTCTTGGAAACGAACCATTCATTACTAGAGTATATCAATCCATAAAGTGATTAATTATTACTCCCTCCATCTTTTTCATTTCTTTACACTTTCCTTTTTGGGATGTCCCATCCATTTCTTTACATTTCAAAACTTACCAAAAATAGTCAATGGGTCCCTCCATTTCCCCACTTTTCTTCCCTTTTCACACTACTTTTACCCCACTATCTCCCTTTTATGCATTAAAAATCAATGGGTCCCACCACTTAACCCACTTTTCTTTCTTTTTTTCACTACTTTATACATATTTCTTAATCTCCATGCCCAATCCTTTTGATAACAAATCAAAAGGACGGAGGGAGTTCAACCCAAAAGTGCTTAAGTCTTACCGCGGAAATAACCTTTAAGTAAGGTTAGTCCGTCGGCCAAATATTCCTTTCTTATTTATTATCTTACATAAGTCATACTTCTAAATAAGCCGGACTAAAAACAACTGAAAACCAATCCAGCTTGTTCGATCTACCTGAGGTACAACACCAAATATCCTACGGAATAACTGGTCGTTTCCTACCCGTTTCCTGGCTGTGAGTCTCATGATAGGCATCTTGATTCACAGTTGTGTTGTGTCCATTTAAGAAAACAAGTGTGAGCTATAATGCCCAGCATAATAATGTACAGTATGAAATGATTGTATGATATAATATCATATATGATAAATATGTTTTATTCAAAAATAGTTTTCCTCGATGATACACACCTTCTTTAGAAAACAATTCTTTAGTGGATTTATTATCCTGCGAATACGTTAATGGTAAACCCAGCACCTAGACTTGGGTTACAGTATTGCATCACAATTCTAAATGGAAGAACAGGACATTCACTGGAGCCACCGCATACGCTGATCAGTCGTACTACGGAAAATCAGTAACCTTTTCTACTAGTAGAAGGACGACACCTTCGTATTCCGGTTATCACCCTTGCCGCATATGGGCTATGTGTCCCATTTCGGGTATACACACATTTCGCAAGTCCTTAGGTACATATAGTACCGTCTCCCACGGTACTGGCAGTCTCCCTAATACACGGAGTACTGGATTTCTACCCCTCCCTTGTTCTTCAAGAAATCCTATCATATCCTAATAACTCGTACTCCTCGAGTTCCCAAAGCATTTAGCTTCTTGATAGGCACAACTCATGTTGCTAGTATATATATATATATATATATATATATGTACTTCCGAGAATTTTCGGAGGAAGTACTAGTATAATTTGAGTTGACCGTTGTCAACAGATAAATAAATGAGGGGGAGTTTTTTTTGAAACTATATTCAAAATATTTAAAATATGTCGAGATAATATTCTTCGACGGTCTAAAATTATATTAATGATTTTCTGAAATTCAGAAAATATTTTAAATCAGGTTTTATGATTTTTAAATCATATTAAATCATTTAATAAATAATTAATAATTAAATAATAATTATTAAATTGTTAAACCTCGAATAATTATATTTTAAAAGAATATTTGAAATAATATTCCTCAACTAATTTATGTTTAAATAATTAAAGTAATCTTTAATAATATAATTAATCGAGTTTGAAATGAATAATCGTTGGAGAATACTTCTCCTACATTAAATTAATAACCGAAATAATATTCATTGTTCAAGTAAAAATATAGTTGAGGGAATACGATCTTTGTAAATCGTTTTAATAAAAGTTCGAGGTATTTAATGCTTCGCAAGTGTACATCGAGTCCCTTGGAATAAAATAAGTGTGAACTTTAATCGTCCAAAACATCTCCAGAATGTCTCCCAGGTTTTCGTTTTAATACTCCGACCGACTCTCGGTCTTATACATAACGCTCATAGTAGCGTTAAAATATTCTACGACATATATACATCGTAACACAATCGTTAATTATACGAAAACTCAAATGCTTAGCATCATAACAAGCATGGCATTTACGCAAAAGATAGTAAAACAATTTTTCACAACACAGTATATGGAGTTGGGTTCGTAAACATGCCTGGGTACTTTGAGGTGGAGGATGCTCTAGAGTCTGCTCTGAAATCTATAACCATAAACATAAACAGTTTCGTTAGATTCCGTTCTTATTTACGGCGACTCGTACACATATGCTACTTATTATTCGTTCTCTCAGCTCATTTTACTCTTATTATTTCCTTAAGTACTTATTCATGTCAAGGTCGCTTCCTTTTCGAAGTACCTTATGTCCGTTTATATTTTCATTATCGGCTCCGCTTATGATTTCTTACGATTTTCTAATCGCGCAGTCTTGATTCCGATATTTTTATTCCCAAAGTTCGTAATTCGTAGCAGTTTTTGTTGCGTAAATCACTTATACTAAAACGGTCATAACTTTTGATCCGTAAATTGGAATCAAGCGATTCAAGCGCCTAAACGATCCTTATAACATTTTCTATCATAATCAAATGTTAATTTTCAAGAAACTACAGTTTATACAGTCGGGACTTTCTGCAGAAACTTAATATTGAGTTTTGTTCATTTTAGCGAGATTACGATTATGATCCGAGTTTCGTTTACGTCTTACATCTCTATGCTCCCACCAACAATCATCAAATCATCATCCCAACACTAACTCCTCTCAAGAAAATCATGTTCTTGAGGCAACAATCATCAACCTTAGAACTAATTAACTAAACATCAAGATTACAACAAATCAACCACTAAAACTAAGTTTATAACTAGGTTTTCAAATATTCTTGAACTTAAACCTTGAATAAAAATTGGTCAAAGATTTATACCTTTCTTGAAAGCTTGAGATGTGTTCTTGATGATGGTGAAGTCTTGGGAATGCTTGGTAGGATTTTTGGAACCTAGATCAACCATTAAAATCAAGAAACCAAAGAAAAGTTATTATTCATACTATTCATTATCACTTTTCTTGAATTTATTTCACCCATCAAACCTCAATGAAATGGGCTCAAAAATTTATCTTACCTTAGTTTAGGATGTATGAAGCTTTGGAATTAATGGTGGATTTTTTCCATGGCTAGAACTTGGGGTTTTGAATTTGATTTTCTTTTTTTTCTTGAAGAAGCCGAGTAGAAGAAGAATGGGGGGAGGGAGAGAGAGATTTTTCTTGCTTCTTGAATGCTTCACTTGGAAGATTTTTGAAGATATGATTTGTATATATTCTAGTATACAACCTAGGACTAGCAAATCCTTGCATATCTTAGCTAGCTTACTAGGTTTACAAGCTAACCTATCTAGTTTAGATTCTAGGTTTACTATTCAAGCTTGTAGGTCATCATGTTTCCTAGTTTAGGTTACTATTTGGTAACCTAGCCATGGTTAGTTTCTTACCATGGTTAGTTAGTTTAGTTAGCTTGGTTTGATACGTTTATTTATTCGTTTACGCGTTCGCTCAGTCGCTTATTCGTTTTCGTAATAAATTCTCGCAAACGGTTCACGGTGTAAATCCTTTCGTATACGTTCTTTATGTTTTGAAATATCGTTCATGGATATGAATTCGTTGGATTTTAAATTTGTAATTATATTGTGATTCCCGTAATCCTTGATGGTTCGTAGATACGGTCATTTATCAAAGTTCATTTTCTTCGAAAACTAATAGCGTTTACATACACTCATTTGGTACGTATAATCACGTTATCGACTCCGTAACTCAATTTCTCATGCACAACATAGTGTGGGATAAAAAAAAATCCCGTTTATCAGGGTTACTATTCATTAAGCGTTTTACAAAGTCTCAAACATTCGAGTTATTACAAGTTGAATTCGTGTTTCAAAATGCATGCGTTTTATTTTTACATATAATTATTGGTTCAATTATGGGTTTTGATATGTAAAAACTATTTTTCATGTTTAGAGTTTTAGTTTGATAACTTTTGGTCTAATGTTGCATAAAACTCGATTTATTTTGCGGGCTTTTGTTTGTATGAGAAGGGGGTTTAAATCTAGAAAACTGGGTTTGTGTTTGTTGTTCATGGTTGTTTTTGGTGTTTTAGTTGTAAGCATATACGTATGTATAGGCTGTATAACATATTTTGGTGGTTTTCATATTGAAGTTATTTGTTTCTGAATTATTTTTGTTTCTCCCCTTTTTTTGTTCCCGAAATGGCATAGACTCCGAGGTTATATGGTTTAGAGAGTGAGAGTGAAACAACTAGCTAACCTTGACCGTAGATCTGCCCGTCCTGCTTTTTTAGGGATACCCGAAACCTCTTCTAGCGACTCTTCTCCGGACCCGAATAACATGCCTCCTCCTCGTCAACCTGTAATTGAGGAATTTCCCACCTTCATTCTTCAGCCGGGGCAGACTTAGAGTAGGAGGGATGGTTCTTGGGTAGACATAGACCATTACTTCATTCATACCCTGGAGAACAGTCCTCCCCATGACTTCTAGTTTAGGGACCTTTCTGCTGCTTATAGGCCCATCGGGAAGGAACCCTATGACGGGGTCCAGATGGATGAGCTATTGTATAATGCCCCGGGGACCGGCTATGTGCCTGCTCACCGTCATCCTGACCTTGACACGTATACCTTTGAGCAGATAGATGACCAGGTTAAGGCAGTATTTCACTTCGGGGAAGGGATGGAGTGGAGGTGGCCCGAACCACACGAGAGGGTTTATCATCGACCTGTGGGTGGTTGGGTAGCTATTCCACTAGAGCACCTTCGTAGTATGAGGCCAAACCTTCACCAGTTCGCCAAATCTTTATGTCGTGATGTATACGGGATACCCTTTACCCAGCTGGCCCCAAACTCAATTAAGTGGGTTTTCTGGTTCCTCGCTTGCTGTCATGTGAAAAACTACTTGCCCACCTTCAAGCTTTTCCACTATCTCTTTACTATATGTAGTTTTTCCCTTATGTTTTTTCTTAATATGTACTTGTGCTTCGGCGACCTTCACTCTCTAAACTGTTATTCCCCTATGCAGGTCTTCCGTTACTCAATCCTTTTCACGCAATATCGCATCAGTTCAAGGACTTGGCTGGTAGATTTAAGAAGATCGGTGGTGCAGTGCACTTCGATTCGGGGAAGAAGAAAGTTGGTGGCGGTGGAAGTGGCTCGCAGATCCGGGATATTGGTTCGTCCGGGAACAGTGTGAGGCAGAGTTTTCAGGAGAGGACTGCTCCTGTTGTTCCTAAGCCCGAGGAGGTGGAAGTGCTGGAGTTGGAGGAAGAAGAAGTCGGTGCACTAAACCCTCGCAAGAGGAAAACTGCTGAGGATGTTGTTGGCGGATCTGGGACCCCACAGTGGAGGAAGGTGACAAACCCGGCTCCGACAGAGGAGGAGAGCCAGAAGCTCGTAGAGGAGGAGGCCCTGAAGAACCTCCTGGTCCGGTTGACTCTTGACGACCGCAGGAGCAAGATGTTTGATAATTACGCCACTCCCGCGGACTTTGAGATTTATGCTTAAGAGGATGTTGATACCTTCCTGGATCACCTTATCCGGGACGTCTCGGAGGTTTGTGTATTTTGTTATTTGCGCATTTCCTTTTTTTGCCTTATGTTTTTTGTTGAGCTTTTTATTTTTTGCTTTCAGGCTAATTCCCGGATCAGCGGCTGCTACACCAACATCCACAAATATCGGGTGAGGGTGGCTAAGGCAAAGACTGCCGTGAAGGATTTGGCTGAGGAGAAGGATAGGTTTGCGAAGTATCGGGATGCTAAGGAGAAGGAGTCCCGGGAGCACAAAAAAGCCGTTGCGGAGGAGGAGAAAGCTCTGGAGGAGGCTACGCAGGTTTTTGGGTCCCTCCGGGCGGAGGTGGAGAATTTGAAGAAAGTGCTTATTGCCCGGCCTCGGGCAGAGGAGGTTCTGGCAGCTTTCCGAGGTACCCCCGCATACTACGAAGAACTGAACAACAAGATCTTCGAGAAGGTGAATACGTGCTGGGACATCGCTTCTGCCTATCTTGCTGAGAATCCTGATGGTAACATGGAAGGCTTTGTGGAGTTGTACCTCGCCGAGGAGCTCCGCCATGAAAATGCCCAGGCAGCTGGAGCCGGGACCTCCGGGGCGCAACCACCTCCTCCCCCCGAAGATGGCCGTGAGAAGACTCTTCCTCCTCCTAAGAACTGACTGATGAAGATCCAGGCTTCGTGCCTTGTAATTTCATTTCCGTTTGCTTGTCTTTGGAACTAAGCCCTTGTGGCTTCTTATTTGCTTTACTTTCCTTCGTAATGACTTTCGAAATGACGTTCGTTTGAATTTGGTCTGGGGTAGGTTTGCCCCGGATAGGCATGTAAATATATTTCCCTTTCCAGCACTTGTTCTTGCAGTTTTGTACTAAGTGTTTGTTATTTAATTACACCTAGGTTGTGTATTCGGCCCCGGGTAGGGGTATTTAAAACTTTTAAGTGGATAAAAATTTTATAAGTACATATGGGTTGTGTGTTCGTCCCCGGGTAGGGGTATAAGTTTTTAAGTGGATAAAAGTTTTCCAAGTACACGTGGTTTGTGTATTCATCCCTGGGATGGGGTTCAAAATTTTTAATTGAATAAAAGCTTTTTAAGTACACATGGTTTGTGTTTTTGTCCCCGGGATGTGGTTTAAAATTTTTAATTGAATAGAAATTTTTTAAGTACACATGGCTTGTGTTCTTGTCCCCGGGGTTGGGTTTAAAATTTTTAATTGAATAAAAATTTTCTAAGTACGCATAGTTTGTGTTCTTGTCCCCGGGATGGGATTTAAAAAAATTTAATTGAATAAAAATTTCTAAGTACACATGGTTTGTGTATTCGTCCCCGGGATAGGTTTAAAATTTTTAATTGAATAAAAATCCGCGCATGTGGGTGTGCAAACAATAATTGTAGTGTAATCATAATAGTAGCATCATTTTAGTTTGAACAATCATTGCGTGTATCATTGCAAAATAGATATCGAGTGTCGATTACATTCTAGATGAAGTAAATACAGATTTGCGTTTCTTATTGTTCAACAAAAACTATGTAGCTATGTGTACCTTTCTACTGATAGAATTTTCTGAGGCGGGCTCTGTGCCAGGTGTTCGGGACCTCGGTTCCGTTGAGGTAGTTTAACTTGTAGGTCCTCGGACGGAGCACCTCTTTGACTATGTAGGGTCTTTCCCAGTTGGGCTATAGCTTTCCTTGGTTTGTTTGGTCTGAAGCCTCGATGTGTCGGAGTACTAGATCGCCTGCTTCGTGTTCCCTTATCTTGGTCCTCTTCTCGAAGTAGAGCTTCATTTTCTCCTTTTAACCCTCCATCTTTTGCCCAGCTCGGTCTCTTACCTCGTCCAGAAGTTCTAGGTTCTAAGGCCTTCGATATTCGAGATTTCATCAAAATTAGCGACTCTGTGATATGGTGATCCGGTTTCGACTGGTAGTCGGGCTCCGGTTCCGTAGGCAAGTTTGAAAGGGGTTTCCCCGGTTTCGGTTCTGGGGGTGGTCCTGTAGGACCATAAGACTTTCGGGAGTTCATCCGGCCAAGTCTTTTTAGACTCTTCTAACCTTTTCTCCAGACCCCGGAGTATGGTCCTGTTGGTTACCTCCACTTGTCCGTTCCCCTGGGGGTGTGCCAAGGATGTTCTTTAGTGCTTGATTCCAAACTCTTTCAAGTATGCTTCAAATTCTGATCCAACAAACTGTGGGCCATTGTCTGAGACCAAAACCACTGGGATCTCAAACTTCATGACGATTGAATCCATGAATTTAATGCAATCTTGCTGATTGATCATCCTCATCGCTTTGGCTTCTGCCCATTTAGTCATGTAATCAATGGCTACGAGGACATATCGGAGGTCTCTTTTCTCCCGGGGGAAAGGGCCCATGATATTTATACCCCAAACGGCAAACGGGATCGGAGATAGCACGGATGCCGGTAGGCTCGGGCTTTGCTTGGGGACATTGCTGAATTTCTGGCATTGAGTGCACTTCTTGACATAGGCAACGACGTCGGAGTGGATTATGGGCCTGTAGTATCCTTGTCTGATGATCTTGTAGGATAGAGCTTTGGCTGCCAGGTGATCTCCGCAAATAGCTTCGTGGACTTCTCGGAGACAATAGTCTGCTTTATTTGGATCTACACATTTCAAAGTGGGTGCTGAGAAAGTTCTTCTGTACAATTGATCATTATCCAGGAAGAAACGGGCAACCTTGTGCTTCAGGTATTTGGCTTTGTTCTGGTCTTCTAGGAGTGTTCCGTCTCTCAAGTATGCTATGAAGGGAATCATCCAGTTATCTGAGCTGCTGATGCATAAGATCTCTATCCTTTCAGTGCTTGGAGTTTGCAATTTTTCGAAGTAGACCGAGGAACTTAGGTCTGAGGAGTTTTGCACGAGTTTTGAGAGCTCACCAGCTTGGCTATTTTCTTCCCTGTTGATCTGTGGGATGGTGGTGTCCGGGATGGATTTCAGGAGACCTCTAACCAGGGTCTGGTATCGGGCTAGCTTTTCATCCTTAACAACATATTCACCACTCGTCTGTCCGACAACTATCTGGGAGTCACTGTGTATGACCAGTCTCCTTACTCCGAGGGACTTTGCTAGCCTGAGTCCGGATAGGAGGGCTTCATATTCTGCTTGGTTGTTTGTCGCTTTGAAGGCGAAAGTAATCGCCTGCTGGATGGTGAACCCTTCGGGGCTAATCAGAATGAGACCGGCCCCGGACCTTTCGGCTGTTGATGACCCATCCACATACAGCCTCCAGGAGTCTGTGTTTGGGTTGACGCTTTCAGAGGTAGTCCCGCTGGGTGCGGGTTGCTATTGCTCCGGGAAGGTGCATTCCATCACAAACTCAGCCAGGGCCTGGGCCTTTATTACCGTCCGTGGCACAAATTTAATGTTGAACTGGCTTAGCTCGATGGCCCAGTTAACCAGCCTCCCGGATGCATCTGGATTGTGAATGATTTTCCTGAGCTGTTAATCAGTGACCACTCTAATCTCTCGGCCTTGGAAATATTGCCTTAACTTTCTGTTATAGTGCACGAGAGCTAAGGCGAATTTTTCCAAGTTTGGGTACCGAGTCTCGGCATCTTTGAGGACTTGGCTGACATAGTAAACGGGGTTCTGGGTCCCTCCTTCTTCCCGAACAAGAGCGGAAGAGACGGTTTTCGGGCCGGCGGTAATGTATAGAGACAGCCGTTCTCCAGGTTTTGCTTTTGATAACATCGGGGGGTTCATCAAATGTTGCTTAACTGCCACAAAAGCTGTTTTGCACTCCGGAGTCCAGTCCACCAATTTTTTATTGCGGGTGCCTTTCAATAGCTCGAAGAATGGGAGACATCTTTCTGTGAGCTTTGGGATAAACCTGTGCAGGGCTGCTAGGCATCCTGCCAATTTCTGGATATCTTTCTGAGTGCGGGGTATCTTCATTTCCATTATGGCATTTATTTTCTCCGGGTTCGCTTTGATCCCTCTTTCGCTGACTAGGAAACCAAGGAACTTGCCAGAGGGAACCCCGAACGCACATTTCCCCGGATTGAGCTTCATCTGGTATTTGCGCAGGTTATCGAAGCATTTTTTGAGGTCCTTAATGTGATCTGGGGCTAATATTGATTTATAGATCATGTCATCGACGTAAGACTCCATGTTGCGCCCCAGCTGACCTTTGAAGATAGTGTTCATCATCTTCTGATAGGTGGCCCCGGCGTTGATGAGTCCGAAGGGCATCATGATAAAGGCATAGACCGCCCAGTGGGTGATGAAGGTTGTTTTAATGATGTCTTCCAGGTTCATGCAGACTTGATTATATCCTGAGAAGGCGTCCATAAAACTCAGCATAGTGTGCCCAGAAGTTGCGTCGATCAACTAGTCGATATTGGGGAGTGGATAAGAATCTTTTGGGCATGCGGAGTTGAGGCTTATGTAATCGACACACAGTCTCCATTTCCCACTCGGTTTCTTGACTAAAACCACATTGGTGAGCCAGTCGGGGTATTTGATTTCGCAGATGATATCGGCCTTGAGCAATTTTTCCACTTCTTCATCTATAGCTTGATGCCGCTCCGGGGCAAAAATTCTCCGCTTCTGTTTAATTGGCTTCTTTCGCGGATCCACATCCAGGATGTGCATCACGACTAACTGATCTATCCCGAGCATGTCTTCTGGTGCCAATGCAAACACGTCTGCGTACTCCTTTAATAGCTAAATGAGTTCCTGTTGGAAGGATGTTTCTAAACCTTTTCCAATCTTCAGCTTCCGAGTGGGGTCCCCAGGTTCCACTTTGGTCTTATCCTTCACTTCCATGAACTTCTGTATTCGGGCATCTACGTTGGTTACGCTGTACCCCGAGTCCTCTATCATGTTGACATCCAACTTTGGCCTTTTACTGAGATGTTCGTGATATTTCTTGCGGCCTTGGCCTTTGGGTAAGACCATTGCCTTCTTCCTGTTTTCAGGTTCGGTTTCTGCCATGACCAGAGACTGCCCATAACACCTCCCGGATACGTCCCTGTCTCACTTGAGTTCTCTGATCCCTCCCGTAATGGGAAACTCCAGCTTCAAGTGAATCGTTAAAGGGATGGCCCAGAGCTTGGTGATAGTCGGCCTCCCGAGAATCATGTTGTAGGAGGATGCTGCACTTATTACGTAGAATTTCATGGCATGGGAGACTTGCTGAGGTGCAGTTTCAAAGACCACGGGGAGGTAGATTACCCCTCGTATCGGGATCATATTATCCCTGAATCCGTAGAGGGGGTCTTCAATACAGGGATCCATTCGAAGGTGTCCCAGTTTCATCTTGTTAAGTGTGTGCTCAAAAACGATGTTAGCTGAAGAGCCATTATTAACCAATATTTTTTTACCTCATTGTTGGCAATGTCGAGAGTCACAAGTAGAGCTTGGTTGTGTCCGGAATCCAGACCCTCATAGTTGGCATAAGAGAAAGATATGGGTTCATCTTCGAAGGGTTGGATCATCATGACATCGTCGTCTATGTCTGGGTTTCAAGGCGGAGAGGAGGCCCCTCCGAAGATCATGTTGACTATATGCTTGCCACTGTTCGTGGCTTTGTCCTTGTCACTTAGCCTCCTTTGCAGGTACTAGTTCATGTTACCTTTCTTGATCTGGTCTTCAGTGAATATTTTGAAGGAGAAGCAGTTTTCGGTAGTATGGCCATGATCCTTGTGATACCCGCAATGTTTGTCGCGTGCTCTATTCTCCAGAGGCGCCAGTAAGGGCTTTGGGGGGTAATATAAGGGTTTCCCTTTAACCTCTCTTAAGATATCAGCTCGGGGTCTGTTGAGGGGTGTCCACTCGGGCTCTGGCTTAGGCTCTTTCTTGGGGCTTGGCTTCCTTTCATTTCTCTGGGACTTGGGGTAGCTGTCCCGGGGTGAGGTTCCCTGAGACTGCTGGATGTAGTTAGACTGTCTGACTGTTTTGAATCTTTTCTCTTTCGTGTACGAGGAGCGCCGCTCCGGAGATTCATCATCATCCCAGATTCATCTATTCATCTTCATGGAAGTGAGGAAGTGATTCTCTGATGAGGATCAAGGAATGAATATGTTAATTTGGATTTAGTTATGTGTACTTGTGGTGATGCTCAATTGGAGAGGATGCAAAGATGGGTTATGAAGCTTACTTGGAAAACAAGGAATAAAGAAGTGGTGCATGAAGTTGGACAAGTAGCTGATTATTATATAATTATTAATTCGAATTTTGCTTGCAAGTTTTTACCTTTCACTTGAAAGGGTTTTTCTTGTTTTAAGCACTTAGGATTTTATTTTCCTATTTGGATTTGGTTTTTGTCTTTTTTCTATTCGGATTTGGTTTTTAAATTTGTTTCCTGGAAGGATTCAGATATTGGCTAATTCAAGCTGATATTGAATTTCTCTTGGAATCCTATTGGGTTTGGGTTATTGTCTAAGCCTATAAATACCCTTCTCATGTAATCTTTTAAGGGAGACAATGGATGATATAAAACTTGTGTTTTGAGATAAACTATGAGTAGTTTTTCTTTTCTCTAAACTTCAATTATTGGATTATTTTGAAAATTAGATTCGAATTACTTAGTTTCTGGATTGATCTAAGCAATTTGAGATTCAAAGTCCACGTTTCTGGATTGATCGTGTTCTTTTGAAATATCCTCTTCTTCTCTTATCCCTTTTCTTTTTCTTCTTTTCTTTCTTTGTGGAGAGATCCACATCAATTTATGAGTGGTTTTTAGATTAATTATGAGTGGTTTTGTCTTTTTTCTATTCGGATTTGGTTTTTAAATTTGTTTCCTGGAAGGATTCAGATATTGGCTAATTCAAGCTGATATTGAATTTCTCTTGGAATCCTATTGGGTTTGGGTTATTGTCTAAGCCTATAAATATCCTTCTCATGTAATCTTTTAAGGGAGATAATGGATGATATAAAACTTTTGTTTTGAGATAAACTATGAGTAGTTTTTCTTTCCTCTAAACTTCAATTACTGGATTGTTTTGAAGTTTTTCTTTTTGTTTTGAGATAAACTATGAGTAGTTTTTCTTTCCTCTAAACTTCAATTAATAATTATATAATAATCATCTACTTGTCCAACTTCATGCACGACTTCTTTATTCCTTGTTGTCCAAGTAAGCTTCATAACCCATCTTTGCATCCTCTCCAATTGAGCATCACCACAGGTACACATAACCAAATCCAAATTAACATATTCATTCCCTGATCCTCATCATTCTCCTCTCCTTTGAAGAAAACTCGTCCTCGAGTTCTAAAGTATTTAAGAATAAGCACACAACGAGGTGATTTCTCGTAGAACTTGAAAGCCTTAAATTTCAATTCCATCAGCAATATATTTGGAAGTAAACTCGAAAGAATAAGATAGTTGGATGAGATAGGTGCATTCAACAAGTTCTCTACCCCTAAAAAATCAATGTGTTCCACTTGGATGATGTTGTTTCCTTGTCCACAACCTATTTAGTTTCAAACTTCTCCTTTAATATCTCTTGTCCATCAATAATGTCATCACGCATAAATTTAGGAGATGCATCTATCTGATCTTTTTCAACAAGCAAGACTTTCTCAACAAGTGACTGCCTTTCTTCATGCTTCTCTATCATAGCTTCTTTTGTAACTGGTTCATCCTTTTCATCCAAACTTGATGTAGTCGCCACATGTAACACATGGTAATAAGCAACAAGATCCGCGACATTCTCCACACTGACAAAGTCTTCTTCTTTAGTTTCTTCTGAAAGAGTAAACTCGTGAAGGGAAGACTTCAATTTCTCGTCTTGTTGAAAAGATTCAAATTCTGAAGCAAGATTGCATACATCATTAAACGAGATATATAGACTTGATTTAACCTTTCGATAAATAGGCAAATTCAATCCACGAATAAATCTTCCAATTTTAATTGTTTCCGTCTCCTCCAAGTCACAAATAAGGCGCAATCTATAAAATTCAGAAGTATACTCGGAAACACTCATAGTACCTTGAGAGAGGGATGTCATCTTCATTATACATTCGAATTTATAATGCAAAGGAATATATTTTGCACGAAGTTTCTTTTTCAGAGATGTCCAAGTCATAATCTTTTCTTTTCCAGATCTAACTCTTTTTGTGTTTAGATTATCAAACCACAAGCCTGCTTTTTTTGTAAGTTTAAGCGTTGCAATCTTGAATATTCTCATCTCAGTCCAACCTGTATAAGCAGAAATCTTGTCGACTTGTGTAACCCATTCAACAAAATCATCTATGCTACCCAAACCTGTAAAATAACCAAGATCTATACCAGGATCATAGACTTCATCACTATCTTTCACCTTAACTAAAATTTTATAAAATTCATCAAACCTCGATTCCGTTGAATTAGCAAGCTTTTGAATACGTTTATCAATCTCATCCAATTTTCCAAGTAATTTTCTGAGCAATTCATCTGTAGCCATAAGAAAAATCTGTTTAAAAAAACTTGATGAATAGTACCCGTGAACAATGTCGATGAACAGTAACTCGTGAACAGTGCCGATGAACAGTACTCGTGAACAGTAACGCGTGAATAATATTTTTTTTGTAACCTAGATCTCCCAACAATTAAGAAATTGGAGAAAAAACCTTGGCTCTTGATACCAAATTGATGTGGATCGCCCCACAAAGAAAGAAAAAAGAAAGAAAAAAAGGATAAGAGAAGAAAATGATATTTCAAAAGAACACGATCAATCCAGAAACGTGAACTTTGAATCTCAAATTGCTTAGATCAATCCAGAAACTAAGTAATTCGAATCTAACCTTCAAAACAATCCAGTAATTGAAGTTTAGAGGAAAGAAAAACTACTCATAGTTTATCTCAAAACAAAAGTTTTATATCATCCATTGTCTCCCTTAAAAGATTACATGAGAAGGGTATTTATAGGCTTAGACAATAACCCAAACCCAATAGGATTCCAAGAGAAATTCAATATCAGCTTAAATTAGCCAATATCTGAATCCTTCCAGGAAACAAATTTAAAAACCAAATCCGAATAGAAAAAAGATAAAAACCAAATCCAAATAGGAAAATAAAATCCTAAGTGCTTAAAACAAGAAAAACCCTTTCAAGTGAAAGGTAAAAACTTACAAGCAAAATTCGAATTAATAATTATATAATAATCAGCTACTTGTCCAACTTCATGCACCACTTCTTTATTCCTTGTTGTCCAAGTAAGCTTCATAACCCATCTTTGCATCCTCTCCAATTGAGCATCACCACAAGTACACATAACCAAATCCAAATTAACATATTCATTCCTTGATCCTCATCATTCTTCTTGATAAACTTTGAGGCCAGTGCATAAGCTAAAGCAAGGCTTTGGGGCTCTCTGTGGATCAAGTCCTTGACATAACCCTCGCATGAAACCGGGTGGAGGTTCCGTCGGAAGATGTTAATGGCTTCTTTTTCCTCAAGGTTGGAGAGCCGGTTAATTGCATCTTGAAACCTCTTGATTAATTCAGGTAGTGTTTCTCTGCTTCTTTGTTGAATAGTTTCCAAGTGGCACATTTGGAGCTCGTTCACGTGGTTTGCCCGATACCTCTTTAGTAACATCTCCCGGAAGTCTTTCCAGGAGTCGATGCTTCAGGGGGGGATTCTGCTGAACCACTTCTGTGCCCCTCCCTTCAATGTCGATGCGAAGAAGCGGCATCTGGTGAGATCGTTATAGTCGTAGATATTCGAGATCTGCTCAAAGTAGTTCAGGTGCTCTTCGGGATCAGCAAGTTCATCGAACGAGTCAAAGTTAAAGTGTTTAAGGTCAGGCTCTCTGGGGGTAGATTCCAGTTTTCTGGTGAATGGCGTGGCCGCTGCACCGACTTCCATGTCTCCCTCGACTTTTCTCTTGAGGTCTCGGAGGGCCCGGACCATCTGCTCTTGTTTAGATTCTTTTTTTGGCTCAGAGTCTGAGGAGACATGAACCCTGCGCGCCTTCTTTTTCAGCTTTGCCTCTTCTTCTTGGATCCTTTTTTCAATATTATATTTTGCTTTGGCCCCTTCTTCCTTTCGGATACGATCCTAGAGCGCGGCTCTTCTGATTTCGTCTCGGGCATCTTCTAGCGGTCTCTTAAGATTCTTTGCAATTCGGTCGAGGACCGAACCCCGAGATTCTCCGGAGTGTTCTTCCTGATCCCCTTGACGGGCTTCAGGCTCACGGTTCTTTTCTTTCCACAGGCTCACTGCTGTTTGAATCTATTACTAGGTCATGCTCCCCCAAGGGTTTGCAGAAGTTTCTACATACTTATGGGCTGCTTTCTCAATGGTTATCCCCTAGTCTCTGGGCTGGAGCTGAGATGAAGCACGAGTTATGGGGGGCTCCTCTTCTATCTCTTCCATTTTGTCGTCCCTGGGTGGGACGACGGTGGGCTGAACAGTCCCTGATACCGATGTCTTACTCTTTCTCGTGGCCAGTTTTCAGAGCAGAACAAGGGAAAAAGACCATAAGTGCAACAGGGTATGTAGTCGCAAGAGATGAATAAATACGAAAAGTGAGTTCAAAAGAAAGCGAGGGTATTAACCTTAATTGGGGGGAGGTTTTCTGGGTTCTTGGGACTGCACTGCGTGACTGGAAACGGCACCACTACACCGGAGGTTCACCCCTCCTTCTAGCGCCAATGATAACTCTGTTTCTTCCCCGGTCTTCTCCTCTCTCACTCGGGTTCGAGTCTAGTCCACGTGGCAAAATACGTGTGGTTAAGTTGTAGTAACGGGGTGCTGCAAAACAGAACCGGAGGGGGGTTATAGCCCCGCGGCAACTCCGACATGAGAGTAAGAATGAGGTTTCTTGAAGAAGATGAAGAGGGAAGAAGGAGCTATTCAAAAATATATGTATAGTGGTGTGTGTGTATTTGTGTGCAGCAGACAATATTTTCCCCACCCCTAAAACCCTTTTCTTGGGTCCTTTTATAGGCTCCCACATTTAGGGTTTTAGGGGTTTGTACCTTTTTATCCAAGTCCTTGATGATTCTTGGTTGGTGAGTGATTGGATGGTTCAGTTGGACCGTGGGGCCCGACTGTCCTTTTGCAACTGGGGTGTCTTGAGATTCATACACATGAACGGCTGGGATGTAGTTGTTCCAGTTCTGGTAACATGAGACAGTTGACATTAGGGCTGCACATGGGCTGGGTTGGGTCGGTTTCGACAATTTAGTGACCCAACCCATTTAATTCGGGTTTAAAAATTTTCAACCCATTAATATCAAAAAAAAATTATAACCCAACCCTATTATATGAGTGATGGGTTGGGTCGGGTTGGGTTGAATGAGTTGAATAAGCATAATAGTAGACAATAAAAAAATGCTACATACAAGAAATAAATGATCGTTCAAAATATTACATGTATATTAAAACAAGTATAAAGATATTTTATACCACAAATGTAAAGACAAACACAACTCTCGTAAAAATAAGTGAAAAGTTAAAGATACAATCTTCATTCAAGAAATATTAATTCTTAATTTCACAACCTATCAATATTTACTTTTGCTCTACATAAATATATGATAAACATAAATACCATAAACAATCAACTTGATTTAACATAATAGTTTGTGAAAACACCTTCTTATAGTGCAGCTCATTGTCCGCTTCATATGACCCGAGTTCAATTCAATTTAAAAAGTTTAGTCCAAAATTACGATCAAATTCAAAATATATTATTTTTATTACTTCATTTGTCTACTGCCTAGTGCATAGTCATTTATGGGCAAAAGCAAATGTATCAGGTTGTGTCCAAAATTAAAATAGGCCGGGAGTCAGTAATATTAGGGACTTAACAATTAGATCGGGTTGGGTTGGGTTAGGGTTTTAAAAAGTTAAAATCCGAACCAACCCAATATAATCGGCCCGACGGAAATTTAACCCAACTAACCCATGGGTTTGAATGGTTCGGTTTGGTCGGCCCAAATAAGGGTTGGTTTGGGTTGGTTTGGGTTGGTTTGATCGGTTTTGCTAACCCATGAGCAGCCCTAGTTGACATTTCTATCATTTGCCACGTGTTCCTGGGACCACTCCAGTTTGGGCACGAGGTGTTCTCTAATTGGGCTTTTGTATCATTTTATTTGGGTCTGATTACTTATGGGCTATCAGAGGGCGCTCCTCAATGATCACTGAGATCTCATCGTTGCTTTACTTCTAATGGCTTGAATGACCAACAACCAAACAGATTCAACTATTACCACGCCAATCCATACTATCAATCCAGCTCAGAGCTTCTTTAATAGCCACAGTTTCGGCTAGAGATGCACAAAAGGCCCACCGGGCCGGACTTTGACCGGGTCTTAAAAAGCCCGGGCTTTGACCGGGCCGGGCTTTTCGGGCTTTGACTTTGACCGGGCCGGGCTTTCCGAAAATGTCAGAGCCCGTTTGGGCCCTCGAGGCGGGTCTAACCGGGCTTATTTCGGGCCGGATCGGATCGGGCCGGGCTTTTTTCTAATTTAAATCGGATCGAGTATTATTAGAGATTCCGAAGAATACATATGTTAGCAACTAGATCATCTTAAAAATGTATCAGTTTAAATGGAATATTTTATGAAAACATTACTTCGTTGAAAATATTTAAGTTCGGTAAAAATAAACATGTTTATAGAATAATATGTGTTATCATTATTATGATAACAATGATATCCAAATATATATAGTGTACTTATTATATCTTCTTTCATTATTTATGCAACGAAGTATATAAATAATATTTTTTATCACAAATATGTAAATATATATGTGTTTAAAGTATTATTTATATTTATACTAAATGTGAATTTATAAATATATAAGAAAATATATTAGAATAATCAGATTATAACCGGACTTTTTCGAGCTTTTTCGGGCTTTTAACCGGGTCGGGCCGGGCCGAAGCCCGGGCTTTTAACCGGATCGGACTTTACTTAAAAATATAGGGCCCGTCGAGGCCCGAAGCCCGGGCCGGGCTTGACCGGATCGGGCCGGGCCATATTTTCGGATCCGGGTTTTTTGTGCATCTCTGGTTTCGGCTAACTGTGAAGAAATTATACCATGAATAATCCTAAACTGAAACTTTGAATTTAAATTTACAATTCTGAAATTATTTTTTGATTTTTTTATGTTTACACAGATATGAGCCTCGAGTTACTAATGAATTAATATTTTTCACGTTAATGACATATAACAAGTGTATATATGAGTATCTATGAGTATCAAAAATTAAAATAGCCCCTTCGAGTTACTCGAAAGATATTTAATTGATATCATTTTTAAGATTTTTTATTTGAGATCATTTTTAAGATTTTTTGCATTACTCATTAAATTTATAGGAAGGACTTAATTGATAACTTAATTCAGACGAATACCTTCCAGTTTCCCTATTATATTTCAAAAGTTTACATGCTGACAATAAGTCTAGTGTGTGTAGTTTTAGGTTTTTAGAATAAGTTAATAGAACTTGAAAGAGGTTTAAAATGTGTAATGTCTTAGTTGCAACAATACAATTATACAGTACATAACCCAAGTAATTATACTGTGTAGTTTTAGCCTTTTAGAATAAGTTAATAGAACTTGAAAGAGGTTATTCAGTGGTAATCGGCTGTGACTCGATGGTCTTTTATCCGTAGTCCATATTGCAGCTACAGATTTCACATAATGAAGATGAGTTTATTGTTAACAAGGTCATCTTTAGCTAAATCCGGTTTCCCTTTGATAGGTGATTAGACTCTACCTTTTGTCAAAACAAAAGACTATGCATAGCTTGAAACATACCAGAAACATTACTAACCAGGCTCGATCTGAAGGTCATTGTTCACTATATATGTTATATGACTAAAATCAGCATTGCAACAATTCACAGCTTCCAAATGTGCAGCAAAGTGACAGTTCACGAAACACCACCACCCTCAACCGCAAACCAACACCACCCTGGACAGGAAAAATAGGCAACATAAATCATACTACAAATATGGTCACGAAATATATTAAGGGAGTGATTATTTTTTTTCATTTCTGGAGAAACCTCATTTTGGAATATAATTTGCCGAAAAAGATTTTATAGAAACTAATCTCCTATAAAATGTTTGTTCCAAAAATTTATTTTCCGGGATAAAATATAAGAAATTGTGAGAGAATGAATTAAAAAAAAAGCCTTTTTTCAAAAGGGGAAGGAATTTTCCCTAAAATTTTACTCCTGTAGAAAATTGATTTTACTAGAATCAATCGAACACAGAAAAACCTTTCTTGAAACTGAACAAACGTGTGATGACCTGAAAATCAGTTATATATAATCCTGAAACTAAATAAATGCAGAAAACTTAAAAAAAAAAAAACGTTTTTAATAAAAACATGCAACAGATGCCATCTGCAGTATCTGAAGAAAGATACTGAAACCTTATTACCAATCGTGCAACCCAAACCACGTGCAACAGCACCAGCATCAAGGTCTCCAACATATGTTCTAATACTAGTCCTTACCCTGGATTAAGGAAATTAAGAACACTACAACAATAAATTTTAAAGTCAAGTCCTTAGAAGATCTATTGTAGAAAAACATAAGTCTTTTTTTAAAAGAAGTGCTTACCAGATAGCTATGAGCAACCCTTCCAGCTGCCTCGAACCTACACATTCAAAAGTCGAACCTTCATTCAATGCCTTTCCAATGGCATCTTGCCATTAGTTCCCTATTGAACTCCCTTCAATCCTACCTACAGTTGAGACAATAGTATTTAACTAGAATTGTGATCTGGATAGGTAGAGACAACTCAAGTGAAAGAAATAATTTATTATTTCAAATATATGAATTCATCATAAGATATTAACTGACATTAACTGAATAAAAATATAGATATCATGAAAATTTCTATTGTAACTGTCTGGAACTTAGGAATCTGTCCAATGTCGCAGTTATAGATAAAGTAGTTGATGCTTGTGAGCTCACCGTTTCTTTAGCGGCAGACATGGCTAAAAAAACCTGCACCCATCTCCACTTCTTGCAGACCAACTACAAAAATACCAACATCAGATACCGCAGAACCTACGCAAGCCATAAGTTCATCATGTGAAGATTTTCCTTGACCAACATTCCATTTCCCAACTACAATTTTGACATTTTCCCGTCTTGTAAAATTTCGTTCTTTCTTTGATAATTCTGGTCTTATAATCTGATCCATAGGTCCACGTATACCAGCATGGGTAGCCAGACTAAAAAATAACCATTTCCTGCTACCAATTTTATTACAGGGCCATTATGAGCAATCCAATCTGCAATAGTTTTCCATCAAGTTCCAGCACTTGAACCATACCACTGTATCCAACTTATATGCACAACCCATAAGTTCAAAAGCATAACACAGGATGGTGATAAATTCTTGAATACAACTACAAGTGCCATTTTCCATCCCACTAAATAATTAAGCCAATTGTACATCCACTATAAATCATTCCATTCGAGGCAAGCACTTCAGCTTCAATTTTCATCCTTGACTCTTCCCCTCCACTCTTTGATGCAGCTGCTCTACGAACAACACCCGCAGCAGCTCCCATGATAACATTACCTGACTGCTTCAAAATCCGGGGGGGGGGGGGGGGGCTTTTTTGTTTTAGAAACCACCTTCACGTTTGTCTCATCTTCAACTCTTTGGTCTTGCACTGATGGGCCGACGGAAAGAAGTTCTTTTGTACGTGCATCCCTACAATTCAACGACTATAAGGATAATAAGACCATACTTCTGCAGAGATTAAATGTATGACCTTTCTACTAGTTAAGAAGCCATGTGTATTTCCTTTATTTTTAGTCACAGAGATTTATCAATAGCTTCCCAAGGCCAGACATGTATAGCACCACCTTATGAACCTGACCATAAAATCATCTGAATTTGAATAATAAGTACATTTCAGTGAGGATACTATGCGATACTGCAATAAAATGCAAAAGATAAAACCATATTTGCAAAATAACATCTTAATTCCAACTTAGGTCATAGGTATAATAGAAGTAATTTTTTCATCTTTGTATGCCTTGACTTTGACAACAATCAAATTTTATCATGTACACCTACTTTGTTATGTCTTGAACTTCTGATATGAATCACACACTGTTATGTCGTTTCAAGAAAGGTTCTACAAAACAATCTATCATATCTCACATTGCCAAAGCTAATATCTATTAACCAGTCTAAGAATCACATTTAGCGTTTGTCATTTTCCTCCATGGACAAATTATATGCAATTCCCCTAGCAAGGAACATTACTATTGCATCAAAGCGACAACATTAATACATTACACATCCCTAATTTTTTTTGATTTTATAAATTAAGCCAGCAAATAATAATACATATCATATGACAAAATGACCAAAGCAAGAAGAACCACGACCTAATTTACCATCTTAAAATCCGCTCCAAACCAACTTAATACCACAATCAATCGCCAAGAAAATTGTAGGTGAAGTGCTCACTGACTCGTAATAGGGTGCTGCTTCTTCGTCTCCATGCCTAGCTCTACCTCCAATCCCAACGCCTGGCGGAAAAGCATCCGATAATTTCCAAACTCTGACTCCACACTCCTGTCCTGCCCATAACTGAGTGTCTTTACTTGCTATCGTTCTCAAAACCTTTCCAACCTGAGTTTCACGAAGCGCTCAAGAAATGATGGCCTGCTCAGATGCACTGCAGCGTGAAGTGGAGCTTTGAAAATTTCCGGGGCGTTTTCGTTGTCTCCAACAAATTTAGAAGAGATTGTCCATCCGGCACCGTGAAGTACTCAATCTATTACAAATAATAACTACATACTCAAAGAGTTTTATCTGCCTTTGGTCTCCAGATATAATGCCCAAGGAATAATGATTTGTAAAATTTAATGATAATCACATATTACAGATAATTAATACATATTCAGAGTTACTGTGACAAAAAAATATACAGGTCAACACATAATGCAGCTTGACTTCAACAAGAGTAAGTTTGTCAAAAACATTAGTACTTGCAACAGAGCTAATAGACGTGAAGGCGTCCTGCATTTTAATGTTTACCTACAGTACTGTCCAAGGAAGACCTACAGGCTGACATACAGTATTGTAAGAACTTAAATAAATTGACACTCCTAAAACTAGTGTCAAATAACTTGCATATTTCACAAGTCTAATTCCTAGGGTCAGAAAGCACCAGTAAACAAGCTTCAATTAGAACTTGATAACTTGTAAATTGTGTAAGAAACAAAACCTGGATGTAACATCCTCCATCGCCAGAATTGAAGGATGCAAGCTATGCTGACTGAATCAAAATAATGTATGAAAGATTGAAAATTAAAAAATAGAAGTGTTTCTATAGTTGCTGGCATGCAATTTATACATATCACACTACCGTAAAATTTACAAACACACTCAGGCTATGTTTGGCACATTGGAAAGAAATGGGATGGGGAATGAAAGGCATTTGGAATGATCTCTTTTTGCTAAAATTTTTTTTCATTTTTTTGCTAATATGGAATGAGCATTATACATTTAGAAGAGAGAAAACTAATAAAAATAGATTGTATGAAATAAAGGAAAAACTCTGGATATAATAATTACCTACAGAGCTTGTATAAAAAGGTTAAATAAACTAACCATTGCAGAAGCCTCAAATTCCTTGCAGTAATATGATATCCAAGGCAAGCGCAATACCTAAGAAAGAACTACTTTTAGTTTCTTCTTTCCTACTAATATTATATGAAAGGTTCCTCGGGCTTTAAATGTGCTGATTTGAAAGTTTCAACTAGCAATCCTTTCCCCGGCCCTCACCAAGTTAATTTGTAGGCTTCGGATTTCTAAAATTCATTGAGAATTTTAACTAATGCAAAATATTGGTGATTTACTCTTTAGATGCCCTTAAAAACACTAAATGGAAAGAAAGCATATAGCTTTAGTTTTAACAAACAGAAATTCCAATATGCACAAAAGAAAAGGAGAGAAGTAAAACAAGTATATTAGGAAAATACAAACCAGTAAAGCAGCATGTATTCTGAAACGGAGGGAGTACATTTTATTCAAGTGGTAAAATTATACAATATAATTGAGGATTTAGGTTTCTTCTATAGTTTGCCTAAACATCTGGCTTCAATCTTGAAAAATATGTGAAACACTTATAAAACGTAATAAGCAGTGTACCTACAAGTTACTCCGATTCAAGATAAAACTGTCTATTAAATCTGTATTTACACAAATAGGATAGGGAGATAAAATTATCAAAAGCTGGCATTAGAAACGAAGCAGAAAAGCACTTTACGCAATAACTAAGACACAGCAACAAAATTAATTCATAAAATTACTAACACTTGTGCATCAGTGCATGCATAGGGGACATGAAAATATGTTTATTTTCTGTAGTAGAAGGCAACAAGTTATGTAAGTACCGCGTATCTAAAATGTATCTCTAACAACAGAGAAGAGAAAGTTAATTTCGTAAGTGCAGAATGAGTCACCTCCAGTATAATGGTTGGCTCGCAAACATCATGAGCATTAAGGCCAATCACAATAGCCAGCTCAACCTCATAATCAAATGATAACAATGGATGCGGCGCCTCTATTGTGCCTCCATATGGCAAATACAACTATGTTAGCCTCTTTAAAAAGCACTAATAGTATACATATACTTGAATATTAACACAGAATTAAAAATATTGTTAAATTTTGAATAAAATAGCAAAAATCTAAGTATATAAAGTTACCTAAAACTGAGATTGCCTACTTCGTTAGTACATACTACTACATATATATTAATAATTTAGCTACACTTATCTTTCTACAACTGAAAATTATTACTATACTGCCTCATAAGATAATCGATAATCGATAATCAATCTGAGATCAAATGAAATACATTTATCTATATATAAAGATGTACATGTATTGACACATATTAACATAGTGAGAGAATGGAGACCTTCGGAACATCATTGATGAGCTCCTTGGCATGATCGGCATTGTTACGAACAACAATGATCTTCTTGAGCACACTCAATAGCTATATATGTGTGGATGTTAATATCACCATTTACATACAAGCGATTACAAATTTGAACTAGTCAACAGTGATCAGCCAGTGGTTAGTAAATTGAAGACCGATGAACTTCCCGATTTAAGAATCGGATCTCTTGCTTAGGCGGAGTTTGTACATATA
Source organism: Apium graveolens (assembly GCF_009905375.1). NCBI lineage: Eukaryota > Viridiplantae > Streptophyta > Magnoliopsida > Apiales > Apiaceae > Apium > Apium graveolens. Next base: position 292,735,469 of record NC_133651.1, read on the forward strand.
CAGATACGATTTTTGTATTTTGCTACAAGTTTCTGTGTCTAGACTATTCTATTAAGACAACAAAAAAACAAGTGACGTCATCAGTACCTTGCAAAACTAATCACATTTTGTTTACAATAAACATTAAAACCAACCAGAATACTACAAGTTTACAAGCTTCACATTAGACAATTCAATAGCTTCAGAGTCACTAATGGTTCAAGTTGTGTTGTTTTGGAGATTCTTTTGACAGTCTTCAGCAGCAACTGATAATAAACCAGCAGGAGTGTCCTTGTGTTGGTCACTAGAAGATCGAGATAAACTTGATGATCCCTTGCTAAGATTTCCATTTCCAAATTTACGATCCCAACTGAATTTTAAGTTTTTCAAAAGTGGATCAATCTTAAAGCATAAGGAAAAAGTATTATATTTCTATTTAAGGACTTCATAAGACAGTAATTGCTTAAGAGCTACATTATAACCAATCTTCCAAATTTTTTTGTCTTTTGACCGTAAAAATTATTTGTAAGCAATTAAATGAATAAACACTCACTGTTGGCGGAAATTGGTACGACAGTTTCCGAACAAGAGAGAGCTGGAACAACATCCGATGAAGTTAGTTGTATTCTCAGATGAATCTGTACATATCTGCATTACAATGTGAAAAGCTGCTGTGACTCGACCCTTTCTTTTTATTCAAGTAAAAGGTTATATGGGTTCTAAATTTAATTGCACAGTAACCGCAAAGGTAATATATACCAAATTTCATGCACATTAGCAATATCAAATACAAAAACTGTAACAAACCAGATTATACTGCAAGGTAAAAAAAAATTGTTAATTACTATACAGCTGTGTTAAAACAATCAACAAGAATAAACTAAAAAGGCTTACTTACAGTTTAGTTGGAAGTATGTTGAACATCAGAGAGCTCAACATTCTGAACTTCCTCATTTTGCCTTCCCTTTCTTTCAAATACAAGAACAAGTGCACATTTGCATGTGAATAGCATAAGCACCATACCAAGGGAGAACAAGGCAATGAATTCAAACACAATGGCAGATGCTAGAGCTGTGTGACATGAAACAAAGTAGATATCAGGTATTTAAAATACACATGTTTATAAATGCTAGCAAAACTTCACAAGACTAGCAAGTACAGAAAACACATAGTGAACCATGTAATTCCATTCTGCATGGGGCAGTGGTTTATGCACTCACGAATTGTGACATCAATAGGGGGCAATAAAAAAACCGAATTTTATGATTCCTGATTGTTTCTTTTTATGTAAACTTTTAGAAAGTTCTAGACCAAAATTTTCTTTAAATTTTCTTTTCGATAACAAATCCGAATTCCGTGAATACATATGCAGTGTGTAAGTTACTGTCATGAGTGTGGCATATTGCAACTGCATCAGAACCGTGACATCGTCCTTTCTGTTCCTAGCTTAGAGACTAAGTTTACTTTTACATGAAAGGAGTCATGCACCTGTTGTGATAGATGCAGCAAGTGTGTTGATATATACACAAGTCACTACCCTCCTTTCTGTCCTGTATTTTACTGATTCCTTTTTCTAGTTAATATGGTTTTCATATAATCAGAGACTTAACATTAAATGAGGAATAAAGATACGAATTTAATAAATTAAAGTGGATACCAAAACATAGTAGCAGAAAAGCAGTTGACAAGATATCTCACAACACAGACCTAGGATCAGGATTCAGGAAGAATAAAACAAGCTTACAATGAGCTACCACTGAATTCATCAGTCTTCCTCTTCTTAACTTGATAATAGCCTCAGCAAAAAGTGGCTTTGACATCATCTCAGAACAATCAGGAAAACACCCATACTTCCCCATGTCATTAATTGTAATTTTGAGGACATCATCATGGTCGCCACCCTGCAATAAAAAACCATTAGATCAAGAAAAAAACTATTCAGATGCATGATATGTACATATTAGGCAATTCAACCTATCATCCTACAGTTTTGGAAACGAAATTAATTTATTTTAAAAAACATTTTTCAGTACAAATACCGGAAGAACGGTAAAAGCATAATACTAATCCTCTGAAACACGACAGATATTACACAATCAGTTGCCACCTAATTTTAATACCAATCAGTGAGAACCATAGTAGAGAGAATTAAATAAAAGAAAATTTTCAATTCTTTTGGCATAGTAGAGAGAATGAAATAAAAGAAAAAGATCAATTTTTTGGGTGAACTGACATGGTATGACAACTGCTGCAGGACACTGTTGCATTCATGAACTGTTCCACGAAATCTAATGCCTTTTGCTTTAACTTTGAAATGTTTTGATATTGTAACAAATGTCTGAAGTGGCTGCCACTGATAGCTACTTATCAACTTCAGTTCAGTTGTAACAATAAGCTCAGCTGGCAGATTAGTAGAAATAGATCCAGAATTGACTTCCACAGAGAACATGACCAACACGTGAGTATCATTTCCTGAGAGTAATATAAATTGATAAGTGCCAGATATGTGATGTTAAAATCAAAAGGTTACAATGTTTAAATCAATATATCACAATTTATTAAGTTCAGAATATACAAAAAATCTTGTCAAAAAAAAGAATATACAATAAAACCAGTTACTCTTCAGGATTGCCAAAATGAGCAGGTGCTAAAGCATTATCAAGTCATCTACATAAAAGCAGCACCACTCAAGATTTCATGTGATTTAAATAGTTCCATTCAAAAGACAATATATCTGAATTCCGATAATCTTTATATTTGACATATCTTTAGGCTAATTCGGACAATAGGTAGAAGTAAGTAAATGTTTTCAGATTCACATGCATCAACAGAACAGAATGGATACCTAAATAGTTGCCTATTGGTCAAACATATGTCCTCCTATATAGGGCTGGAATCGAGTCGAGGCGAGCTTTGACTAGCTTAAGCTTGCTTATTAAAAAATATAATTTTTTACTGCCTTCTTATACACAAAACCTAGTTTCTTCATTGCTTGTAACAGTTATAAAACATTCCTATTACTATTTAAATACTATTACGTGAATAATTTGTTACCTGATTAAAAGATGATGTTTATAAAAGTAACTAGGCATCTATGTAAATGACTTGACATACACTACCATGAAGGCTTAGACCGAAGTCCATCTTTAAATATTAACCAGCCTGGTAACAAAATTGAATAGTCTTTTACCAGGAAAGATAAAACTTTCCACCATATCCTAATGACCTGATACGTAAGTTGCCCATAGTTACACATACCAGGGAAGATAAGATCTGGGTCCCAAACAGAGAAATTAAACTTGTCTCTTTCCCTGTTAAAAATTAATACTTCTTCACTTCTCTTCTTCTCCTCGAAGATAATGAATTCAGGAACATAGATAGAAGGAGGATCATTAATAGGTTCTACAAGTACTGGAACCTCTATATGGTTCATTCCATTTCTGTTCACAGTAGAGACTCGCATGACGTCGTCCCCATAGAAGTTCTCGTCTCTGTTTAATGGAACCAAAACGGTAAGTCATTCAACAAACTTATACTTATGAAAGTCAAACATGAGGTGAAAAGGAGGGGGGGGGGGTTAGTGCAACATTCTCACAAATATGTGAATGCATTACCTTAAGTTCTGAAGAGTAAAGTGTACAAAATTAAATTATATGCTGATATCCATGAAAATTTTGTCTACTTCCAAACTATAGATGATTAACACAAGAGCTAAATAATAAGAAAGTGAGAAGAAGATTGTCAAGCTTATACTTAAGGGTCACTAATAATTTATTAATGTTTCAAAGATTCAAGTTCTTGGATCGAACACTCAAGTGCCGATCGAAGATTCAATTGTACTTAAAACATTTTGAAATGAAGGAAAACATTCAATAAATATTCAAGTTTATGCAGTCATAAACACCTTATAAGACCGATATTGCATAAACTTTTTACGGGCAGAAAATATTCAACATATTACCCAAAGTACTGAATGAACTGAAGGGCATAATTTATTACTTCCAGTCGACCCTCTAAAATTAATTCTTTGCCTTTCTCACCCCCTTTGCTCACAGAAAGTTCGGCCCACATTGGCTGCCAAAATTGCATCACCATAGGAGAGAGGTGTACTGTCCCAAATCGAGCACCAAGTCTAACAGATATATTCTCCACGGAATCTGAATAAATAATCTTAAGGCCAAGAAAACCACTGCAAATAACATAAATGAAACATTGCATTCACAAATATGTCTTTTTTAGTCAATTTACATACGTCTTTACATCATATATAATTATATAATTTATATAATACCCGAATGTTGGGCTTATCATGTCTTCAGTTGCTTGCAGTAGACTTGGGACAGAAACAAACTGCGGCGGGATACTAAGGACAGATATATTAACGTATGCTGAAGCATGGTTTCCGTTTACATCAGATATTTCATACAAAAAAGAATCATTCCCATTGAATCCTTTATATGGTGTGTAGCGAAATAGATGTCCGTACTGTAGAAGTGAACCATGACCTGGCTGCCAATATAGAATATGTAACCCATAGCAAACTTTTGTGACAATAGTTAGCAGCTTAACCGAAGAACATTAATATCAAGAATAGCTGATATAGTACTCAATGGGAGTAAATGTGCATTGCGAAGATTCTACCTAAAGTATTATGTGAAAACATATTGGATGATTTAGAATGACAGACTGTGTGATTCCCCTAGGATCAGAATGCTACCTTGGTATATTGAGCAATACTTGCATTATTACCACCAAAATAGTCATTTTCGAGAGTGCTAAAGGCAATTGATTCGTCCTCCCAGACAGATACGAGGTCATTTTCAGCTTTTGGAAAGTACCCAACTGAACAACAGGTTGGCAATAATGTCAAACTTATGAAAGAAACAACAATAGGCAGAAAGTAACTATGTAAATAAGCAAAAAATACAGATTACAGAGGCATCGCTGACTTGCATCATATCTTCGTTCTTTAAAATAGTGGGCAATTGAGCATAAATGCCTCATACATACACCCAATTTTATGTACCAATTCTAAGGGGGGTAAAAGTTGAGATAACCAAACTGACTTCCTATTTAAACTGCCCCTGATTGAAACTCTTAACAGTAATCCAACATCTCTCAAACTCTATGCATAAGTAGTCTTTAAAACTCGAGGCATCCTACTTACTCTACTCATTTTCTAATATGAATTGTGAGATTTTTTTTCATGCACCATAGCTCCTACCCATGTAACCGTACTTGGGTATAGCAACATTGTGCTTCCTTCTACTTTGCTGGTTGCATATAACACGTATCTTCTGTTTTTTTGTCTCTTATGCTCTTCTTGATGCTTACTCATATTGCAGATGTAATGCAATGTTCCAAGACAACAAAACTCTCTATTTGTTAAAAAATTCACTTTGTATCCATCGAATATAACTTTACCAGTTTACTGGAAACGAAAAATGTTGTAATATAGAGTCTACGAGAATATTATCTTAGCTTATAGAAATAATGAAAAAAATGCAGACCCTGACAGAAAATCCTAATCAAATTGTAGCAGGTAACAAGATTTTAAACAACATTGAAGAGAAATTTATAGTTTTGCAGATTTCTTGCAGCACTCTTCTATATCCAGACAACATCTCTATGTCAGTGCTAGTAGTACTGGTCAAGTAAATAGAGAAAATGCTAAAACCCTCTGATCAAGAAAGGTGAAACTAAGCTTTCAGAAATTTTTGTTTAAGACGCTATATATTGAGCAGTAAATCCATGGATATATCAAATAAGCATCGGTATGTACATAACATATTATACAATAAAGAAATATAAATTCAGATGTCAAGAACGTAAATCAAGATATCAGAAGTTCTAAAGAAACAAATTTGCAAAAAAAAAAATACTTACCACTGTAAACTCTTACCCCAAATGGGCAAGGAAGAAAGTGCATTCCATTAAATGCAACACATATCTCGTAATTTCCAGTACCCTTTGGCATATAGAGCACAGTGTATGACCCATCGTTGTTATTGACAAATTCTGAAATTGATGGCTCGGATTTATTTGTTGAACTAACTTCTAGCTTTAGCTTTGATTGTTTAGTGACAACAGGATTAGAGAACGAATCCATAAGCTTCACTACAATTTCATTATTGACCAGCATAGGTACTGATGAAGCATATTTTACAACTCCTGAAATGGAAGTATTGACCTTCCCTGCAGGCACGAGTATAAATTTAAAAATTATTAATAAGTAGGTAATAGTTTTAATGATCCTTATACAAAAAACAATACAGAATTCTACAGTAACCAGATATACAAAAGCAGCAGAATCAATAACCTGGTTTGGTTGTTAACAGATAAAGTTTTCATAAATAATTGTCAGCTATCTGGGACTGTCTGAAATATACAGTTAAGCACATTCTCCAAAACAAATCATCTTCAAAGAAATAGTTATGTCCTCCCTTTGCTTAAAATAGCGATTAATATAGACAAACAAACAACGAATGTATACCTCAATGTGCTTATTAATAGGACCCTCTTTAGACTTTTGCCACATGTTATGATGGTTAAATCACACGAATCATTTAGGTATTCTACTTTTAAGTAAGTTGACATTGCGCCTGACTTTCACTTGCTATAATATGCATAGCGTAAATTACAGACTGTACAATATACTTGATGTTAGGAGTGTAGTCTTTATCGAATCTAAATTTTTAAGCACGATAATCAATAAGCCATCAAAAAACTGAGGTTTTAGACAAAAGCAATGAAGAGGTATTACAATAAATTTAAAATTTTAACTTGCGGAAAACAATTTTAAAGCAATCAAATGAAATTACAAAAGTATAGACACATAAAAATACCTGCATGTACTACCTTCTTGATTGGATATCCACTATTTAAATGAACATTTCCGCAGAAAAGATTTATATGATAAATCCCACTTTTTTCAGGCTTATAAATGATCTCGAATTCACTAGCTTTGACAGTCAAATTCCTGGAAGACTGAATGTAAACAATTCGGCATTAACATCTGTACTCCGTTTATAAGTGAAAAGAAAGAGGAAATAACTACACAAATAGGAAAATTCTCCCCTTACATTATTATCTGAATATACTGATGGAGCATAATCAGTCTTTGAAAAGGTATCCACGCTTATTTCTCCCATTACTGAACTACCTGCTTGATAGATACGTCTTTTGAACAATAACAAAGGAATATTTAGCAGAGGGAATATAGAAAATCTTTGTATTACATACCGTTGGTAAAGTCTTTAGGATATATGCTTGACCATACATATTGAGTATCATTCTCTCGCAAAATTTGAAACTGAATCCTTTCTAGCTCAATAGGAGAAGGATACTGATAAGCATCTCTTAGAAAAACAGATACCTTTGAAACTTCACCGGCAACAGTATCATTCAAACCAGACCCGTTGATAATACTGTCGGATCCACTGCAGTAACCTTAATAATTCATACATGAGGTTAAAGTAGAAAATACTCAAATGTTATAATTTTATACATCTAGAATGCAAGGGAAATCCTCATAGACTCTTAAAATTTAATATCATCATGGTCACTCTAAACATATTCTAGTTATGGGAAAGTGAGAGTCAGCAAACGTAAGGGTAACCAGGCATGAAATATGAATCCATGATAATATATTTATAACTGATATTTATTTAAAACTCGTTTGTGAGTTTGTGTACGTACAAGTACAATTGCAGCGAGTTTTTTATGAAATACTCAATGCCTGCACCGTGCAAGGCTTTCTGAAACTTAGGAGCACAAAGCAACCCACCTAGATAGAGAGAAAGTATAAACACTGAAATCATATTTATTAGATATAAGGTGCATCCGTTTGATAGTTCAGCTTGTTTCAGTTATCAATATATACTAATTAACCTCAAATACTGATGCATCTAAATTGATACTGTAACAGCCAATAATTTTGCAAAGAGAAGGTAAAAACAATGACAAGACTTCATCATGAGCATGTGATGGCAAATTTTCAAAGTAGCAAAAGTTGCATAAGATAAGAACGCACCTACATATACAGTAAAATCATACGGCACTTGGGATATGAGGTTTGTCTGCTCCTTATCAGTGATCAGGAGTGTGAAGTTCCCTGGTTCAGCTAAGCTGAAAGAACACAACTGAATACCTGGCACCAGCTCTGAAAAGCGCAGATCAGCCACAGGCATGGATAAATTTGTTCCCTTTTCAATAATTTCAATGTCAAACGAATACAATCCAGAAACAAGGTTTCCATATTTATCTCGCTGATGTATCTGAGTTTCCATAGTTGAAAAAAGCTGGAAAAATTTTGTTGCAGCCTTCCATTGAGGCAAGCAACTGGGAACATCCAACACTCCTGCCCAGTAATCGTTTTTATATTAATTTATTTCGTAGAATACTAGATTTATTTAAATAAACTCAAAGACTACAACAGTACCAAAGTTAATATATATAAATACTAACTGTAGGAAAGAATATATTTTGATAGTCATTAACTAACCTGGAATCACATTGAACATTAAAGGAGATCCTATCAAGGTTTGATTCGCTTCCTCGACATTAAGGAAGTGGCTTCCAGCGGTTATGGGAATAAACTCAATCTGGACGTACCCATATTCATTCCAACCTTTATTGGTTACATTGAGAAGACTCGCAACAGATCCATTGATAGAAGAAACAGACAGATTAAAAGAAGAAACATCGGTTCCTTCACTACTTGCAGTGACATTATTCCCAAATGCATCTTTAGGAAGTATCAGAATTGTAGCCAACGCCCCGGCAACAAATTCATTCGTCTGGCCCTTCCATGAGACGACTCCAGCAGATGGATACAATCTCCCTAAAATTGAAACTTTTCATTACTATTAAATCAAATTAGCTGGACACATAATAAAAAGTGATGCAAGGGGATATGATGTGAGGGGATATGTAGTAGATCAAATGTGTATGTGCTTTAGGAATCAAGAACTGAATAATTTCTACTCCTACATGAGAAACCCGAGTTAGTAAACAAATAGTATTTGTAAAATGTTTCATAGGTTGGGTCTTGTTCCATAACAGTTATACCATTACCACTTTTGTTATCTTGTAACTTCTGACCTCAGATACCAACATTGCCCCTTCAAATGCATTTCAATTTTCATGTATGTACATCACCTAAAGAAAAGATTCTAATCTCTTCTCATGATACGCTACTGAGGCAACTATTCGTAAAAGGCTGAATAACAAGAGCTCTATGTATCCACCAAGGCACAATTATGCATTCTAGAATAAACTTTCTAAAAATTCAGCAGTTTAGTTAATTTAATGATAAGCCACATTTAGTAACAAATCAAAGCATTATTAATATTCATCATACTAGCCATGTCGCAAACAGCATACATAATTCGCATCAATAAAACAAAATGCAACACGTAATACAATTAAAACTACAGAACATCACAAAATTAAAACTCCAGGAAAAAAGAAGCAAAAACAAACCTGGATTGACATGAAAATGCAGAGAGGAATCGAAGACACGGAAATTGTCATCGACAATAAGCACATTAAGCAGTCCAACCATAATAGGAACAAAAGTAATAGTCCAAGTACTAACATCCCCGCCAAAATTACACGTAACACCCGAAATCAAAGAACTATTCCCCATCTTATTATTAACAGTGACATTAGGATTAAAAGTATGATTGATTTTACGATGATCATAGTCTCCGAGTACAATAACCTGAATGGTAGCAATATCACCAGCAACAAACGTGTCATTGTCATTCAACCAACCGAAAGCGAAAGCGAGACTAGGAATATTATCATCTGCAATTAAAAAATGAGAGAAATAAGTAACAACAAGTGGTGTAAGAAAGTAGTTATAAGGATGAGGGTATGTATACCTGATGTTGAGATTTGGGGAGTCATTGAGGGGATGAAAGAAAGAGAGACAAGAGCGATGATGATGAGTACGATTGGGAAAGGTGTGTTCAGAGGTGCCATTTTTTTATGTAATTTTCAAAGTGTGTTTATGTGCGCGCGAAACTCAAATGTGTACAAGTAGTTTATGTATCAGTTAACAACGTGGGGGACTGGGGAAGGGCCGCGTACGACGTAGTTTATGTAAGCAGTTTATGTACTTCCGGGTTTAGGGTTGTGTTTGATTTTGCCCTTAGGTATGTGCCCGTTAGGGTGTAAGCGGTTCAGATCGGATCGATTTTGGGGTAAAAGTTGAGTCAAACCGCGAAAAGCGGTTTTAGAAAATTATCATCTGCAACCGCATTTACGGTTGCGGTTAACCGCGTCAATTGCGGTTGTTGTTCAACCACTTATTTTAAAATAATTAATAATTTGCAAAAAAATAAATTCGGAAAATTAATAAATTCAAGTTTAAAGTACGTGATAAATTTACATTCAAAAATAAAATACAAACTAGTGCTTTGTGTGGAGCAAAAATATTAAAAACATACAAAAATATGGAGGCGAGAGAAAAGAAAAAGAAAATGATGAAAAAAATTACATGTTGATTACATTTTCCATTTGTTTGGTTATATATCTTATAATGATTATAATGATTGTGAATCTTATGAACGAAATCCTAACATTAATCTAAGATTAGTTAATAAATCTGTATACTTATTAATTTATATGATAAAACTACAATTTTGGAGATATATTTTATTATAAATATATATTGCGATTTGCGGTTTTCAAGAATTTAAAACCGCATCCAAACCGCGAATGAGCGGTTTTTAAAATTTAAATCCACAACCAATCTGCATTTCGCAATTATCCGCAAAGTGCAGTTCAGTTGCGAGCGGTTGGATGCGGTTGAACAGTTCGTCTGTACACCCCTAGTGCCCGTAGACCATGATTGTAAAAATCGGTAATTGTTACTAATCGGTTTAGGTACTGATTAGGGGTTAATCGGCAAATCGGAAGTTAATCGAAGAGATTAATTGGAGGGATCGGAACAAAAATCGGATATAATTAAATATTTTAATAATATTTACATTATTTTTATGAAATATATAATTCAAAAATAATTTATAAATATTAATCGGATTTCAAAAAATAAATCGGCGAAATATTTTTTAAGGATTGATCGGGAATTAATTAGGGATTTTTTTAAAAATCGGGAATTTTTAGAACACTGACGTCAACTGCTAATTTTGTTAGAAATTTTATTTTATTTTAGGTTGTAATGAGATAAAATCTTTTTGGTCTAATTAACATTGAAAATGAAATTATATCAATGAATGGTCAACTGTGTTTTTATTATTGTACTTAAATATTCGTTAAAAATATGTTATAATTTAGATAAATAAACTCATCATTATTTTTATGTTGGTTTACTTCTCTCTTTTTTTGGCAAATAAAACAGGAAGAACAAAAAAAAAATTCTGTCGTTTTAATATTAAATATACTGTCTTTGGGTCTATGGGCTAAACTCAGAAAAATGAACTTGAAAAATTTTATATACTTACATTTTTTCCTTAAAATTAAGTACTTATCTTTTATAAAAAAATATAAGCCAAACCAACTTGAAATATTTTTTTGATTATCAACTCGAAATATATACTAAATAAGTTTTTAAATATTCGTATCATTGCTTAAAAGTCCATCTAAATGCTGTAAAAAAAACCATCCAACGGATGAAAGGAGTATTTTCAACATTATTAAATGTCCGACTACACAAAAAAAATGGGCCCATAACCCATGACAAAAAACATGACATTAACTGGGCCGGGACTGAAATTGGGCAAAATTGCTTGTTTTTCAAATTTGCTTAGAAATGCCAAAGTCGAACTTGTGATTACATTTTGTTACACAAAAGCTACATAAAAGTCGAAATTTGAAATAAAGCTATTCATTAAAGTGATTCGAAAAAGGTGATCATCAGCCCGCTTAAATTAACAAAACCTGTATTCGAATTTGCTGAAAATAATAAATATTGATAAGTGAGATGTAAAAAAAAATGGGCACAACCAACTTTTCTTTTTCTCCTCAAGTTAAATAGAGTATCTTCGACGCTTTGAAAATACACCAATAGGGGGTGAATAGGTGATTATGACTAATTAGGATTACTTTTAAATTTAACCCGATAATAGTTTAGTGAGATTTTATCAACCGAACTATGATCTGACAATGATAGTAAGCTGAGATGACTAAATGCAGTGCAGAAAATAATGTGCAGAAAAGTAAATAGAATACACAAGAATTTTAGCCAGATTCGACCCCTAAGCCCCTATGGTCTACGTCCTGGTCCCTTACCAACTTGGTAAGAGAATATATTATTGATCAATGAAAGTTACAACTACAAGATACAACAATATATCTCCCTTTATCTCAGCTGTGATAATGGCTTGCTGAAACCCTGTTTAAGAACCTGCTCTCTAAGTACTATACTACCCCGTAGTACAAACTCCTCTAGCAAGTACCACTAAACCCTTGTTTCCCTTGGCCAACTATCCAGCAACTAATCAATACAAATCAAATGATAAAGTGATTACAACTCAAACTATAGACTCTCTAAGATAAACACGTGTATATAATTAAGAGCTCGAGAGTATTTTGAAATCAATAAAGTTCAGGAGTTGTGTGTTCTTGTTTGCAATTGGTTCATTCTTTAAAAACTGCAAGAACCAATATATATAACCATACATTAACGTCTGAAAACAGCCTCAACAAATTACAACGGCTAGAATCCAATTCTACCGTGTAAGATCATTGGGATGGTTTTCCAACGTTCATGTATACGTTAGATAGAAGAGAAACAAAGATGTCCAACGATCAGAAAATATCTCTTCTATTTTGTAGAGTATAAAACGTTTGTAGAAGATAGAGTTTGAAAGAGAAACAAACTCCTATTCTTTAGGAAATCAATTTGAATAGGTAAAAACGTTTTATAATTGAGCTCTATACATATAATGCACGTATATTATATTAGAGAAGTCCTTACAACTGATATATAAGAAGATCCTATAATATCTCCATGAAATTCGACTTCCTTGTTGAATCTGGACTGTGTATCTTGGCTTGTTGTTATTCTGACACTGTTGATCATAGTTTGCTGAGATACAATATTGTCTTATAACAGCTTGCTACAATCTCTTCTATATATAATAGGAGAACAAGGGGATAATTAGTGAGATTAAAAAGTCTCATTGAAAAGACTAAACTACCCCTGTTTTTAATTTTTATATAAAAAATGTGCTTTGTGTGAATCGAACTCGAGATATTTCATTCACCTGTACAACCTCATACCACTAGTGAGATTAAAAAGTCTCATTGAAAAGACTAAACTATCCCTGTTTTTATTTTTTATATAAAAAATGTTCTTTGTGGGAATCGAACTCGGGATATTTCATTCACTTATACAACCTCGTACCACTACACCATAATGTCACATATGCTTTTTATAATACACATAATATGTAAGTGTGCTAAATGAATATTTTATTTAACTTTAAAGATAGTTACTTGAATTCCGCAAAAAAATATAGTTACTTGAATATTTGTATAGTTAGTTTTAAAGAATTAAATTCCGGATACAAAATTAGACATATTACATAAATGAATTATTATCTTATTTATTAATCTTTTTTAGTTTGAAAATGTATCTCATATATTTTTAACATATTTTATTATTATAAAAAGTAATTAAAATGTACATACATAATTTTTAAAGAAAATATTGAAAATAGAAACGTTTATATATAAATAATCTATAATGGTATTACTTATTTAGATGAGTTCGAATTATAATGAGTCAAAACATTTTAATTTTATTTCGAATTTGAAATCAGAACTTGACTCATTCTTCAAAAAATACTCGAAATTTGACTACATGACCCGGCCGAAAAACATCGTCACATTATACGTTTAGTAAATTTAAATTACAAGTTCGGCGAGAATATCTTACCAAGAATATGAAATTTTTTAATTTCTTATTTTAATATAAATTAATATGTTTGATGTGTTTATAAGATCAAGTCAATTGATTATTTATATTAAAATTATTAACTTCACTGGTAGCGCATTATTATTTTTGGGACTTGTCCCGATTTTAAAAATATTCGAAATTTGATATAAGATCTCACGAGATTTTTTAAAACTACGATGATATATTAAATCGATTTATTTTTATTTTTCACTTTAAAAAACTAGCTTTTTAAAAAAAAATCTTCTAGATAAATAATATTCATTGATCAAGATAATATTGTAAAAATATTTTGAATTATTTTTATATTTTGAATTATTCAAATAAAAGTTATATCTATACTATATTGTAATATTTGATTCAATGCATTTTATACTATTTAAAGAAAAAATATATATTGTTCAATAATCTGAATAAATTAACCAGTTCAACTGATATTTATAAAATTTTATCAAATTGAAAAATATTTAATTTTAGGAAAATAGTATACCATGTTATCAAATTATTATATGAAGAAATATTAGAGTAGTAATGAAATGAACTTAAAAACGGTTTAAATAACGATATAATTATAATTTTTCCTTCGAATCCTTGAAAAAAATCATGAATATCAATAATAAGTCTTTATAATATATAATTTATTTTTATGTTACAACCATGATTGATACCTAGTTGCGTAAAAACTAGATATAGATTGTTTATCAGTGATAATATGAATACCATATATAAATTATTGCAATTTATTTATTACATAATTTTAATTTTTGAATAATTTTTTTTTGACAAATGCAGAAAACTTTCATTAACTTGAATATAATACAATCGGGACAAACCCCCAACTGTCGATACAACCAGGTGGTAAAACAAATATCATACTAAAAACAATTAGATGATTTGTTTCCTGATCGATTAACACATAAAATTTAAAAATTCTTGAAATTAAAAACGAAATCAAAGACATCCTAAGCGATCCAAATTGTACCAACATCTCTGAAAATAGCAACATCGCAATTGACCATATCACATAAAAACCATTGTTAGCCCAATGTTCAGAAACACTAATCACATAAACTGAGATTGGAGAAGCGACACCACAACTATCTACTTGCCGGACACCAGCTATAGACATGCCGAAAACACCTCAGCTATCTACATGCCGGATACCAGTTATAGACATGCCGAAAGTGTAAACCCGTGAAAGATGAACAATCTTTGGTTATGAAAGGTGAGCTCTTGCAATAATCAACACCGCTCCAGATTTGATGCAGGCTTTGCAGATCACCAAGAATATAGATAAACTCGTTCTCAACCGATTCAACACCAAATAAACCCAACCATAATTAAACAAAAATATAACAAAACACTCCAAAAGGAGAGACAAAATACACACTCCAAAAGGAGAGACACACAAACACCCAAAAAATTGGGTTTATTGGAGGGGAATCAACAAGAACAAAAGATAATGAAGGGGTTGGGGCTTTCCACCGTAGAAAACCAGTGGAAGACCCTCGATTTACTTGGAAATGAACAAACCCCAGGAGAGGAGAGGAGGGAGGCGGCTAGGTTTTTTTATTTTTCAATAATTATAAATGCATGTTATTTAAGTAATCAGTTGTCTTACTAGATGTTAATAGTGATTATACATGTACATAAATCATATATTTAGCATATAAATAATTGAAACCTTCGTAATTTACTAAGAAATGTAACATATGACAGTTTACATGCCGACACACACATATAACTTAATGTTACTTTGGTAACCATAGTGTAAATAAAAAACTAACATTTTTCCATGCATACATACGTTGAATTTCAAAAACTAACATTTTTCATTAAAATCAACTTTTATATTAACAATAGTGTAAATTTTACATTATTGTATATTATGATTGCAAGCCATCTTGACTTCAATTATGCATTTTTTTATCTTTTTAAATTGAGTATGTTAATTGTACAATAGTAGTGAACTCATTAATAATATAGACCAGTACATATAGTTTATTTAAATAAAATTCAAAATTTTTGGTTAACTGTATTGAGCATATATGTTATTTTTTAACTTTTTATTTGTAAAAGCATTCTACAGATTAAGTATAATCGTTTCGCTTTAAACGTACACTACTACCCTATTTATATTCATGCATTAAATACAAATTATACAACACAAACAAGAATATACATACATATATATATATATTTATTTATTTGCTTAATGAGTTATATTTGAAACGTTGTGTAATTTGGTATTGTCTTTTATGAAAATAATACATATTGATAAACAATCAACTTGTATTTGATATACGTTAGACATTATACAACATTTACAAATAGGAAAATAATTAAGAACATTATAATTGCATGATGCATAAAAATATTCTAGAAAATGATCCGTGCCTCGCACGGGTTATTATGCTAGTTATGCTTAAAATGACAAAGTCATTAAGCTGATTACCTGCAAACAAGCTCGGATAACAGTATTATAGCTTGCTGTGTTGATCATCAAAACTAAGAGATTTACAATCTCCCCCTTTTTGATGATTACACACATCTAGGAGCAACAAGGTATTATCATCTTGAATACCTTTAAGCAGCTGCATCATCTCAGAAGTTGGAGAAAAAGTTGAAGGCCCAGTGACAGCAGGAGATTCAGGAACAATAGTAGGAAAAATCCTAACAATCTCTCCATTTTCAATTTGTAAATTAGACTGAGCTAACACTTTACCATCCAAAACTTCCTTAACACTTACCTTAACAACAGTCTTAATATCCACCTTAAAGAATTCAAATACCTTGGTAAGCATTAAACCATAAGGGAGTCCAATCTTTTTCTGATTAACAGCAGCAATCATATTCTTGAGAACCAGATTTGACAAATCAAACGCCCTACCAGCTAGGAGCATAGAAACCAGAGTAACATCTTGACAACTAAAGGTTGATTTATTCCCACCCCTAGGACAAACATTAGCCCTACAGATTTTAAACAATAAATGTGCCATAGGAGTTACTTCAGTAGTGGAAGGGGGCTGAGGGTTTTCTTCAATAGTAGCATCAGATCCTAACATCAACTTAAATTGATCCATCACAGAAAAATCAGGGAATGACACATATCATTTTCCAGTAAAAATATCAATCTCAGAGGGATTCTTAAACTTGATGATTTAACTTAAAATTGGAGGGTTAAGCCTAATTTTCTTGTCATGCACAGTGGTAATACAGTTCCCATACTTATCTTCAATCAAATTAGCATAGAATTCACGAATTAAATCAGGATAGTAGACCTTAGGCATTTCGACGATAAAAGAATCTATACCCAAATTCTGAAACAAAAGTAAGGCACCAGAGTTTTGAAAAAGCTTACCAACAATCGGAATTCCAGGGATAATAGGACGAACATCCAAGGCATTTTCAGTGAATCGTTGTTGAAGATCAGGAGAATCAAACGCCAAAGATTGCTTAAGTTTCTTCGAATCAGGGGTCTGAGAAACTTCTTCATCGCTCTCGTGACCCAAATCAACCACTGTAGTATCCATCTTGGAGGAAGTACGATTGCCCAGAATACCAGAATTTCTAGTAGCACGAACCATTGTGTGGAACTGAACCGGTGATTTTGATTGATCGGAGCGGCGGTAAAGAGTGAGAATTGAGAAGCGGTGTAAAATAAAACCCTAACTCGTGCTTTGTGAAAGATATTTAGGGGAGAGTTTAGGATAAAATTTTAAAAACAAATTAAAGTTATCCTAAAATCTAATACTTATCAAAATAACAATTTACATTTATCTTAATCACCGCAATTAGCATTTTGATCATTTAACAAATAAATCAGCATATCATGCAAATATTTAAACATAATTAAACAGATAATGACATATCAGAATTAAAAAAAAATTAAACATAAAAATTCCATTTTAATAACCATCATAGTAAGCTAACATGAAAAAATGATAGTAAGCCAACAATACCAAATTTCCAATGATAGCTTGCGATTATACACTGCACATGCCAAGTTCCCTTCGAATGGTAGAAAATTTTGCTTCTCCAAGGGGTTTTGTAAAGATATCTGCCAATTGATATTCAGTAGGTACAAAAACTAATTCAATCTTACCTTTGGCAGCATTATTTCTCAAGAAATGGTGACGAACATCAATATGCTTTGTTCTTGAGTGATTAACCGGATTCTTTGATATATTGATGGTGCTAGTGTTGTCACAATAGATTGGAACTTTGCCACACTTGATTCCAAAATCTCGTAGAGTCTAAATCATCCATAAAATTTGAGAGCAACAGCTACCAGCTGCCAAATACTCACCTTCTGCTGTGGATAATGCAACTGAAGTTTGTTTCTTACTTTGCCAAGATACAAGACTTTGTCCTAAGTATGTACAAACACCAGTTGTGCTCTTTCTATCAGTTTGACAACCTGCATAGTCAGCATCACTATACCCCACAAGATCAAATGTACTTGTAATAGGATAAAATAACCCAAGATTAATAGTCCCACTTAAATATCGAAATATTCTTTTAACTGCATTTAAGTGTGATTCCTTAGGTTTTGCTTGAAAACGAGCACAAACACATACACTATACATGATATTAGGTCTAGAGGATGTTAAGTACAATAAACTACCAATCATACCTCTATACTTATTGATATCCACATCTTTACCTTTCTCATCAGATGATAGCTTGCTGTTTTGAGTCATTGGTGTAGATTTTGGCTTGACATGCTCAAAACCAAATCTAGTCAGCAAGTTCACATATTTTGATTGATGAACATAGATGTCATACTTTAATTGCTTAATTTGGAGTCCCAAGAAATAGTTGAGCTCACCCATCATGCTCATGTCAAATTCACTGCGCATACACTTAGAAAACCACTCGCACATAGAATCATTAGTGGATCCAAAGATTATATCATCTACATATATCTGGACAATCAAAATATCATCACCATTTTTCCTAGTAAATAAAGTAGGATCAATTTTACCTCGAATGAAGCCATTTTTGATCAAAAACTTACTAAGCCTCTTGTACCAAGCCCTTGGTGCTTGCTTTAAGCCATATAATGCCTTCTTGAGCTTGTAAACATAGTCCGGATGTTGTTCATGTTCAAAACCAGGGGGTTGCTTGACATAAACTCCCTCTTCCAGAAATCCATTAAGAAAAGCACTTTTAACGTCCATTTGATGCAGCTTGATCTTCTTGTAGCATGTATAAGCAAGAAGCATCCTAATCGATTCCAATCTAGCTACTGGAGCATAAGTTTGATCAAAATCAATGCCTTCTTGTTGGTTGTACCCTTGTGCCACAAGCCTTGCTTTATTTCGAGTAACAGTACCAAATTCATCCACTTTATTCTTGAAAATCCATTTTGTACCAATGACTGAAACATTCTTTGGTGGCTTGACAAGTTCCCAAACATCACATCGTTCGAATTGATTGAGTTCTTCTTGCATAGCCGTGATCCAGTTTTCATCTTCGAGTGCTTCTTTGACATTCTTGGGTTCCTCTTGAGCTAAAAATGCAGCATAAGCACAAAAATTTGCAGTGCCTTTTCTTGTCTTGAGTCCATCAGAAATATCACCAATAATATGTTCTAGAGGGTGATTCTTCACTTTCCGTGTAGCTTTTGGCAATGAATGCTTTGAGATATCTTAATGTGAGGTCTTCCTTATCTTAGATGGAGGAGCTAAGTCTTCACCATCATAGATTGGCATTTTATCCTTTGCTCTATTTCCTCTAGGACCATCAAGAGTCATATTTTTCATCTTTACAATTGCATCATCAACTGGAGTAGAAGTTTCTGCTTGCTGATTTCCAGAGGCAGTTTCAATTTCAGCTTGTTGTTTTCCAGAATCAGTCTCTGTTTCAGCTTGCTGTTTTGGAGTAGCCTTCTCTGTTTCAGCTTGCTGTTGTCCAGCTTCACCTGCATCATCTTCCTCGTCTCTTGGAAGATCATTTTTAGGTTCTTGAAAAGCAACATCTATAGATTACTCAACAATATGCTTAGACAAATTATAAACTCAATAAGTTTTACTATTCATAGAATAACCAAGAAAAATAGATTCATAAGATTTAGCATCGAATTTACAATCATTATCAATTGTCTTGAGCACAAAACACTTTGAGCCAAAAATTTTGAAGTAACTGATGTTGGGCTTCTTTTTCTTGAGCAATTCATATGGAGTCTTGTCCAAAATAGGTCTTATCAATACTCTATTCAGAATATAGCATGTTGTGTTGACTGCTTCTGCCCAAAAACTTCTAGGTAACTTGCTTTCTTGCAACAATGTCCTTGCTGTCTCTTGCAATGACCTATTCTTGCGTTCCACCACACCATTTTGTTGTGGAGTCCTTGGAGTCGAGAATTCATGTGATATTCCTCTTTCTTCATAATAAGTAACAAAGTCTTTTTGGAATTCACCACCTCGATCACTCCTTATACCTGCAAGCTTTGTATTGAGCTTATTCTCAAGTAATTTAATTAGTTTCTCAAACTTATTAAAAGCAGCATCTTTAGTTTTAAGAAACAATACCCATGTAAAATGAGAATAATCATCAACAATTACAAAACCATATTGCTTACCTCCTATACTTTTATAGGCTTCTGGACCAAATAAGTCTAAATGCAAAAGTTCTAAGGGTTTAGAAGTAGATACCATTTTCTTTGCTTTGTGAGTACTTCTAATTTGCTTGCCTAATTGGCATGCCGAACACACCTCAGTCTTGACATACTTGATTTTGGGTAAACCTCTGACTAGCTTCTTCTTTGAAAGCTTGTTAAGCAAGTCCATGTGAGCATGACCCAATCTTCTATGCCAAACATAAGGATCAGTGTTTATTGCAGCAAGACAGCAAGTTGTTTTCTGCAACTCAAAGTCCAAAATATATATATTTCCTTCCCTTCTAGCAACTAGGGGGACTTTGTTAGTACCAATAGTAATAATACACTTATCAATACCAAAGTTAACAGTATGACCATCATCATATAATTGACTTATGCTAAGCAGATTATATTTAAGGCCTTTAACATATTGAACTTTATCAATTGAAATGTGTTTATTACCTATTTTACCTTTTCCAAGGATTTGAAGAGTTTTGCTATCGCCAATAGCCACTCTTCCACCCTTTTTATCTGAAGACTCAAGAATTGTGCTTTGCCTCCACTCATATGTCTAGTACATCCGCTATCCAAGATCCATTGAGTTAATTTGACTCGAGCGACAAGACACATCTATAAAACAAATAAAACAACTCAACCTTTTGGTACCCAAAGTTTGTTGGGTCCGACATGGTTAGCAGATAAAACATATAAAACATGTAAATCAGATTTCTTTATCCATTTTTGGATAAATCTAGGTGATTTAACTCTGCCAGCCTGATGATAGTAAGCTGTCTTTGTTCAGCCATTCTGACCATAATAAGCTGTTTTCTATTTGTTTCCTCCATGGTATGATTTCTGTCCATTCTGAACTCTGCAATGTTTTTCAAGATGCCCTTTCTTTCCACATTTGTTGCATATCTTCCAAGGCATAGCATAATCATAAGGTATGCCATGTTTTCCTTCATATCTTAGAGCTTTGTCCTTCTTGTTGGCATTCATTCCAAGTCCTTCTCTGACCAATGGAATATTTGTGTTGTTCATCATTGATTTGAGACTCTCTTCTCCTTGAACAAAAGATCCCATGCCCCTTTTCAGATCCTCAACTTCCTTTGTGAGCAGATCAATCTTTTCAGCTTGCTGACTTATGATTTCAGCTTGCTGAGATGGTTCTTCTGCTTGATTTGAAGGTGTTGCATCTATTGATTCTCTTTTGAACAGCTCCAAACATTCATCCCTTGCTTCAATCTCCTTCTTTAACTCTGTGATCTCCATTAATTGAGTCTTGTTTCTTTTGAGGAGAATTTTGTTGAAGTTTTCCACATGACTGACTTTAGCTTGAAGATCCTTGATTTCAGCCTCTTTGTCAGCTTGTGTAGGTACCTTCTTGTCAATCCAAGTATCCACTTTGTTCATCAAATCTTGAACCATAGTCTTGAGATAATTATTTTTCTCTTTTAGCTTGCTATTTTCAGTTTTAAGAGAATAATATTCTCCCATAGATACATTCTCACATTCCTGCATGGTTAGTGGTTCCAAAACAATATTTTCAGAAGATAAATTATATTTACAAGAGTTTACCTCAATCTGATCTTCTTCTGAATCACTTTCTAGGTAGCCACTTTCTGAATTTCCTCGAACAGAATCATCATCAAGTCCAACTAGGGCAAGATTAATCATGTCTCCACTTGAATCATCACTGGAAACCGAGTCATCATCACTCCAAGTCATTAGAGCTTTAGCTTTCTTCTTATCCTTGATGACAGTTTGCTGTTTTGACTTCAATTTGTAGCAGTCCCGCTTATAATGGCCTGGCTTTCCACATTCAAAGCATGTCTGATCTTTAGAATCCTTGTTGACCTTTTTGTTGTTGGAAAATCTGCATTTATCTCTTTTCAGCCTATTCTTCTTCTCGATCATCTTCCTGATCTTCCTGGATATTAAAGCTAATTCTTCATCCGACTCATCTTCAGATTCCAGTAAGCTATCATTAGTGTGAAGAGCTAACTGCTTCATTTGAGCAACTGGAGCTTGCATAGAACTGGATTGGCTTTCCTTGATTTTGCTTTCAAATTGTTCTAATTCTGCAAAAACAACCAATTGATCCATAGTATCTATAGTTGGAGAGGATTCCAAAGAGGTTACCTTCGGTTCATAGATAAATGGCACAACACTAAGTATCTTCATGTTAATTTCCTCTTGAGGGATATGTTTGCCAAGTTGCTTTAAGGCATTCAGATTTGTCTGGAATCTAGCTTGACTTTCTTGAATAATTTCTCCATCTCGAAGCTTGAAATTTCCAAACTCATTCATTAGTTTGCTCAATTTCACCTTCTTTAAGCTCTTGGATCCTTCGTGTTACAATTCCAAAGTATTCCATATCTCTTTAGCTGATTTGCACGAAGAGACTTTATCACATTCACTAGGACATAACCCATTCATGAGAGAATTCCTAGCCTTTCCATTGAAACTGTATTTGAGTAATTCAGCCTTCATGAGATCATCAATGTATTTTACTTTGCCTTCTTTGTCCTTGAATTTAAATGGACCCTTCTGAACAACTCTCAAAGCTAGTGGCTCCCTGGATAGATACACTTCCATGCGACCTTTCCACCAGTTGTAGTTTTCTGTACCAAGCAAAAGAGGTGCCGGGTAATCCGAGGTTCCTTCGGGATATTTGTCAGCCATTTTGATCGAATACTATTCCTGTTACAGAAAGATTAGTATACCAACGCTCTGATACCAACTGAAAATACACCTAGAGGGGAGTGAATATGTGATTATGGCTAACTAGGATTACTTTTAAATTTAACCCGATAATAGCTTACTGAGATTTTACCAACAGAACTATGATCTGACAATGATAGTAAGCTGAGATGACTAAATGTAATGCAGAAAATAATATGCAGAAAAGTAAGTAGAACACACAAGAATTTTAGCCAGGTTCGACCCCTAAGCCCTTATGGTTTACGTCCTGGTCCCTTACCAACTTGGTAAGAGAATATATTATTGATCAATGAAATTACAACCACAAGATACAACAATATATCTCCATTTATCCCAACTGCTGATAATGGCTTGCTGAAACCCTATTTAAGAACCTGCACTCTAAGTACTATACTACCCCGTAGTACAAACTCCTCTAGCAAGTACCACTAAACCCTTGTTTCCATTGGCCAACTATCCAGCAACTAATAAATACAAATTGAACAATACAAATCGAATGATAAAGTGATTACAACTCAAACTATAGACTCTCTAAGATAAACACGTGTATATAATTAAGAGTTCGAGAGTATTTTGAAATCAATAAAGTTCAGGAGTTGTGTGTTCTTCCTTGCAATTGGTTCCTTCTTTAAAAACTGCAAGAACCAATATATATAACCATACATTAACGTTTGAAAACAGCCTCAACAGATTACAACGGCTAGAATCCAATTCTACCGTGTAAGATCGTTGGGATGGTTTTTCAACGTTCATGTATACGTTAGATAGAAGAGAAACAAAGATGTCCAACGATCAGAAAATATCTCTTCTATTTTGTAGAGTATAAAATGTTTTAACAGTTTGTAGAAGATAGAGTTTGAAAGAGAAACAAACTCCTATTCTTTAGGAAATCAATTTGAATAAGTAAAAACGTTTTATAATTGAGCTCTATATATAATGCATGTATATTATATTAGAGAATTCCTTACAACTGATATATAAGAAGATCCTATAATATCTCCATGAAATTCGACTTCCTTGTTGAATCTGGACTGTGTATCTTGGCTTGCTGTTATTTTGACACTGTTGATCATAGCTTGCTGAGATACAATATTTTCTTGTAACAGCTTGCTACAATTATGCTTAAAATGACAAAGTCATTAAGCTGATTACCTGCAAACAAGCTTGGATAACAGTATTATAGCTTGCTGTGTTAATCATCAAAACTAAGGGATTTACACGCTTCTCACATGTTTATATATCTATGTCGCAATAAAATATATGTAATATATGTAAATGTCAAATATTGTTCACTACAACACATACTCCTCTTAGGTATAAATTTAAATTATGTAAAAGGGGCACCCTATATTTTTTCTACATTTCCATCATCTAAACCAATTCACGTCATTTTACTGTTTAAAATTTCTTATAAACCTAACATAATCCTATCAAGGTGCTTTTTTTATTTTTTAAAAATATAACATACTATTTCAAATCTTTTTTAATATTATTTAATTGTTAACAAAACTTTTAAAATTCTGATATAATAAACCATATTTTAATTATATATTTTAGAATTTATATAAGTAATGTTTGTTAATTTTATGTTTTTCATTTTAAATATGTTATATATTTATAATTATATTTTTTATAATATTTACTTAAAATATTTATATAAATATGAAAATATAAAATTATTATCATTAAATATCTTTTTATTAAATGCATGTTTTATTTTCAATTGTATTGATTAAAATTAACTTAAATTTATTTTAATTGTATGTTTAAAATTAATAAAAATAAAAATAATTTAAATATAATTAATGATTATAGCTAACTACAATACAAATAGTTACAGGTTCAACCAAATTTTAGATAATGTCTTTTTAGTAACAAGTTTACATGTTAAACTTGGAAATACTCTCATAGTACTAATTTATGTGATATTAATGTATTTTACGTTTTACACCTTCATTTTATATGCAAGCAATACAAGTTTAATTTTTTTTAGAAACGTATTATTTTTTAAGTAAAAATTTATCAAAATAATGTGTTTTTCAAAACTTAAATTTGTTTTAAGTAAAGTTACCCAAATACATGTACATCTAATTTAAAGCAGAAATTATATTTTATATTTAAAGTAAATGAAAACACGTTATGACATAAGTAACTCATTTTAAATTCATTCAAATGGACTCTACTATTGCCATTTAAATTAAAGCATGGTTGGATGGAGATTTTTACTTCTTCTATTTTTTTTAAAAAAATCATGGAGATTTTTTACTTCTAAAAATTGATGGGATTTTATATGATATGCTACTATTCACATACCAAATTATATTTATGACATGTTAAAAATATCAAATTATAACAAGAAGACCCATAAATATCTAATGAGTTGTTGCTTATGGATTTATGATCAAGCGGAATTTGAAATAAGTTGGCTCCAATTTCTTCATTCTTTTCCTTTATATTTTGATTTTGATAAAAAAATTTTTTTGCCACATAAATAAAATTTCATTAATACTTCAAATCATTCGACAATACATCAATAAACTCCGAATGGATATTATCCACTCTCCATACACGATCAGAAATAACACAAGTATGCCTCGCTAAATAGTGAGTCACCTTGTTTGCAGACCGTTTGACAAACTTTAAAGATACATTTCTATCTTTTAACTCTTCTGGTAATTGTTTGCATTGAGCAATCACCCTTCCAAAATAAGACAGCATGACAGAACCACTGCGAATAGCCTGGACACACACGAGGGAGTCTGTCTCGACCACTACCTCCATCCAACTCTTCCTCTTTATCCAGCTTAGTGCTTCCTTAATACCCAATGCTTCCACCACTTCTGAAGCCAGCTGCCCTCCCTCACACCTGGAAATTGCCTCTATTAACCCCCCCTCATGATCACGAGCCACAGCAGAAAAACTAAAGCACTGAGAGTTATCAAAGATAGCAGCATCCGTATTGACCTTAATCATATTATCATTTGGAACACACCAGTGCTCATCACCATCAATATGAGTCATAAAACCAAGAGATGGATCAAAAAACTTGTCTTGAGCACTATGCCATTGACTAAGGATTGAAACTGCCGACTCTACTATCTCAGAAACCACCATGCCCTTATTATTCCACACCAAAGCGTTCCTTCCCTTCCACAGAGACCAACACAACATAGCCACTAGCTGTAAATCTTTACCTCTGCAGACTTTAAAAACCGAACTAATCCATTCAAAAAATGAATAAAAGACATCTACTGTGAACCTGATGCCTAAATTATCCCAACATGCCTTTGCAAACGAGCAGCTGATAAAAGAATGACATACACTTTCCTCCTCTATGTTGCACACTGGACCACAAAACATTAACAGATACCTTCTTAACCCTTAGTTGGTCTTTTGTTGGCAAGCAGCCTGTTATCGCCCTCCAGAGAAAATGCTTGACCTTCGATGGAATTTTAAGATTCCATAACTTTCTCCAGAACCCCGAATTGTTACTCACCTGATAACCTCCTTTAATTTCCTGTAACAGCAAGTACGCACTCTTAACTGTATAATTTCCCATTCTCTCCTTACACCAGTACCAAGAATCCACTCCTGTAGATTACAAAGGGATACTCATAATCAGATTAGCATCTCTGGTGTCAAAAATGTCTGTGACTACCTCTTCGTCCCATCGTCTTTGACCTGGAACCATTAAAGAAGAAACCATTTGACCTTCTATAGACTCGCTAGTCGAATGAACATATTGATCCTCTTCATTAGGCAACCAGGGATCTAACTTGATACTCACCCTAGAACCATCTCCAACTCTACGATACATCACTCTTTTCAGCAAAACTTGAGCCTCCAACACACTACGCCAAATAAAACTCGGGCTGTTTCCCAACCCAGCAGATAAAAAAGTACCATTAGGATAGTACCTTGCTTGAAAAACTCGACTCACCACACTCTGAGGGTTCATAATCAGCCTACATCCCTGTTTTCCCAACTGAGCTACGTTAAAGTCGTGTAAATTGCGAAACCCAAGACCACCACTACCCTTAACCTTACACATACGCTCCCAACTCATCCAATGAATCCCCTTATTCTTCTCAGACAAACTCTTCCACCAAAACCTACACATGATCTTCTCCATATCTCTGCAAAGCTCCAATGGCAATAAAAAAATGCTCATAGCGTAATTAGGAAGAGCTTGAGCCACTGTCTTCAATAAAATTTCCTTCCCGCCCTTTGATAAATATTTTTTATCCCATCCTTGAACCCCGTTCTGCAACCGATCTTTCAAGTATCCCAAAATAACAGACTTCTTTCTCCCTAAAATGTTTGGCAAACCCAGATAATGAGTATTATCGTTCGCTTCATGAAAGTTCAGTACTTCACAAACTTTTTCCTTCACCTCCGACTTTGTATTTCTACTAAAGAAAATCGAAGATTTGTCTCGATTAATCTTTTGACCTGAGGTTGTTTCAAACTTAGATAGCATGTCCACAATGTGATTAGCAGAAGGTTCATTAGCTTGACAGTAAATGTAACTGTCATCTGCAAAAAACATATGTGATAACGACGGAGCCCCTCTTGCTACTTGAATCCCTTTAATCAACCCCCTTCTTTCATAATCTCGGATAATAGAAGTAAATCCTTCAGTACACACCAAGAATAAATAGGAAGACAGAGGATCTCCCTGCCGAAGACCCCTCTGTGGAATGATATCACCAAACTCCCTGCCAGCATGACTAATTTTGCACCTTGTAGAGGTAACACATGTCATAAACAAATTCACTAATCTACCTGCAAATCCCAACTTCGTCAAGGCTGCTCTTAAAAATCCTCATTCTACTCGATCATATGCTTTGCTCATATCTAACTTAAGGGCCATCCAACCAATTTTCCCTTTTGTTTTTCTTTTCATGTAATGCATCACCTCATAGGAGATCATGATATTATCCGTAATTAAACGACCTGGAACAAAAGCACTCTGAGATTCTGAAATAGCCTTATCCATCACTCCCTTAAGTCTGTTAGCCAGCACTTTAGACACTATCTTGTAAACCACATTACACAACGAAATGGGTCTAAGGTCAGTCATATAACCCGGACTTTTCTTTTTTGGAATAAGCACAATATTAGTATCTGTTAAGTGCTCATCAAAACTGCAAGTTAAAAAGAAATTTCTCACCAGTTGAATGATGTCGTTCCTCACAATATTCCAAAATTTTTGGTAAAAAGCTGGACTCATACCGTCCGGACCGGGCGACTTCTCTAGATGCATATGAAACAATGCCTGTCTCACCTCTTCATCATCTACAGGTCGAAGCATTTCCTCATTTTGAAAACCTGTTATCTTCGAAGTCATACAATTAATCACTTCTGCCCACGATGTATCCGAGGACTTGAATAAATCCTCAAAATACTCTACCATAGTATCTTGCAGCCCTGAATCCCATTCCACAACCCGCCCCTCACTGTTATGCAGCCTACTAATATGATTAACTTTCCTTCGGGTCTTAGCCGTTGCATGAAAATATTTGCTATTACTATCACCTTCCCTAATCCACAGTTGCTTCGACTGTTGTTTCCAAAAAACTTCTTGCTGAATATAAACTTCTGACAAGTTCTTTAACTCTTTCTGGTACTTTCTAACAGATTCTGGATCCCTACGCCCCTTCAAAATTTTCAAAATCTTTTTAATATGACTAATTCGCCTCTTGAAACTGCCAGTAACATTCTTACCCCACTCCTGAAGCACATCTGAGCATTTAGATATTTTAATTTGGAGAGATTGCCCCTGATATAAACTCCATGAATCTTCCACCAACTTCCTGCACAATGTTTATTGTTTTAGGTAATGCTATTTAACCAGTAAAGTATTACAAAAGTTTTTTCAAATGTCATTCATTTTTTGTAAAATTCATATTAATGAACAAGCAAGTCAAATAAACACGATAACAACTCATAATTAAGTTTAAGTGTGTGATAAATTTTTTATCACAAATACACTTAAAATTTGGAGCATTTATGTTGTTTTTATTCCTTTTTTCATCTTTTTCCTTAAAAAATTATAATACATATGTCTTGTAGGAATGCTCCATTCTATATCCATTCTAAAACCTTAGAAACAACAACTCAACTAATGACACTGGGGGTGTTCATCATTATTGCTTAAGCCATGTGTTGAATGAGTTGTTTAATTAATCTTGTCAATTCTCCCAAGCTAAAGGCCACCTAAAAATGTTAAATATACGTATGCACTTACCTCTTCATGTCCTCCATATGGCTTGTGTTTCTCCATTTATGAAACAACTGACTGAACTTTCAAGCCTCTAAATCAACTCAGCTTCCCTTATTATAATTTCATCATCCCTCCCTATTTTAACATTGGATTGCTTACTAGCTGCAGCTAGGCTAGCACTATTAAAATGGTGAAACTTAGGATAGTGTCAAGTCACAAGGCTTGTAAATCACCCCAAAACTGAAATATTTCATTTTTCACATGTTAGTTTTAAATCTCTATCCTATCCGGACTTGTATACAGAACATATATATAAGTAACGGAATCAGAAATTTTTCGAGAAGAGATGAAGACTAAACTAGATGAAAAGTTTGCAAGTCCGCTCAATATTCTAGTGAAAATTATAATTCCTGCTATCCTATATAGCTCCGCTAATTTATGTATAACTTTTTCTGATAATTCCTAATTACTTTTTTAATACTTGCAAAGCATCTTTTGCTTAATTTTCAGTATATATTCGACTCTAGACATCCAACATTAAGGTGATGTATCATCTGTTAGAATAGAATCATCAACTGATGATAAAGATTATTTATTCATGATTAGAAACATCACATGGTATGTTGGGACCAAATTAACCAACCAATTAGACAACACTTTTTCTTCTCTTTGGCAATTAACATTATCAAGATAATACATCTATCAATGTCTTTAGTAGTTCTGCCTACAAAGAGTAACCACTTTGTTCAATTTCATCATAGGAATACAAGTTGCTTGTTCACAAGATTAATCATAAACTTGTACTTGTCTCTCCCGAACGAATGATATGCTTATTAACAAGCTTGTGCTGTACTCTATATGCATGCTTTTAATGCACATCTTAATATACATGTGTGGTTTTGGAGTCTGCATGTCTGCATGTCTGCATACTGCATGCATGAGACTGCACGTGTGATATACATAACTTTTTAAGTACATATAATCGTATTGGTGACGGAACTAGCTAGAGATTAACCTAGGCCGAAATCCCGACTGCCTGTGACTTGATTCTGGCCGTGTATATATGCTCTGTTTGTAAAGGAAGTCGCCCTTAGTAATGGGTTCCCGAGTAAGATTAAGCAGCAAAATGTAGTAAACAAGAGCTAAGCTTCGATCACCCAATTATTAAAACAAATAAGATAAAACATATTATTATGGAAGCTGTAGATTCTAACAAGAAATTGTGCATTACAACGAGTGTGACCTTGTCTCGTAATAATTAGTACTACAAAATGGCTACCAAAATGAACGAAAGGATGATCCTAAAAATTGTGGCAAACTAGCAAATAGCATTGCGCCGAGTGTATGAAATCTAGAACAAGCTGGTAGTAAAATGTACTGTACCTAATATCTACAGAAAATGTAATGCATGAGCAAGCAAAGCACAACTCTTGATGCCAAATTAGGTATTTGACATGATATTACTTCACCTTTCAATGGCTTCGATTGCAGCTCTATTGCATCCATCAGATTTGATTTCAAGGGTCTATTTTATTTTATGAGGACCTTGTTCTTATTTTTCGAGAAGACTTATCGTATTCTTATGATTTATATTTATGTTTTTGCAAAGCAAGAACTTTGCAAGTAAGAAATGTAAAAGCTTATGGACCTTTGTTGATAAAAAAAAATCTAAGCAATCCTCCATTAGCTTTTCGACTACATATTTGTGTTGGTTGTTACCAACTTAAGAACCCCAGCATTCATATAATTTAGTCTCCTAAGCTATAATAATTTAATGTGAACTATCTTTTGCCTGTCAAGAAAAGACATTCAAAAAGCAGTTGCATTAGACATGTACCCTGTGATTTATTCAAGGGCCACATGCCTCCAGGCTCCATATATGTTTCAAGGTGAAGATATTGGTTAACTACGTGTCCAGTTCTGAGATTGTCGAGACCTTAGTCGAATTCAGTTTACGCGGCCCTAACAAACAAATACCATACAATTTTATAAATATTTACTTAAAGAAATTGAAAATTTTGGGACTCTTGAGTATTAGGGGACCTATGCGCAAGTCTTGTCTGCATGTAGTCGGGGCACCTGGCTAAATATAATTAGTTTATGCATGATAGTTGAGATCCCGCATTAAACAAAGTATTCACACCTCTGGAGATCAATGGCTGGAAGGAAAACCAAGTAAAATGTGTAGGGAGGGAGAAAACACTGTCTGTTGTTCAAGTTATTACTTACAATACAATTGGCCGGCCCCCAAGACTTTTAGCTCACTAGATTAACCAACTTCACCAAATTAATGGGGCTCAAGAATATAGTCGACCATCAATATGTACTTGAACATGTTATGTTGATATTTTCTTCAACAAATAATGCATAAGTCGTAACTGTAGATATACCACTGGCTAGCTAAATTAATCAAGGTTTAATTACTTGCGATTATTATGAGTTCATGACTTGTTGTTCAATCATTAAAATTGTTTACTATGCACTAAAATGTGTTTTTATTTCCGCATATCTACAATTAAACTGATTGCGAGCTTTTAAAGATGCTACGTGTACACTAACTCAGGTGATATACAAAGAATATATGAATATATTGACTCGTACGCAATTTTCTTAATATAACGTATTATAAAGTTATATTTTACTAATTGCAGACATGTAATAGATCAAAAATTGGACAAAGATGGGTGTGATGTGGCTTCCTCTTGGTTAAACACTTTACTGCATAATAGCATAAGTTTTACGATAACATGTTAAAAGGAAATTGGTGTAGTGTCTAAAAATGTACATTTGTATGGTGACATCGACCAGATTAGTTCTTCAACTGACAAAAGTGTAGACTTCCTTTCGGCCGTTCTCTAGCTTGCTTAGTTACTTAATTTTCTCGCCTAATCATTCTGGATCCCATTTCTCACACTTCTTAATTTGCATATCTATATAATCACGTGGTCCTGCCTACATCTTTATTACACTTGCATATAGGGAGAAAACAATAATTACTTAACAACACATTTTTAATTAACAACAAAAAAATAAAACTCCATCGTTCCCCTGTCTACCTTATGGCAACAGATCAAATTTTTTGAGTCTCTTAATTTATAATACAACTTAATTTATAAAAATGACGAAATAACTCAAGTAATAACAACTTATCTTTTATTGTCACAGGTTATTGATTCGATTCTAACTCACTCCCGAGATTTTTGAAAAGTAGTTGCATGCTTTCATATAGATAGGTAGTATATTTTAATTCAGATATATTCACAAATCACAAATGTGTCTCTCTGCGTACGTATCTATATTTAGATTATTAGTCGCAAACAATCTGTGGGAGTAAAAATAACGAATAGAGCATTAAATAGATAAACCTGTGGTAAGTGTCCAAAATTGACTTTGAAGGAAGA
The DNA here is from genome assembly GCF_009905375.1 of Apium graveolens. NCBI lineage: Eukaryota > Viridiplantae > Streptophyta > Magnoliopsida > Apiales > Apiaceae > Apium > Apium graveolens. The sequence continues at coordinate 292,768,330 of NC_133651.1, forward strand.
CTTATACAACAGTTCTAATATCATAAATGTGCTTACAAAGCTTTAATCATTGATTACTGTATAATGATCAAGATATATAACGGTACCAGGACGATCACAGCAGTCCTGGACCAGATAGCACCGCCTAATAATCAAAGTGATTGTGAGCACTGATGCATTATTAGAATGATGTTAATAGATAATTACAGTCTTCTAAGAGTACTTTGGAATAATGTTAAAAGCTGATTACACCATTCTAGAGCACTTAGCTTTAGATTAGATTGCATATTTGCATGATTCTCTATTAGGATTGGAGGATATGCTGTCATAAATTTGGCAAAATGACAAAGCAGAGCTTAATGTGGCCTTAACTAGGTCCACAGAAGAAAGATGTTAAGGCTTTAAACTTCATTACGCAGGTTTAGTCATCAGTCTAAACTTAGCTAACTTTTATCTGTAAATTTTAATATAGAGTGTAAATTTTTGAGCTTTTAATCTGTTTTTACTGTCCCCCGCCACCTTCCACTCCTATAAGAATCCCCTCCTTTCCTACTCTGTTTTAGCAATTAGCTACTTCTAACTTCCCATCTCTTTTACAATCATAGATAATTTCGCTCTCTTTGTAGTACATAAACTTTCTTACGGTCTAGCTAGATAGTAGATATGCATCTCTTGCATGCATGCATGTTTATATATAAAGTGCACGTAAGGATCTCCATATAATTACCTGCTGACATCTATCGCGCTCAAACTGAACTTAAGTATCAGCAAAAGAAAAGCTTGTGTAGATTGTGTATATATATGGCACCGCATGATGATAAGCAACTGACACTGCCAGAGGTAAAGAAAGTATAGATTAGATGTAATGAGGATGTTTGATGAAATAAGAATATTATGAAAGTGTACTATAGAGATCGAGCACGCATGTCTGTGTGAGATAGTGACAATAGAACTACCTCGTACATTAATTCTACAAAGATAATAATTCTATGTATCACCATAATACTAATTCTACAATTTTCTCACAGGTAATGGAGGAGTTGAAGAAAATTTCAAGCATAGGCTTCCCAATATTAGCCATGGGCTTGGTGAACTATGTCAGAAATATGATATCGGTAGTGTGCATGGGAAGGCTAGGCAGCATAGAGCTAGCCGGTGGTGCATTAGCCATTGGTTTCACCAACATTACTGGCTACTCTGTTCTTTCAGGTTTAGCTATGGGCATGGAGCCTCTTTGCAGCCAAGCTTTTGGTTCAAGAAACTTAACTATAGCATCTCTAACTCTACACAGAACCATTTTCATGTTACTTTTCGCATCCATCCCCATCGCATTTCTGTGGCTTAATCTTGAGCCTCTAATGCTTTTGCTACACCAAAACCTTGAAATAACCAAAATCGCAAGTCTATATTGCTTCTATGCAATCCCTGATCTAGTTGCCAATAGCTTTCTTCAACCTCTGCGTATATACTTACGCAGTAAAGGCACTACAAGGCCATTTATGTGGTGTACATCACTAGCCACAATCCTCCATCTCCCCATAACTATTTTCTTAACCTTCAATCTTAATCTTGGAGTAAAGGGAATCGCACTTTCCATCATTATCACAAACTTTATTAGCTTAATTTTTTTAGTATCCTATATGTTCTGCACAAGGTCTACTGTTGCACCACCTTTGAGTACACCATTACTACCGAGAACAAGTAACAGTAGTCCACAAGGGGAGGACTGGGGTATATTACTTAGACTTGCTATTCCAAGTTGCTTAGCCGTTTGTTTAGAGTGGTGGTGGTATGAGCTTATGACTCTTGCGGCCGGTTACCTTCAAAACCCTGAAGCAGCACTCGCAACATCAGCAATAGTTATACAAACAACCTCTCTTTTGTACACATTACCTTCAGCTCTCAGTGCATCAGTCTCCACTAGGGTTGGCAATGAACTCGGGGCAGGAAGGCCCCGCCAGGCCAGTTTGTCATCCACAGTAGCCATTGGACTCGCTCTATTAAGCTCAACCATGGGATTGTTATGGACAACTATAGGTAGAAAATCATGGGGCAATGTTTTTACAGAAGACACTGAGGTGTTAGAACTAACAATGGCAGCCTTACCAATAATTGGGCTTTGTGAAATAGCTAATTGTCCACAAACAACATGCTGTGGGGTTCTAAGAGGAAGTGCAAGACCTAGTGCTGGAGCTGGTATTAACTTCTACTCATTTTACCTGGTGGGGGCACCAGTGGCTATAGCTCTAGCCTTTGTGTGGAAGCTTGAATTTTTGGGACTTTGTTATGGACTTTTAGCGGCTCAAGTTTCATGTGTACTTGCAATATTGACTGTAATATACAAGACAGATTGGGAGGAAGAGTCACTAAAAGCAAGACACTTGGTGGGAGGGCATGGTGAATATTTTACATATACTGAAATAATCAAGTCCCAACAAAGTGCATAACTACTAGCTAGTTTTTTTTCCCTTAATGAATGGATCACTTTTACTAATAAGCATGAAAATAAAGATATGAACAAATGTAATATATACTTTATATATAGCTCAGATATGTAATAATATGGGTGTCATTTTGAATTAATAAATTTTTAGCGCACACATTGCATATCTATTTACATTCATATATGACGACTATAAGTTATGAAGCGATTTGTGTTTGCATAAAAAACCTAGGGAAGAAAAGGGTATAAGGTGATCTGATAACAATATAATCTCTCAGGATCCCATTAGACTAATACTTATTCAAGTTTAGAATTTAACACATTCTTTAAGGTTTTTATTTTGATTGAAAAAAGTAGTTCTCTTCTTGCTCAACCCTTGCACCACTCTGTTGATATGTTTTCTCCATAAACAAAAGCTATTGTTGCTACATGCATCTATGATCTATAGGTGCAAGTCAACACCCTTCATTCTGTCTTGTAATCTACAAACACACACAATGCCTATCTAATAGACTAATACCAACAAATCCTACGACCTACATACTTCAGATAGCTCACAAAATTTATTCACATCTTCAAATTTAGAAAGTTTTGGATACATACGTTATTGTCACCCTTGAGATCAAAATAAGAAGTTTTTATCTTCGTGGCAGGCATTGGACTCATTCACTAGCTAAATCTTATATGATACAAGATGCTCAAAAGAATATAAACAACACTGAGACTTAAGATCAATATAAAGTTTAAACACCTTTGTCAAATTTAATATACAACATAAAAGTCTCCTAGATATTTTCTTTGCTAGTAGGTTCAATTGACATACAAATGCAAACTTTGCACCTTATCATCTCATCTGTTATCACCATCCTTTAGCCAGACTTGAACAGTAATACTGCTTTTGCATCCAAATAGAAGTACACAAAATGGTTTGTCTCATGAGTCACATATGAACCTGCACAAAAACCCGGAAAAATGAATGGACATTTGAAATTAGATGTTTCATTCAGATGTTTTCCTTATAAAAATATAAAGCAGAGATTTCTTCTTTTAATTAATATACATGAACTACTAAAAAAAATGTGTTAAAATATGATAAATTTCGGGAAAAAAATTTGGTGAAGATAGAGTGATCAAAAATACTCGATGACTTTAAAATTTGCAGATATTACCTATGCCCCCTCTAAAACTAAGCTTGGTCAAATTTATTGGTTCAAAAATCCTATCTTATAATCTCAGTCATTGCACAACTTAATTGAACTTGAAAACTTATCATTTATACTTTTCGCAGTGACACACGTATTCTTTTAAACATAAAAGATATATAAATTATAAGATGAGCATTTTTTAAGCGATAAATTAACCCAAACGAGCCCCGAACAACCATATATGCCAATTACAGTTGACCAGTCATATAGCAATATCAGTTTTACGATCTATTTATAATACCCAAAATAACTGAACTCTTTAAATTAACCTTTGATTGTTACTAGAAAGTTGTGCAAGAGAATTATAAAGCTAGATATAATAGGTTCAGTTAAATGCTTTGAGTAGGACAACTGAAACAGCAAATCAATGCTTTGCTTAGGACAATTGAAACAGCAAATTCAGCAATTGAATTCTGAACTGCCTAAAGAATGCAAATCAATTTAACTGATTCAAAGTACGGAATAGACCCCATCACAGTCAGCACTTGCAAGCAAGCTGCGAAACATAACTACATCCATACAAACTACTGGCATTATAGTATGTCATTGGCAAGCCTAGAAGTACTTTTACTTGCACAATTAATTATATTGTTGTATGGATACGATAAACAGTGATAAATTAAACACGGGAGGAAGAGATTCTTAACTTCCTATCTTCATAAACTAAAACACAATGCATTGCAACCCCTGTACAAAACAGGTTTAGCATAGTTTTGTCACTTTTCTTTTGAATAACTGATCAACATCAATATTCACATCTCATATAAGGGAACTCTTCAGAAATAAATACTTCTACAATGTTCTACGAAAGACACATCCCGGCACAGAAAACACTTGAGAGACCCAAAGGAAGGGGAAAAGAAACGATATATTCAAAAGGATAGTATTGCCCCCCCAGTACAGGCAGCTCTGTTCACTTCAAATTGTACACGAATAATATGCACTGCTGTCAACTTAAAATCACTTCCTATTTGCAAGTGATCTCCTCTTTCGATTAATCCTCTTTTAGAAAATTCATGTACAAAAGGTCATGAAAAACCTCTTCTTATCTTAACAGGTGATTAGAACTTTCCTGCCCAGACTAAGTCATTAACACGTGTCATGACTTCATATCATAAATGAGAAGCTGTCGATATTCCGGCAGAAGTTAATAGTTAAGAACGCAGGACTACTAGTGGAGTGGGAATATACTTTTCACTGACAGCAGATGAAACAAAAAAAACATCTCCCAAAATATGAAGAGTAATTCTAGAAAGTGTTCGAAGAAAGCTACATAAACTTGGAAATTTTCCCAAGGCCCTAAACAAAATTTAATGGCCTATAGAGAGCATAGGCGCACAACACATTAGCACAATGAGCTAAAATGTGCTCCTATGGCAAGGCAAGGCATTTTCATTACCTCCAACAGATTACAACAGCCTCACTTGTCCAACCATTATTAAACTCAAAAATGTATCAACAATACTCAATCTTAGAGATGAGGCAAATAACTTGTATAAGAATCCGCTATTAATAAATCAAATACGACATACTTACTACTATTAATCATAACATTTATCATCGTAACCGTAGCAAACACCATAAAGAAACACACTCGTTATAAAACTGTGTAATGTGTGTTTGTGACAGTGTGAGTGAATTACTGAATTGTGTGTACCCAAACCTAAAATGTATTTTAAAATTAAGCTAGATCCGCGCGCGCGACAGAGAGAGAGAGAGAGAGAGAGAGAGAGAGAGAGAGAGAGACCAAAGTTTTTGCCGACGATGCAATGCCACGTAGGACCGTGCTTCTTATCGAACTCCTTCTTAATGTACTCAGCTACATCCTTCTCTACACTGTGTTTCTCATACGCCTAAACAATATATAATATAAGTGTAAGTATATGATAGTAGAAAAACAAGTGAATTGAAATAGTTAGGGGGGGAGAGAGAGAGAGTACAGCGATAGCAATGTCGATGGCTTGTAATTGCATGTCTTCTTTCATATCGGCGCTTTTAATCACCACTTTCTTACCGGCGGATGGTGAAGGAGTGGCATCCGCCGGAAAAACTTTCCGATCATCTTTGCTTTTGTTGCCTTCTTCACTCATCTCTCTCTCTCTCGATTTTTGTGAAGTAGAGAGACAAGAAGCAAGTTGGGGTCGTGGAGGAGTAAGACTGAGAGCGGTGGTTTTTTTAGCAGCCGAGTGAAAAGTGAAAAAACAGAAAGGGAAAGTAAAAGTAGATACTTTACAAAATGAGTAATCTATACTCCTGCTTTTCTTTTCTTTTTTTTTAAAAAAATGTAAAAAAATCAAAATTTATCGTCAATTTCCAATTAATTATGTGTTGTGTGAATAAGGGGTGATCGCGTTTCCATTTGGTTCTATTTGATTTGAATTAGAGGTCAAACATAAATCAAATCATATGTTACAATTTTTGAATTAGAGGTCAAATATAAATCAAATCATATGTTACGATTTTTGAAATTTGCAAATCAACCCTCTTCCCTCGCCCCTTACCCATCTAACCCAAGATATGCAGTGCGGTTTCAGATGATTCGGTTTAACAGATTAATAGGTCTCTGACCATCTCATTTAATGATTATCATAAACTACTTATATTATCTAAAAATAAAATATATTTTTTTAACCTGAATACATTAATAGCTTGTAAGATACGACGTATATCACAAATCTTGAGCAGATGCCTAGTTATGCAGGGTTTATGAAAGGTATTCTCTCTCGGAAAGTGAAGCTAAATGATTTAGAGACTGTCACTCTCATGGAGGAATGCAGTGTTGTGCTGCAACAGAATTTACCTCTAAAACTTAAAGATCCGGGAAGCTTCACCATTCCATGTACTATTGAAAAATTGTCTTTTGACAGATGCTTATGTGAATTGGGAGCTAGCATCAATCTGATGCCTTTGTCAATTTCCAAGCAATTGGACTTACCTGATCCCAAACCAACTTATATGACCTTATAGCTGGCTGACCATTCTATTACATACCCGCGAAGTATTGTGGAGGATGTCTTGGTCAAAGTTGATAAACTCATCTTTCCTGCTGATTTCGTCATTCTTGACTTCGAGGAGGATAGAAAGATTCCCATAATCTTGGGAAGACCTTTCTTGGCAACTGGACGAACCTTGATAGATGTGCAGAAGGGTGAGCTCACGATGCGAGTTCTGGATCAGGATGTTACCTTCATTGTGTTCAATGCTATGAAATTTCCTACTGGTAATGAGGAGTGCTTAAAAGTGGAGTTGGTCGATTCGGTGGTCACATCGGAACTTGATCGATTGCTAAGGTCTGATGCCTTAGAAAAAGCCTTATTGGGGAATTCAGATAGTGAAGATGACGAAGGTGAAGAACAATTGCAATATTTGAATGTTTCTCCTTGGAAGAGGAAAATTGATATGCCTTTTGAATCTCTTGAAATGGAGGAATTGGATAAAGCTCCTAAACGCCTCAAGCCTTCTATTGAGGAAGCTCCCACTCTTGAGCTTAAACCTTTACCTCAGCATTTGAGGTATGCATTTTTAGGTGACGCATCTACTCTGCGTGTTATTATTATATCTGACCTTTCAGGTAGTGATGAGGAAAAGTTTTGAGGATTCTGAGAGAGTTCAAGTCGGCAGTCGGATGGACTATAGCAGATATCAAGGGAATCATCCATTCGTATTGTATGCAAAAAATTCTGCTAGAGGAAGGTAGCAAACCTACGGTCGAGCAGCAAAGAAGACTTAATCCTATCATGAAGGAAGTAGTGAAGAAGGAAATTCTTAAGTGGCTAGATGCAGGGATCATCTATCCTATTGATAGTTTTTGGGTGAGCCCGGTCCAATGTGTGCTAAAGAAAGGTGGTATTACTGTGGTAGCAAATGAGAAGAACGAGCTTATTCCTACAAGGACAGTCACGAGGTGGAGAGTTTGCATGGACTACAGGAAGCTAAACAAAGCCAATAAGAAGGATCACTTCCCTTTGCCTTTCACTGATCAGATGCTTGACAGGTTTGTCGGTCATGAGTACTATTGTCTTTTGGATGGCTATTCAGGTTACAATCATATTTGTATCGCTCCAAAAGATCAGGAGAAAACTACCTTCACTTGTCCATTTGGTACTTTCGCCTTTAGACCAGTTTCTTTCGGTCTGTGTGGTGCGCCAGCCACATTTCAGAGATGTATGATGGCCATCTTTTCTGATATGATTGGCTAGAATGTGGAGGTGTTCATGGACAACTTCTCAGTCTTTGGCGATTTTTTTGATAAATGCTTGCAAAATCTTGGACATCTTCTCAAGAAGTGTGTTGAGACCAATCTGGTTCTCAATTGGGAAAAATATCACTTTATGGTGCAACATGACATCATTCTCGGGCATAAGGTTTCTAGTAAGGGTCTTGAGGTGGATAAGGCCAAGGTGGGGATTATTGAGAATCTTTCTCCACCCATTTCGGTTAAAGGAATTCACAGTTTTCTTGGTCATGCGGGTTTCCACAGGCATTTCATCAAAAATTTCTCGAAAATTTCAAGCCTTTGTGCAGTTTGTTAGAGAAAGATGTTCCTTTCAAGTTCGATGACGAGTGCCTTGCAGCTTTGAGATATTGAAGAAGAGTCTAATTACGGCACCTGTCATAACTGCACCTGATTGGAATGAGCCTTTTGAGATGATGTGCGATGCAAGCGACTATGCAGTTGGAGTAGTTCTTGGGCAGAGGAAGAACAACATATTTCATATGGTCTACTATGCTAGTAAGACGCTAAATGGTGCTCAACTGAATTACACTACTACGGAGAAAGAACTTTTGGCTATTGTCTATGGTTTTGAGAAATTTCGATCTTATCTACTTGGGACTAAGGTGACAGTTTTCACTGATCACGCTGCAATTCGATATCTCGTCTCAAAGAAGGACTCGAAGCCTAGATTGATTCGATGGGTTTTTTTGCTCCAAGAATTTGAACTAGAGATCAAGGACAGGAAAGGAACTGAAAATCAAGTTGCTGATCATCTCTCGCATTTAGAGAATCCTAATGCTACTTCATTAGATAAGATATTGATAAACGAGTCTTTCCCCGACGAGCAGCTGTTTGGAGTACAAGAAGGAAAATTATGGTTTGCAGTCATTGTGAACTACCTTGTGAGTAATATCATGTCTCCCGACTTATCTTATGCTCAAAGGAAGAAGTTTCTTCATGAAGCGAAGTGGTATATGTGGGATGAGCCGTTTCTTTTTCACCAAGAAGCTAACCAAATCATCAGGAGATGTATTTCTTACAGCGAAACGGGGGGGATCTTGCGAGATTGCCACTCAATGGCTTATGGAGGACATTATGGTGGAGAAAAGACAGCAGCTCATGTTCTTCAAGCAGGTTTCTTTTGGCCAACATTATTTAAAGATGCTCATCAGTTCATTTTGAAATGTGATCGATGTCTACGTGTGGGTAATATGTCTAAGAAGGATGAGATACCTCTTAATGTGCTTCTCGAGGTTGAGGTCTTCGATGTTTGGGGAATTGACTTCATGGGGCCATTTATCTCGTCTTGTAACAATCAGTAAATCTTGTTGGCGGTTGATTATGTGTCGAAATGGGTTGAAGTTAAGGCATTGCCAATGAACGATGCGAAAGTGGTGCTTAATTTTCTTCACAAGCAGATATTCACAAGGTTTGGAACTCCAAGAGTCATAATCAGTGATGAAAAGGTATAATGTAAATCATCGCATTGCTACGGCTTATCATCCTCAGACAAATGGTCAAGCTAAGGTATCTAACAGAGAGATCAAGTGCATTTTGGAGAAAGTGGTTTGTCCATCAAGGAAGGATTGGTCTTTGAAGCTTGATGAAGTTGTTTTGGCGTATAGAACAGCATATAAGACTCTATTGGGGATGTCGTCATTTCAGTTGGTTTATGATAAGGGGTATCATTTGCCTGTGGAGCTCGAGCATAAAGCATATTGGGCTTTGAAGATGTTAAATCTGGACTTGGATGCGGCTGGAAAGAAGAGGATGCTTCAATTGAATGAACTTGACGAGTTTCGACTTCAAGCTTATGAGAACAACAAAATGTATAAGGAGAAAGTCAAGAGGTGGCACGATCGGGGTCTAGTGCTCAAGAAATTTGTGCCAGGGCAATAAGTTCTTTTATTCAACTCTCGTCTCCGTCTTTTTCCTGGAAAGTTGAAGTCAAGATGGTTAGGGCCCTACATAATCAAAACTGTGTTTCCACATGGAGCGGTGGAATTTTTTTAGAATGATCAGGGCCAAGCATTCAAGGTAAATGGTCAACGGTTGAAGTATTATTAAGGTGACACGGCAACCCGCGAGGTGGTTAGTGCCGTTTTATTGTCCATTTGATCTCAAGATTCTACGTCGAGCTAGCGACGTAAAAGAAGCGCTTCTTAGGAGGCAACCCAAGTATGTTGTACATTAGTAGGTAGAGGAAGCAAGAAGAAAAGAGAAAAACACAAAAAATCAGAAAAAGAAAAAAATTCAGGGCCAAGTACAGAAGTTGGGCGCGCCCGCGCTGGCCAAGCGTGCGGCCGCAACATTTTTCCAGTAACCAAGCACGCCCAAGCTGATCCAGCGCGCGGCCGCTCCGGTTTTCCAGAGAGTGAGCGCGCCAGTGCTGTCCTAGCGCGCGCCCGCGCTGGGTCCCTGTCGAAAAAAATAAAATAAAAAAGCAGTTTTAAGAGAAAATTCGGATTTTTAACCTTTTTCCATCCCGATTTTTACTCTTCCACATCCCATAATTCCCTCTCCTAATCAATTCCATTATTCCCACGATTCCCATAATCAATTCCCACTTCTATTCCTTATAGAATTCATACCCTTGCACCTATAAATACATACACTTGTATACAACTTCTCCACCAATTCACAAACTCTCAAACACAAATTCTCTCTAAACACTTAAGCTTTTATTCTCTCTCTTTCAATCTTGATGGCACCCAAGAGACAAAGAACATAAGTTGGAAACAGCACCACCGATTCTTCAACTGTGATGGTGTGAGGCCAAGGTTTTCTACTCCCGTGGTTGAAGAGGAGTATACAAGGCTTCTCTTGAAGCCTATTGCTAAGGAGCGAGGTTTTCTGCCATCAGGGAATGATGGTAAGCTGTTGGAGATGATTCTTGACATGGGATGGGTTCCTTTCTGTGAGGCGGCCGATGCTGTGCCCATGAGCGTTGTGCGGGAGTTTTATGCCAATGCTAAGACGGAGAAGAATGGTTTCACGGTGGTGAGGGGGAGAACCGTAGATTACAGTGTTGATGCTATCATGGCGATGTTTGAGCAGCCTGCGAGGAAGGTGGGTCAGGACACTTGGAATGATAAGACTCCGGAGGACTTTGATTTGGATCTCATCGTTGCTACTTTCTGTGTGCCTGAGACTCGTTGAAAGTTCAAGAGGGGCAATATTGATTACTCCACATTCTCTGCTTCATGTATGAACATGTATGCATGGGCTTGGAACTCATTTATTTGTGCTAACATCATGCCATCTTCGCATGTGTATGAGATTACTGTGGAGCGTACTCGTATGCTTTGGGGTATTCTGCAGGGTGATTATATCGATTTGGGGATGGTGATATATCAGGGGATTTTGAGATTCTTGAGGGAAGGTACTACAGGTGCTATTCTGTATGCGTCCGTTGTGACGAAGTTGTGCGTGGCAGTTGGTGTTCATTGGCCCGCACATGAGCAGCTTCAGATTCCCAGTGCTCCTATTGACAGTTCTACGCTACAGAGCAGGCATGAGTGGTATGGAGGGAAGCCCGATCCTAAGGGGCTTGGTTATTCATATGATCATTTTCCGGGTGGTGTGCCTATGAAAGCAGCTACAGTAGGAGGTTCTCAGCATGCCCGTAGCGCAGTTTGGAGAGCGCAGTATGGAGAGGAGGCTGGTTCATCGCAACAGCAGCAGGAAGGAGGAGGAGCAGACATGGGAGCTGGTTTGAGTTCGACGCAGTTTAGGCGTCTCGCGAGGAGGATGGATGCGATGTACGACATCCATAGTCGGTTTGCCCACGATCTCACCCAGGCACTTGGGACAGCTTTTAGAGCCACCGGTGTTGACATCCAGTGGCCAGTTTTTGGTGAGGATTCAGTGTATCCACCTCCGGACACGCCTGACACTGCACCCGTTGAGGGTGATGATTCTGATTCACAGTAGGTATGCCTGATTCCTTACTATTACCTTCACTGAGGACAGTGAATATTTTAAGTTTGGGGGTAGTAGTTGAAGCAATATATTTGTGTGAGTCTCATATAGTTTGCATGATTCATGAAAATTTTATTTCATATAGTTGCATATTTTCATGTGTTTTTTTTATTTTTGGTTGTTTTATGAGATTATGTTCATATAGTTTCATGCATTTTCATTTTACCATGATCCCTTAGATAATTTTCCGATTGACTTGTGATATTGACGCTAGTGTAGTGATGTCGTATTTAGTGATGTTGAGTCTTATTGGATTGATTTGCATGCTAGAGAAAATTGTATTTCACTAAGTCTTATAGGTTGCTAAAGTGCTAGATCATAGTCATGGTTTATTGATTTGTCGAGGTTTAATCGCTTGTTTATATTTAGAATTTAGGGTATTCTTTTAATAATAAAAGACATGGAAATTTAAAAATTGGAAAATTTGGATTTCATTGCTAGTTGTGTGGCTAGGTGTCAAATGGCTAGTAGCCTGAGTAGTCTAGGGTTGAATGAGATGGAGCGAAACACACTCGTTCAGAAATTTGTGAAAGAAAAAAAAAGAGAAAAAATATATATAGAAAAAAAGAATAAGTGTTATGTATAATTGATCATGAGTGGGCTCTTTAGTACTCGACTTATTAAGTTCTTAGGGGACTTTGTGCCTAGTGACTTAAGGCTTTTATAGTCTGGGATCCGCTAACCTAACGCTCGCTACATGGGTGCTATTGTATAAGTCTTGTGTGGACCTCACTCATTGCACGATCAAATAAGCATATTTATGTTGTTTTGTTGTGAATAAAAGTATGAATCCATAAAAAACTCCGATACAAGAATTGAAGTGTTATAAGTTATTTTGAGTATAACTTTTATTCTATTTATAAACTTGCGATTGTTTTGATAAGTCCTGAGTCATGATTGTCGATCTAGTTGCGATAGTACATCTGTAAGAATTTACACACACGCACGTCTCTGGTGTGTAAGTTGGTTTGTGAGATTTGGTAGATCTTTATGCGAATAATTGCATTTGCTGAGGTCTTACTGGTTGATTGGTCTAGTTATTCTTTGGGGATCGATGCATTTATATTAGTTGCATTCATGCATTTTTGTTTCTTGTTATTTGACTCTGTTTATGCTTGAGGACAAGCATCGATTCAAGTTTAGGGGTATGTTGAGTGGCATTTATGACACTTATTTATGCTCTAATAAGCTTTGAATTGGTGTATTTGTACTCAAGTTATTTGTGTTTTAACGTGTTTTCAAGTATTTTTGCATTTCATGCATTAATTTGTTAATCATATAAATTAGCATTATTTTGATGCTAATATGGTGTCTAGGTGGTGTTGGAATAATATTCGTTGAAGACCGGCTCGAAGCTACAAGAAAAATGGAGAAAAGTCAGTTTTGGTAGAAGTTCAGCGCGCCCGCGCCGATGAAGCGCGCGGCTGCGCCGGGGCATAGGAAGTCAGCGTGCGGAAATCCTGATTCTATTGCAATTCTATTTTCTGGACTCCTGGGATGATTGGACTGCTATATATTGATAACTTAAAGTCATTTTTCAAAAGAGGAGATTTACCAGAGCACAAGGAGAAGACGACAAGAGACCATTAGCACAAGTCAACAAAGGCGAAGACGAACTAGTTTATTCTTGTGAATCTTTGTTTTGAGCTGTAATCTTGGATGCTTGTTTCTTGTTTTGTTGAACCTATACTCTTGTTTGTACTTGGTTTTGTTTATTCGTTATAAAGACTACATTTTATATACCATGCTTTCATCGGAACCCACATTGGTGATAAGTCCGATCATGGGCTAATCGTTATCGTGGGGTTCTAGCGGATTTATTTATGGATTTCTTTAGTTAAATTGTTTGATGCCTTAGTATGTGGTGATTTTATGATATCCTAGTACTGGTTGTGCGTATTCATCTTATGAGCATCGCGAACTTATAAGATAGTGTGTTAATTCTTAATGAAGCGAAAGTGAATTTAGAACTTGCCATGCTAGCATAGGTTCATGTATTTGTTATGCATGATTTTTAGGTAATTTTAACCATCTTACTTGCCCTATGTAATCAAGATAGATAACTTGTGCTTAAATCGTTATGTTGTCAAATTCTATAGACATATAGGGTCTCAATATAATTGGTGTCTATTCAGCTTCTATCTCTTTTATGGATGTCTGGTAGTATGGTATGCGTGCAACGAAAGTTGGCGTTTATCAGTTCCGTGTTGTCTGATTAATATCATCACCAGTGCATGCTAAGGTTAAGAATAATAATACTATTGAATAAAGTATTTAACGAAGTTAGAATCCCATGTTTATCATATATATTAATTTAGTCTATCTTATTCTCGTTATTATAAGTATTAGTTTAATTCTTAGTTATAAACAATCTCACTTTGTTATCGTCTTAGCATTGGATAATAACCTTACATTGTTGCTTAGGTGCGTGAATTAGTTAATTAATCAATACAGTCTCTATTGGAACGAATCTGATTTATATCTTATACTATTTACGAACTCGAATACTTACGTGTATTATTAGCGCGTGTTTAGCGACTAACACTGAGTCATCACAGCCCTTACCAGGCGGACATACTTAACCATTGTATCATCCCTTGCCTCAAACTCTCCCTTGACCTGGGATATGACCAACTTCGAGTCTCCACAGACTTTTAAGTTATTGACTCTCAATGTCCCTGCCAGGCTGAGGCCAGCTATCAGAGCTTCATATTATGCTTCATTGTTTGTAGTTGGGTAGCTTTATAGTATATTCAATCAAGAACCCATCGGGGCTTTGTAAAACAAGCCCTGCTCCACTCGAATTTGTTTTTGATGCCCCATCAAAATAGAGAACCTTGTATTCCTTCTCTTTAACACCCTCCCCTTTGTCTCCTTGATTACCTTCCGTGTCTTGGGTTATAGTATCTTCATGTTTATCTCCTTTATTACCTTCCGTGTCTTGAAGTATAGTATCTTTCTGCCCCCGACTTCTTGGTTGGGTATGGTACACTCCACCAAGAAGTCAGCTAATGCCCGGGCTTTTATTGCCATTCGTGGCTTGTACTTGATATCAAATTCTCCCAGCTTTATTGCCCATTTAATCAGTCTCCCACTAGCTTTGGGACTGTGAATGATATTTTTCAATGGCTGATTGGTTAGCACTTCAATTTTGTGAGCTTAGAAGTAGGGACGCAATTTCCTTGAAGCCATCACCAGGGTCTAAAGTAAACTTTTCAATAGTTGAATAATTCAATTCATCTCCATGCAGAATCTTACTGACATAATATACGGGTTTTTGAACTTTAAGTTCCTCCTTAACCAATACGGCGCTCCAGGCGTCATCTGAAACGGTCAAATATAAGTACAAAGTTTCATTTAGAGCTGGTTTAGCCAACAACGGGGCTTGAACCATGTACTTCTTTAATCCTTCAAATGCCTCCTGACTTCCCCCAGTCCATACGAAATCTTTAACCTTCTTCAAGGATTTAACGAATGACAAACACTTGTCTCCGGATTTTGATATGAATCGTCCCAGAGCTGCAACCCTTCTGGTGAGTTTCTAAACGTCCTTAATGGAACGTGGTGGTTCCATATCTAGGATAGCCTTTATTTTATCAGGATTAGCCTCGATTCCCCTCTTGGAGACCATCAGACCTAAAAACTTTCCGGATCCTACTTCGAAAGCACACTTTGCAGGATTTAGCATCATTTTGTGATATCTCAAGACCTCAAAAGCTTTCCTCAAATGGGTTAGTGGTCAATCCTCACTAGACTCTTGACTAACATGTCATCGACATAAACTTCCATAGTATTACCAATAAGATCCTTGAAAATCTTATTTACCAACCTTTGATAGGTGGCTCCTGCATTCTTGAGACCAAATGCCGTAACAAGATAACAAATAACACCAAAGTCAATAATGAATGATACATTTGGGATGTCATTCTTGTGCATCTTGATCTGATTGTATCCACTGAATCCATCCATAAAGCTCAGCATCTCATGACCAGCAGTAGCATCTATCAATGTATCTACCTCGGCAACGGGAAATAATCCTTTGGGCATGCATCATTTAGATCAGTGAAGTCCACACACATTCTCCACTTTCCATTAGCCTTCTTCACTATTACAGGGTTTGCTAATTATTCCGGAAACTGTATCTCTTCAATGAAACCATCCTCTAAGAGCTTCTCTACTTCTTGCTTAATAGATTCTTGCCTCTTTGGAGCAAAACTTCTTTTCTTTTGCTTCACAGTCTTTCGATTTGGATCCATGTTCAGCTTGTGAGTGATCAGTTCCGGGTCTATGCCTGGCATATCAGCTGCCGACCATGTGAACACATCACGATTCTCTTGTAAAAACTTCACCAACTTCCCTCTAAGGGGCTCCTCTAGTGATGCTCCAATGAAAGTTACTTTCTCAGGATCCTCGGGAGCTAAAGGAATCGGAACCAAGTATTCAGCTGGCTTCCCTCTTTTCTCATCATTCTCACGGATATCCAGGTCTTCAATAGGTAGAACCTGCCCCCCCAACTCCATCTGCCTTAAGAGAGGCTACATAACAACTCCTTACCATCTTTTGATCTCCTTTCTCTTCTCCAATACCATTCCGGGTGGGAAACTTCATCACTGAATGGTAAGAAGAAGGCACTGCTTTGAAGGCATGTATTCCTGTTCTTCCCATGATTACGTTGTAAGTTGAATTAGCCTTCACCACCACAAAGTCCAACACCTGTGTTGCTTGTCTTGGTTCCCGACCTATGGTCGTTGGCAGCTTAATTATCCTTTCCACGGGGCATTCCACCCCTGCGAACCCATATATCAGAATATCGGTCGGGGTTAATTGAGAATCATTGTAACTCATCCTTAAAAAGGTGTCATGGAGCAAGATGTCCACCGAAACACCGTTATTTACAAGGACCCTCTTCACCGGGTTGTTCCTTATTATCGGTGTTATGACCAGCGGGTCATCATGAGGAAATTTCACACCCTCCAAGTCAGAATCATCAAATGCCATTGTCACTCTTGTCCTATCCCTCTTCGGGGCTTCCCCAACAATATGCATAACTTCTCTAGTATATGCTTTCCTTGAGTTTTTGGATAAACCAGCAGCAGTTGGTCTTCCAAAGATTATATTTATCACAGGTCCTCGGGGGCGTGGTCCTCCAAAGATTGTATTTATTACCGGTCCCCTAGGCTGGGGATTTCGCCCCTGATCATCTTGGTCCCTCCTACGATCATCAAAGTTCTTTCTCCCATTGTTATTTCTATCTCCTCCATCTCCAGTGTACTTGCTCAACCTTCCTTTTCAAATAAGAAATTCTATTTCATCTTTCAATCGTCTACACTCATCGGTGTCATGACCAGCATCCTTGTAAAATCTACAATATTTGCTCTTGTCTAGCTTGGTCGGATCAACCTTCAGGGGCTTAGGCCAACGAATATCTCTATCTTTCTCGATTTCCATCAAGATCTGGCTTCTAGGAGCATTCAACTTAGCATATTCAGTGAACTTTTGCCCAGGTACTCCCTTCTTCGAAGTTGAATCAGTGTTTTGCTCAGTTCTAGGATACTTGTCCTTAACAATATATTCCAGATCAGTTTTTCGCTTCTTGCCACCAGAGGGCTCGTTATTCACTACCGTCTTCCTCATGCTCTCCTCCACTTTGATGTACATCCCGACCCTATCTTGGAGCTGTAACATACTTTTAGGGGAACGCTTGGCCAATGACATCTTGAAGAACTCTTCCCTGGTTCCATGTTGCAGTGCTATCATAGCTACCTTGTCATCAAGGTCTGGGACCTTTAAAGCTTCCTTGGTGAAATGATTCAGATAGTCTCTCAAGGACTCTTTTTCTCCTTGCACAATACTCATGAGGGATGCGGAGCTTTTCTCATGCACTCTCCCACTGATGAATTGCTTAATAAAAGCCTGACTTAACTCTCTGAAGGATCCAACAAAATTCGGAGGCAAATGGCTATACCATCTTTGAGCCATCCCCGACAGGGTTTGAGGAAAGGCCCGACACTTAATAACGTCATTCACGGGCTGCAGCAACAGTGCATTAGAGAATGTCCTGAAATTATTAGCGGGGTCTCCAGTGCCATCATAAGCTTTGATGGTGGAAATCTTAAACTTCCTTGAGATATGGGCATTCATTATTTCTTCAGTGAATGGTGGAGTCGGATCATCAGGATCTCCCAAGGGAAGAATATTACTTGGACGGACCATCCAGGTCTATGATTGGAGGAGGATTTCTCCCCCTTGGAGGTAGAGGGGGTCTGGAGGTCTGGTGCGCCTCCAAGTCGCGCTTCAGCCTTTGAATCTCAGCCCCGTGAGCCCTGATTCTCTCCTGCACTTCTTGGGGATTCGTCCCTCGGGTGCCCCTAAGACGCTGGTTACCATCAGGCATCGGCTCTTTACCAGCAAGCCTCCTTCTTGGGGCCACATCATCATCCGAAGATTCGGAGTCTCTCTCAGTGAAGGACCAAAAAATTCTTGATCCTCCGAGATAGGAGCCAAACCACGTATATATTGGGGCGTCTGCCCTTGTGCTTCACTCCGATTAACATGTCCACATCCTCCAACCTCCGGGTAAAGGGGCATCCCATAAGGGGGGTTAGTGGTCACAACAGTTGAATACTCCTACCCAACGGGTCGAGAATTCACAGGTGTATGTAGCTGTTGAAGTTGAGAATTCGTCCCTTGAGGAGCCGGGGGAATCGTCCCTTGTGGCTGAGGTTCAGTTGCCCCTACCTGGGCTCCTCCTTGGGTGGCGGCATAGGTCGAATGCGGAGGTATCTCCACTGTTGATGAAATCATTTGGGTCTTCCCAACTGGTGTTCCTCCAGGGATGCTGTTTCCACTCCATGTTCTCGCCATGGTTGTTGTTATGCTTTACCATAGACGGCGCCAAATGTTATTGATAGAAAACTAGGGTGTATTAATTTCTAGGGTTCGGGAGCTCAAGGCCTTTAATGGCTGTTCTCGTGTTTCGTAGCTTAACTCTGCCTTTACGAGATGCCTACGTATCTCTGTGAATTAGAGAATCAAGCCAAAAAACATAATTCTGATTGATGGGGTGAGTCCCTTTATATAGATGTTGAGAGTCCTTGAATTGGACTAGGGTTAGGAGACTTGGTGAACAAGTTCTCAGACTTTGGATAGACTTTGAAGTCCTAGAATAAAGGAATCAAATTCCTAGTTGGTGTAGGTGCCCTTGAGGCTATCTTTTATAGAACTACATCATCGTTAGGACTCATTTAATGAGCTGGTAATCCCCCTATTTATTAATTATGAAATTAATAAATAATCAGGGCTTTGGGCCTCATTAATTGGGCTTCGTTATTGGACCGTATCAGGTATAATTAATTCAACATTAACTATATTTCTAGGCTAATTTTAGGCCCATATATCATTTATAAAATATTATATAACTTAACTTCATACTAAATAAAAGTTATCGGTCATTTAAAATTTCGAGTTTTATATCGAGTACTATTTCGAGATACTCGAAGACATAATTAATTATCTTGTATATCATTTATTTATATAATACTTTAAGTTAATAAATATTAAAATTAAAAATTAATATTTTATTGTCCAAGTTTTTAACCGAGCACTCTTTCCGAGTACTCCCCGAGTACTCGGAGTACTCGTTACTCCATACTTTTGCCGAGTCGAACCGAGTACGGGTTTTTAGAACACTATCTGTGAGTCAACAAAGTTTCATTTCGAGGACTTGGCAGAGCGATATGGAAACCCACTAATAGTCCTTAACCTTATCAAGGTTTGTTATACTATTCAATCTTTAAAAACTGCCATGCTGAATATAAACATTCTATTCAGAATTATTATCACAGTGTTTTCTTGTTCACTTATGATTTGTATGTTCTTTATTGAGAATTATATCTTTTAAGAAGTTTATCATCTGCAAGCTCATAATTTTTTTAAGTTAAATTGTAATACCCAGTAATTTTTAGAATTCAATTAATAATAGAATAATAGAATAAAAATGATTAAAATTGGATAAGGATTAGGATTTAAAATTTCATTAGACCAATGGGCCTTAAAATTTGGATCAGTTTTAAATTTGGATAACTTGTAGGTTAAGATATAGGGTTTTGTATCATTATAAATACATCATATCCGTCTTCCTCATCTTATTCATTAAAATTCGTAGGGCTTTCAGGTACAAAAATCAGCAGTCTTGTAAAATTTGTAAAAAATTCATCGTAAGTCGGAATTTGTTGATTCTGGATGTTTCAGAAAGATCTTTTCGTTCTCTACAACTTTCGTGCTTCGTGTTTTCCAAGATAAAATTTTTTAGATGGTCAAAAAGGGAAATTTCAGATCTGGTCAAGTTTGGAAGTAAGATTTCGATCAATCTTGCTAGTATTTTCCAAATTGTATGTTATGTGTTTATATTTGATCATCAAAACTCGGGCTAAGTAATTATATATTTGAAAGTATTATGTGTTATGATATACGTTTATTGTATATGTGTGATGTCTAGACGATAATTTTGGATCTTTGATTTGTTCCATGTTTTGTGAAAATATCGAATAAGAACTTAGGACCGTGGTCACCGGATTGTAGTGACAATTTTCTGAAAATTTCGGACCGTTATCACCGGGTTGTTGTGGTCGTGACATGAATTATGGGTTTTGAATTATTTTTGTTTATGCGTTATGTGTATCATATATATCGAATAAGAATAAGAATAATAATAAGAATATGTATCAAAAGTCTTTATTTTGTATATCGTATCGTATAGATTACCGTATTTTTTATATGTGTATATGTTGCTTGCCCTGCTAGTTGGATCGATTGTTTTCTTGCTGGGCTGTATAGCTCATTACCTACAATTTCAGGTTTCGACTAAGATTCGAGTTGGATAGCATTGGAGTTTCGAGGGCCTTAGATTTGGAGGTGATTGACTTTTGGGCTTCCGTTAGCTGCGCTTTTGTAATAGTCACCCTTGTAATAGAATTTTGGATTAATAATTGTATTTTGTATTAGTTTCGATTGTTGCCAGTGAAGATACAATTGTTTAAGGGGGGTTGGATACAATTGTATAAATGTTTCGAACAAGTAATAAAATATAACAACTTTATATATTTCTGATTA
Source organism: Apium graveolens (assembly GCF_009905375.1). NCBI lineage: Eukaryota > Viridiplantae > Streptophyta > Magnoliopsida > Apiales > Apiaceae > Apium > Apium graveolens. Next base: position 292,789,265 of record NC_133651.1, read on the forward strand.
AAACTGTTACAAAATCCTCTCAAGAAATACTGATATTCTTGCTGCTAGGTCGAATGATACTCGAGATCGATACACTAAGTAATGACCTAAACTGTGTTTATATACTACACAGCTACAACAAATCAATCTAAGATATGCATTATCAAAAGCTAACTGAAACTGATACATATCTTCAACTGAATAAATAAAGTCCTATAACTCAGACGTAAAAGATATCTGCTCCACATTACAAGGAACAAAATAAATCCTTTAAGCAGACTGGCTTCAAATACTGATGACATCCAAATGCTGATGATTTATCAAATCCTGACGATACATCAGATTCTGATGATACCCGAACAGCTAGATCCTGGGCTTCTTCCGATCATTGAGAATTCAATATGTTACAATCTCCCCAAATATATGCTTAATGTAATAAAGCACAAATTCCATTCTCAATTATGCCAAAACCAATCTACAAAATGTTCAAGTAGTAAAGCTTACTTCAGTATCTTCAGATAACTGACAGTTGTTCCCAGAAAGTTTTTTAATCTTTCTTCCTCCTTGTCTCGTAGGACTTTAACAAGCTTTTTCTTCAACTCTCTCTTCTCTTCAGTGTCTTCTCCAAGCTGATTGATAGATGATCTCAACTTAGAAATTGGGCTTTTGCTTATCTCAAGATCACCAATCATCATGTAGCTTAAACTGACATCTTCATGATCAGGACTGAAAGATAACTGAGGACTGTTGAGAAAAACTTGTAGCACTGCAGCTCCCTTTTTCATCTGCATTTCTTGACCAATATAAGTTTTCTACTCAGGAACATAATCATCATTGTATTTATCATCTTTTTTAATGACTCTTCTTCTGATGGCATCAAGTATCATAGAAGACCAGTTTCTGGTGACACTGTTCTCAACTCTAAGAAGATGGTGAATATATTTCAATTCTGTCACAGTCTTCATTAAGAGTTGCTGCAATGTAAAGCTCTTTACTTTACCATCCCTGAAAAAGTACAGAATCTCTTCCCTGACATCATTATCATTTATCTTTCTATGAATAATCTTCACAACTTCAACTTTCTCAAGATGTGAAGGAGAAATTCTTTCACCAAGATTCTCTGTCAGAGTATTTGTATTAAGCAGATCAGATCTTAAATTCTCCATATTAGAATGACCAATGCCTCATCTGGTTCGAGATTTGATAAGTTTCAATTTCTCATTGTATTTCACCCAAGAAAGTTTCTTGATGGACTTATCAACATCTTCCTATTCTGAAATAGAATCTCTTAACACAGCTGACACAAATTCAACATGCTTGAACCCTTTAGGATAATCGAATGTATGAATATCTTTCCATCTTCTATCCTTCTTGCTAAGAGGAGCATAACTTGTAGACAGATCACTAATCTTCCCTTTTGTTTTATGCCATAGCTCTCTCTTTGATTTTAAAACACTCTGCAAATATTCTTTGCATGCTTGATCAGCTTTCCTTCTGTCAACCTTTTCTTTTTCATCAACCTCTGAAATATGAGGAGTGACTACCGGAGTAAGGGCTGAATCATTTAATGCTTCGATCATCTTTTCATCAGAGTCAAAATCAGTTATCAGGTTCATAGCACCAGGATCTGCTTTTACCTCAGGTTTTGTGTCTACATCAGGAGTTACATTCTGATATACTGTATCAGCTTGATCAATGTCAGTGGCTGATCTTTTCTTCCTTGGTATAATCAACTCTTGTGGCTTCTGAACTTCTTCATTTTCTTCATGTCCTTCATGTCCTTGTACAGGAACATACCCTTCTCTGGATAGAATATTCAGAAAAGTATAATTAAATGCAGTCACTTGACTTGGTTTAGAAGTTATTCCTCCTCTTCATCTTTCTCTTCCTATTGCTCTTGCAGATCTACCACCTCTTTTTCCTCTTCCCTTAGAAGTGTTAGCTTCAGCTTCAATTTGAGTCAAAAGCTCCTTTTATTGCATAACCGCTTCTTCAGGTGTTAGATCAGGAAATTCTTCGGTTATATACCCAAGAGCACTCCTATCATTCTTTTGCTCAAACTTCTTGTCTTTGTAATACAAGACAATCTCTTCACTTGTTTCCCTATGCCTATAAGGAAAGAACAACCCTTTAGCATATGCTAAATTAGAGATTGTAATATCATCATCCTCAGGAGCACCAACAGTAGCCTTGTGTTTGGCTTTATAAGCACTAGTAGGCTTCCTTTGTCCTGAAGGATCATTCTTCTTGGAATGTTGGGGTTGTTGAGCAGTATAAGCAATTTGAACATCTGTAACTGGATTATTCTTATCACAATCATCATCAGTATCTTTATCCTTTATCTGAATAGAATCTGGTGTACATTTTGTAGCAACTATCTTCTCCCCCTTTTTGACATCAGTATTTGTAAGAAGAGAAAACAGAGCATCCAGTTTGTCACCTATAGAAGAGACCTTTTCCTATAAGGAGAAAATTCTAGAAGCCATGCTGTGTTGAGATTCAACAACATCTATGATAGTATTTTTCACACTTTTGAATTCAGCTGAGGTAGGTGTGTGAAGCAAAAATCCATCAATTTTCTCCTTGACAACAGCATGAGACTTTTCCATTTCATCAAGATCAGAGTGAATTCCTTAAATAAAAATGGTTGAGGCCTTAAGATGCAACTTCAGATCATGAGTTTGAATTTCATCATAGGCACGATGAATATGTTGCAGGCCAACAGCAGACGAGATAGAAGAATTTGCAAGTCTCCATTTATAATCCCATTCTGTTTGTCTAAAATGCTCAGCATCAGCATTGTAATAAGAAGGATTTTCATTAAATTGCGAAGAAGAACCAACATTGGACTTCTTAGATGCATTAATTGCAGACTTAATCTGAGCTGAATCAGAATCATCTTCATCACTGTCATTATCAGAATCAGACAAGCCATCAGAAGAATTTGCTGAGTCAGGCAGAATTGCCTTGCCATTATCCAAATTCTTTGCAAGAGATGCATGTGGCTGATGAGATCCTGAAACAGAAACAAGGTAACACCTAAATCTCTCTGTTCTTTTCAAGTGATCTCATCACTTCGCACACAATGTATTACTTTTAAGAGTAATATTATTCTCATAGAAGAAACTTTATAAGTAAAGAAAAACTTATAAGATTCTTGTCTCAAAGCTACCTCTCCTTTTGCCAGTACAGGAGACTGCCACTCAAAAAAAATATTTTTTTTAATATGATATTTTCACACAGTCTCACAGAAAGACTCAATCACACATTTAGCAAAGAAATAAGAGATGGCTGAGAAGAGTTGTATGCTTGTCATATAAATAGAGGTAACCTTAAATAAGAGACTATTTATAATCATACAAACATGAGAATATATGAGAAGTTAGCAATACCTGAAGGTGAGTCCTCAAGTGGAAGTGATGAAAGTGGAGGAACAAACAGCACATCAGGATGCTTTTACAAACTAGCAGTCAGTAAGGGATCATCAATTGTAGCTAGTGCAGTTGAATGATGATTCTAAATAGGAGCTGTTGTAACATCAGGATTTGATCTGTCAGGAGAAGGTGAAAGACCAGCATCAGTACTTTAAACTGATGGTTCTTGTGGAGTCTGAGACATGTGAGTTGCTTCAGCAATGCTTGGTGAAGGTTCTTGTGTGCTCTTCTCAAAAATAGGATCATTTATGATTACATCCACCTTTGGAAGTATCTCCTGATGAGTTTGCTTTTTCTATAGTAGTTGAACAGAGTCAGTAAGAAGATCACTCTGAGCAATATTAACAATAATATGTGCAGCTTCATTGTCTACATCTTCACTTTGAGAAGATGGTTCTTGTGTGACTGGATGTGTTGTAGTTGCTAAATCCCTTTGAGACTTAGGTTCTTATGTACTGACATCCTTGGCAAGAGGATGAGTCTTCTTCTTCTTTCTAATATATCCAACTACTTGTTCACTTTTTCTTTTGAACTGACTCCTTGAATTTTTCTTATGTTCAGCAGTTGCTTCAATTACTGGAAGCTTGTCAAGCAGAGCACTAGCATCAGTAGTTGGCTCCTTGATCAATGGACTTCTTCATTTTTGATAAGGACCCTATTGGCATCTGATCATCTAAGTCAGAATTATTTTGTTTGATCAGTCTTCTTTTCCTGATTGGAAAGCAGTCTTCCTTCTTCTCACTCTCACTCAATGAAGCTTGTTTAGCTTTCTGTCCAGATGTGACAGATTTCTTAAACAACCTTTTCCTTGTTACAACTGATGTCTTTTGAGAGACAGCGGAGGAGGCTAATTTAGAGGCTTGATGTGTTTGCTATTTGGAAGAAGAAATGCTTGGGTTAGAAATAAGATGGGTGATTTCTTGATTCTCAGCATCAGGAATTGTGACAGAGGTGCCAGCATCAGGATTTGCAGGCACTTGTATAGGAGTAGGTCTATTTCTTAACAGAAATTGCCTGAACTTTTTAGGAAGAAATGGTGGTCCTGAAAATTTGTTCTTTTCATCCCTTTTAATATGATCAGTGATTGCTTTTTCAGAAATTTGAAAAACAGGGAGTAATTCATCATCATCAAATATAGCATTAGGGCATAGAAAATTGAAAATCAGTTGTAAAAATCTAGTATACCCTATTACTCCCGAAGCATCTACTCTCCTCGCAATTATGAACTGTAATATAGTATTACCATAATCAAAATTACCAGAGTAAAGAAGAGAGTACCCAATTCTCAGAGAAGTGGATGTAAGAGCATCAAAGTTTGTTGTCTTATTTAAGAAACACCTACTGATGCAGTCAAAGAAAAAGTTCCACTCTCTTTTCAGTTTAATCCTGTCCAGTTTTCCAATGGTTGCGATTTCTCCTTGATACCCTAAAGTCCTTAAAATATCAAACAGCTGCTCAGTGGTATGAGTATCAGGAGCACCATCCAGGGCAGGCAATCTCAAGGTTTGAAGCAGAATATCAACATCAACTTCATATCTTTGGCCTTTATATTCAAAGAAGAAGCCAGTGTTTGTTGAATTTACCACAGCTGTATTCCAGACCTGCATGACAGCCCTATATGACACCTTAATAGGATTTATAAGCGCATACCCAATTGGACATTGAAGTAGAAAATCCGGAATATCATGAAAAGATGATGGTAGCTTCTGATGTGTAAGCAGAGCTAGGTAAATATAAGTGCCAAATATATTTCCATGAATGATTGTGGTTTGACTGAAGAGTGGTGAAACTTCAGACGTTGTCATGATGTGAATAGCTTGTGAGAGAGAGTAACATGAGATGTGCACAGTGAAACTATATGTATGATGAATTGTGTCACATAATTTCTTCTGGTTTTATAGCTTCACTAATCAGAAATAGGTATAACACACTCGTATGAAGAAGGTAACTTAGTGAATTTGACTTCGAACAGGGAACAATTACTGAGTAATAGAATTCGACGGTGGAGTAAATTACGGAAGTAAAGACAAAATACATACAGATATGTCAAGACACAACTGTAGAAATTTGTTTATTAGATAATCCACCATTAATCATTAATTAAGTGAGACACTTAATTGTAGCAATAAAACTTACTCAGAGATTAACTAACACTAATAATCTGAATTAGAACATGCTGACCTGTCGTCAGTATTTGAAACCTTTCTTCTGTCAGGATTTGATAATCCCAGGATATGTCAATTCGAATTCAACAGTTGATTATCAAGATAACATAAATTATTAGCGAACCACAATTTTAATCAAAACAATCATCAGGAAATATAATTTAAGTAGATGATGTGAAGATTAACAAGCTTCAAGAAGAACATTCACATGCATACAATACGAGATAATCATAGACTAAATCTTGCAATCAAAAGAAATTTCATTAATATATCAGAATTTGATCAAATATAAATTAAAATAAATTTACTTGTCCCAATTAACCATACCAAGTTCATTCACAAGCTTTGTAAATGTTGCTTCAGGTAATGACTTTGTGAAGATATCAGCCAGCTGCTGATTAGTAGGAACAAAATGAAGTTCTATGGTTCCTTCCATGACATGCTCCCTTATGAAGTGATATATGATACCGATGTGTTTTGTAAGAGAGTGTTGTACCGGATATCCTATTATGGCAGTAGCACTTTGATTATCACAATAAATAGGAATTTTTGAAAATGATAATCCATAGTACATGAGCTGATTCCTCATCCATAACAACTGAGCACAACAACTTCCAGCTGCAATATATTCAGCCTCAGCAGTTGAAGTAGAAATAGATTTATGCTTCTTGCTGAACCATGAGACTAATCTGCCTCCCAAGAACTGACAGCTTCCTGATGTACTCTTCCTGTTTATTTTATATCCAGCAAAATCAGCATCTGAATAACCATATAGTGCAAAATCAGCTTCCCTTGCATACCAAAGTCCAAGTGAAACAGTACCCTTGAGGTATCTGAAAATTCTCTTTACTGCAATTAGATGTGGCTCCCTTGGATTTGCCTGAAATCTTGCACACAAACAAGTGGCAAACATAATGTCTGGCCTTCTAGCAGTTAGGTATAACAGAGAACCAATCATACCTCTGTAAGTTGTGACATCAACTGATGTACCTTCATTGGGATCAAGTTTTGTAGCAGTTGCCATATGAGTACTTGCAGTTGCAATTTCTTGCATATTAAATCTCTTCAGTAGATTTCTTGTGTACTTGGACTGATTGATATAGATGCCATTATCAATCTGTTTAATCTGCAAGCCTAGGAAGTAGCTCATCTCTCCCATCATACTCATTTGATATCTTGATTGCATCAACTATGAAAACTTACCACATAGTGTTTGATTAGTTGATCCAAAAATAATATCATCCACATAAATTTGAACTAAAAGCAAATCTTTACCTTTATTCATATAAAATAAGGTTTTATCTATTGTACCTCTTTTCAATCCACTTTCAAGTAGAAACTGAGCAAGGGTTTTATACCATGCTCTAGGTGCTTACTTTAGTCCATAGAGTGATTTATCAAGTCTGTAAATATAGTCAGGATGTTTAGGATCCACAAATCCTGGTGGTTGTTCAACATAGACTTCCTCTTCAAGTTCTCCATTGAGAAATGCACTCTTGACATCCATTTGGAAGACCTTGAACTTCTTGTGAGCAGCATATGCCAAGAAGATTCTGATTGCTTCCAGCCTAGCAACAGGAGAAAATGTATCATCATAGTCAATACCTTCATGTTGGGAATATCCTTTAGCCACCAACCTTGCCCTGTTTCTGATGATTGTTCCATCAGAATCAGTCTTATTTCTAAAGACCCACTTTGTGCCTACAATTGACCTGTTCTTAGGTCTAGGTACCAGCTTCCACACTTTATTTCTTTCAAACTCATTCAATTCTTCTTGCATAGCCATGACCCAATCTGCATCATTAAGTGCATCTTCTACTTTCTTTTGTTCTTCTTTTGAAAGTAGATTATGATATAAACATTCATTCTGAGTTGCACTTCTTGTCTTTACACCATCATCAGGATTTCCAATGATCAGATCAAGAGTATGATCCTTAGTCCATTTTCTGGCACTAGGAAGTGTCCTTCTGGAGCTAGATGCTCTCCCTGAATTGTATGCCTCATCAAATGCATTTGAGGCTCCCCTTGAATCTGTTGTGCTATCTCCTGATGAAATATTGGGACTTGACTCATGTTCATCTGATATTGAATCATTATTAGATTTTGAGAGATTTGATTGAGAAGAATCTTGAGATGATTCTTCAGTGTTAGTACCATCAGTTGACCCTTGCTGTTGCTCCCCCTCAATATGTTCAGGTTCGTTGGTATAGTGATTATCTTCAGAATCTGAAGGAGCGTCAGGATTTGGATTATCAGGGTTTGACAATTCATTAGAGTTTGATCTAGATTCTAATAATGCATTTTCATTTACAAAGATTAAGCTTTCATGAGTGTCTTCTTCAAAACTAGGAATCTTCTTATCATCGAAAGATACATTTATGGAGACTACTACAGTGTAAGTTCCCAGATTGAACACTTTGTATGCTTTTTGATGGTGAGTATCCAACAAAGATTCCTTCATCAGCCTTTGATTCAAACTTTCCAAGATGATCAGTATGAGTTCTCAAAATAAAGCACTTACATCCAAATACATGAAGATGTTTGAGACCGGGCTTCTTTTCTTTTAACATTTGATAAGGAGTAACACCGTGTCTGTTTATCAAAGCGATATTCTGAGTATAAAATGTTGTGTTTACTGCTTCAGCCCAAAAGTAAGTGGGTAGTTTTGCTTCTTGTAGCAGAGTTCTGTAAGCTTTAATCAAGGTTCTGTTCTTCCTCTCAACAACACCATTTTGATGAGGTGTACCAGGAGTTGAGAATTATTGTTCTATGCCTTTGTACTTGCATAATTCCTCCATTTTGAGTTCTTGAATTCAGTGCCATTATCACTTCTCAGAATTTTCACTTTATGAGTGGATCTATTTTCAATTTTCCTTATGTGGTCTAGAAGAATTTCTGGAGTTTCATCCTTCCTGTGTAGAAAATAAACCCATGTATATCTAGTGAAATCATCAACAATTACAAGTGTGTACCTTTTCTTGTTGATGAATATTATGTTCACTGGTCCAAAGAGGTCCAGATGTAACATGTGATATGGCTCAGAAATGGAGAATTTAGTTTTGCTTTTGAAAGATACTCTTCTTTGTTTGGACTTTTGGCAAGCATTACAAAGACCATCAGATGAGTATAGCATGTTTGGCAATCCTCTTACAAGCTCCTTCTTGGCAAGTTCATTGATTAAATTGAAATTGAGATGTGAGAGCTTCTTATGCCAGTTCCAGCTCTCATCTACTGATGCTTTAGATATAAGGCAAGTAGCTTCCTTTTCAAGACTTTCATGTAGCCTTGCTTTATAAATGTTGCCATGCATGTATCCTATCAAGACAATTTTCTTTGACTTGTTATGAACAACTTCACAGTGTGAGTCATAGAATACAACATGATAACCTATGTCAGTGATTTAACTGATGCTCAGAAGATTATGCTTTAGTCCATCCACCAGAGCTACATTCTCTATTGCTACATTTCCAATTATCAAGTTGCCATATCCCAGAGTGTGTCCTACATTTCCATCTCCATAAGATACATCTGGGCCAACCTTCTTCTCAAATTCTGACAGCAGGGATTTATTTCCAGTCATGTGTCCTGAACATCCACTATCCAAGACAAGTGTATTTTTCTTGTTACCCTGCAATCAAAAGAATAATTAATTAGAAGGATTTTTAAGAACCCACACTTGTTGGGCCCTCTGTTTGAACAACTTAAACCTTTGTGTGTCAGGAGTACTTTTGACAGTTTTTCCTTTATCAGGATTTGTCTTGTCAAAAGCAGATTTAGTAAAACCAACATAATTAAGCACACAAGCAACTTTATTGAACTTAGGCAAAGGTTTATAATAATTGTGATACAACTTGTGATAAGAACTACAAGTATATATTAAATGCCATCTACTACCACAATAAAAACAAGGATTTTGTGGTTTATAAAATACTGATCTACCCCTAACATCAGACTCAGGAATAGTTGTTTTCATTTTCTTATTCCTCCGATAATCAATAGCAAGATGATTAGTATTTCCATAGTTAAAACAAGTTTTTCTAGGAGCATTGGGAACAACCTTGTACTTTAATTCCTCAGAAATACCTTGCTTACCATTTATGTTTCTTTTAGGACTTTTTACTTGAGGTTTGTCAGTAACCTCAAATAATTTCTTTTTCAATTGTCTTGCTGACAAAAGTCCTATGTTCTTTTCTTTCTTAATAGACTTAATGGTTTCCTTGCTTTCCTTTCTTTGAGTTTTATCACTCACCTGTTTTTCTTGTGATACTGATGTTGAACCTTTTTCAAAAGTGGATTTGGGTTCATTAGCTTCTGAAGAGATAAACTTAACAGGAGTTTTAAGGGTAATTTTATTTTCAGTGTCAACATCCTTAACTCCATCTTTATAGCCTAGGCATTCTTTCCAGTTTTTCTTTGAGATTATCTCATGAACCTTTTTTCCTGAATCAGTCCAGGCCTTAAGGGTTTTTCTCTCATTTTCTAGATCTTTTTCTAACATACTGTATCTAGCCTCAAGAATCTTTACTGTATGTTTAGCTCTCTCATATTCTTTCTTCAAATCTATCTGATTTATTAAGTCAGACTCTAACTGTTCATTCCTAGATTTCAGGGTCTCAATTTCAGTTATAAGTCTATCATTTTCTAGAGTCTTATTCTTAAAACTACCATGCAGAGATTTAAGAATAGATTTCAATTCAGAAATATCCAGTATTGAAAGAGAAGAAGGAAGTTGGTACCTTAGACTCAGAGGAAGCAGGATCATCAAAGCCAGCCATCAGTGCATAGCATGTGTCATCATTTTCAGAATCAGAAGAGTCCATCCAATTCTTGCTTGAAGTGATCAGGGCTTTGTTCTTTCCTTTATCATACTTTGTTTTCTTGCACTATGAGGCAAAGTGACCAGGTTCGTCACAGTTGTAACATTTGATCTTTGTCCTGTCTACCTTCCCAGCTTTAGAGTCCTTTCCATCTTTTCTCCCAGTTGACTTCCTTTTACCTCCAGTGAACTTCTTCCTGAAGCTTTTGTTGTTCTTAGACTTCCTGAATTGCATCCTCCTGAAGCCCTTAACCAGCAATGCGGCCATTTGCATGACATCAGAATCTGTCATGTTCTCATCAGTTTCAGAATCAGTATCATCATCAGGATTTGATGATGAATCATCAGTATCTGATTCTGGCAAATTGTTCTTCTTTCGTACAACTCCAACAGACTTTTCTTTTGAAGCTTTATCATTTACTTTCAAAGCAACAAATTTCCCTTTGTTGCTTTTCCTCTCCCTCCTTTGCTGAACCTCCAAATTATGAGTTCTCAGCATGCCATAGACTTCATCCAGAGTAATTACTTCCAGATCATACTGATGTCGTATGATTGAAGTCTTAGTCTCCCATTCTTCACGCAAAGCTCTCAAAAACTTGGTGTTTGAATCCCCTCGATCATACACCTTTCCCACCAAAGACAGATTGTTGAGCAGGGTGAGAAATATGTCATAGATGTCAGTGAGACTTTCATCAGGATTGGCCTCAAAGTGTTCATATTCTTGAATCAGAACAGCCCTTCTGTTCTTCTTGATGGCCATGGTTCCTTGACATTGAGTTTCAAGAGCATCCCAGATCTCTCTGGCAGTCTTGTAGGCTATAACCCTATTTGACATCACAGAATCAAGACTGTTATGCAAAATTATTCTTACCTTTGCATCTTTCAGCACAACTACTTTCTCTTCTGGAGTCCACTCAATCTTCTCCTTTAGCTAATAATGTTCAGCAACAGTAGGAGTTGCAGGCACCAGTTTTGTTGGCATGAAGGGTCCATCATTGATTACGTTGAGATAATCTGGATCTGTAGCTTCCAGGTACATGAGCATCTTCACCTTCCATGTTGGATATTCAGTCTTTTTCAGAATGGGAATTTTAATGCTTTCATACTTGTTCGGAGACATGTTTAGATCATTTCTGATTGTAGATTTATCAGTGAGCTCTGATACCAATTGTTGCCCAGTGAAGATACAATTGTTTAAGGGGGGTTGAATACAATTGTATAAATTTTTCGAACAAGTAATAAAATATAACAGCTTTTTATATTTCTGATAAAAAATGTTAGAGAACCCTCTCAAGATATACTGATGTTCTTGAGAGCTGCTAGGTCGAATGATACTCGAGATCGATACACGATGTGATGACCTAAACTGTGTTTATAACTACACAACTACAACAAATCAATCTAAGATATGCATTATCAAAAGCTAACTGAAACTGATACATATCTTCAACTGAATAGATAAAGTCCTATAACTCAGATGTAAAAGATATATGCTCCACATTACAAGGAACGGAACAAATCCTTTAAGCAGACCGGCTTCAAATACTGATGACATCCAAATGCTGATGATTTATCAAACCCTGACGATACATCAGATACTGATGATACCCGAACAGCCAGATTCTGAGCTTCTTCCGATCATTGAGAATTCAATATGTAACATCGATTTAGAATTAATATTCCGGAAGTGCGGGATGTTACATAAATTGTATTATTTAAGTTATTTATCTTTTGGTACATTCTAGCTGGTAATTTTAAGTGACATCATTTGTGGCCATTAATGACTTCTCATGCTATTTAAGTAACTAGAAATCTATATATATCCCATAAGTTTATACCTAGAATCTTTTGAAATTTAACCCTGTAATTCTTCTATAGGATTGTCTACTTTGTTTTAGGAAATCATGGTCTATGGATATTGTTATTCTCTTCATTTGTATAGTCATCTTGAAGATCGGAGAGAAAGTCGTGAACTGCTAGGTATTGTTGAACTGATTTATTGGTCAACTGAAAGAATTTGAGACTCACTTATTGTGTGTGTTTGCAATTTATTCCTTTGTATCATGTTCGTGGCCTTATTGTTAGTCCTTTAACAATGTAACAAGAATTACAGAAGGGGGGTTGAATAGAATTCTTGAAACTTTTTCTTGAATAAAAATGTTCAAACTCAAATATATATATACGTGTGAATTGATTAGCAGAATGCGGAATAGTTACTTGAAATGAATCAAAACACAAGTAATTAAAAACAAGAGTCTTTAAAAACTTTCTGGTGGATTTGAATGATTCCACCAAAGATATATAATATATATCGAGAGAACTCTGTGTGCAAAAAGCTCACGGCTGCTTACAAAATGATAACAACTAAGAACGAGAGAAATGCTAAGAATACAGCTTACAAATATTTCTCTCTTGGTTGCTTAGTTCCTTGGTTACTATTCTATTGCTGCTTCTTGGTTTATATATCACCAAGATTACAAAGTAATAAGACAGGATAATAAAACAAAAACTATCAAGTCTAATACAATCCAACTTCATTACTCTATTCCAGCATCTTTGAATATCTTCATAATAGCATGGAAATTGCAATGCTTCTTTGTTCTCGAAAACCCAGTTGAATAGACTACCACATTCCATTTGCATACACTCGACGCATGTGACTGTGTTGTCACTGTCAACAGATATTTGAATTCTTTATCCGTCGGGTTTATGATCATCCGTCGAGTTAATGATCATCCGTCGGGTTGTTGATCATCCGTCGAATTCATTGTTGTTTATCCGTCGGGTAGCAATCAGGCACTTGACTCCATTTCATTTATGCAGAATTACAAGACATCATCTATGTACAATTAATCAACCTATTTTGCATATCTAGTTAAAGTCAACATGACTTAAGTACTACTACAGATTCTAAACAATGTGTATGCAGAAATGTGCTACAGACTTATTGTTACATAAGTTACTCACTCGATGGATAATAAGTCATCATCCATCGGGACTGAAATGAGTTATCCGTCGGGACTATAATCCTTATCCGTCGAGTGCTACATTTTCACTAAGTAAAATCTACCAAGGTATTTTGTTCATGAAGTCATCAAGTACACAACATATGCACAACAATCTCCCCCAATTTATATCTACTGAAATCGTAGCCATAAATTAAGAGATACTTGATGATAACAAAACACCCTAAAAATACAACTTTAAAAGAAAGTAGATAATACTGAAAAGAGCTTCAATTAACAAAATGTACAAAGTTTTGCTCACAATCATTTTCAAGGTGCTCCTCTAGCCTGAGCAGATTTATCTAGTTCCTTGAAGGTCTGGATCTCTTTCCAAGATTTCTTTTGTTTTCTTCAATCTGATTTTGGAGTTGTCTCTGAAATTCCAGTTCATCAGATTCTGAGAGATTTAGCTTTTCTTGCATTTCTAAGAGAGTCTCATTGCTAGAGATACTCAATTGGTCTTCTAATCTGAAAAATATTCTCAATCCTTTGTCATCCATGAACTCCATCAGCCAGTAGGGCCTTAGATGCACTTTTCTCCCTGTGTAGGGGATGACTAGAGTCTTTGAGAGTGCATCTTTAGCTCTAACACTCCTTAGTTCTTCAATCTTCTTCAGTACCAATCTTCTTGCAGTAACATTGAACCCAAAGTTCTTCTTGAAAGATGAATACACCTTAATCAGTACAACTTGGCTTTCTTGAAGGATCCTGTGAAGTGGCCACTAAATCTCCTTTCCTCCCTTGTACTTGAACACTAACCTTTCAGGTAGGTTTTTGTATGCATCAATTCCTCTCACTTCATCTAGTTCATCTAGATAGAGGTTTAGATCAGAAAACTCTTTGATGTCACACAAGTACATATAATCTCCTTTGTTGACTTTAGATTGAGCTTTGACTAGAGATTTGGATTTGAGAGGTGACAACTTCACTTTCTTGACTGCTCTTGACTTTGTTCTTTTTGGCTTGCTGAGGATTGGTAAATTGAAATTAGGAATTAGTATGTTCTCCCATTCTATTGGCTCATCCTTAGGCACAATAGGTTCACCATGAATGTTCCTGTAAGGATCCACCACCTTGATATCTTCAAATACCACAAAGGTTTTTGATGCTTGAATTGTAGTTGAAGTGGACTCCTTGGGAAACTGATTTTCCAATTCCTTATCAATAATGTCCAGTTTCCTTTTGGTTCTTTTATCCAATTCCTTGATTCTTGGAGACTTCTTCTATTGTTCAACTTGCTTCTTTGGATCTTGAGATTCAATGATTTCAGATGGCTGAGCAGGAATTTGTTGTGATGAATTTACAACATGTAGCTTGGCCAAGATAGCAATTTGCTCTTTCTTTTGTTTAGCCTTTTTAGCATCTAGAGCAGCTTGCTTCTTTTCTTGCTTCAATCTAGCATTTTCTTCTCTCTTTGCTTGAGCAAATTGAGGATGTCCAGCCACCACACAAATTTATTTCCCATTCCTGAAAATTTTAGCAATTCTCTTTTTGGAAGCTGAATCAGCTGGATCTTTGTAGAAAACAATTGACCTTGACAGAAGCTTCTTTTCATCAGGCTTATGTGTCTCATACACAGTATCCAAAGGGTTCTTCAATGATAATTTTGGATAATTTACCCTTGGTTTCAGAATTATTTCAGTGTTTGGAGATTTGATGCAGGATGATTGTCCCTTTTCCAGATAGTCCATGCTCATCTCATTCACAGAAATTTGCTTGACTTGAGAGTGATGGATGGCTGACTTTACTGGCTCCTTGACTAGTCCAAACTTCTTTTGTATATCCTCATCAATCTTCTCCCAGTTGATTGGCTTCAACTGCTTCATTTCAGCTGCTCTAATGTTGGCTGCTGCTTCATTTATCAGATCTATACTGTTTATAACTGGTGGCTTTGAGATAGTAATTGAAGGCACAATTACTTTACTGATTTGAATTTGAAGCTTCTCCCCCTCACCTGGTCCTTTCTCCCCCTTTTTGTTATCATCAAGTTGAGCAGAGGAGGGGGTTTGAGCAGCCACCAGTTTTTCGAGTAAATCTTCTATTGGGCTTGATGAAGATGAATGGTTGTTAAAGATGCTTCCATGGCTGACATTCTTGTATCCAATGCATCTATCTTGGTTGCAAGATCAAATTTTTTTCTTAATTACCTCTTGATGCCAAGCATTGTAGCTTCTGGAAGCTTAGAGTCCATTTTGTCTGAAATGGCCTTTTTCATCTCCTCAATATCACCCTTGATGGTGTTTACATCCCTAGCATGTTGGAAGCCTTGAATTTGTTGAAGTTGCAGAGAGGCTAGATGTGCCTGAAGGAGCTTCTTGGTGCTGGCATTTGAGTGGTTTGAAGAGCAGTATTTGCCTGATTGATTAGTTGGATCAGGGTTGTCTTGAAGTAGTGCTCATCACAGTGCTTTGAAAATGCCCATGATGGCATACCTGATCTTGAACTGGAACCTACTTCTCCCCCTATGTCCATTACTTCATCTTCACTATCCCCACTTTCATCACCAAAGAAATCAGCTGAGCCACCAGTCTCATAATCTACATCACCAGCTGTAGAGGGCAAAGCTGTGATGGCATCCTTAGCTCTTATCATAGACTATGTGGTATGCACCAGATTGAGCATCCTTTCTGCATTGTCATTGCACTGTTCAGCTAGAAGTTGATAAGCTGGAACAGGGTGAGTAAATGCCTCAGCATCAAGGGAGGTGGAATCTATAACAGCTTTAGGTTGCTGAGATAATCCCTCCCTGTCTGCATCCTGGACATTCATTAACTCACTAGCAATGACATCCATCCTTATAGCTCTAGTACCTGTATTTCTCTCGTTTTCTCTCTTTTATTACATCAGGGTCTCACCCTGGCTCCCCACCCTCACACCCTCACCTTCACCTTCTAAGGTGGGACTCCTCTCACTTTCTTTTGCCAATCCTGAAGAAATGGATTACATAATTTCACTCATTTCCTCTCCTTTTTCCTGGGAGCAACCCAGACTCTCACTCAAAACACTATTCTCTCTCAATCCTAATAGTGACTGTACAACCACTAATTCTTCTGCACTTGAAATAAATGAAGTTTGAAGCTGTGCAGAGATACTCGACGGATGAGTGATATCCAGGGTGAGTGGTTTTGCTATCCGACGGATAACTGCTGTTAAGCTTATCTGTCGGGATACAATAACTACTCGACGGATGAGCAATATCCATCGAGAGAGTAGAAATGAATGAACTAGAAATGGAAACTATTGTGGACTCTGTGCTGATTGAAGATATTTTGGGCACAGATGATTCAACAGTTCCTGAAAGAATGGGCAAGTGAGCCAACAAATCATCTAAAAGATGATGCTCACTTGCACTAGATTTTGGCTTCCCCAACAAAGTTAAAGAAGGGGAATCAGGAATTGATGTGTTTATCATATCCACATCCAGTGAGTTTGTGGGTGTTTGAGGTGCTTCTATTACTAGAGATTTTGGCTGTGACTCCACATTTATTGGAGCCACATCAAACTGAATTTGTGAAGGTGCAGTGACTGTGTCTTTAGCACCAGTTTGCACATTGTGTGTACCCTGTGCATCCCTAAAGGTTTTAGATTTCTTCTTTCTGGCATAAGTTTGGGGTGAGCTTGTGTCCCTAACCCTCTTGGCATGTGCTCTTGGTTGAGAGCTTTGTTCAATAAGTACATCCTTTTGGGAGGATGCAGCTAGAAATGAGCTTTTATCCTTTTTAAGCACTGCAGTTTGTTGGGAAACTGCAGTGTGGCTAGGCTGGGAACCACTCAACTTTCCATCCTTATCCTTAGGGTTTCTTTTATGTTCACCCATTCCCTCACCTTTCTTACCCACCTGCACACTCCCCTCTTTGGTTTTGGTGGATTTTGCAACTGGCATCTTTTGAGAGAGACCAGAGGGGGCTTTCTTTGATTTGGATTTTGAAATATTTGCAGGTTTGGTAGCTTGGGTAGGCAATTGTTGGGTCATTGACATAGTTTCCATAGCCACACTAGAACTCAAAGAAATTAGTGAGGTTGGAATAGTGGTAGGAATAGATGAACTTACCTGAGGTGCTTCCATTACAGGGAAATAGAACAGTGGCACCTCCTTGTGATGATTGGCCCTGTTCAAATCTGCAATGAGCCTTCTCTCTTGAACCCAACAATCTAATTTGTTGTTAGGGTTCTCAAGCACAATACCCTCAGAGAGATGGTTAGCTAACATCATAAAAAATCTAGCATAATACACATTCTTACCTCTCTTATTTAACTCTCCTAGTTTAAAACCTAACTCAAACAAAACAAGGTCACTGAAATTATAGAATTTATCTGTAACTAGCATGTAGAGCATGTTAGCATGGAGATATTGACTGAATTAAATTTACTGACTTTACCTGAAAAGACCTTTGTCACTACATCACACATAAAACTCCATTCTTTCCTAAGGCCCAGTCTCCTAATATCACTTAACTTAGAAGTAGAAAGAGCATAGTTCATGAAATTAAGCATATTGATTATATCAGTGTCAGTGTGTGGTGAGGTCACAGTTATCAGGAATCTTGAAATATGCTTTTATAACATCACTATTGATACAGAATTCTTTACCTTTAATGGTGAGTGTGATTGTCTTATCAGTTGAGTTGTATGTAGCACTGGACCACATCTCTTCAACAACTTCATAAAAGATTGTGGGTGATTCCAGCATGGCATAGCTAAGCATGCAATTCTTCACAGAGTCCATCATCTTGTGATAGTCACCAGATTGCTGAATACCCTTGTTTACTAATGCAGTGAAATTATTCTTCTCATAAATAAAGCCAGTTTGAGACATAATCTTGACAACGGGCGCCATTTTTAGAGAATGAGATCTTGAAGAGAAAGAGTAAGTTCTTTGAAAGAGAAAGAAATTTGAGCAGTTGATTTGAGAATGAAAAAAGAAAAGCAATTGAAATGAAAAAAGCTTTTATACTATCTCAAAGAATAACTGCTAAAAAATAATTAAGTAAAATAAAGTAACCAATGAAAATTGTCTAAAATAGCCGTTTTAAAATAAACTGTAAAAATTTCACCCATTATCCGTCGTTTTATGCTTAGAAACTGTAAGTATACTCGATGGATAATGTTCAGGGAATTAACGGCTGAGATTAAGACAATTCGACGGATAAGGATTGACTGTTATCCGTCGAGTCATAAAATATTCCAGAAAAATAATTGATTTTTATTAGCAAATAGTATACCGACGGATGATCAAACTCGATGGATAAGTATCATTCGTCGAGATGTAAATTTTGACTTAGCCATAATTTCATCCAAGACCAAAAAAATCAATTAAATTTCTGGATGCATATCAACTTGCAAATTATCTCATATAGATTTAAGAATAATTAAGCATACCTAACTCACTTACCAACCTTGAAAAAGTGGATTTATCCAGTGGTTTGGTAAAGATATCTGCAAATTGCTTCTCACTTGGAACAAAGTGTAGTTCCATAGTACCATTCATTACATGTTCCCTTATGAAGTGGTACTTGATATCTATGTGCTTTGTCCTTGAATGTTGTACTGGATTTTCAGTGATGGCAATTGCACTTGTGTTATCACAGAAAATAAGAATCCTCTCAACTTGCAAACTATAGTCTCGCAATCGATTTTTCATCCATAATATATGTGCAAAGCAACTACCAGCAGCAATATATTCAGCTTCAGCTGTAGAAGTAGAAACTGAATTTTGCTTTTTACTGAACCAGGACACAAGCTTGGTTCCTAGAAATTGACAAGTTCCTGTTGTACTTTTTCTATCAATTCTACAACCTGCATAATCTGCATCTGAATAACCAGTTAGATCAAAACCAGAATCTCTAGGGTACCAAATGTCAAGTTTTGGTGTTCCCTTGAGATATCTGAAAATTCTCTTAATAGAATCTAGGAACAACCTGAAATCTAGCTCATAAATATGTAGCAAACATTATATCTGGCCTACTAGCTGTTAAGTACAAAAGTGAACCAACCATGCCCCTATAACTTAAAATATCCACAGACTTTTCAGTAGTGTTTAATTCAAGCTTAGTTGCAGTAGCCATGGGAGTTTTTACAGATGTGCAATCCATTATATCAAACTTTTTTAAAAGATCAAAAATATATTTAGTTTGACTAATGAATATTCCATCACTAACTTTCTTAACTTGCAAACCAAGAAAGTAAGTTAGTTCTCCCATCATACTCATTTCATACTTACTTTGCATCAATTTGGCAAACTTTTTGCAAAGTTTCTCATCTGTAGAGCCAAAAATAATATCATCTACATAAATTTGAACAAGTATACTAGAGCCATTAACATTTCTAAAGAATAAAATTTTATCTACAGTACCTCTTGTGAAATGATTTTCCAAAAGGGACTTTGATAAAGTGTCATACCAGGCTCTAGGTGCTTGCTTCACTCCATAAAGTGCTTTCAAAAGATAATAGACATGTTCTGGAAAATTTGGATCTTCAAAACCAGGAGGTTGACTGACATAGACTTCCTCTTCCAAGTCTCCATTCAGAAAGGAACTTTTGACATCCATTTGATAAACCTTGAAATTGGCATGGGCTGCATAGGCTAAGAAGATTCTGATGGCTTCAAGTCTTGCAACATGAGCAAATATTTCATCAAAATCTATTCCTTCTTGTTGACTATAGCCCTTAGCAACCAATCTAGCTTTATTCCTGACTACAATACCATTTTCATCCATCTTGTTTCTGAATACCGATTTGGTGTCTATTGGATTCTTTCCTTTAGGCTTGGGCACCAGCTTCCATACATTATTCCTTTCAAATTGGTTTAGCTCCTCCTGCATAGCTAAAATCCAATCAAGATCCAACAAAGCTTCTTCTACCTTCTTTGGTTCTTCCTTGGAAAGAAAGCTGCTGTATAGACATTCTTCTTGAGTTGCTCTCCTGGTTTGAACTCTAGAAGAAATATCACCAATTATGAGCTCAAAGGGGTGATCTTTTGTCCATTTTCTTTGTTGAGGTAGATTAGCTCTAGATGAAGAGGCCTCATTTTTGTCTTGATGTGTGATTGAGTTTTGATTGTTAGAAACTCCCCCTGAGTTTGTGGATCTTTGATTTGAGAAAGGGGAACTTTCTATAGGTGATCTATCCTGACTTCCTGCTCCTTTTGATAACCCGACGGATGGTGAATTTTGAGTACCGATGGAAGAAGCTGGTTGTCTCTCGACGGATAATGCAGATTGCCTCCCAACGGATGAAGCATTATGCAACTGGACAGATGTTGAGTTTTGTGCTTCATTGGTAGTAGATTTTTCTGCATTATCCTTTGATCCTATTTCTTGATCACTTTCATCATCACTGTCATTACTAACCATCTCCACATTGTCGAATTTGAGGCTCTCATGGTAATCTCCATCTTGAAGTCCTTCAATCTTTTTATCATCAAACACAACATGTATTGATTCCACAACAATGTTGGTTCTTAGATTGTAGACTCTATATGCTTTACCATCAGCATATCCAACAAAAATTCCTTCATTTACTTTAGCATCAAACTTCCCATTTTGATCAGTTTGATTTCTCATAATATAACATTTACAACCAAAGACATGAAGAAAATTTAGAGTTGGATTCTTGTTCTTGAACAATTGATAGGGAGTCATGCATCTTGCTTGATTAACCAGGGAAATATTCTGAGTGTAGCATGCAGTATTCACAGCTTCATCCCAGAAATATGTTGGCAGTTTAGATTCTTCAAGCATTGTCCTTGCAGCTTCAATAAGTGATCTATTCTTCCTTTCCACTACTCCATTCTGTTGTGGAGTTCTTGCTGCTGAAAACTCATGCAGAATCCCATTTTCCTCACAGAATGCTCTTATGACTGAATTTTTGAACTCAGTTCCATTGTCACTCCTGATTCTTCTCACCTTGAAATCAGGATGATTATTGACTTGCCTTATATGATTGATGATGATTTCACTAGCCTCATCTTTAGACTTCAGGAAATATGTCCAAGAGAACTTTGAGAAATCATCTACAATTACTAGGCAAAATCTTTTCCTTGAGATGGAAAACACATTGACTGGTCCAAACAAATCCATGTGTAGCAGTTGCAAAGGTTCTTCAATTATTGAATCAAGTTTCTTCCTGAATGATGCTTTAATCTGCTTCCCCTTTTGACAGGCATCACACAGTCCATCTTTAGAAAACTCCACTAGAGGAATGCCTCTAACCAGTTCTTTCTTTACTAGCTCATTCATGGTCTTAAAGTTTAAATAGGATAGCTTCTTGTGCCATAGCCAACTTTCATCCTGACTTGCTTTACTGAGAAGACAAGTAACAGATTCTGCATTAGATGAGTTGAAATCAGCTAGGTACATATTTCCTTTTCTCACACCAGTGAGAACCACTTTGTTGCTTCTTTTGTTAGTCACAACACAGGCTTCTGAGTTGAAGGTTACTGAGTTGCCTTTATCACAAAGCTGGTTGATACTCAACAAGTTGTGTTTGAGACCATCCACTAAGACAACTTCCTCAATGATGACATTGTCCTTTGAAATCAAGCCATATCCCACAGTATAACCCTTGCTTTCATCTCCAAAAGTAATACTTGGGCCAACTCTCTCCTTGAACTCTTTGAGCAGGGTAGAATCACCAGTCATGTGTCTTGAACAACCACTATCCAAGTACCAAAGATTCTTTTTGTTTCCCTACACACATCAAAATCAAATCAAGTTAATTTTGGTACCCAAGTTTCCTTGGGTCCTGCCTTGTTAGCTTTCTTTTTCTGTTTCTTAGGCTTTATCTCATATGACTTGGGGATATCAGATTCATCCTTGGTCATTTGAGTTGGGCCTTTAAAACCATTCATTGTAATAGAATTATCATGCATATTATAATCAACAGGGAATGACATGTTATTAGTGAACATGTTATTCCAGTAAGGCTGGCATTTGTGGCATACTAAATGCAGCATAATAGGGATTAGGTGCAAATGGCATATTAACAAACTGTGCATTCAAATCCTGTGTAGACATAGCATTCATATGCATGGGAGGCATGACATTCATGTTAGGAAAGTGAGGTGGCACTGACATGGAAGTAGGCATGGCAGATTTGTAATTAACAGATAAATGATTTACACACTACCATACTTGACACAGATTTTTCTAGGAGCATATTTATCAGGTGTGTAGTTATTGTGTTTGTTAATCCCTACTTTACCATTTCTATTATTTTTCATTTTAGCCTCTATTTTTACCTCAATCTTTTCAAGTCTGTCACTTAACTGTTTAACAGTCATGTGACCAACATTAGCTTTTTTCCCTTTCTTGACTTGACTCGATTCTCCTGAAACAAAGTTCTTGGAAACAGATCCATACTTTTCATTCAGCTTAACAAGTTTGGCTTTACTGATAGGCTTGCTTATAGCCGACGGATGAGGATTTTCATCAGTCGTCGGATAACACTTTTTGTTATCCGACGGATGATCCTCATCATCCGTCGAGTCTACATCTGTTAGCACTCCATCCACCAAATTTGGTTCTAGTTTCTCCTTGTTCTTTTTCCAGGCTGCATCACAGAAGGACTCGATTCCTTGAACTTTGGTAATTTGAACATGGACATCTCTAGATGTTTTCCATGCCTTAATCACCTCATGTTCACGCTCGAGCTGCTTTTTCAAAATTTCTTCTTTCTTCAAGAACTCAGTTAATTCCTCCTTGGCAATCTTACACTCAATTCTTAATTTTTCAAAATCAATGAACTAAGACTCTAGCACATTATTTCTCTCACTCAAAAACAAATTATTTTCTTTGATTTTAGCATTTTCTTTAGTAAGAGACTTAAGTGTAACACACAAATGATATAACTCTGTAGACGTGTCATTTATAGCATCATTACACTCAGCTTTAGATAAATGTGCAAGGTTTGTAATAATTACCTGATTACTTGAAGAACTTTTTTCTGTTTTATTAGACTTGGCCATTAGGGCTAGATTGACATAGCTGACATCTTCATCTTCATCCAGACCATCTGCTGCCCAGTCATTTTCTTGTGTAATGAAAGCCCTTTCCTTTTGTTTGAGCAGCTCAAAGTATTTTTGCTTATAATCCATAGGCTCAAACTTTTTCTTACTGGAATCTGACTTTCTACACTCACTGGCAAAGTGCCCTGTCAAGCCACATTTGAAACATTTGAATTTTGATTTATCCACCATGTTTCTATTTGGCTTGGCTGCTCCAAAGTTCTTTTTGAACTTGAGCTTGGCTAATCTTCTGGAAAGAAATGCTAAATGTTCATCAGTGTCTTCCATGCCATCTTGGCTCAAAAAATCTTCACTTTCTACTGCAAGCCCTTTGCCCTTGCTTTCACAGACCCTTGAAGTTGACTCAACAGCTTCCATCTTCATCTCCTTCTCTTTTTCCAACTCAGCAACTAGTGCAATGGACCCTCCTTTCTTCTTTCATCTCTCCATTCTCTCATCTTGCTCTATTTCAAGCTCATAAGTTTTCAGGATGCCATACAGTCTCTCCAAAGTAAACTCCTTATAATCTTGTGAGTTTCTCAATGAGACTGTCATTGGTTTCCATTCCTTTGGAATAGATCTAAGGAATTTCATATTGGAGTCTTTTGTCTGATAGACTCTTCCATGCAACTTTAGAGCATTTAGCAGTTTTTGAAACCTACTAAAAATGTCAGTGAGAGACCCACTTTCTTCATTATGAAAATGCTCATATTGCTGAATCAGTAGCTGCATCTTGTTTTCTCTAACTTGCTCAGTGCCATCACAGATGATCTGTATTGTATCCCAAACATCCTTGGCAGTTTTGCAGTTGATAATGTTGTCAAACATATCACCATCAACTACATTAAACATGATATTCATGGCCTTTTTATCCTTCCTGACTTGTTCAATATCAGGATCAGACCATTCATGCCTTGGCTTGGGGACAGATGGCTCATTTCCAGTTGCAACTCTCATTGGAACATGAGGGCCTCTTTCTATGCAGTCCACATAGGCCTCATCTTGAGAAAGCAAATGAAGATGCATCTTTACCTTCCAATGATGGTAATTATCTTTATCCAGAAAAGGAATCTGGACTCCAACATCCTTCTTGTTCATCTTGCTGTATTGTTTTGATCGTTAAACTCTTTGTTCTTCAAGAGCTTGCTCTGATACCAATTGTTAGTCCCTTAACAATGTAACAAGAATTACAGAAGGGGGTTTAAATGGAATTATTGAAACTTTTTCTTGAATAAAAATGTTCTAACTCAAATATATATATATATATATATATATGTGTGAATTGATTAGCAGAATGCAGAATAGTTACTTGAAATGAATCAAAACACAAGTAATTAAAAACAAGAGTCTTTAAAAACTTTCTGGTGGATTTGAATGATTCCACCAGAGATATATAATATATATCGAGAGAACTCTGTGTGCTAAAAGCTCACAGCTGCTTACAAAATGATAACAACTAAGAACGAGAGAAATGCTAAGAATACAGCTTACAAATGTTTCTCTCTTGGTTGCTTAGTTCCTTGGTTACTATTCTATTGCTGCTTCTTGGTTTATATATCACCAAGATTACAAAGTAATAAGACAGGATAATAAAATAAAAACTATCAAGTCTAATACAATGCTACTTCATTACTCTATTCCAACATCTTTGAATATCTTCATAATAGCATGGAAATGGCAATGCTTCTTTGTTCTCGAAAATCCAGTTGAATAGACTACCACATTCCATTTGCATACACTCGATGCATGTGACTGTGTTGTCACTGTCAACAGATATTTGAATTCTTTATTCGTCGAGTTAATGATCATCCGTCGGGTTGTTGATCATCCGTCGAATTCATTGTTAATTATCCGTCGGGTAGCAATCAGGCACTTGACTCCATTTCATTTATGCAGAATTACAAGACATCATCTATGTACAATTAATCACTTATTCTGTATATCTAGTTAAAATCAACATGACTTAAGTACTACTACAGATTCTAAACAATGTGTATGCAGAAATGTGCTACAGACTTATTGTTACATAAGTTACTCACTCGATGGATAATAAGTCATCATCCGTCGAGACTGAAATAAGTTATCCGTCGGGACTATAATTCTTATCCGTCGAGTACTACATTTTCACTAAGTAAAATCTACCAAAGTCTTTTGTTCATGAAGTCATCAAGTACACAACATATGCACAACACTTATGTAGGACAACTGGAGAAGGGATAATGACCTGTCTCCACAGTATTGGTGATGACAACAACCTAAATTAATTCGCAGATGTATTCTTAAGTACTCATCAATTTATATAATTTTGATTCTGAAAATTCTGAAATTAATGAAGATTAGAGATCTTAAAAACTTGGAGAACAATTATAATCCTAGAAAGGAAGCTAATTTTATGTGGTACCTGCTCCTAATAGTTTTATACTTCGTTGTTAAATAGATGAAACAACTATTTAGTCTTAATATGCTAAAGCAGCTATAGGTCAAGACTAATTTTTTATGATCAAATACACATTATTAATTATTAACAAGTAATTTTTTAATTCCATGCTCCCCATCATGGCTCTAGATACAAATAGCTGTGCAAACCAAATCAAATTTGGGTACATAACATATCTGGAAGGTTATATAGCTCTTGGTATCAGATGATTCAATTTGGTCTCCATATACCTACTTTGTTTTTTGGTACATTCTTTAAACTGTAGACAAGTGCAGTAGTTTAAAGAAGACTACAATTCTAGATTTAATAATGTGATTATTCTGAAATCTTTATGAGGTTTCGGGACTTGTTCAAATGTGTGTAGTCCAAATCCAATGTGCTTGAGTTGTAACATTCATGTTCTATTAGTATTTTGTTCATCGGCCAGTTCCATTACTGATGTTATATAGTTATATAGTAGACTGTCGAAATAAGACCCCGAGAGATGATGTCGAGGCGTGAGTTTGCAAATGCAGTTCTATATCTAAACCAGATACTTTCAGAAGAAAATCAGCTGAAGTTTATCCATTGGGACTTTCACAAGTTTGCAAAGAGGTATTACCCCATGGTTGTGTATTATGCAGTAAAAGCTTCTTTTCATTTGCATGACCACTATCTTATCTTCAAATTTTAAGCAAGTCTTCCAATGTCTTGGCAGTTTTAGGTGGTGTGGCGAGTGAAGCACTTGACTTGACTGGATTTTACCACAGTGGAAAGCCTTCAGTTGCTAAAAGAAAAGCCATCCAGATCAGTTGTACCAGTACTTCTGTCGTAAAACCTTTGAGAAAAAAGACACCTACATTTTTTTTTGCGGAGAACTTGTACTGCTATATTTCTTGTTATAAAACTTAAGGTAAACTAGCCATTATATAGACTTTACAAACATATTGAAACTAACTACTACCCAAACTAACCACTACTAATTAATGGGTAAATTACATGTCCATAATTTACTCCACTACCCCACTACTAAACAATTCTAAAATAATATTTTTCTCTAATAATTAATCTATTGCTAAATATCTAAAATATCTAATAATTAAATAAACAAATAATTAATAACTAAATTCAAGATTATTCCAACATTCACCCCATAATCTTAAATTTACGAAGCACTTTCTCTTCGCCTGTGATGCACTTCTCACCACCATCAATTTTGATGCACTTTCTCATCAAAAACACTTTGGAGCACTTTCTCTCCACAACTCTAAAGGAGTGGTTCTCCCTCGATCAATTGTGTCATCCTTTTTTCATCATTCTGAAATCTACAATTCTTTGTCAGATGCCCATATTTTTTGCATTTGTAGCATTGTGGCTTTCCTTTGTACCAGCAGTCTTTTTCTTCACGTCCCATCTTATGACAATGGTTGCATTGAACTTTGTTGCCTGTACCTTTTGAGGATGAAGCTTTAGCTAATAGCAGTCCCTCATTTTTTCCTCCAATTTCTTCATCCCTCATTGATCTCCTTTGGTCCACGGCGTGAAGTGAATTGATCAATTCTGAAACAGTTAATTTCGAAAGATCTTTAGTATCTTCAAGTGAGGAAATTTTAGTTTCATACCTCTCAGGAAGAGTCACTAAAAGTTTGTCCACAACTCTTTGACTTGAGAAATCTCCACCAAGTAGTTTGATTTGGTTAACAATGGACATCAACCTACTCCCATATTCCTTGACGCCTTCATTATTTTTCATTCACATCATCTCAAACTCTCTCTTGAGGTTCAGAATTTGCATCAGTTTGGTTTGTTGGTTGCCTTCAAATTCTTCCTTAATTTTTGTCCATGCTTCTTTAGGAGTATCACAACCCATAATAGTTGTAAAGATCTCTTCCAACACAGCCGAATGTAGACATGAAAGTGCCTTTGCTTCTGTTGATGGAGGAATCTGGTAACAACAAAGATTGAGGTTTCTCGCCGGAACTAAGATCTGTGACGATGGTTCTTTGCCGGAAACTTAAGCGGTGTGTGGTTGATTGTGGTTGTTTTAGGCTGAGATTGATCAGAGTAAGTGGTGGCTCTCTTTTCAGCTCTCAACTTCTTACCCTCTCAATGTGCCTACGTACCCTTTATATAGGGATCAAGCCTGACGTAGTTCTCGTAGAACAGGAAGTCTAATGAGTTTAGACTTCTTACTCCTAAGCCCAGTAGAAGCCTATCCGATATCCATCTTCCGCTAGCTTTAGGAATGTCCAACTATGAGGCCCAACCGCAAAGGCCCAAGGCTCGTCTGTAATCGTAGGACTTCACGGATAGTGCATCTCCCTGCGCAAGGATAACACTCCGCTACAGCTATCTCCCTTGATTTACGAACGCAGGTATAGCCACGGTTCACCCCAAATGCTAGACGCGTCCCTGTTCCCCGAATGAGGATAACCCACCAGATAGCAGGACAGGTGATCCCGAGCTCTTGGGTGCAAAGTGCAGGATGACTCCAAAGTTCTCCAACAAGGACACCCGTTGAATACAAGAACAGAGCTCCCAAAGCACACACCAAAGTAAACCCCACATCCCCAATGAGGACACCCGTTGAATACAGGAGGAGGCCTTCAATCATCAGGCATACCCCTGGAGGCCTTCAAGCTTTTCACGGACATCCCCCTCCTTGACCGTCTTAAGGAGGGAATTCTTCAAAGAGTACCTGCAACAAATACATTAGTAAAAATAACCTCCATTGCTCCTCTCCATGCAAGCTTTGTCCTGAATTCAACATCAAAAAGTATATAGATCAAACACAGGACACGTCCTAACCAACTGGGCGCGTCCTAACCTCCACAAATCCAACCCTGCTTTAATCGTTTCTTATAACATGTAAAGTCACAGGACACGTCCTAGAATATAGGGCGCGTCCTTAACCTTATTAGAATTGCACCGTCTCCTCTAAACCATCACGCACAATATTTCACTTTCAACGACACATCCTTGCTAAGGTAGGCGCGTCCTAAAGCATCCATCACCATAAGATTTCACCTGCCAAGCACTTTCATAATTATTGACGCGTCCATAACGCCTGGGCGCGTCCTTCCTTGAACATGCACTCTTCTCGCCTCGTAACATATCCCTTCCTAAGTAGGCGCGTCCTCAATACTTGGACGCGTCCTCACTTTCACAACGCAATACTGAGTTTGACTGTAATTAGCCCGCATTTGACCCGAGTCAATCCAATGCCAAATTTTGGGTATAACAACTACCCCCCAAATTCCATTTGCAGTTAAAAACAAAATTGGAATTTCTTTCCAAGCGAAATTTGGCTCAGAATATGTGGACGCGTCATGACAGGAAGACGCGTCTTACTTTCACCTTCTGCATGTGGTGTACAGCTGTCGTCCTTAGGGTCGTCCTTCTTCTATAAATACCCTAGTTGCACCATACCACCACCACCATCTCTTTTTCTCTCTCATACAACCGCCATTGCCGCCTTTTCAAGCAGGAGTTTCGAGGTCCAAATTCCGGTGATCTATCCAGCCATTTCCCTGTTTCTTTAGCTCAACCCAACCGCCAACTCACAAGGTATACAAATCTTTCTTTACTTTCTTATTTAACTAAGTAAATCGAGTTTTAATGAGCAAAAACCCGTTCATATGCTTCGAGTTTCCATGCACCATTCTTAGCTCTCCTTGTATGTATATGTGTATATATCTGTAACTATAACATGTTTTGCTTCCCTGATCTCCCAACTACATGTTTCTAGGATTCCATCATATTTTCCCCAAATTGTTAACAGTCGATTAACATTCCACCATTATAATCATGTTGGACGCGTCTTCCCGATAGGGCGCGTCCTGTATCTCCTAATTTAAGACATATTTAAACTGTCCCAAACAAAGGTAATATAGGGCCAAAGGTTTATTAGGACGCGTCATTGTAGCACACCCCCTGCGGTAGATTTTTAGGATGCGCCCTTCCAGTATCCTTTTTTCCATCTTCCTTCCCTTTTTTTATTGTTTTAGATAAATGGACGCGTCCTCAAATTTTTATTCATTCTTTTGCAGCTGGAGGACGCGTCCTCCTTCTCACCATTTCATCCATTCAAAGCCCTCAACAAACGCCTCGGAATCTACTCCCCACATCTGATAGCTTTTAAACCCGACTTTCCTAACATCCACATGACAAATTTCTTTCTTAGAGCAGAAAGATGCGTCTTTCGTTCCCTTAAATCAAAAAACTCTATAATGTTTGATTCCAGCTCCGACTCCATGGACCATGTTCCCATAAGCTCAAGAATGGAAAAGAAGGGAGTTAAGAGGCAAAGAACTCCGGTTCTCTATACTAGGGCCGCCATTGAAGATTGGACGGATGATGAAATTGTTCCTACCACATGACAAAAACCCCGAGGAACAGCTGTTTCAGAAGAGGATGCGTCCTACTCTCAGGACGCGTCACCTCTTAGCGTAAGTGAATTCGAAAGGAGGGTTCCTGACCCCGAGACATATCCTATATCCCCTCAGAAATCTAATTCTCCTCTAGAACATTGGGATCCTTCAGATGTTGAAGTGGATTGTGACTGGGCCAGGCTTGGCACCTTAACTGAGGCAGAGAAAAATGCCCGAAGGAAGAAAGAAAGTAAGCTAGCATGTGTTGCCCTTGACTCAACTGCAACCGACTGGGAAATTCAATGGCACATGAAGTACTATGACATGGAGGGCATCTGGGCGCTCCCTCTTCGAACCATGAGGCCACATATTTTTAACATTGGGAATCAAAGGATCCCCCGAATGGTGCTTACTGCAAAGCTGATTTCCCTAGGCGTGGGCGCGCCCTTGCATCCATACATTAAGAGAATTTTGAAATGGTACGACGTGGCTCCAGTCCAACTATCACCAAATTCATATAAACTAGCCTGGGCTTTGTACATTATGTACCATAAGTTGAGGTCGGGCGCGCCTTCGATGAAAGAATTCAACTTTTTTTACAGCATCAGGAAATCAATTCCCGGATACCATTTTCTGGTTGTCAACAAATGGTTGAACAACAAGGGATTTAACGAAGGTAAAATCAGCCACGAGAGAGACTGGAAGGAACCATTTTTCTACATTTATGACATCAAAAGGACGCGCGTTCGCTTCAATTTGGAACCAAGTGAGTTCAATGCTCTGGACGCGTCCTCTCTTTTAGGACGCGCCTTCTCTTTCATAATCCCTCATTTTTTATTTTCCCTGTTGTAACCTATCCTCCCTTCTCTTAGACAAAAGGACCCAAAAAGAGCTTACAGGAAAGAAGAAGAAGAGAGCAGAGAAGGTTTTGCAGTATGCTGAAAAACATTTCAACCTCAAAGACATGATTACCGAGGAGAATTTGAAGAAAATAGGAGCTTTGTCCCCACGAGTGGGTTCTCTCTGCAAATTTCGAGATTTCCACAATGGGAAACCCATCCTCACCGCTTCCGAAAACTCCAAAGGGCTCCAAGCCACAGAAATTATTCAGCCAGACGTCAACAAAAAGGTGGATTTAGAGCAAGGTAAGAAATCAAGACGCGTCACGGATATAGGACGCGTCATATTTATGCTCACTTTTTTTTCCTTTAGTTTAGCCTGACCTATAAGCGTTACTTTATATATGCATTATCACCTTGGACGCGTCCTACCCCCTGGCGTGTCTCTTAGGTAAGACGTATCACATCTTTAAGACGCGTCATTCTCACACCCATTTATACATCTTTGCATTCATATATATCTGTCATGCACGTAGACCTTTATATCATGTGATGGGCGCGTCCTACTTTCAGGACGCGTCTTTTTATACATAACTAATCCCTTTTTATGTTTATATCGCAGATATGGCCTCACTCCCCAAAGGCTTCGCAATTGGGGCTTCCAAAAAACTAAGGGCAAGGAAACAGGCTCCTACAAAAGTTGATCCAAAGGCAAAAACCCCACCTCCTGTTGCAACTCCTTCTCCTCCACCCAAGATAATAGACACTACCGTGTTTGACATTCCTGAGGAGGTAGAGGACGCGCCCTTAAAGCATCAAAAAACTATCCCTGATGACCAGTCCTTTGTCCTCAGATATCTGGGCGCGTCCTCAGTGGGTGATTTTTCTGAGGACGAAGTGAGAGGTTGGACCTTCAGGACTGAGCAACAAACAGAGGAGGCTATGGTCAGGGCTGCAGCCGAGCTTCACCTTCATGCCAGGCAGAGTGCCAATATGGCTGCAAGGCTTAGGGCGCGTCTTGCCGTTACTGACACTGCAAAGAACCAGGTCGAAGACAAGGTCAAATCTATGGAAAAATATATTGCCCTGCTTACCCAAGAAAAAGATGCTGAAATCAGACGCTGGAGGGGGAGAGGACGCGTCTGGAGATGGAAAAAGCTGTGTTGGAAGGCAATGTCTCCGCAATAGAGAAGCCAATGGACAGCGTCATCGCCCTGAATTCCACCATGCAGCTAGAGCTTGACCCCCTGAATGATGATAGGCTGCATGGATGGACAGAGGAGAAAAAACTGGTTTATCAGCACGGCTTCCAGGCTGGATTTGAAGAATGGTGCTCTGGGTTCATTGCCAACGATCCAGAGTATACATTCTCAAAGTTTGATGCAGATACCCAGATATGGGTAAATGATTTCAGGGTCAGGACCGCAGAATCCATCAAGAACAAGAGGATTTTTCTGGGCTTAGAAGCAGAGGACGCGTCCCCTGATCCTGCTCCACTTCAGACTCAGCCTCCCCCTGCAGAAGGCCAAGACAAGACACATGACGTGCCTCCTACTTAGGACGCGTCCTTTATCTTTTATGTATTTGAACTATTTAAGGGTGCGGGCCCCTTGAAGCCTTGCAAGTTGTAAAGACTATTTTTGAACATTCACTTGCACTTTTTTTTTCTCAATCATTTACATGGGCACGCCTGGTGTTTAGGGCGCGTCTCCTTTGACTAATTTGTTATCATTTTTACTGCTGTCAAGCAAATATCCATTGTGAGCGCGTCCTCTCTAGTTGGACGCGTCTTTGTTTGTTTTGGAAAGTGCATGAGCACGGCAATACATTGTACTTGTGTGTTTAACCAATGCACAAGGCACGATGGGGCGCATCCTAATTGTTTGTCATGCCTTAATGTTCTCTTAGAAATATTTTATGGTAGGGACTTGCTTTTATTTTTAAATTAAGAGTATCAACCAATATTACTTGGGCGCGTCCTTGGAAATAGTACACTTCCTAGTTACATTTTTACTCAAGTTCTATTGTTCCTTTTAGCAGCCACTACTTCAGTTAACATCCGCGCCTCACCTTTGATCCAAAATAAATCATCCTTCAGGCAGGACGCGTCTTTGACAAGCACTTTTTCTTTTTTACTTATGTTGTCAATATCATAGTAACACCCAGTCTAAAGGAGCATCAACCAAGATAACTTGGGCGCGTCCTCTAAAATAGTACATTTTTTCTTGAGTTTCATTTATATAAAACCCTAGCTTAGGGCGCGTCCTACATTTAGGACGCGTCATGAGACCAAGCAAACTGAGCAAATATCCCTTAGGAAAGTTTCAGAATTTTATTTATAATGCGCTCTGATGTCAAAAGTGCACCAGTCCCACGGCTACTATGCTCTGTGGGGAAATTATTTCTAAAAAATGACCCTTCAACTAGTCCCAAGGTAAGTAGTACATGCACTACCCCCCTAGGCTAGGAGGAATTTATTTAATTCTAGCCTATAAACTGGTCATAAACCAAAATGATAAAAGAAATATGCAAGGGGCCAAAGCCACGCCTTACTGGTAATACTTTCGGAGATGTTCCGCATTCCAAGCTCGCGGAACTAGCTTCCCGTCCATATCTTCAAGGTGATAAGTCCCCTTCCACAAGATAGACTTTATTCTGTACGGTCCTTCCCAATTAGCTCCAAACACTCCATGCTGGGGGGTTCTTTGTATTAGGCATCACTTTCCTAAGTACCAAATCTCCCACCTTCAGCAATTATCCCTTTACCTTCTTGTTATAATACCTTGCGGCGCGTTGCTGATACGCCGCTAGCCTTAGCTGAGAATTTTCCCTCGTCTCCTCTAAGAGATCTAAATGAAGCCTTTGATTAATCTCAACATCTTCTTTCCTATAACAATCTCTGCGGAGTGATCCCGATCCGACTTCCACGGGGACCATAGCTTCATAGCCGTAAGTCAGCATAAACGGCGTTTCTCCCGTAGTAGATTGTGGCGTAGTGTTGTATGACCACATCACCTTCGGGAGTTCTTCAGGCCAATTCCCTTTACATTCCTCCAGCTTGGTTTTAAGGGTATGCTTTATTATCTTGTTAACAGCTTCTGTTTGTCCATTACTTTGAGGATGATAAACCGCTGCAAACTCCTTCTTGATTTTCAATTCCTCACATAATTGTCGCAACTCCTTGCTATCAAACTGCTTCCCATTGTCGGAAATAAGCTTGTAAGGGATTCCAAACCTGCATACAATTGAGTTGAAAATGAAATCCCTGATTTTCTTTGCGGTGATAGAAGCCAGTGGCATAGCTTCCGCCCATTTAGTAAAGTAATCGACCGCAACCACTGCATACTTGACGTCTCCTTTAGCTTTCGGCAATTCTTCGATAAGATCAATTCCCCACATGGTGAACGGCCATGGGCTTGCCATAGGCGTCAAGAGTGTAGCCGGCATAGACGAGTAGTTTACAAAGCGCTGGCAGCGATCACATGCCTTGACGAAATTTGTAGCATCTTCTCTCATTGTGGGCCAATAATACCCTTGTCGCAACACTTTCATTGCCAACGAGTTACCCCCCGAGTGATTGCCACAGATTCCTTCATGCACCTCTCTTAGGATGTAATTTCCTTCATCTTCTTCAACACACCTGAGCAGAGGTTGGTTGAACCCTCTCTTGTATAGGACTTCATCATATATCACATATCTTGCGGCTTGATAACGGAGTCGACGAGCCATAAACTTATCTTCGGGGAGTGTTCCCTTGCGAATGTAAGCTAGGATGGGCGTCATCCATGTTTCCTTAGGAGCCTCATCCACTTGCATAGTTTCTATCTCTGGGATACTAGGAACCTCCTGGATTTCAAGAGGGATGGATCCTAACAATACAGCCTCTTGTTGCGACCCCATTTTTGCCAGAGCATCCGCATTACTGTTTTTCTCCCGCGGAACGCATTCCAATCTAACTTCTTTGAACATTCCAATCAGGCGCTGTGTACATCTCAAGTATAATTCTGTTCGCGGGCCTCTCGCTTGAAATCCCCCATTCACCTGATTCACTACCAACTCCGAGTCACTTCTTGCAATTAAGTTTCGCACCCCCATTTCCAAAGCGATTTTCAGGCCATTAATTAGCGCCTCGTACTCCGCATCATTATTAGTTGCATAAAACTTGAAATGAATTGCGCTCATCAGGTGGTGGTCTTCCGGAGACACAAGTACTATACCCGCACCTGCTCCTCCATTGTTAACCGCCCCATCCACATGCAAGATCCACCAAGCATGCGGAAACTCTTCCAAAGACTCCTCGGCATGAGGTGGATGTAGCATTACCAAAGCTTTATCATCAATTTCAGAATCAAATTCCAATAAGAAATCGGCTAAGGCTTGCCCTTTTATCGCTGTTCGAGGCACATATTCCAAATCAAACTGT
The DNA here is from genome assembly GCF_009905375.1 of Apium graveolens. Taxonomy (NCBI): domain Eukaryota; kingdom Viridiplantae; phylum Streptophyta; class Magnoliopsida; order Apiales; family Apiaceae; genus Apium; species Apium graveolens. The sequence continues at coordinate 292,824,715 of NC_133651.1, forward strand.
CCCAACTCCACAGCCCATTTCAGCATTCTGCCCGATGACTCTGGTTTGTGCAGGACCTGTCGCAGCGGGTACGCTATACGAACTTCAACTCCATGGGCTTGAAAATACGGCCGCAATTTTCTTGACGCAAGAATTAGGGCGTAAACCAGTTTCTCCATACTTGTGTAGCGAGTTTCAGCGTCGTGTAATCGCTTGCTCACGTAGTACACTGGTGATTGCTGCCCATCTTCCTCTCTTACCAGAACTGCACTGATCGAATATTCAGACACTGCGAGGTACAGTATTAGATTTTCCCCATCCAACCGCTTTGACAACATGGGAGGATGTCCCAGTTGCTCCTTGATTCTTTTGAAAGCCTCTTCATATTCTGACGTCCATACAAAGTCTTTCCCAGCTAATTTAATCGCCTTGAAAAACTCCTTGCATCTATCAGACGACTTGGAAACAAATCGATTTAACGCGGCGATTCTCCCAGTCAAACTCTGCACCTGTTTCATATTGGTGGGCGACTTCATATCCAATAATGCCTTGATCTTTGCGGGGTTGGCCTCAATTCCCCTGTTGTTGACAATGAACTCGAGAAACTTGCCCGACTCCACGCCGAACACACATTTTTGCGGATTTAATTTCATACGAAACCTCCTCAGAATATTAAACATCTCCATCAGGTGCTTGATGTGGTCACTCGTCACCTCAGATTTCACCAGCATATCATCCACATACACTTCCATAGTTTTCCCGATTTGATCTTTGAACATCATGTTTACCAACCGCTGATAGGTTGCGCCAGCATTAATCAAACCAAACGGCATTCCTATGTAACAGTATAACCCCCTGTCCGTAATAAAGGACGTATGTTCTTGGTCGGGGCCATACATCGGAATTTGATTGTAACCGGAGTATGCATCCATAAAACTCAATAACGCATGCCCCGCCGTCGCGTCAACCAACTGATCGATTCTTGGGAGCGGAAAGCTATCCTTTGGACAGGCCTTATTGAGATCCGTGAAATCCACACATGTCCTCCACTTCCCATTCGGTTTCTTCACCAGTACCGGATTTGCAAGCCATTCGGGGTAGAAGGATTATTTGATTAGCCCCACCTCCAACAACCGGTCCACTTCTTCTTTTAATGTTATTGCCCTTTCCCCACTTACCGGGCGACGTTTCTAACGCATGCCCTTACAATTCGAAAGGATATTCAAACGGTGACACATTACTTCTGGGTCGATTCCTATCATATCTGAATGACTCCATGCAAAAACATCAAGATTTGCAATTAGGAAGCGGGCAAGACTTCTTCTCATTTCATCAGCCAACTGGGACCCCACTTTCAAAACCTTGTTTGGGTCACTTTTATCAACCGGTATGGATATTGTGTCTTCGGCTGGTCCCGTTTTTTCGGCGGGCAGAGGGATCCTGGGATCCAAATCGAAATCAAAGTCTCGGGGGTCTTCTACTTCCATTTTTGTATCTGAGAGCGTGTCCTCTTGAGTGGGAGCATCCACCCCCAGACGGGACGTATCTTTGAGCAACGCAGCTGAAGAGGGCACGTCCTCGTTTGGAGGAGCATCAACCTCAACTTCATTCAAGGACGCATCCTTCTTTTGAGGAGCATCACCCTTGAAGTTATTGCCGAGACCTTGCAAAATCTCACTTCTTCCCTCCAACTTTTCCCCGTTAACCTCTTTCTGTATAATTTTCTCTGTATGACTCACCACCACTTCTTCTACGCTACGGATTTCCGAAACACGTCCCTGCGTCAAAAAAGAGTTTCCAGAGGTATTGGTTTCTTCCTTTCCGGGGCTTTCAACAAAATAGTGGGCATGGACCTCTCCACTTGGTTTTGTATGAATATCTTCTATATCTTCAAATGGAAGACCTTTCCCTTCATACCTTCTTCTGCGAAATTCCTTGACAACCTTGTGATAGCAGTCGCGTGACTCATATTATGACCCTCTCAGACTGCTAACTCCGTTTGGCGTTGGGAATTTTATCATCAAGTGGTGTATCGATGTTATCACCCTGAACGCTCGCAACCAAGGTCTGCCGACCAGCACATTGTGCGCGGAATCCTGATCTAGCACCTTGAAATCTATCATTTGAGTAACCGACAAAGCTCCTTCCCCGAGCGTGACGGGAAGCCTGACCGAACCCATAACTCTCACGGTTTCCCCAGTAAATCCATAGACGTGTGCATCTTTGAAATACATGTCGCTATCTGGGAACCCAGCTTTTTGTAGGTGCTGTAGTACAAGATGTTTGTAGAACTCCCATTATCCAAGAAGACTCGATGTACGTTCATTGCCCCAATAAGCATGGTAATCACCAGCGCATCGTTGTGAGGATGATGCACCCACCTAGATTCTTTTTCCTTGAACGTAATATCAGTGGACTCCCCCTTAAAGACCTTCGGGGGTCTGTCTTCCAAGCTGTGGATGTTGGTGAGCGGTGGATGTCTCGCTTCTCTCGCATTTCTTTCCAGTGCTCGATTACTATCACCAACGAAAGGGTGTCCTCCAAATATTGCCCTAATACTGCCGGCCCTCTGAAACTTGACCTCTGCTATTTTCTCAACATCCTCCGCCCGCGGGGGCTGTCTTTCATCTTTACCCTTGTCATCAAGCCCCCTACGTCGCTTCACCTTGTCAATCCATTCTCCCAGGTGTCCAGCCTTGATCAATTCCTCAATCTCATCCCGCAGGTGACGACACTCGTGGGTGTCATGGCCAGTAGACTCATGGTAGTCACAATACTTCTTTTTATCTCTGCTTTGCCATAATGTTAGACGGTTGGGCTTCTTGAAGATTCCCCTACCCTTATTTACCTCGAAGATATGATCAATGGACGCTGCCAGCGGTGTATAATTGCTGACTCTTCTCTCGTAGTTCGATGGTGGGCTCCATTCTCTTCGCGAGCTCACAGCATTTACCCTGTTAGGGCTTCTAGCCGTTCGCCGATAATCCGGGCTCACGGATCTGTCCCTTCTCTTGGATCGCCCCTTGGAGTTATAGGTATTGTCATTCTTTTTTGTTTCTGCAAGCGACTGCTCGATTGCTTTGAACGACTCCGCCTGCGCAAGCACATCAGCCAACGATACTGGGTCCTTCCCTTGTAGGTGCTTCCAGAAATCCGTCCCCACACGCAACCCAGCTATAAGCAATATTTTCAACGTTTCATCAGTTGCACCCCTCACCAAAGTAGATTCTGCGTTAAACCTCTTGAAATACGAAGTCAAACTTTCTCCTTCCTTTTGTTTCACATTAGCCAGCGTGGTAACAGGTGGTGTGTACTTCACCGTGGCTTGGAATTGTGTCAAAAACAAAGTTTTCATCTGTTCCCAGGATGTAATTACACCTGGACCAAGTTTTTGGAACCACTGCTGAGCGCCTTCTCTGAAAGTGGCTGCCAAGAGACGGCATCGAGCCAAATCAGGTACCTGATATACATCCATTTCAATGTTAAAACGCCCCAAGAATTCCACAGGATCAGAGTTCCCGTGGAAACGCAAGTCATTGGTTGTGTTCCGGTATCCCGCGGGCAATTGGGCCTCCCTCACAATAGCAGCAAAAGGAGAAGGAGCTTGCGCAGTCGCCGTCACTCTTCCTCCCTCAAGATGGTTGAGCAACCTCTTAAGGTCGTTCACATTAAACGTCCCTACCCCAGGAATGGTTTGAACATTAGGCTGCTGGGGTTGTTCTGCGACTTGCTGAAATTCCCCTTGATTACCCCCCGGGTGTGGCGGAGGATCTCGCCGCCCTTCGCCCTGAGGCTGCGGCGGTGGCGCGTTACCATTTTAGTCCTGGATATTTTCCCGTGCGCGAGATTCATCTTGACCGCGTCTCAGAATTTCATCATTGTTCTGCATTCTTATTTGAATTCGCCCGTCGTCATGGTCATGAGGACGCGCCCCAGACCCATTACCAGTAACGCTGTGGGAAGCTACGGGAATAACGGCGGGGGCTTCTCCAGCGGAGTGCGCTCCACCTCTCCTACCATTGTAAGGGGCTTTTCCGTATTGGTATCCCATTCTTCCTCGTCCATTCCTCTGATATCCCCGGTAGAAATTCACGGGCCTTCCTCGCGGAGGGGCACGCTCGTGCTCGCGGTGCCGCACCCCGTCATCCCTTTGGAATGCGGGGGGCACACGCGTCGTATCACGGGGCCTCGCTTCTCCGGCGTTTTCTTTCTTTTGCCATTCTACCAGCAACATCCTCAAATCGTCGTCCTCCAACCTTATGCCAAGCCTCCTTCTCAAGGCTGAAAGATCCCTTCCTCCTTCGTCCTGGTTTTGAGTGTCCTCCGCACGACGACGCTCGTCCATCGTACGCCCAGACCTATGCGGGTGTGGCACTACCTGGTTGCCTAGGCGGGGCCTTTCTCTGCCTTCAGTGTCCTCATCCGCAAGCTCCACAATAGGCTCTACGTCATCCGAATACTCCAAACGTCGTGGAGTGATTCGCGGGTTTTCCCGGCTCCCTTGGGTATCTCCTTCAACTACAGGGGCCTTCCCCAAGGCATGACCATGACGGGGAAGACGGCGACCTCTCCTCGTCTTTCGACGCTCCACCGTGTTTAGTCTTGAGTTAAAGCTGTTAAGAGTATCCCCCATGCGATATAATTGCTCCAATATATCAGCGTTGCTGATGAGAACCGGAGGTGTCCCCCTACATCCGGAGCCCTTGGTGGATCCGCCATGTTTCTGGGAACGTAAGGTTCATGGCGAGTATAATGCCCCCCGCCTTCTCCTTCAGACCTGCTGTCACTTCCATCATAAGAACTTCCATCACGATTGTAAGACATCTTTTCCTCCCAAGATTGCGACCTTAATTAGCACCCCTCCTTCTAGCGCCAATTTGTTGATGGAGGAATCTGGTAACAACAAAGATTGAGGTTTCTCGCCGGAACTAAGATCTGTGACGATGGTTCTTTGCCGAAAACTTAAGCGGTGTGTGGTTGATTGTGGTTGTTTTAGGCTGAGATTGATCAGAGTAAGTGGTGGCTCTCTTTTCAGCTCTCAACTTCCTACCCTCTCAATGTGCCTACGTACCCTTTATATAGGGATCAAGCCTGACGTAGTTCTCGTAGAACAGGAAGTCTAATGAGTTTAGACTTCTTACTCCTAAGCCCAGTAGAAGCCTATCCGATATCCATCTTCCGCTAGCTTTAGGAATGTCCAACTATGAGGCCCAACCGCAAAGGCCCAAGGCTCGTCCGTAATCGTAGGACTTCACGGATAGTGCATCTCCCTGCGCAAGGATAACACTCCGCTACAGCTATCTCCCTTGATTTACGAACGCAGGTATAGCCACGGTTCACCCCAAATGCCAGACGCGTCCCTGTCCCCCGAATGAGGATAACCCACCAGATAGCAGGACAGGTGATCCCGAGCTCTTGGGTGCAAAGTGCAGGATGACTCCAAAGTTCTCCAACGAGGACACCCGTTGAATACAAGAACAGAGCTCCCAAAGCACACACCAAAGTAAACCCCACATCCCCAACGAGGACACCCGTTGAATACAGGAGGAGGCCTTCAATCATCAGGCATACCCCTGGAGGCCTTCAAGCTTTTCACGGACATCCCCCTCCTTGACCTTCTCAAGGAGGGAATTCTTCAAAGAGTACCTGCAACAAATACATTAGTAAAAATAACCTCCATTGCTCCTCTCCATGCAAGCTTTGTCCTGAATTCAACATCAAAAAGTATATAGATCAAACACAGGACGCGTCCTAACCAACTGGGCGCGTCCTAACCTCCACAAATCCAACCCTACTTTAATCGTTTCTTATAACATGTAAAGTCACAGGACACGTCCTAGAATATAGGGCGTGTCCTTAACCTTATTAGACTTGCACCGTCTCCTCTAAACCATCACGCACAACATTTCACTTTCAACGACACATCCTTGCTAAGGTAGGCGCGTCCTAAAGCATCCATCACCATAAGATTTCACCTGCCAAGCACTTTCATAATTATTGACGTGTCCATAACGCCTGAGCTCGTCCTTCCTTGAACATGCACTCTTCTCGCCTCGTAACATATCCCTTCCTAAGTAGGCGCGTCCTCAATACTTGGACGCGTCCTCACTTTCACAACGCAATACTGAGTTTGACTGTAATTAGCCCGCATTTGACCCGAGTCAATCCAATGCCAAATTTTGGGTATAACAGCTTCTCTTGCCACTTCTTCATCACGTGTTTTGATTTGGGCTGCTGTTGGATTTTGTGGAAGAAGGGTTGGCTCAACATCACTCTCAATTGCTTCCCACAAACTCATAACTTTCAAATATGATTTCATTTTGATAGCCCATGAACTATAATGATCTCCTTTGAATAATGGAATAGAGACGGAGAAATTGTTTAATGCCATGGAAAATATTAAGGATAATATATATATATATATATATGTATATGTGTATTTTTATAAGAGTTTTATAAGTCCTGGATCATATGGCTCTGATGCCAATGTTGTAAAACCTTTGAGAAAAAAGACACCTACATTTTTTTTTGGAGAAAACTTGTACTGCTATATTTCTTGTTATAAAACTCAAGGTAAACTAGTCATTATATAGGCTTTACAAACATATTAAAACTAACTACTACCCAAACTAACCACTACTAATTAATGGGTAAATTACATGTCCATAATTTACTCTACAACTTCACTACCCCACTACTAAACAATTCTAAAATAATATTTTTCTCTAATAATTAATCTATTGCTAAATATCTAATAATTAAATAAACAAATAATTAATAACTAAATTTAAGATTATTCCAACAACTTCAAGGTATCACACTATTACTAATTGATCACTGAGCTTGTTGAGCTCTTCATATACAGATAGGTATTGTGAAATTCTTAGATTATCATGTGTGAGTTACCTTTTATTCAACTGTTTGGATTTGAAATGAACTAGGTTAAAGGTAAATCCGTAAATGTTTTAACGAGGAGTTCGCTGACTACTATACTAATGAGTTATTTCATGTTTTTATCGGTGTTAGGCGCTATGAAACTTGGACATAGGTATGGACACCCAACACTCAAGGCTAAAAACATGCAAAATTTACAAAATGCTTACAAGTCTGACACTTAAGACACATATCTATGTTGGTTACTTTCATCCAAGTCCCGCTAACGTAGAAATTAATACCTGCTAGCAGGGGCGAACCTACACTTAGACGGGAGGGGCCTTGGCCACCCCCAACTTTCCTGGATTATACTGTAGGTAGTTTTTTATTTATTATCCTCTGTGATGAGAGCCAAGGTCACAAAATATACCGGAAAAACTATCTTGACAAAAGACTGTTGCATAGTTTAAGAGGTTAAAAAAGGTAACCGTGTCTATACGACATATATAATCAGTGTATACAGAGATAAGAAGCTGATGAATCATGAAGGGTAATTGGTAATACAAATTTTAGTTAAACAAAAAAAATGACTAGTTTAGCTCTCAATATTCATTATATCTTATGTATCATATTAGAAATTTTGGCCCTCCTCAGACACAATCCTGCGTCCGCCCCTGCCTGCTAGAGCCTAGCCTATTGTCCGTCTTTCTCCCAATGTTTGTTCTAACTATCAGTTAGCCTAGAGATCAAATTATACTCTGGCAGCAAAGGCTGGCTAGCTTTCTGTTTAATTCCTTTTGCAGACCCTCATTAGTTAAGAAAATAAAGCTCATTTAAATATACTCTCATCCTCTTTTTTGTTGTTTGAACAACTGAAGTTCAACTTTACTTCACAAGCTTGAATTTTTCATCATCTATAATTGTATCAAATTATGCAAGGCCAAAGGTAATTAGGAGCATCTTTCTAAGACACATGTAACAATGTATTTCACATTATCTGCGCAAAACCCAGTAGTAAATCAAGATTTTAGTTGGTGTTAAATGGTCGTATGGGACTACAAGACTGTTAAGATGGAAATAGAGACACAACATAAGCATATTAGATTGTTAGCCTACCACATATATAACTAGATATTTTAGATCCTCTGTGCAAAACCCAGGAAGTAGTCAAGATATAAGTTGGTCTAAAATGATCATATTGGACTACAAGACTATGCTAAGCAGGGAATAGAGACACATAGAAATGGAGATGTTCTTTGGTAGATGATTTTTGATGATGTAAGAGTTGATGAGATGAACTAGTGAATAAAGGTGGGTTAGGGTTTGAAATTTTTAAAAAAAAACTTTGAATGATTATTTTGTTGTGGCAGTCAATTGTTGTGCCATTAGCAGAAAAAATTAACCTGCTTGTATTCTATTTTGGCTTTGTTACCTTGAAATATTGGGTCAGTAGGGACATTCTGTATTAGATTGTTCATAATGATTATTTTGCTGTGGCAGTCAATTGTTGTGCCATTAGCAGAAAAAAGTAACCTACTTGTATTTTATTCTGGCTTTGTTACCTTGAAATATTGGGTCTGTAGGGACATTCTGTGTTAGATTGTTCATAAATTTTACTCAATTTTATACAACAATTTGGATATGTAAAGAGGTGTGCTAACTTGAACTGGTCTGCTTGTGCTGTAGACATTATATGGGATTTTTCTGGCAATAGAGAATGTTGTGCCTTTAAATATTGGGGAGTGCTGTGGACAGAGTTGTTCCATACCTGACCAAACTCACACTCTTTGTCATGGATGATGCGTCTTTAGTTGTAATATTTTCCACATCAGATAAGATAACTTCACAAGTGAAAGTCGGGAATTACAGAAATGAGGCGGGATCTATATGGTATGTAAGTTAGGATTACAAGGTCGTGAGAACCTTGTAACGAGAGTAATAATATCTCCTTCACGGGCAGTTTTCTACAACATCGAATAGGTAAAATAGGAGCACTGATGGAATGTAAGAGCAAGTCCAACAAGTGCCTTATACTGTCCTAAGTTCAAATGTAGGGTACTTGATCAAAAAAGTAGATCCAGTAGTGTCCTAGTAATGCTTTATATCACTAGGACAACTTCTTTAAGCCCTATTCACCAATATGCATGCCTTATTTCAATTTTATCAATAAAAAAATTGATTTCCCTCCTTTTTACACATCTCTCTAATCTTATCTCATCTTTTCTTTTCCATTCAATTGTAATTCAAATATATTATTATTTTAATAATAAAACACAAATACAAGGCAAATTTTTGGAGTTCATGTACACACATTTTGTCCTAAACTACTAGAACACCATATTTTATAATATTTATAAGGCAACTAGTAGGACACTATTGGATTTGCTCCAAGTGCTATAAACATATTTTGAAAGAATGTTAGAATTCCCAATACCGAACACTTTTATCTTTAAGCTACTTAAAAATCTTATTCAGAAGATGATATTGCATATAATTTCCCAAAACTTTGTTAATTATATTTTTGTATTTGAAATTTCTTATTTTATGAACTTTACTTTTGATAAATTAGATTATTTGCGGGTTAAGTTGAAAATTTTAAAAAGTACATTTACTCTTTCTAACGGATTCACTCCCTATATATATTTTAGTGTATACTCAGAAGAAAGGTATTGAAAGAAAAAGTTATGTGGATGCATCAGATGGACTTTCGATCACTGAACCATGGTTTAGAGTTTTCAGACAGTTGTCTTTGTATCCTTGGTAAAGCGAAGATAAAAAGTACATAAAAGGGATCCAATTCCGTTTCATTATGCTGTCCTGACAAAGTTGTAATGCCGTCTTAAGTTTTAAAGAGATGTATGTATAATTTAAGTATTGAGATTATAATGTTCATAGCTGCATTGATTCTATGAATTGTTTTTGGTCATGTAAAGGTCAAAAGAGTTAACATGGTTATTGGTTTGTGATATAGGGAGTGTACAGATTATACATTTTCAATGTTGCCATCGGCTTGTAGTATTATGACAGTCAAGAAAACGATACATTTTGGTGTTTCAAAGTTGTTTCCGAATGCACCAAGACATTTGTGAAAACATGAATGCTGAGACTTTTCCTTGTGCAGATATCTTGGTTTGACTTGAGTAGATGAAGCTAGCGGCTGGTATGGTGGTACATTCCTTGGTGATCAAGGTGAAAACAGTGAGATTTACAAGCATTATGCTGAAATTCATTTTGGATGCCCATTTTTGTTTTAGTGTTTAGTAATTAGAGTGATATCGAGTAACGACTCAGCAATTTTAAACAAATTGAAATGGAATATTGATCCTGAAAAATTAAAGTGTTATTAGTGTTGCAATGACTCACTATTTATATTTTGTGCAATTGGTAAAATATTTATTCTTTTATCTAAAGGGGGACATTTGCTCTTTGATAATCAGTCTTTTCAAGTTTCATTAAACCCAAGTGTCTTAACAAGTAGGGTCCGTAACCATTCCCTGGTCGTGCAACAAAAAAAATATCACAAATCCAAATTCAAGTCTTACGACTTACATACAATTATATAACTTTATTCCTGGCCAAGAGCTTAACAGGGATTCACTAATGTAGAATCATGCCCTCACTAACATAGAAAACATTATAAATTTATGACTACATTTATTTACAAAAACTTACTTACAGATACTTAACAAAAGTTCAGTAAAACTAAAAATTCATAAAAAAAAATACATTTGTTTTTTATTTTATTTTTTCTATTTTAGCCCCCCCCCCATGTCTATAATTTTCTCGTTTCCCCACTGCTATTATGGTCTTTTCTTCCATCTATTTTGATGCTAGAAACACATAGGTAAATCCCCTGTACATCACTTCTGAAATTGGGAGTACACTTTCGTAGTGGAAAAAAACATTATAATAGTGTTTAATGAAATATACTAATATAGTAGTATTCTAAAATATCATTGTTTGTTAAAACAAGTTTGATTAATCTTCCGTTAATTACCATTTCATTCCTATATTTTTTTTTACTGTTTCAGTTTTTAGAATCAAATTAATTGTTGAATTATATTTTTGGTTATAAATACGACTAATATATTAAATATTATTTTAATATTATATGTAAGTTACCCAATTATCGTTCTAATAAATGTTTATGATTAATTTTCGATTATAAGTAGATTTCTTAACAAATTACGCCTTATTTCCCTATTTTTACAATATGCATAAATAGTAGTACATAATATTTCTAATCATCTATACTATCTATGCTATATTATAATAGATGAAATATTAAAAATTTGATAGTCGGTCAGTCGGTCCTTGTTTAAATTACTTAATTACCCTTATTTAATTATTCTAATTTTAATTACTGGGTCGATCAATTCTAATTTTAATTAATATTGAAGTCAATTTCCTCTATTCCTTTACCAATTTCATTTTTGTTTTATATCGAACTATATATCATTATAATTTATATTAAATTCATTTTCTTCTATCAATAATAGTTTTTTAAGGTACCAACATAATAGAGATATTATATTTTTTTTGCTAAATAGAGACATTATATTTTTACACTCAATAAAATAATAATTTCATTATAATAAGGTTTCCTCCCTTACCAATATTTTTTTTTTGACCAAATCACTTTAATTAAGTTTAAATGTTCTAAAAAATTATGAACATATACGTTTACTTATATAATTATCATGAAATCTTATAATGATCAAAATTAAGAATTGAATTCAAGTATTTTTTTAAATTATGTAATATTAAAAAAATTATGTGTCCGCACGGGTTTTAAGCTAGTGTGCAGTGTTCAAAAATCCCCGATTTTAAAAAAAAAACCCCGATTAATGCCCGATTAATCCTTAAAAAATATTTGGCCGATCTATTTTTTAAAATCCGATTAATATTTATAAATTAATTTTGAATTATATATTTCATCATAAATAAGGTAAATATATTAAATATTATTAAAATATTTAAATATATCTGATTTTTGTTCTGATTAATCCCTCCGATTAATCCCCGATTTACCGATTAATCCATAATCGGTACCTAAACCGATTAGTACCGATTACCGATTTTTACAAGTATGCTAGTGTGTTTTTAATATAACAAATTATGATTTTAGATTTCTGACGATTTATAGACTGTTAAGAAAAATACACAAAATGGAAATAGACATGTAAAAACAGTTCAGTGCATGAGTTGCAGAGGTCAGACTCTCCTTTTAATTGTTGGGCTAAATTACAGAGCTCAGACTTTGAAACTAGGACATAGTTACAGCATATAATCACAGAACAGGGTAGGAGACAGCTGCTTAGGGTTCTGCATGAGTTGTTCATACGACTACTTAAAGTTTGATTAAATTAGTCAGACCTCCACGTGCTTCTGCCAACTCTCTCTCTTGCTCCATCCTTTTATTACTTGCCTGCTGCAATTCCCCATTTCATTTCTGCTACTACTTCACTCCATTAACTCTCTCTCTCTCTCTCTCTCTCTCTCTCTCTCTCTCTCTCTCACCACAATAATCTCAAGAACTAAATCATATTTGCTAAAACAAAATGACTATAGAAGTTGTTGAAGAAGATTGTGGAGATGGAAGCATGTTATGCACAAACCATCCTTACAAAAACAACACCCCTGGTGGGATCTGTGCTTTTTGTCTCCAAGAAAAACTTGGCAAACTTGTCTCTTCTTCTTTCCCTATCACTATCTTCCCTTCTTCCTCTTCTCCTTCTCCATCTTTCAGATCTCACCATAACTTCACCACCACTTCTACAACAACTACATATACAAACCCATCTTCAGCTTTATCAAACACTCAAAATGAATGCCACCACCACAACCATAACTTCAAGATCTCCAAGATTCCTTATTTTCTCACTCATAAGAAGAAAGTGAAAGAGTCGTCTTCAGATAATCATAACAACAATGCTATGATTTTTAAGAGAAGCAAATCAACTGTGACTCCAAGAAGAGGGGTGCATTTCAATGAGTTTGAAGATTTCAGTGCACATAAAAGAAGGTTTTTCTCATTCAGGCATTTCAACAAACAGTCAGTGGGCAAGAAAGTCCCGGAGATGAAACAGATTAGCTACCCATCTTCCTCTCACTCTACAAACATGGGGTTCTCGTCAACATCTAGAGAGAGAAGTTGGAAGAAAGAAAATGTGGTTGTGGTGGAAGAAAATGAAAGCCCAGATCAAGTTTCATTTGACCGGAAAGTTTCTAGATCAAGATCTGTTGGGTGTGGTAGTAGAAGCTTTTCGGGCGACTTTTTCGAGAGAATCTCAACCGGATTTGGTGACTGTAGTACCCTCCGGCGAGTTGAGTCACATAGGGAAGGTAAATCAAGAACTCGCCGGAGCTCCGGCGCCGGTGCCGGAAGTCAAGATAGTATTAAACAAAGATTGAAATGTGGGGGTTTATTTAGTGGGTTTATGTTGAATTCCTCATCAAGTTCATCTTCCTCATCTTCTTATTGGGTTTCATCATCAAATGAGGATAATAATAGTGTAAATGTGAAAGCTCCGGTGGCCGGAGCCGCCAGGATGAAGGCGGCACATGGGCGGAGTAAGAGTTGGGTTTGGGCTCTTGCAAGTCCAATGAGGGCTTTCAGTAAGCCCACTGCAAAAAGAGATGGAACTAAAAATGTTGGCCCAAACTTAGGTGCAATCCCTTCTTTGTTGGCTGCAAGAAGTTGAGAATTTAAAGGTTGTTCAGAATTTCTACTAAATTTTTGGTTCTTAATAACTTTGTACTGTCTTGAGTAAATTACAAACAAGCTAGTACTATTATTGTTCTTGAATCTGGCTATCTATGTACACGTAGGTATGTAACTATGATGTGCACTTTTGTTGTTAAAGAAAGATGTTCAAGTAACTTTTTGTAATATTTTGATGTGTACAATTTGTATATTTATTATAAATAGCAAAAGGATGAAGATTGATAAAATGATTCTAACTTTTGTGCATGGACAAGTCTAGTTTGATGAGTAACTTTTTTGTGAATAAAGTTTTTGGATTAGATTTGGATCTTTTTGGCCAGTGTCTCAAATCTACGAGTCTATTCTATGTCTTTTTGTATATTCAGGTATGCATGTGAATTGTGAAGGTTGCATATGCACAACTAATCAGGGTAGTTAAGATATTAATTCACTCCTTCAAGTTCAGTTAATGAGTCAAAGTAAGCACATGCTTGCTTGCATGGTGGTTGAGGAGCACATTGAAAGATCAATTGACAGCTACATATCTTTGATAGATCTACAAAGTAATTGTACAACCGACTCAAATTTTTCTCTGATTTCATAGTCAGTTAATCTTTACACTAGGGCTAAGGCTGGACAAATAAACCGCTCAACCGAATCCAATCGCTCAATCGCTTCCAATCGCTTAATCGCTCGCAACCGAACCACATTTACGGATAATCGTGAAACGCATGTTGGTTGTGGATTTAAATTTTAAAAACCGCTCATTTGCGGTTTGGATGCGGTTTTAAATTCTTAAAAATCGCAAAATCACAACCGCAACTCGCAACATATATTTATAATACAATATATTTCCAAAAATGTAGTTGATATCATATAAATTAATAAGTATACACATTTATCAACTAATCTTAAGTTAATGTTAGGACTTCATTCATCAAATTCACAATCATTATAAGATATATAACCAAACAAATGAAAAATATAATTAACATGTCATTTTTTTATCATTTTCTTTTTTTTTTCTCGCATCCACATTTTTGTATGTTTTTAATATCCTTACTCCACACGGAGCATTAGTTTATATTTTATTTTTGAATGTAATTTATCACGTAACTTAAACTTCAATTTATTAATAATCCAAATTTATTTTTTTGCAAATTATTAATTATTTTAAAATAAGTGGTTGAACCGCAAACCGATCCGCAATAACCGCAAATGCGGTTGGCGGTTGCGGATGACAATTTTTTAAAACCGCTTTTACGGTTGCGGATGACAATTTTTTAAAACCGCTCTTCGCGGTTTGGTTCGACTTTTACCTCAAAACCGATCCGATCCGAACCGCGTACACACCTACTTTACACTATCAAAGGGTTGAGTCGATTAACCTGACAAGTCCTTGATGAATGACTGCAATTAGGATATAGCAACTGCAAAATAATAATTTTCTCTGTCCCGTTTATTTCTATACAAATATCTCATTCAATTTTATACATTTCAAATTTACTAAAAATACTAAGAAATAGTAAAAAAATTAATAATATAAAAATCAACCACTTCCACTACTTTCTCCCATTACACTCACTTTATTCATTAAATATTGAATGATCCCACCACTTTACCCCCATACTTTTTCTCACTAAATTACATTTTTTTCTCTCCTATCTCACTACATTACCAAAACTAATATTATTTTAATGAATTTATTGTTATCCGTAATACAAATGGTTTGGCCGGACTGTAAAGTTTAACTTTTTTTTAATTAACTTGAATTATAACATTACAATATCTTAGGAATTCTCAAAATGAATCGGAATCGAACGCATGAAATGAGAGTGTATAAGGCTTTAAGCACTTGTATTATTTAATCGCGGTGGAGTTTGATGACTAAAGTTTAATCATTGATAATAGGAAAAGAGTGATATGAACGATGCAATTGAATAAAAGCAGTGAAAGGATAAGTGTTGATACTTGATAATGAAGATGTCTCTTATATGCAAAAAGACACTAGAAAAAGCTGTCTCTCAGTGCATCATTATATATTGGACTCGGAAAGAGAAACCCCTGCCCACATTTGGGAGATGTGGACAAAGCCCTCTCTGTTACGTGTGTTTGGGCCCCCATAATTGTTATTCAAGCTGTTGGGGTTGCTTCTCCCATATTTTATTCTAGACTTTACCTCGCTCATGTAAATTTTTCCATTTTTCATTTGTTTTGTTTGGACTTGGATTACACAAAAAATGAGGTACTTTAAATCTGTAAAGAAATTGATTCTAATTCAACCCAAAATAAATTAATACATATATGATACAACCAATGTTGAATAAAAAACCCTCCTATATAGAAAAAGTCATAAATAATCCAAATCTCATTGAGTCAAGGTTAAAAATATGAGTTTTTTTTTATTGTAATAACAAAAATAATGATTATAAAGGAGGATGGCACAAAATACAGGATAAATAGAATTTGGGTATTCAAATTTATATAGGATACACATAATAGATAAAAGGGGTGTTTGCTTAATACGCATTTGTCAAAAGGATCTTCAACACTTAATACGCATTATTGGTTTGTGTATCCAAAACAATACGCTTACAACTGTTAGGTATCTTGCAAGTTGCAACTATCAACACATATCTACATGCATATACATACATTTACTTTCCAGAATTTCTTACTCTTTTTGCTTGATACACAGTTATAGTCTACAATCAACCCATACCACCATGAAATCATACATATGTTAGAGATTTGCTCGTAGGAAGGAACATGGATGTGAGAGAGAGAGAAAATAAGTTGGTTACGCATATAACAGTAGGGTAACCAAATGGGTAAAAATTGATCACATATTCTGGAATTGGGTATTTTTGTTACTCTTACTTAGATAGTTGATATTTTTATCATTTTTTTAATCTCATTCACAAATGCTAAAATCATCCTAAAACCATCCTAACCGAACTGCGGTACGCAACCCTAGTACTTCCAAACTTGTACTCCCTCCGTCCCAAAATAAGTTTCCCATTTTAACTTTTTATACTGTTTATGGTAATCGACTGACTACTAATTTATGTATATTCTATAAGATCAAATATAGTCAGTGATTTTGTTGGATTCGTATTTGTTAGTACTTTAATACAATGAAATTTTTATATTTAATAGTAATACGAAATTGAAGATATTAAGAATCAAAAGTATATATCGGCAAACGTGTCCAACTAAAGAGGAAATGTTTTTAGGGACGGAGGAAGTACGTTATAGCGTTATTCAGTACAGTACATGTACGTATCAAGATTGCATTATGAATTGTCAACTTCATATAACAGCTTAAAACATTAATTATAATAATAATAATTCCCCCAGTACTTGTATTATTTTGTTGATGAACCATAATGGTTGTAGCCAGCTACTACCCTTCTGTATTATGTATTTACACTGCTCACTTGTTTTAAATTATATGTACATATTTTCAAATACATTTATCACATAAGTCATTTTTCTGAATAAAAACTTATCAAAGCATACATGTATTTTGAAACATATGGAGCATATTTATAACTACGTTATCACTTTAACTGTTAGAATTGCATTTGCAAGTTGCAAGTGTAAATTTAAACAATAACTCCAATTATATTTATCTATATTTACTCTGAAAAGAAGAAATTGAGACATTGTGAATGCTTTGTTTTGTCAAATCATAATTTGGCGTATTGGAGCTCTACATGAGGTTCAGCCTTTTGTAGTTGCATAACAGTTTAGTATGTCTGCCGTAAATTCCATGTGCTACTTTTGGAGAGAAACGCACACTCTCAATATAAATAACGAAATGTAGATAACTATCACATGTCCATGTTCACACTGGATCACTGATATTCAGCTTTATTTTATTATTTTCCTACTGGATAAATGCTAAATAGTTCAGTACAGTTTATAAAGTCAATAAATCTGCTTCATTTTTTCTGATCTTGAGATACCACACATTTGTTGGAAAGTTTAAGTGTTCAACTCAAAATTAGCAAACAAAAATTACAGGTATAAAAGGTGCAACCAAGTAAAGGAAAGTAAAAACAGTGTACAATAATATTAATTATCCGGAGAGGATCGGAGCAAGTAAAATCAGCAAGAAGAATATTTCAAAGAAAAAAAAAGACAAGTAATTAAAATATCATCTCGATTATCATTTTCTCCTCCACCTGACAAAAATTGTTCCAAGCAGTTGCTTGCCCTCCCACATCTATCTGTAGTTTTTTCTTCAAATTCTTGATACTTCTCTTTCTTGATGGATGTGGTTCTTAAAGGGGACAGGGTGGGATGTCTAGGGTTGTACCAGCTTGAATCTGACCCCAACCGATCAGACGCCAATGTTTCTCAACTCTCCGGCTCAGAGCGATTTTCTCTCCTTTGCTGGTGCAGACTGGAGACGTAAGCTGCAGTTTTGCCAAATCGTTCCTCACGGCAAGAACTCTGGCTCCTGTGGACATGGATCCTATGTTCAACATTAGTATCTCTCCCTTTGTTAGCTTGGACACCTTTCCCTGCCTCTCAGTGCCCTTTGTCCTTACACCCAAAAGTCTCCGCAACAAGAAAAAGTTAACCTAGAAAAAAGATCAAGGGAACAGCTCAGACATCATAATAAACCGTAAAGAATTACATAACACAAGGTACTTGGCCAAGTTTTACCTCCAGTTCGACATACACTTCTGGAAGTGATCCAACCTCCCCAAGAACTTGTCCAACAAGTCGATCAGCACGGGTCAAAGTTGGGTCCATTGTTGTCCCAACACCAATCAGGCCACCAGGCACCGCGAATTGTAGTTCATTTTGCTCAGCAAATAGTGAAACTATTCTAGAGTATATTGGTGTGCACTTGATACTGCCACTTTCATCTTTAACAACAATCCCGGGACGAACCTCTATGTATTGATTGACCTTCAATACACCCTGCATATATGCACTGAACTTAGAACTATTTAACACATTTTTCATAGAGACTTGTAGGATGGTTTAGAATAATGGCTAAGATGAAGTTAAACCCTGCAACAAAATGTAAAATAATGAACAGTAGACCTAAATGAGAGATATAACTGAGATGCAAAGTCCACAATTTGGCCGGAGATAAAGGAAAACCAAACCTTGAGGATACTTCCACCCGCAACACCACCTTTGATTTCATCAACTTCAGATCCAGGTTTATTAACGTCAAAAGACCGGATGACAATCATATTTGGAGGAGAAATGAAGTTTCTCTCTGGGATGGGAATCTTCTTCACAATATATTCACACACTACATCAATATTATATTTCAACTGTGCTGAAACCGGTATCACTGGCGAACTATCTGCAACAGTACCCTGGCAAGAGAAAATTGAAACAGATTACAACTAAAAAAAAATATCGAAAGGGCCTCTGTTAAAATATACAAGAGAACAAACCTGAATAAATTTCTGAATCGCATCATGCTGATTAGTAGCAACATTTTCCTGGATCAGATCAACCTTGTTTTGAAGAATAATAATATGTTTAAGGCGCATAATTTCAATTGCAGCCAAGTGCTCTGAAGTTTGCGGCTGGGGACAACTTTCATTAGCAGCTATAAGCAGTAATGCTCCATCCATAATTGCAGCTCCATTAAGCATTGTAGCCATGAGAATATCATGACCCTGCGGAAAAAGATGAACAATTAGAATCACATAGATGAAAAACACATGATTTCTGGTTAACTAGGACTCAAAATCCTGGGCAATATGAGAGGTCAAAATATATAAATGAATCTACAAGCCGTAAAAAACACTGCAGAGTATACAATCAAGTTGATTGCCATATTAATAGTCTATTTTTTCAAATATATTGCGACATATCATGTATCACATGTGGTTTGCTAGAGCATTGACTGGTCTACCAACACGTGAGCAACTCGAAAGATTTGCTATTTAATAGATAGTAAGATCAATTCAAATCTGGTTACAAAGCTGTTAAATCATCCATTGCCTCAGCTGGAAGTTTAACATGCAATTCACTTGGGATCTAGGAACAGCAATATTATTACACCTTCAACGTCTAACCTCAAAAGCTAACCCTAATTTCTTACGACCTCCAAAAGTAACTTGCAAAGAATGTCATACTTTCTTAAAGAGTCACTAATAATATCAGTTTAACTTGGGAGAACATTGACACAAAAGAAAATGCCTAACGAATCCTCTGCCATGGTGCACTACAATCTGCATTTGCTGGCTCATTTATTAAACTAATATTAGGTGCCACAATGTTAAACTTCCTAAAAAATTGATTATGCATATGACAGGTCTTCCAGTTCAATGAGTTATGAGATAATATGAGGCGTCTTTCTGCAACTCAACAGTAACAAAGATCAACGAAGAGCAGACATCTGTTGCATTTCGACTGGGTTCTTGTTAAGAAAAAATTAAATTTAAGCTTATAGCATAACTTTTTGGGTGATATATTGCTTTCAATCCATCAGCAAGACAAACCTAAACAAAATCCCTAACCACCAATGTCATCTGAATATCAACCTACATAATCATCAAAACAGAAGACATTTTACATATACAAAGAATACTTGCTACCCAATACATAATACAGATTAAATGTTGAATCAGGCTAATGAATTAACATAAATCTGATTTTTTAACCCCTAGTATTGGGTGTGTTTCTGTTTAGCTTTCAGCCTGTATGTGACAATGCATTTTTTAAACTATAAAAATTGGGTTGATATAGAAGGAAACTGTAAAATAGAAGAAAATATAGCTCTTCTAAGTGGCACTTCATATATATTACCGGACAATCAACAAAAGAGACATGTCTCAATAACTTCATCTTAGTATTTTCAAACCCAGGCACATCACATTGAGGAGCATCTTCTTTCCCACTTCCATATGCCCTGTTCAAAAATTTAAGTTTAATTAGACAAAAAAAAAAGAAACAGAAAGTGCAATCCTGAGTGATAACATACTTGTAGCACTTTGGTCGAGGGCAGCTTTCATCTTCACATTTGTATATCTTTGCATTGGCATACCCCAGCTTTATAGTGATATTTCGTTCTAGTTCATTTTTAAAACGTACGGTCTGCAAGGATAAAAAAAAGAATTTCAGAGACTCTGCATTTATAACTAATGCACAAGTACATAACTAAATTATTATACAGCTAGATTATGCTTATGGTCTTATCCTATTTTAAGAAGGAAAAAATATATATATTCAAACTCATATATGTACTGACTTCCAATTATGTTCAACAGATCTTCCATATACATAATACAGGAAAGTTGCATGGTTAACATAAGAGCTTGAACTATGGTTTAATAAACTCACATCTTGATGACAGTATACAAAAAGCCAGAACAAAACATAACATATACTTTGAAGTAATCCTACAGGGAAGTAAATCTATAGAGATACATAACGATAAAGTCATAAACCATGAACTATGCATTATCAGAACTCCTAGCTCAATAAGGAAATGCAGAATGAACATTAATCACAATTAAAAGGCCATATTAGATGTAGGGTTACACATATTTGTAATGTTTACTTATTTGCAAAGATAAGTCGCAATAAATGCCCCCATAAAAATGATAACTCACATCTAAGGAGAGTATCACACTCAATTCTATCAACTACCTTGTAAGTTTTAGTTCCCTATAGGTTTTTGCAACATTCAATTTAAATAGCTAGATCTCTGGGCCAAACTTAAATATCACAACATTTTATGTTACCATCAAGAAGATACACAGTACACACTATAATGACTATTTTTCATGTTAACGAAATTGGTGCTCATGCTCATATATATATATGTATAGACATCTGGACTGCTGACATTTACACTAAAACTTAGAGGTCAAAGCTTCTTTGTTCTGTACATAACAGGAAGAGCCCATTATAGACCACATTCAGAATAACTAGATAATGAAGAGATTACCTGAACACCAGATATAGCTTTTACAACTGTCGATTTTCCATGTGCCACATGGCCAATAGTACCTGAGATTATAAATCTTTCTCAATTGTTGGGTACTACAGGGTCAAATTACGATAAAAGCTCAATCAGATGTAAACAAACATTGAGGGACACCAATATACCATAAAATTAAATATGATGAAAAACAGCTAGTTGCGGACTTTTCTTTCTTCTAATTGAACATTATTATATGAGCTACAGTTTTCAGAAGCAAGTACAAAGTTATAACAAGCACTGACTTACCAATATTAATGGTAGCCTGCCGAGATATGACTTCTGGGGACAGTGGATGTAGTTGTGTCACATCCAGCTTGCTCAGATCTTGCTCCATCAGTCCTTTCCGCGACATTTTGCTCTTCCTGAAAACTTTCCACTTTAATAGAAGTAATTTGGAAACGTAAAGTTCAGGAAGAAATAAGATCCTTCAAAAAGTCAATTAGTTATATAGCGCTGCATCGAACATTGAATATGTTGTGTTAAAATCATGGCTCTGTCAAAGCAAGACAACTCAAACAGAAAGGGATAAGAGTTGCATTGAAAATTTGCCTAATTAAAAATTTAAGAAAAATCCAGTCTAGCATTAGTCTATTAGTATTAGTCCGATTTATTGGAAACTAAAGCAAGACAACTCAACAGAAAGGGATAAGAGTTAGGTTGCAAGTTCGCCAAAAAAACCCAGGAAAAATTCAGTCCAGTATATTAGCATTAGTCTGTTAGCATTAGTCTCCATTCGGCAAAAACAAGAAAAAGGGGAAAATAGAATTCAAAATCTCAAGATCTGGTTAATAGGAAATAGGAATGGTTGTCCCGGATATATGATGTTTAAGTGTTTGATCAAAAAAACCTTGGTTGCACTTTCCCCAATTCTCCCAATCGTTTCTCACCAACTCTCTCTGCAAATGAGTACTTTCTAATCAATTATTCTGATTTCTTCAGATTTATTTTCTTTTTTTTAACTAAGATCTGTTACTATTATTAAATTCTCTAGACTAATAAGTTCCATTTCACTGGCAGACATGAATCATTAGATTCCATGTGGCATATTAGTACGGGGTTAGAAACTAGGCAACCGAAAAGACATTACTAAACGATTTTAAAACAATTGTACGAATACATGGTACATGCTACATATGCAACACGGGGAAGTAATCAGTAACAATAATTCACTACCTAAAAGGCAAGGGAGCTGCACAGTCAAGAATCAAGATGAAGAATAAACAATTCACAGCTCACAGACAATATCACAGATAAAATTAGCATATGCAACTATTTCTTCATCATAATAATCACCATACAGTATTTTCATGCCAATCCATGATATCAAACTGAACACAGGATTGTCTTGTTTCGTGAGAACAAAATGTAACTTAAACTACACCTACAACATTATGCATGACACTCATTTTAACCCCCAACTCCATTCCACAATCTTAAACTACAGTTCAATCTGACCAACGTAAAAATCAATACTCACTTTTACATTCTACTCATATCTTCCCCAAATCTCATCAATTCATAAACATTCCCCATCCTATCATATCATTAACATCTCACCCGATTGATCATTCACTTACACATATCGATATTCTTCTAATACATTTCATTCTATCCACCGGAACCCAACCTCGAAGCATAATCACAACTACTTCTAAACAATACCATGCAACAACAAACTGATAATTTAACGCAATTGCTTAAACAAATTAATCATACTATTTGCATAAATTTTCAATAAACACATAACTATTCTAATTAACACTAACATCATACAATTTAAGCTCAGACAGTTAACAGTTGAAAATGTTGTGTTTTTGCTTCTGTGTATGCAATTGAACATGAAAATACACACATAACGATGATTAAACATAAAAAATTAATAAAAAAAGACAGTTAATTACAAACCTTAATCAAATACTTGTTATTACCGAACAGATTTGATGAAGCTTGAGCTTGTTATACAAGCGCACACTCTGTATCTATCTATTAAGAACTTAACCCTAACACTCGACTCTTGTCGACTAGTACTAGGATGTCCAAAACCCTTATAACCCAACACACTTGTTACAGGGCTGGCCCAACTATGTTTCAGGATTCGGCCCAATGTCTTCAAATTTTAAAATTTTAGAAAAACCAACTATTTTTTTATACATAAAAAGTTACTGTACAACATAAATGGCTAGGATTAAATATTGAGAAATTACCAAAAATATTAATTTATATATTTGATTCCACATATCCATGTTTCATATCCACCTCTCAACTAGGGTATCAAAAACCCATCATGGGGTTTATCTTGGGGGTTTAAGGTATTAATTTAAAGGATTAAATTTCAGAACCAAACAACAGTTATGAGTTTAAAATGATCAAAACTCATTCTTTATACATGAAAAACCTGAACCAAAGGACCCCCAAGTGTTTTTGTGATATTACCATCTTCTGAAAATATTTGTAAAATACGGTGCACCCAAAATTAACAAGATATCCAACTAGTTGTTTCGAGTTTTTTCTTACATTCGAGATTTCATGTTGCATGGAGTTACATCTAGTTGCATCGGCTTATAGAAAATTGCATTTTTGCAAAAATAATTTGAAAATAGTATTTTTACCAAAAAAAATTAAAAGTTGATAGTAGTTTTGCAAAAATATTTTTGAATTTGAATATTTTTCAAAAAAAACCCTTAAATATTTGAACTTCACATTAATAAAAATATTATTTTCCAAAAGCTGGCTACAATACAAAACTAAGATAGCATGTTTTCACTTATATACAAATGTGTTTAGAAACAGAACATGATTTTTCTATAAGTAAGTGTATATGTTATGTTCAAGATATAAATATTTAATTAGATAAAAAAAATTAACAAAATAGCTTTGAAATCCGTCCGAACAAACCCCCACAAAGTCAACGATCAAAAATAAAATTAAAGACTCTTGCTAGAGCATAAGATATTTATTTATAAAGCGTTTTATAAAATCTAGATATTAATGGTAATCTTTTTTAATAAGTTTTGACACTTGTCAATAAAGATGTGGATTTCTCCACACAAAAAAAAAATAAGAAGAAAAATATATTTTAAAAGAACACAATAAATTCAAAAACAGTATTTAAAATTAATAAGAAAGAAAAACTAATCATAATTTATCACAACATAAAAAATTTATATTATCCATTATTGATCTTAAAAGATTACATGAGATGGGTATTCAAAAACTTAGATAATAACCTTAACCCACGGGATTCTAAGAAAAAAATCAATATAAGCCTAAATTAAACAATATCTAAATCCATTTGGGAAACATTTTTAATAACCAAATCCAAATACAAAATGGATAAAAATCGAATTTAAATAGGAAAATAAAACTCTAAAAGCTTGAAATAAGAAAAATTCTTCTAAGTGTAAGGTAAAAATTTGCAAACAAAATTCTAATTAAATAAGTAATAATCAGCTACTTGTCCAACTCCATTCATAACTCCTTATTATCCAAGTAAGTTTCGTCATCCATGTTTGTATTCTCTCCGATTGAACATAGTATACATAACCAAATCCCAATTAACATAATCATTCATTAATCTTCATCATTCTCCTCTCCTTTTAAAAATGACCCGTCTTCGAGTTCTAAAGTATTTATGAATAAGCACACAACAAGATAATTTCTCGTAGAACTTGAAATCTTTGAATTGCAATTTCATGACCAATATCTTAGAAAGTAAACTCGAAAGAACAAGATAGTTTGATGAGTTATGTGCATTTAACAAGTTCTCTACACCCAGAAAATCAATGTGTTCCACGAGGATGATATTATTTTCCTTGTACACAACCTCTTTAGATTGGAACATGTCCACCAGTACCTCTTTCTCTTCAACCATGTTATGACACACAAGTTTAGGAGATGTATCTATATTTTTTTTTCAACAATCAAGACTTTATCATCATATGACTTGCTTTCTTTATGCTTTTCTGTTATAGCTTCCTTTGAAACTTGTTCCTCCTTTTCATTGAAACTTGGCGTAGTCTTCACATGTAACACCTTATAATCAACAACCAAATCGATAAGATTCTCCACAATAACAATGTCTTCTTCTTTAGTTTCTTTTGAAAGAGTAAACTCGTAAAAGAAAGACTTTAATTTCTCATCTTGTTCCTCTTGTTGATAAGATTCAAATTTCCAAGCAAGATTGTATACATCATTAAATGAGATATATGGACTTAATTTAACCCTTTGATAAATAGGAAAATTCAATCCACGAATAAATCTTTCAATCTTCATTATTTCTCTCTCCTCAAAGTCACAAATAAAGCGTAATATATCAAATTCAGAAGTATATTTAGAAACACCCATAATACCTTGAGACATTGATGTCATCTTCATTATAAATTCGAATTTATAATCAAAAGGAATATATATATTGCATGAAGTTCCTTCTTCAAAAATTTCCAAGTTATAATTTTTTCGTTTCCAGATTTAGCACCCCTTTCTTTTAGATGCGTAAACCACAATCCAGCTTCCTCATAAGTCTAGTTGCAACTATCTTGAATACTTTCTACTCATCCCAACCCTTATAATCAGAATTCTGCCTGACTTGTTTAATCCATACAACAAAAATCTTCAGTGTTTCCTAAACTTGTAAAATAATCAAGTTCTATGCAAGGAACATAGAATCCATCACTATCTTTCACCTCAAGTAAAATTTTACCCAATACATCAAACATCGATTATGTCGAAGTAGAAAGCTTTTCAGTACATTTATCAGTCTCTTCCAATTTTCTAAGTAATTTTCTGAGCAATTCATCTATAGCCATAAGAAAATTTCGAAAAAAGAAAAAAAATATATTGAACATTACCCGTGAACAATGGCGATGAACAGTGCATGTGAACAGTACTGATAAACAGTACTCGTGAAACAGTGCCCGATGAACAATAACCCATGAATGTATTTTTTATGTTTAAAAATCTAGATCCCAACAATTAAAATATTGAAGAAAAATCTGTAGTTCTTGAGACCAAATTGATGTGGATTTCTCCACAAATAAAGAACATAAGAAGAAAAAGATATTTCAAAAGCACACGATCAATTCAGAAACGTGAACTTTAAATCTCAAATTGCTTAGATAAATCCAGAAACTAAGTAATTTGAATCCAACTGTTGTGCAAGACATGCCTGTACTATAACAAGACTAAGTCAAATTGACAACCCTGAGAATTAGTTGTATGATAATCTTAATTTGTATTTTGTATTGTATTACTTGAGTTTGTAAAAATGTCAAAGATTAGACTGGAGTTTTTTTTTCTGTAAATAGTCTCAAGCCTAAGAATTAACTCTGGAAGAAGATCAAGAAGATCATGTCTCAGAGAAATTGTGAAGAAGATTGGAGTTGAATAAATCTGTTTTGGGAAAAAATATTCTAAGTCAAGATATCTACAAGTCACAGATCAAGTCATATAGAGAAGCCATTCGAGAACTCCAGAATGACTTATCGATAAGTCCAAAATAGCTTATAGAGAAGTCTCAGAGATATCGACAAGCCAAAAGAAGACATGAAGATTGGAGATATCGACAAGTCAAATTATCATTAGAGATCTCAGAGATATCTACAAGTCAAAATATATATATAGATCTCTGAGATATCGATAAGTCATTTCCGCATTAGAGAACAAAAAGATATCGACAAGTTAAAATGAAGATATGAAGATTAGAGATATCGATAAGTCAAAATTCTCATTAGAGATCTTAGAGATATCGATAATTCAATATGCTTATAGAGATCTCAGAGATATCGAAAAGTCACTTTCACATGCATAAATTTGGAGACCTCGACAAGTCAAGTTCACTTTTAGAGAACTAAGAGACCTCGATAAGTCAAAACACTTATAAAGAACTAAGAGATCTTGGTAAGCCATTATACTTATCGAGATGTCAGTTCTCTATAGATCAAACTGGAGATCTCGATATAAAGCTCAAGTAAAGAATGCAGACAAGTCAAATATCCAAGATTATCAATCAACAAACGATCTAATTAGTTAAATTGAAAAGTCTACACAAGCAGCTTGAAGAGTACAAGATCAAATGCCAAGATTAACTGACAAAGGAAAGTCACAGTTTCACATGATTTGCGAAAATACACTAAGCCAGAAATGGAAAGCTTTAGAGATAACTTAAAGTAGAGTTTAGTACATTCTATTGCATGCTGTGTAAACCTATGTTTACTAATCTATAAAGTAAACACTGGTCCTTTGCTTTTAAAAAGTTGTATCAAACATATCCAGAATTTCTTGTAACTCTCTCAAGGAAGAAGCTGAGTTCTTTACTTACAAAGAACCCAGAATTTGTAGCAAGACATCGGCTTAATTTTAATACAAAATTAAGTGAGTTTTGAAATATTGTGTGCACTGTTTTATTTCAGTTAACATAGTATTGCTGCATTCTAAATCTGCTTTGTTAACCAAGCAACTAACATTCAAAAAGCCTTAAAAATATCCAAAACACATAGCATTTAAAATAATCCAGTAATTTAAGTTAAGAAGAAAGAAAAAGTAATCATAGTTTATCTTAACACAAAAGTTTTATATCATCCATTCAGGGTTATTCATAGGCTTAAACAATAACCCTAACCCGGCTGAATTCCCAGAAAAATTCAATGCCGGTTTGAATTAGCCAATATCTTAATCCATCTAGGAAACGTATTTAAAAACTAAATCCAAATAGAAAATAGATAAAAACTGAATTCAAATAGAAAAATAAAACTCTAAGTGCTTATAACAAGAAAAACCCTTTCACGTGAAAGGTAAAAACTTGCAAGTAAAATTTTAACTAAATATATAATAATCAGCTACTTATCCAACTTCATTCATCGTTTCATTTTTCCCTACTGTCCAAGTAAGCTTCGGCACACATGTTTGCATCTTCTTCAATTGAACATCATCGTGAGTACACATAATCAAATCCCAATTAGCATATTCATTTATTGTTCCTCATTAAATAATTACCCCCAAAATACGAAGACATCTTGGTGGTACTTTCAGTAAGAAACAGTTGAAAATTATTCTATAATGGAACTTGAAAATGTGATTAGTTTGATGCTATGCAAGATATTTCTGTATAATAACAAGACTAAGTCACATTGATAACCCTGAGATTTAGTTATTTGATAATCAATTTTGTATTGTATTTCTCGAGTCTGTAAAAAGGTTAAAAGATGGTTAAAAGATTAGACTGGAGTATTTTTTTGTGAATAGATTCAAGCTAAGAAATAAACTTTGGAAGAAGATCAAGTCATGATCATGCCTCATAGAAAAGTGTAGAAGCTTGGAGTTGAATAAAACGGTCTAGGAAAAATATTCTAAGTCAAGAACTCTAGAAGTCACAAATCAAGCAATATCGAGAAGTCATTCGAGAAGTCCAGAATGACTTATCGAGAAGTCCAAAATGGCTTATAGAGAAGTCTCAGAGATATCAACCAGTCAAATGAAGATGTAGAGAACTGGAGATATCGACCAATCATTTTTGCATGTAGAGAACTCAGAGATATCGACAAGTCAAATGAAGATGTGAAGAATTAGAGATATCGACAAGTCAATTTCTCATATAGAGATCTTAGAGATATCGACAAGTCAAAATGTATATAGAGATCTCAGAGATATCAACAAGTCAATTCTATAAGTAGAGATCTCAGACATATCGACAAGTCATTTCACATGCAAAGATCAAGAGACCTCAACAAGTCAAATATGCCTATAGAGAACTCAGAGATCTCGATAAGTCATTATACTTATCGAGATGTCACTTCTTTATAGATCAAACTGGAGATCTTGATATGCCTCTCAAATACAGAATATAGAAAATTTCAAGATTCAGGATTATCAATCAATAAATGATCTATTCACTAGATTGAAAAGTCTACAAAGTAGCTTAGAGAATACAAGATCAAGGGCCAAGATTAACTGAACAAAGGATGGTCACAGACCTGCAAGATTCTGCACATATTTGCTAAGCTATAAATGGAAATAGAAAAAGGTTACCTAAGAAAGTAGTTTAGTTCATTTTAGTGCAAGTCTTGTAAACCCGTGCTGCTAGTGTATAATGTATGCACTGGTCCTTAGTTTAGGAGTAACAAACAAATTCATATTTTCTTGTATTCTCTCAAGGAAGAAGTTGAGTTCTTATATTATTAAGAACACGGAATTTGTAGCAAGATAAACTTAATTAATACAAATTAAGTGAGTTTGAAATAATGTGCTTGTTGATTTATTTCTTTAACACAATATCTCTGCAAATACAAACTGCTTTGTTCACACAATATCCAAACAAGATTAAAAAGGCTAAAAATTCAAAGAAACACATTCACCCCCCTTGTGTTGTAATCAATATCTAACAAGTGGTATCAGAGCAAAATCTGAAAGTAAACAGATCAAGATCTTGGAAGTATGAGTGCATAAAAGATAAGCAGTATCAAGATACCAGCCTTTGATAAAATCAACTATACACTTTGGAAGAAAAAGATGATGTTTTTTATAAGGATGGTCAAGAATTGCCCTTTTATTCCCATGGAAAGGGTTGATGAATCTACTGATGGAGATATGGTCATTCCAGCTCACTATTCTCCTAAAGACCCCTCAAAATACACTGAACCTGAAAAAGAGAAAGTCTCTCTGGATAGTGGCATGTAACTAATTCAGATATAGCCACTTGATAATGTCAAGTACAACAATATTGTCAACTGTGACACAACCATACAGATCTGGGAGAAAATTGAAATTCTGTGTGAGGGTACAGAGGAAGTAAGATCTAATAAAAGGAGAATACTGGTGTCTCAGTATGAGGGTTTTATGGCCAAGCCTAAAGAAGGAATTACTGAAGTTTTTGAAATGTTCAATAAACTGATAAATGACTTGCAACTTCATGATAAATATTATGAAGCTGAGGAGGTTAACCTAAAGTTTTTGCTAGCTCTTCCAGACCACCTTAAACAGAAAATATCAGCTATTAGAGAAGGAAGAGACTTGAGTAGAATGACACTGGAAGTCTTGTATGAGATCTTGAAATTATATGAGCTTGAAATGTTATAAAGAAAGTCATTAAAGACAAACCGAGTACATGTAGTTGATGGATCCAGTGCCTTGGTGGTCAATGACAGTGAAACAAGTGAAGATGAACAAGATGCTCAAACTCCAGTCATTCATACTGTGGAGCAAAAGAATAAAGAACCTCAAAAACAAGTTATTTTGGAGCTAGGGAAGATGAGTTCTACACCCTTGATGAGCTAGATGAGATGGATCAATCTATGGCTTACCCGGCTAGAAAATTTTCTAACATAAGGGTCAAAAAGTCAAGGTTTTTCAAGAATAAGGGACAGTCTTTAAATAGCAACAATTGGAAATCAAAACTCAGTATAACTCAGCTAACAAAGGTGGCTACAAAACTGGATCTGTTGACAGATCAAAGATAAGGTGATTCAACTGTGATGAGTTGGGTCACTTTGCTACTGAATGCAGGAAGCCAAAGAAAGTGAAGAAGGATAAAGCCTAACTGGAACTGGAAGCAAAGTATGAAGCTCTCTTGAAGAAGCAACATGGATAGGCTTATATAGCTGAAGGCAATAGTTGGGATGATACTGATGAAGAAGATGAGAATGAAGAGTTTGGAAATTATGCACTTATGGCTCTTGAGCAAGGAGAATCATCCTCATCAAAATCAGAGGTACCAACTCTAACTACCATTGATTTAAATACAAGCAAATATAAAGAAACTATTGAAAAGATGAGTGTAGAGATGTTTCATATCCACACAAGCATGGTGGTAGCTATTGAGGAAGTGAGTAGACTGTCAAAGACAAACGAGAAGCTTGAGATTGAGAAGCAAGAATTAGAACTGCAGCTTGTTGAGCTTGAAACTATCAAGCAGGAAAATGAATATTTGAGAAACAAGCTCAATTGTGCAAGTGAAATAGAATTTGTGCTGAGGGAAAAGTTAGAGAAGAATGAGGTGAAACTGAAGTCTTTCAGAAATGTATCTCAGTTGGTTGGACAATACCATGAGAAGAACAAACCATGTGCTAACATAGCTATTGGTTTGGACTATGATACCTTGAACGACAATAAGAAAAATGAAGTGACAAAGGTAAAGTAATTGCAAATCAAGATGTCCCAGTTATGCCGAGAAAAGTTGATGCACCTTTATTCAAGGCATGTGAAATAAATTTCAGTGAATTTGAGTTGGTCATCAAGAAAGAATTTGCAGATGAAGACAATGAAAAGAAAAATAAGAAAACCACTCCTACTGCTAAAATTAAGAAGAAGCCCATGGTCAACCAAGTTTCAAAGACACCGATCAAAGAAATCAAGATTGTGAATGCAGGAAAGAAAAAGATTAACATGAATGGGAAGATTGGAGTAAACAAGAGCAATAACTTTGCATTTGTTGCAGATACTCCCAAGAAACAATGTTAAAAGTGTGGCTCTACAAGTCATTTAACTCACCTTTGTAAAAGACTGTTAGTGAGCCAAAAGTGGGAGCATGCAAATACAATGAAGCAAAGGCTGAAGATCCATATTCCTTCTGTGACAAATTTGATTGCATTCCTTGCAATATGAAAGTGATGACAAGCTGTCATAAACTGAGAGTAGATCTCAAAGAAGTTAAAATTAGATCTGTAGCTAAAAAGAAAAATACAAATCAGTCATTGAACACTGTTCTTTCTGAATTATCAAATTATACTTCTGCAAATTCTGATAACAAGAAGAAAGTACCCAACACTGCTTGGGTAGCTATATAACGACTCGTATATTTCTGTAATATTTAAATATGCAATTATTGCGTAAATATATTGAATAAAAAATTTTGTATTAATTTTGGTCCCTGTGTCTGATTTATTATTGTTTATAGGTGATTGTTGGATTGCGTGGTGTGTTTTCATAATTAGCTGATGCACCGTTTTATTTTGATTTCACTTTTAAAAATGATTTTATGACAATCTTATTTTCAAAAGCTATCTAGGTTGCCTCTAAATTTTTTTTTATGATTCTAAAATTTTAAGGACTATTTTTGGGATTTTATAAAATTTACAAATCAATATTCTGTTAATTATTTATTTTTGAATGATTTTCTGACTGTGTTAATTAGTAAAATCCATATTTAATTCCAGACTTCTTGAAAAATCATAAAACTTGTATTTCATTAAGTTCATAATATTCTGAGAATTTTAAAAATTATTTTGGAAATTTTCGGCATTAAACTTACCCGCGCATGGTTTCATTTAAAGGCTAAAAGCGGGTATAAGTTGCGTTTTGAAAATTGTCTTAAAATTTCA
Source organism: Apium graveolens (assembly GCF_009905375.1). NCBI lineage: Eukaryota > Viridiplantae > Streptophyta > Magnoliopsida > Apiales > Apiaceae > Apium > Apium graveolens. The sequence goes on from NC_133651.1 coordinate 292,857,554, forward strand.
AAATCTATGTTTTTATAAACTTCGGGATATTTGTGACATTTTAAGACTATTTTGGATTTTTTCCGACTAACTCTCGCGCGCGGTATGTATCGCCAATTTTACGATTCAGTGTTATAAAAATTTTGTCCAGTCTAGGAAGTAGCCACGTGTTCCTTTTTATTGGACACGCGGCTTAACAGAAGGAGGGGGCATTTCTTTTCATTTCAGTTCATTCGACCCGGTCTCTCTCTCTCTCTCTCGAATCATCTCATCTCTCTCTCCCTATCTTCTCTCGTGAATCCTCTCTATCTCCTTCTCTGTTCTTTCTCTTTGCTTTCCTGTTTCTAGCTGTTGTTCACCGTGTTCCGGCCGTTATTTTTCCGGTTGGACCCTGCCTTCGATTCGCCTTCGTATATATATATATATATATATATATATATATATATATATGTGTGTGTGTGTGTGTATGTGTGAGTATATGTGTGCGTGTGTGAGTATGTGTGTGTGTGTTTTGCTTCCGTGTTGCTGTTGTGTGGCGATGTCGCCTGTCCTGGCCGTTTTCCGGCTGTCTTGTTCTTCTCGGTGGCACGTGTAGCCACTGTCCTTCCCCTGTTTATTTTGCAGACTTTAATTAGGGAAAATTAGTATATTAATTATTATTGATATATTTCTTGCAGGAATTTTTGTTGACTGACTTCATGAAATAAATTATTTGTACATAGAATATTTTGATTAATCGGCGGAGTTTCGTGTTGGGAACCCAAGAATTAATCGGGTACCCGCGAAATTTTGCTGCCATCCGCGATGACTTTTTACGAGCGGACGGTGGACGGTGATGACGTTGTTCTGAGTCCTAAATATTTTAATAAATAAAATGAGTTGTATAAATTGTTTTCGGGACTAAAAAAATTTAGTTATGTGGCGATTTGAATTGTTGTGTTGGGATTTGGCGTCGATTGATGTTTCGACGGGTAGGCCTATAAATAAAAGAGTCGCGGTCCAAATTTTTCTAAAAATTTCCTTAAATTATAAATCGAGTACATATATCTCGTTTAATACAAATTAACCCATGATTGTTATGTTCTCTTTTATTGCGTATATATTATTGTTATTAATATGCATGCGAGTCGGGAATTATATCGTTAGATAATTATTACTGAGGAAAAGTCAAGCACAATCGGTCGTTTAACCTAGGTTATTTTGATTTCGTAGGTTCGAGTCAAATGACCCAGTAGTTGAAGTCAATTAGAGTTAAGCCAAGAGTTAGTGCAAAGCTTCGCAAGGCAAGTACCCCTGAACTAATCTTTTACAGTTCAGTATATATGAATAGTTGTTGATTTGAATTATGTACTGGAACAGAACGTTTTAAGTTACGTATTCCCCGTATTTAAATATGTTTTACTGAACGAGGTTTGGATAAAAAGTAACTTCTGAAAATGCCTATCTCTAGATTGTGATTAAAAATTTAAAAAGAACGATCTCCGAATCATTTAATAATTAAATAATAGGGCTCGAACACTCGAAAATAATTTTATAAAAATTATCGAGCTTGGAAAATAATTTAAAATAATATTTTAAAGCCCAAAACTATTTTTCGGAATTTTTAAACCAAGAATAAATAATTAAATCTAATTAAATAATCAATTAAAATTTATTAATAACTAATTAAATTAATTAATCAATTAACATTTAAATTAATTGACTAATTAAATAATTAATTATCAACTAAAATTAATTAATTAAATAATTTAGATTTATTTTTGAATTAAAAATAAATTTTCGGAATTAAAATAATGATTTTCAAAATAAAAATGAATTTTCAGAATAAAAGAAACTGAATTTTGATTTATTTTAAAACAAAAATCTGCATAACAGATTATGAATTGGGGTTTAGGGTTTTAAGGGATTGAAACCGGGTCAGGCCAAAATAGAAACGGGTCGAATGGGTCAAGAAACGGGTCGCCAAGAATCCCAGGAACTCGCCGGAAACAATGGCCGAATCAGGCGACTTCCCGGCCGATTCCGGCATCCCGAACCCTGGAAAAACACCACCTTTGAGTCCAGATTTTCACACCAACACGATCCCTATCGCTTCTACAGCCCAACAGAAACCAGAATCACGTCGTAATCAACTCGGAATCGCAGTTCCGATCCAAACGACGAAGAACACGACCATATTCCGGCCAACACCAAAACCTTAACCAAAATTAACGATTAATAGCTTAAATTAAAGCCCTGGATGTGTAAAATCTATCCACGCAAACCTAACTAACAACGTATTCATAGATAACCCAGAAAATTGAAAATAAAAATGGCAAAAATCGAAAATTCGATTTACACTATTCTGAACTGAAACAACCATGATTTATAAGCAAAAAGATTCTAATAATCACGAAGAACATATTCATATAGTCAAAAACAATCAACAGCCATTAAATAAAAAAACACCCAAAATTCGTATATAAACCCTAAAAATCGATTTTGTAAATTACCAATCCTCTAATAATTTTGATGATCAAATAAGAAAGAGGATGTTGAGAGCTTCAAAACGGTTACTCATACTTGTAATTTGGTGTTCAATAACACCTTCAAAATTAACTTTGATTTTCAGAATTTTCCAAGAACACCAAGAACACATATTCAAGAAATTTTCAGAAAATCAAACCTTAATTTCTATATGATATTGAACTCTATTTTTAAAGTATAATATACCAAATCGACCAGAAAAACATACTCTACAACATGGAAGCATCAAATTACATCAACAACATCAAGAACAAAAATTCGTAATTTAATTATCAAATAATTCGAATATAAATAATTAAATAAGAAAATTACTGTGATTTATGGAAAGAAACTGATGATTAATTCAGATAGAAGATTTCGAGAGCTTCGTTTTGATATGCTGCACGCCCGAATCGGAGTTCGATAACGCCCTCGTTCTTGTGTTTGATTCTCGGGAACGTATCGGTTTTCTCGGGTTTTTCTCTGTATTTACAGTGTTTTAACTGGTTGCAAATGAATAAACGGAATAAACGAAATAAGAAATAGGCTATTTATATTTATGGAATATTGGATCGTTCTGGATCGTTTTGGATCATTAAATTAGTTGCTTAGCCGCTAAGTAACTGCAATAACGATCCGATTCAATACCAAAATTGGATAATTATCAAAACCGAGCTTTTTATAAAACACCATATACGAAAATAATGTAATAATATCCCGTCTCTCGAAAATACGGGTTTTTGTCGATTACCGAAATGATTATCGTATCGAAAATATTGCGCCGGGCCACGCACGGTTCAAACCGTAATCCGGATCGAAAAAGTCAAAACACGGAAAATGTCCGGAATTACCAGATTAGGTTAGGAAAGAGTTTTCGGAAGAGTTTCGGGTTGTAAAAACGCAAAACGGTTGAAGTCGGACGATTCCCGGCTTTATAAAATAATTTTGGTAATTATTCAGAAAATAATTAATAATTCATAAATTAATATAAAATCATCTAACAGTCCAAAAATTACCAAAAAAAATATCACAATTATCTATATTTTATTCTGGACATATAATAATTCAAATACTCAAATAATATCACATCTAAACATCCAAACATCAATTCCACTTATCAGATAATTCACCAAAATTCACATAAAATCACATAAATAATTCCAAATAATTATAATAATAATATTTGAAAATATGGGATATTACAAAGAGACATCCAGAACTTTTGGAATTGGGCTTCAGCTACCTTGAGGAACAAGAGCCAGAGCCAAATGAGGGTTTATCCATTATTCATAAACCCCACTTTTGGGAGAGCCCGACTAATTATTCTCGGGAAATCTATAGAGCATAGGCCTATAATATTGGAGTTAAGGACAAGGGGTATCAATATCATCACCTTCCCCGCTGAAAAAGTCCTCATACTTTGTATTCAATGGTTGGATATGGGTTTCTTGATATTTACCTGATGGTTGTGGGTTCTTTTGAATTTACCCGTTGGCTGTGGGTTTCTTGGTATTTACCTGTTGGATGTGGGTTTCTTGGACTTCACCCGCAGGCTATGGGATGGTTTGGCATATACTTGCTAGAAGCAGGTTCTTTGGTATTCACTTCTTGGTTGTAGATTCATTGATATTCTACCTATAATTGGATGGGTATGCACTGGCATTCACTTATGGCTACTGGTAAATAAACAAGTATGGATTCCTTAAAAGGCGAAGTTGGAGGTATGTCTTTCAATCGTTGAATTCACCCCTCACAACAACTTTGTACGGACATGTAAGTCTAATCTTATGACTTCCTATAATTTTATGCATTGGATATACATTGAATGATTATGGTTGATTATGTGGCTGGATATTTGATATTCTATGCATCATACTTTATGTGATTTACTTGTGTTCTTCGTTTAGGGGGATACTAGTGCTTCGTGGTACGAATGCCACGGGATATTAAAACTGTGATAAAAAAGGATTTAGGATTTTAAGACATTTAGAGGGTACCACATTGGAGATGCTTACGCGTAGCCCAAAAATTTGCTTACCTAGGAAGAACATGTAGTAGGATATTACACCTATCTAATTTTTTGTTCAGGCTAACTATTTTGAAAGGCGAATATGTATAGAGGGATGGATAGTTGGACCCTAGGGTATGCGCATGAATTTCTATGTGTGCATGCCTGATTGCCTAGTTGTTAATGTAATATGGATTCTTATATGTGTATGTCTGATTATCTAGCTGGTGCTATAACGTGGTTTGAGAACTAGCAAGTAGCACATCTTCTATGATTTACAACATGACAGTATTTGCTAAGTTGAAATATATGCATGAACACTGATAGGCGTATCTTTGGATACAATGGTTGATGCGCTTAAAATGTGTATACATGGGAATGTGTGGCATGAATTTGATGTTTTACGTGTACATATGTGAACATGTAGTATGGGATTATCATGGAACATTCTAAACTCTGAGCTAGCTAACATGTTTGGAGGCATTCACAATATCCATAGAAAGTAGGTTTCTTAACATGTTTAAGGTTTAGACCGGAGAAGGATGTCATATGAGGTAGGGAATCTGTTGGCTCAGGGGGTATATCAACTCTTTGATACCCCACCACAGAAGGGCTAATATGATGGAAAATGGGCCTTTATCAATGGAACACCCCGGAAGAGGCTTAATTGCATTAATTTCCATGGATTAAACCCTGGTCTACATTGAAATGAGATAAGCCATACTCTCATGCTTTTACATGTTCAATATCATGCATATTTTATGTGTATATTTGGAAATTAATTATACCCCATATCTCTTATTTTGCCCTATATGTGGACATATTTCTCTTAATATGCATACCGTATATTCTCAAGGAATAAAACTTACAAGGGTTTACATGTGTGGGGGTATTTTATTTTATATATTTCCTTACATTATGCATGGGGTTTCAAAATATTTTTAAATTTATTGACCGAAGCTTTCAAGCAGATACCTAGGCACGCTATATTCTTCATAATGTAACCACTTGGAAGGACAATAGCAACAACTGATGGGTATCTACATGGCCTTCCCTTGGTCTCTCCTTCGCTAAACTTAAATAGCCCCATGGAATATAGGCAGGTCGAAAAAGTCCCATATCACATGGGAAGGATTTGAAAGTCCCATATTACATGGGCAGAATTTAAGTCCCACAAACACTGGGCATCAATGAAAAACTAAACAATATATTAAGAGGCCAGGTGAAAGAACCATGAAAGCCTCTGAAAATTGTGGCTTTGTCTTGAAAAGTGCATTCGCCAAGGTTCAGCCTGATTGCTGAAGCAACAACGAATATGGATATTTATATAAAATCATCCACGCTTTCATCTGCTTACTTGCATTCTACATGTATGGGTTTCATGCATTATATATAAGAGCTGTTTAGCTCGTGCTACTAATCACTCTTTTTAAGTTATCTTGGCAGCCCAAGATTATGGATATATGAAGCCTATTTGAAATAACAGGAGTTTCTGGGATTCATTCATAAAGGATTATAACCTAAAGATCGACTTCACAAGGAAAATGGATATCTTGGAAGGTTAATGCATGACTTTTGGGTAAATGGCTGAAAGCCATAGGATATAGCTGAAAAGGACAGGAAGTCCTAGATTGGAACTGGCATGGGAATAGGTGGTCTGAAGTGTATTCAATAATTTTATTTAAGGATTCAGATTGAGGTACATATGTTGAGGCATTGTGTTTCCTGTTTTTTACACCGAGTTAGCTCATGTAAGCTTGGAAGCAAAATGTGCAAGTTATGTATTTCTCTGAGAAGGGTAACAAATGATTAAACTCTGTGCTATATAGGTTCCTCTTGCATTCAATTGCTTAGAGGAACCAGGGGGTAGTTGTTGTGCCTAAAATCAGCCTTGGGCCGGATTTATGGGCCATAGAGGGATTAAATGAATTGACATATTGGATTGGGTTTTCTGGATGGCAAAGTAGGGGTATTGGACCCGAATGGATTACTATGGTGGGGGTATAGGGAAAATGGTGATTGCCTGTCGGAAGGGGTATTAGCAAGGGGGAACTAGAAGCATACTTAGTGGATGCCTAATACCCCAGGGTCTCTGTAATGTGCTAAGACATCAGGGTATTCGGAGAAGGGCACTTAACTGGGCTATTCTGATAATGGTAAGAGGCCTGTAGAAGCAGTGTTCTAGTTAGAAACGAACTCTACAATGGGACAACAAGATGGATACGACTTCTAACAACTTACAGCTACTTATAAACGGATTTATATGATATATGTATGGAATATACATATATTTGATGGATAAACACAATAATATCAAAGATAAATAAGGATTAGTGGCTTATTAGAAGTAGAACTCTTTGGATTAAGCCTAAACCTAGTTGGATAAGGCTTGGAAGCTATTATGGGCTTAGTAAAATGTGGATAGCCCATCATGGAGGAGTCCTAAGAATATAAAACTACATATGAACTTGATTCCTATAAATATAGGATATGTAGGCCATTTGCAGAGGTTGGACACTCGTTTTCTCTACCAAAACATACAGCGGAGCTCTCACGAGACCTATTCCGGGCACCCCCACGGCTGAGTAGGAATTACTCCGCCACCACGCTCTGAATCCTTGCAAATTCAGTCCAAATACAGCCACAAACACCTCCCGCTTTCGGCAGATCAGGCGTATTCAGCTTTTCACAATACGCCCGATTTCCGGCTTAAATCTCCGCGATTATTCCGTTATTCCAACAACAACTTCCCCGAATGTTACCAAATTCCTCTCACAACAATTACTAAAACATACTGAAAACCAGAAGCAGATGGTGCCAGAAGCAACTAATTCAAATATTAACCTTAAAGAATCCACTATAAATCGCTTAAAAACTTGTTCTAAATTGCAGAAAAACGTCTACTAAAATTGCTTAAACTAGTATAACTCCTTTTAGTGTGGAACACAAACACAATTTACTCAGAGAAGATGAAAAACTGTCGTACCAAAAAGATATGCATCCTTGCATATCAAGCTTTAAATCAAGTAAACATGCAGGTGCACTATTAAAAAAAGCATCGCGAGTGCAAGAAATAGCTCAAATAAATTGGTTTCTTGACAAGGTTGGGAGAAAAGAGATTCTGCAAGGTCAGCAAGAACAGATGTACACCAAGGACGGGAAATAAATTGACAGGTTTAAATCCCATGGATAATGCCAGGTTTAAATTAGCCTGCTCAATGGAACTAGCTACCGGTTTCAATATATTAAAACCCTTAACTAAACAGTGATATATGGCTATCAATTTCCCAATCAGGATATAGCACCTTGAAATTCGGCAATCCAAACAGCCTTTAAGAGACTAGGTGTTCCAAACATACCAGTAAAGAATTACTAAATTGTTAATGAAAATATTAACAAAAAACACCATGATGATCTTGGAGAAAATCAATATCAACAATGAGCCAAACCTGCCATGGTGGCGCTATCAACTGAAACATGGATATTTGCATAATAAACGGATCTTCAAAAGATATTAGTTCCCGGATCCAATAACCATGTTTGGATCGACAAAATAACTTGTAACGAGTCAAAGAATATTTGTTTGTCACTGGTAGATGATACATAGAGATGCGGACCCCTCCCACCCTCATCATTACACGTGAGACTCTCATCAGATAGTTGCACAAGTGTCTACAAGCATTTGTATCTCACCCCGAAGAGGAAGCATCAAGTAAAGCGTCGAATCCTTTTGAATGTTATAATCTGCTAATGTTAAGATAATCGATAGTGTCTGGGCATTGAACCTCCAAAGTGATGGTCATGCCAGAAAAAGTTTTCACAAAACTTTGCATTTCAACACGGACTGAAAACATTAAATGGAGGGTTGATTCCTTCGTAATGTTGTAATCAGCCAAGGTACGGCCATCCTCAACCAGTTTACTGGAAAAGAACAGACGTTGAAGATGTGGAGGAATTAGCCTTAACAATTTCAACTGTATCACATCTTTCAACATCAAGGGTGATGGTTCTTCCCGAAAGTTCTTAACAAATATCTGCACACTGCCACTGAGGCAACGTACCAAGCGAAGTATCGACTTTGTCTCAATATTATAATCTGCCAAGGTACGGCCATTCTCGAGCCATTTACCAGCAAAGATCAGCCTCTGATGATCCATTGGAATTCCTTCCTTATCCTGAATCTTAGTCTTAATATCGTAAATTGTGTCAGATCTTTTAGCTCCAAAATCTATGACTCCTCCAACAAGGTTCCGCACAAGTACTTGCATGCTGTCAGCAAGGCAGCAAACCAAAAGGAGTACTGAATCCTGCTGAATGTTATATTTGGTCAAGGTACGGTGATTCTCAAGCTGTTCATCAGCAAAGATCAGCATCTGATGATCCACATGTATTCCTTCCTTGTCCTGAATCTTAACCTTAATATCAAATATTGTGTCAGATCTTTCAACTTCTAGGGGAATGATTTTACCATCAAGGTCGATAAAAACTTGCATTCGGCCACCGAGATTGTGAAGCAGGAGGAGTATTGACTCGCCCTGAATGTTATAATCAGCAAGAGTACGGGCATTCTCTAGCCGATTTACACCAGAGATCAGCATCTGCTAGTCTGGGAGGATGCCTTCCTTGTACCGAATCCTAGACTTAACATTGTCAATAGTGTTAGAACTTTTAACCTCAAGAGTGATGATCTTGCCTGTTAGAGATTTAACATAGATTTGCATCCCTCCTCTGAGACGGAGGACCAAATGGACGGTTGATTCCTTTTGAATATTATAATCATCCAAGGTGCAACTGTCCTCTAGTTGTTTCCCAGCAAAGATCAACCTCTGCTGATCTGGAGGGATACCCTCCTTGTTCTGGATCTTAGTCTTAACATTGTCTACAATGTCTGAGTTTTCAACCTCGAGAGTAATAGTCTTTCCCGTAAGAGTTTTAACGAATATTTGCATCTGCCTGATTAGCAAAAAATGACCAAAAAAATTAGGGACTACAAACCAAATAGCAATATAAAGTGGCACATGCCATCATGGCCCTTCAATGGATCGGATTTGACCGGATCGACCTAAATCCATATCCATTTAATTTTTCGGATTTGGATTCGGATTCGGATCGGCTCCGGATTTTTTATAAGCCGATCCATATCCGGATCTGTTCGGATCACGGATTTCGGACGGATAGCCGCTCCATTTATGTATATTTATTTTTTAACTTAAATTATTACAATATGTATCTAAAATTGACAATTCCGAAAAATATTAAAATACAAATGGAATACAACGAAGTCCAAACATAAATTACGAACTAAAATTCGCTTTTTGAAACAAATATACTATTCAGTTGTACAATATTTTTATTTAACAATAAAAAAAAATTGATGTTGCAAAATGAAAGTATTACATGAATTGAGATTTGGCTTATACGGCTCTAAGAGGTAAAAGAATCAGGGTTATAAATATGGACTGGACTATAGAGACTAAACCAAACGAAATATAAATATGGGATTTGACTCGAGGATAATACGTTTAAAATTAGAATTATTAAAAAATATTTTTAGTACATTATATATATATATATATATATATATATACCGGATCGGGTTATTAACGGATCAGATCGACTTAAATTCATATCCGCTCTATTTATAATCGAATTTTTCTTATCGGATCGGATCTCAGATCGGATTTTTAATAGGTCAATCATATTCACTAAAATGACTACGGATCGGATCGGGTCGGATCGGATTTTCGTTCCATTGACATGCCTAACACCATGCACAAAAAACACATCGAATTAATCATTGCGAAAGTGGCACATAAACTTCCATCAATCTATGAATTGTAATTTAAGAGAGCACACAAACTATAATGTTATGAACCAATAAGTCAATATCAAATTAAGTGCATAAGATCAAATTTGTATATAATGTTATGAACACACAAGTCAATAGCAAATCAAGTTCATGTTCTCTTAAGATAAAAGTTATTGTAACAAAATCAACTGCGGTAGCATCAATTGTGTCAAATATAATCATAAATTAAATTACAGTGCTAAACTACCGAGCGGGGTTTTCAATTGTGCACAATATCATGACATGCTGATCAGCATTTCACAATCAAGTCATTGGAATTGGGTCTTGAACAATAACGAACTATAGCTGACCTACTGCCGGGCGCCACATTTCTCTATGACACTTACATTTAAAGATCGGCAGAACCGGTAGATATTGCCTGAGAGCGACTGCATAGCCTAATTGTTAAATGGCTTATACTTTATGGTTTCATATTGGAGTTTGACTCTGGCTCACCAGAAATAAAATTTAATACAACAATGTCGGAAACTTAGGGTCTCGTCAGGTCTTGAAAGTTGGTAGATTTTTTTGGCCCCGGGTGATATTAGATAATTGGTGAAAAATCTTTGTTATATAATATTTCAGGCTCAAAAGTTTTTTCAAGAATATGATTGATAAAACTTGTGTGAATAAGAAACAAGTGTGTCGGTGTGTATTTATGCATATGGAAGTAAGAAACAATGTAAGAAAAATAAATTCTTGTCTTACTTATATGAAGCTTGAATAAGTAGATAAGAGAGTACTGGTTATACACATTATTATTTGCTCACTACGTTTTATACAGTATCGCTACAGTGTCGTTACAGTACAAGCTTGGGGACAAAGTTGTGGTGACGTCATGGCCATGACGTCATTGTTGTGAAGTCATTACTTTAACACACCCCTCAAACTCAAGATGGTCTATACACCAAGTTGAGTTTGGAAACATAATGACGAAAACTTCCAGGAGAATGAGATTTCGTAAAAATATCTGCAGCATTGTCTATGCTAGGGACACTACGAAGATGAACCGTGCCTTTTGTAACTTGTTGACGTGTGAAATGACAATCAATCTTTATATGTTTAGTTCGCTCGTGAAGGACATCACTGTGAGCAATATCCATGACACTTTTACTATCACAGTAGAGAGGAGTGGCCGGAGAGCGCGTCCCACTCATATCTTCAAGTAACCATTGTAGCCAAATTAACTCCCGTGTGGTGTCTGCAAGTGCTCGATATTCTGATTCTGCACTTGATTTGGAGACAAATGATTGTTTCTTACTTCGCCAAGAAATGAGGGAGTCACCAAGAAAGAAACAGAATCCTAGTAGAACATCTGGTAGTAGGATCACCACCCCAATCAGCATCAGAGTATCCATGCAACTCAATAGAATAGTTATATGAATAATGTAGTCCATGAAATATGGTTCCCTTGACATAAGGAAGTATGTGAATAACAGCTGTATAGTGAGGAGTGCGAGGAGCTGCCATGAATTGACTTACAATGTGAACAACATGAGCAATATCTGGACGAGTGACAGTGAGATAAATTAAACTCCCAACCAACTGACGATATAGTGTAGGATTTTGAAGTAGTTCCCCATCCTCAACATTAAGTCTTGCCTCGTATTCTAAAGGAGTATATGCAATTTTTGTGTCAATAAGTCCAGATTTCAACAAAAGATCTAATGCGTACTTGACTTGAGAGAGAGTGTAGCCACTAGGGACCAATGAGACCTCAAGACCCAAGAAGTAGCTTAACGAACCAAGATCTTTCATTTCAAATTGTTGACTCAGAAATTATTTTAGTTCATAAATACCAATGATATCATCTCCAGTAATGATCATATCATCCACATATAGAAGAAGTAACACAATTCCTCGTTCAAATCGTCGAATGAATAATGCATGATCGTATGGACTGGAGGAGAATCCCAGTTGTTGAACCACTTTGCTAAATTTTTCAAACCATGCTCGTGGTGCTTGTTTAAGACCATAAAGAGCCTTGTTAAGTTTGAGCACCTGATTTGGAGAATGAAAGAACCCTGGAGGAGGTTTTAGGTAAACTTCCTCATGAAGGTCTCCATTAAGAAAAGCATTCTTGACATCCATTTGCCACATATCCCAATATTTTGATGCTCTAACTGCAAGTAAACTTCTAACAGATGTGAGGCGAGCAACCGATGCAAAAGTTTCCTCATAATCAATACCATACTCTTGTGTAAAACCTCTAGCAACAAGACGAGTTTTATATCGATCAATAGAGCCATCAGATTTTGTCTTGATTCTATAGATCCATCGACAACTCACCGTTGTTTTTCCAGGAGGCAAAGTCACCAAATCCCAAGTGTTAGTTTTCTCTAATGTTTGGAGTTCATCTGCCATTGCTTTCTGCCAAAAAGGTTTAACACTAGCCTCGCTATATGTTTGAGGCTCATGTAACAATTGTATAGCAGAATAAACATGATAATCAGTAAGTCGAATAGAAGGCTGTCTTACCCGTGTAGAACGAAGAATAGGCTCAGCTGAAGGTGATGGTAGAATAAGAGGCTCAACATTAGAATCCTCAGACTGAACTTCTGTTGGAGGAACATTAGTAGATGAGGATGGTTGTATGAGCTCGTTTGAAAGATCTGTTGGAATTGTGTTTGAGGATGTTGATGAGTCTAGACATTCGTCACTGGGATGTAGATCAACAAAAGGATCTGTAAAGTGATAAATGCTAGAAGAAGTGTTGATTTTAAAATCTGACATAGATGCAAACATGTTGTGCTCCCAAAATACCACATTTCGAGAGACTCGTAGTCGTTGAGAGATAGGATCCCAACAACGATATCCTTTCTGACCACTACCATAACCAATAAAATAACAAAGACGTGAACGAGGTTCTAGTTTTGTTCTTTCATGTGGAGGGAGAAGAACAAAACATGCAAAACCGAAAACCTTAAGAGTATCATATAAGGTGGTTCTTCATATAATTTTTCATAAAGAGACACATTATCTGTGACTGGAGAGGTAATCATGTTTATTGTATGAACAACAGTCAATGCAACTTCACCCCAAAAGTATTTTAGACATGAAGAATAAATGAGAAGAGCTCGAATTGTGTCAAGAATGTGTCTATATTTTTGTTCGGCACGACCATTTTGTTGTGATGTGTATAGGCACGAGCTTTGTGCAAGAGTACCATATGATGCCAAAAATTTTGTAAGTTCTGACTCTTTGTATTCTTTTGCATTGTCGGCACGAAAAAGTTTGATTTTCTTTTTGAATTGAGTTTCGATCATAGTGGCAAAATTTTTATATGTTTCTCCTAATTCCGATCGATTTTTCAAAATGTATATCCAAGTGTATCGAGAGAAATCGTCAACAAATATCACATAGTATCTAGACCCCCCCATAGTGGGAGTTGGTGAGGGACCCCAAATATCAGAATGTATAAGATCAGAAATAGTTGATGATTTTTTATAATGAATAGGAAATGGAAGAACATGTTCTTTTGCTAGCTTACATGACATACAATCAATAATGTTTGCATTTACACTACCTCGATGACCACTAGAAACAAGACTACATAAAGGAGAAGTTGAAAGATGTCCTAACCGAGAATGCCAGATGCTGGTTGTAGATGAAACTTAACCAACTACATTAGTGGAGGGAGATATTGATGTAGGAAGATGAAGTGAAGTGAGCTCAAACAACCATCCATATATCCTGTCCCAAGAGTTTCTCTAGTATGAGGATCCTGTACATAACAACCAGAAGAGGTAAAGATAATGTCAAAACCGAGATCACATAATTGACTAATAGAAATAAGATTAAGTGAAAGATTAGAAATAAAGTATGAGTTAGGAAGAGAAAGATCTTCTGCGGATACAGTTCCATTATGTGCCACTTTCATTGTAGATCCATCGGCAGTTTGAATATTTGGAAGGTATAAATTCTGTGTTTTCGTGGTAAATACGGATGGATCATTTGTTATGTGATTGCAGCATATAGAATCAAAATACCAAGAAGTACCTGAAGTGATAGAGAATACAGTGGAGGGGGAGTTGGCTTTCTAGTAAAACCTGTCGGAGCAAGGACTCAAGCTCGCTTGCAGATGTGGTTGGTTCAGTTTCTGATGTAGATTCAGAGGTTGCAGCATCGGAAGAATGAGAGAACTTGTTTGGGCGAAATGATGATTTTTTCTTGCAAAACTGAATGGAGTAATGTCCTTTTTAATGACAATGTTGGCATGTGTGATTGTGAAGTGCAACGCAATCCTTAGTTACATGTCCATTTTGACGATAAAACCTACAAAATATTTTGTCAGAAGTAGATGTTGGAGGTACTTCTAGGACAATATCAGTCGTGGGACTGATTTTACCGATGCCAAGTCGTGTTTTCTCAGAAATAAGTTTAGTTAAGTTAAGGCACTCTCCAGCAGTGGCGGACGCAGAAAAGTTTTTTAGGGGGGTCCGGAAAATTTTTCGTGCCAAATTTTTTAGCGTAAATTTTTTTATTTTCATTAAATTTCGGGAAAATTAAAAAAAACATAATAAAAAATGATAATATTCTAAAAATAGTTTCTATGCATCACCCCTATCATCCTTCGAATATCTAACATATATAAATTAGAAGACTAAGGGGGAGGAAAAAACTAAGACTGAGGAAAAAAATAAGGAAAACAAATGAATGCAGAAGTCTAGAAGAGCATATGACAAGAAGGGGTTTCGAACCCTGGTGTCCGGTGAAAATAACACTACTTAAAACCATCCAACCTACATCAACTAGTCATGCATTGAGCCTACTACACTGAATATATTTAGAAATTTAGGGGGGGCCAGGGACCCCCCCTGGACCCCCCCCCCCAGATCCGCTTCTGCTCTCCAGAGTAGGCAGCGGAACACGGTGGAGGAGAGCAGCTCTAACTGGTTCAAAATCTTGAGTAAGAGCCATTAAGAATTGAATGAGCCGTTGTTGATCACGGTAAGAGTGATAAAGTGTTGCATCCTCTGTATGTAACCATTTTGGTTCAGATAGTGTTAACTGATCCCAAAGTGCTTGAATTTGAGATAGAAAATCAGCTACCGATTGACCAGATGCTTCTTTCTGTTTACTCATAGATCCCATAATTTGATACTGGTGTGCAAGATCCGATGTAGTATACCAAGATGCCAGCAAATCCCAATTTTTTTTGCAGTCTCAAAATTTCCAAACTGCAAATTGATTTTAGAAAGAGAAGTGTTTCTAAAGAATGTAATTACTTGATGATTTTTGAAATCCCACTCTTCAATGCGATCTTTGAACTTTGATTCAAGTTCATCCTTCTCTTTATTTGGAATAGTAAAATCCCCATTTACATAGCGCCAAATTCTTTTTCCTTTGAGAAAACTTCTCATAGCTTGAGACCAAGCTAATTAGTCGAAGCCATTTAAAATTGTTTGAATAGGTTCATTATAGGTTTTAGGTTTAAAGTGTAATTATTATAAACTATAAGGACAGGTTTATAAATAGCAAGAAATTCTGAGACTGTATTGAAAATGGGCTAATATATGTGGTACTTATTTGTAATTTAATTAAAAAATTAAACTACAAGCTCTGTATCAAATATAAAGCATATGTGTCTCAGCAGAGATATATGTGATATAAATTGATAAATTTGATTATTTGAGTTTAGTGTTACCACGGGCTAGATGATGATGACTTGGCAGAGAAGAACCAGGGATGACTCTTCAGCCTGAAAACTCGAGAGGATGGCCCGAAAACTTGTGACCGGAGAGAGAAAAAGTGGCCGGAATTTTTGACGGAGGTTCGTCGGAGAATGAATAGAGGCTTCCGGAGTTGATGTGCTCCCTTGTAACAAGAGCAAAACTTTGGTTTGGCAAGTCATTGAGTTGGTTTGTCAAAGCGTAACTAGATGAGTTGACTCATCAAAGCGTAGCTTGCTGAGTTGACTCGTTGGTGGTTTATGATGGTTGATGTTTCCCAAAGTGTGCTTGTAATCAGTGGAAGCTTCACTTACGAGGTTTTCTGGGTTCTTTTATATTGAACAAAGCCAGGAACCTTGACTGCAGAGGAGAACCCACTAACTGTTTGATTAAATCTCGCAGAGAGTTGGCTCCTCAAAATGATTGTCGAAGCAGTTGGAAATGTCCGGAAATGATGCAGGTAAGGAGCATAAAGCTCTGATACCATGATAAAACTTGTGTGAATAAGAAATAAGTGTGTCGGTGTGTGTTTATGTAGATGGAAGCAATAAATAGTGTAAGAGAAATAAACTCTTGTATTGCTTATATGAAGCTTGAATAAGTATATAAGAGAGTACTGATTATATACACAAAACTACTTGCTCACTACGTTTTCTACAGTAACGCTACAGTGATGCTACAGTGTCGCTACAGTAACAATCTTGGGGACCAAGTTGTGGTGACGTCATGGCCTTGTCGTCATTGCTGTGAAGTCATTACTTTAACAATGATCAATTTATTTCATTATTTGACATCAGAAGATACAAGACACTATGTTGTAACTGTAATCTAAAAGTGTAAAAAAGAGAAGTAGGGTGAATAATCCTTGGACAGTGGAGAACAAGTGGTGAGTAGCTGAAGCAAGTATTACGAGACGGAATATTCAAACAGGAGTACACAATAAAACTACAATTACATGAGTGTATTTTTACGGGGGAGGTAAGTTGAGTGTAATTGCAAGTTGCCACACTTTCCCGCTTTTATAGCAATTTCAATAGAGCCAATTTGGGTCTCTGTGAATTTTTTTTATGAAAATTGGGTTCTTTCTTTTTGCTTTTTGACTCTTGAGCGGGCCCGGTTCTAAAAATGGTATAGGCGGTGATTAGATATTAGGGTTTAATGTTATAATACAGGGATTGGTGATTAATTTTATAATTTTTTCATTGTCCGTGATGAAATTAAATGATCAATAACTTTAAAAATGATTAAATTAAAAAAAAATAACAAATTATAGATAATGAAGCTTATGTATGGAATATGGAATGAGAATGTTTACCGATTTAATTAATGATTTACCTATTATATTTTTGTAATACTAAAATTAAAAAGTAATTCTATATTAATAATAATTTTTAAATATAACCGATTATTAATTCGATTAAATTTTGTCTAGTCGATTAAATATTAGGACCGCCCTGTCCGTTTCTTGCAACATGGACTGTCATTAGTTACTTTGAAAAGTTGATTTAATATGCAAAATCTCACAAAATACCAAACAAGTAGTGATGGGAATAACCCCCGACCCGTTTGTTCCCGATCCGATCCCAGCCCCGAACACATCGGTATTTCGAGGATTTTTTCGGGTTCGGGTTGGGGAGCGGGGAGTTTTTTTTTAAAAAAATCAGGGATCAGGGCGGGGACGGGTTTTAGTGCAGCCCCGCCCCGATCCGACCCGCCCCAATACCCGAACCCCGATTTATCCCCGCCCTGATCCCCGCTTTATACCCATTTCCATGATACATTATACATTATATTAAAAAGATGGGACTACAGGAATTTGAACCTGCGTACTTCTTTTTTATTTGCTCTTCCCTTACCCATGTGCTACTAATGCATCTGATGGACAACCTTTAAAATCTAATAATGAACTTGATGTCTATTAAAGTAGACAAACCTATACATTCCATATTTATATAATATATTAAACATATCTATACTATATTATAATAGATGAAACATTAAAAGTTTGGTAGTCGATCGATCGGTATTTGGTGAAATTACTTAATTACCCTTAGTTAATTATTTTAATTCTAATTATTGGGTGGATTAATTCTAATTCTAATTGATATTGAAGTCAACTTCCTCTATTATTTTACCAATTTCAATTTTATTTTATATCTAATTCTATATCATTATAATTTATATTAAATTCAACTTCTTCTACCAATTTATATTTCAATTCATACCGAGTTCTATATTCTTCTAATTTATTATTTCGGGCTAAATTAATAAGCAAACTAAATATAATTAGTAAGATTTAATGAATATGTCATGTGAATCGGGTTAAGATAAAATAATAATAATATAAGTCCTCCTAAAAATTTATACAAATGAAATTGGATAAATAAAATAATATATTTTATTATCCAGGATAAAAAAAATACATTATACAATTGCTTCGGACTAACACAAAACTAAAATAAAAATACAATTCGACAAAAAAATATAATAATATATAGTAATTATTCAGTCTAAAACAAAATTATCTTATTGATCCATACTTAAAAAAAATAAACTAAAAATAATTAGTTTGATTTGGTCGGTATATTGGACATCAGGCTAAAATAAAATAATATAAACAACTGCTCTGAGATAAATTAAATTAATATTAGACTAAGTATAATTCGTATCCTATTGATGTGAACTAAAAATCAAATTTTAATTAAAACATAAATATTACTTTTTATTAGGTAATGAATTACACACAGGGGGGTGGGGTGAATGTGTTTTTATGTTTTTGTACTTTTCTTGAACTGTTTTTGGTTGAACAAAGTAAATAAAATCTTGTAGTGAAATGTGTTAATACAGAAATTAAATATGCAATAATAAAGAACACAATTCTTTCAAAACTCACTTAATTTTATATTAAAATTAAAAAAATTTTGCTACAAAATTTCTAGGCTCTTTGTTGATAAAGAGCTTAGCTTTTATCTTGAGAGAATACAAGATTTTTGATCTGAATTGTTACCCTTAACTAAAGGACCAATGTTAACTTTATAATTTAGTTAACTGCTGGTTTACACAGTGTACAATAAAACATGCTATTAACTTTAGTAAATTGTCACTTGTCATTTTCATTTTAAAAAAAGTGTATCTTCTATTTCTGGCTTAGCATATCTTAGCATCCTGTGTTTACTTTGATCTTCCTTTGTTAGTTGATCTTCACCCTTGATCTTGCACACTCTTCAAGCTGCTTTTTATAGACTTGTCAATCCAGCTGGTTGGATTGTTTGTTGATTGTAAATCTTGGATATTGAACTGGTCTGTAATTTTGTACTTTGAGATTTTACCTCGAGATCTCCATTTTGGTCTATAAAGAACTTGACATCTCGATAAGTATATTGGCTTATCAAGATCTCTAATACTCCATAGTTAATTTGACTTGTAGAGGTCTCTGAGTTCTCTATAAGAGAATTTGGCATGTCGAGATCTCTAGTCTTCATTTCTTCATTTTAACTTATCGATATCTCTGAGTTCTTTAGTGGTTTATTGACTTTTCGATAACTCAGAGTTCTCTAGTCAAATTTGACTTGTCGATAACACATAATTCTCTAGTAAATTTTGGCTTATCGATATCTTTGAGTTCTCTAGTGTAATTTGACTTATCGATAACTCAGATTTCTCTAATGAATGTTGACTTGTCGATAACTCTGAGTTCTCTAGTGAAGAAATGACTTATCGATATCTCCAATCTTCATGTCTTCAATTTGGCTTTTCGATATCTCTGTGAGTTCTCAATAAGCTATTCTGACTTCTCGATAAGTCATTTTGAGTTCTCAAGTGACTTCTCTATAACACTAAATCTGTGACTTGTAGAGATCTTTGACTTAGAATATTTTTATCCATACAGATTTATTTAACCCCAAGCTTCTTCATAATTCTTTTAAGGCATGATCTTCTTGATCTTCTTCCAGATAGAATCCTTAGGCTTGATACTGTTTAAAAAAAAGACTCCAGTCTTCTCTTTTATATTTTTACAGACTTTAAATGTTACAAGTACAAATGCAAACTAAGATTACAATACAACTTACTTAGGGTTGTCAATTTGACTTAGTCTTGTTTAAAGTACATGCATGTCTTACACAACAATCTCCCCCAATTTGTAAGAAGAATGCTTAACACAAATTCATGCCTGTTAACAAGACTAACCCCAAGTTAAAAAAATGGAAATTGAAATCAATACATAAAGCTTGATAGAATTACAACTTTTATACATTAGGAGATTTACAAAGTTTAATGATTACAAGTATCAGGTAAATACAGTTTTTGTATCTGCTTCCTCCCTAAGAACATCCTTCAAGTGATCAAGAATTTCCAGTTCTTCTATAATAGGTGTTCCACTTAGAGCTTCTACCAGTTTTTGTATTGCAACCTTTGGATAACCACTGTCGAGTAAATCAATCTTAAATCTTGAGAATCCACCGTCTTTGATGTTTAGAAATTTCCCATCCTTAGAGATTCTGCTCATTCCTTTGGCCTTGAGCTCTTCTGATCCATCTGTGAGAGAAAAAAGAACGAACGGATTCAACAATAAATTTTTTGAATTCAGAATCCAAATCAAACTTTGTTTGTACATCTCTATTTCTTCATCATACTTCCTCCTTCTTTCTTCAGATTCAGCCTCATTTCTTTTTATTATTTCCTCCCTTGTAATCAACCATTCAGTTACAACTTATCTCCATGCCCTTGTAGTAGTATCCTTGTCCTTTAGCAAACTTATCATTCTCTTAATTTCTGTGGGAGAAAGAGAATCCATTAAATCACAGCCAAGAAAGGTGAAGGACCCATCTTCATAATAAATTCTAACTTCCCTTAGAGATACAACCCGGACTATAACTATTTCTTCAGCTAAATGTTGGAAATAATCTTCATCTGAGATGCACCAATTTAAAGGTAGAAAGTCAGATTGCTTGAAACAGTTCCTGACGGCCCTTTCAGTGACTTCTTCTTTCTTTGTAAGCTTGTCTTTCTTAGTCTTTATCCCAACAGATTTGAGATTGACTTTTAGTGAAGGCTTGGCTAAAGGTAAGGTTGTGATTTTCTTGAGACTTGTCTGGCTTGTGGTAATTGGAATTTTTAGGAAAGAGTTAGCTGTTTGTTTGAATAGAAATTTAGGCTTTGAGGTTTGAGGTGGTTTTATGTTTGAGATAGTTGATGTTGTAGGTTGAGATGAGGTTTGAGCTAGTTGTGTTTGGATTTTTAGGGTTTGTTGTGGTTCTGAACCATCATATCTTCTCTTACTCCTTCTCTCACTTGCTCTCTTCTTCTCATCATTTTTCTTATCATCCTCATTCGTCTTCTCTCCACCCTTGATGTCAGATGGCTTAGTGGATTGACTTGGATTTGAGCCATAAGGATTTTGATCATCTTTCTTCTGCTCATCATCATCCAAATTATCCTTGTTGATTTGAGATTTAGGCAAGTTGGCTTCGGCATCACTCATATATCTTTTCAATAGCTTTATCATCTCCTTATCTTCAAAAGCCTTGTTCCTTTTTTTTGTTTTCAACTCAGTCTCCAGAGTGATGATAATCTTCTTGTTGGCCATGACACACTGCTTAGGAATTTGGAAGTGTTTGAAGTGTTTGGTGGTAGGACAGATGTATGCCACTCCCTTGCTAGGCTGTAGATAAGCTTATAGGAAAGCAGCCACTTATGCATTCTTCAATTCTATTAGCAAGAGAGTGTCTTCATGAATTACCACTTTGACTTTATTTATTAGAATGTCTAACTCAGATGCCCTCCTAGAGATAAGACAGTTGAGGGACACCTGCATACACCTGTCTACCCATGAGTCATTTATGTTGACCACTATCCTTTTTTCCTTGAAGTTGTCTTTTGTTACCAAGATCACCCTTATTGAGTTTATAGTCATGTCCAAGGCTTTCTTGCAGGTGAAGAAATTGTCATTGAGAGAAGCCCTGAGTGCCTTAAGCAATTCATCAAATTCCCTGCTTAGACTGGGTCCCTCAGCTGCTTTAATAAGCCTCTCCATTCCAATATCAACAACTTGACTCAAGCTCCTTTCAACACCTTGGACATGTTAAGTAGATGATCTTGATTGTGCTAGCCTAGCCTCTATCTCCCCCTTAGTCTTGTTGGCAGGCATGAGAAGGGGAGTATGAATTTCAGGCCTCACAGCTTCAGGTAGTGCATGCAATTGAATATTGAGCTTACCCATGATAGCTGTAATATCCCATATTTTCAGATATTATTTTTATAATTATTTGGAATTGTTTATGTGATTATTATGGGAATTTTGGTGAATTATCTGATGATTGATATTTATATTTGGGTGTGTATATGTGATAAAGTGTAAGTATTTTTGATTTTGAATATGTTCAGATTAAAATATAGATAATTGGGGTATTTTCTGGTAATTTAGGGATCGTTTCCGTTTTTCAAAAATCAAACGGACCGGGACCCCACCGGGATGTTAAACCCCACAAAATCTGTGTTTTTTTATTTTTATAAAATTATACGTGTTTCAAATATCCCGTATTGTTGTATTTTTGAAGTATTCGCGAATTTTAGGAAATTTTGATATAAATTTTATATTTTATCGCTTTTAAAATTATTCCCCAAAATTATTATTTTTGGGCCTAATTATTTTGATTAGGGGATAAAAACACCCTAAATTGATTTGGGGGTATAATTTCCTGTAAATATAAATAGCTGCAAAAATATATTTATTTTATTGGTTTTTATTAAAAAATTCAGAAAATAGAAGGAAATCAAGAACATTGTTCTTGGGGGTATAATCTTGTTCTTGACACAAATCAAATGATTCCCGGAGATTTACAAATCGGTTTGGGACGTTCTGATTATCAAATTGAAGCTCTAATCGAGCCCGTTCCGTTGATACCAATATCTCGATCTAAGGTTGAGTATTGTAAAATTTCGATTTTTGGGTTATAATCTTCGAATCTAGGTGTTTGATTTTATGGTTGTTTTGATTGATTCTGATGTTATAACCACGTTCACCATGTTAATTAGAATCGATTTATGCTAATTGTTTATCTGTTTTAGTCTCGAATTGATTAAGCGAGTTTTGGTGTTTATTATTATTGGTTTTCAGTTTCTGGATTATTGTTAGATTGGTTGTTAATTTCGATCATAGCAATAGGTTGTAAATGTTTCCAGGGTCATTTTCGTGTATGGAGCGTTGAATTTGGATTACGAATTGCTGCGTTCGATCTCGGCCGGAAACCTTGAGCTATGGCCGGTGTTCATGGCGTTTTCTCGCCGGAATTAACGAACTATAGTTCGTTTGTAATGGTTTTTCGTGAGTCTGATTAACTGAGATGGTTTCGAATCGATTAGGACGATAAACACAGCTTTGTCGTGTGTTTTCGGTCGGGAACTGTAGTCGCCGGGAAACCCCCTGTTGGCCGGAATCTGGGTATCCCCAGAAACCGATGGGTTGTTCTTGGCAACCCGGGGTTGTTCTTAGTGACCCGTTTGGTCGACCCATTCGACCCAGGTTTGATCTTCCCTTTCCCCAAAACCAAAACAGAAAACTGTTTATAAATTTCTGATTTAAAAATAATTCAAAAATCCTATTCTAATTCTAAAAATCTATATTTAATTCTGAAAAATTAATTTTAATTCTAAAATAAATCTTAATTAATTACTTAATTAATTTTAGTTGATAATTAATTATTCAATTAGTCAATTAATTTAAATAATAATTGATTAATTAATTTAATTAGTTATTAATTAATTTTAATTAATTATTTAATTAGATTTAATTATTTAAAATTGATTTAAAAATTCTGAAAAATAGTTTCGGGCTTTAAAATATTATTTTAAATTATTTTAAAAGCTCGATAATTCTTATAAAATTATTTTAGGGTGTTTGAACCCTATTATTTTATTATTAAATGATTCGGAAGCCTATTTTAATTTCGAAAAATGTTCAAAAATTCATAATAAATCAACCGTTCGTCCGTTTAATACGAAACGAACGCGTATAGACTCAGAAAAATATTCTGCTTTCATTAAAAATACTTTCGAGACCCAAATCTTTTTTGTTTCGAAAGGTCGTTTGTTTTACGAATCATTCTAAGTCGATTATTCATCGATAAATCATATTTTTGACCTGATTTCCGTTTTAAACGTATCGAGTCGACCCTTTTGACGAACCGAGTCTTATGTGATATGAATTATGTGATATATGAGTTATGTGCTTATGTGCTATGTGAATTACGTGTATATGTGGGTCATAAGTCTTGTGTTTGACTGTTTTTCTTGTGTGTGGGCTATCGTATGGGTAGACGATAGGCTTTTGACGCGTAGTTCGTCGAGTGGTTATCGATTAGACAATTAAAATTCTATATTTTAATTATAGATGTGGATCATTCGAGTTGATCAGGACAAGACGTTGGATAAAGAATGAGATGGAATGGTATTGGATCTCTGACTTCTAGCAATCGCAGGAGCAGCATATCAGTCAAGTGTTGAAAAGCAGGACGGAGATGTCTTGAGACAGAATGTCAGAATAGATGCGTGTTTGCGAGTGTGACTAACTGCTAAAAACCCAAAGGCAAGTACACTAACCTCACTTATCATTCAAGTGACGTTTAATTCGATTCATATTATGCAAGTACCCCTGACTTCACTTATCATTCAAGTGACGTTTATTTCGAATTATATTATGCAAGTATTGCTTTCCATATTCTCAGTTTAGAATGAATAAATGTTTTACATATCGCTAAATTAAATGATTCTGTTTACGCAAGTACCCTCTGCTATTCTATGTTCAGAATAGTCAAGTGATTTTACTTATCCAATTATTGGATTTATAAATGTTTTGGATTTTGAGAAAAGTGATTTGGTTGCGAATATTCCTACCCAAGAATTGGGGGAATAAAATTATTTCGGGTGTCGAGTATCATGACCCCATTTCAATAAAAGGTTTTAAGATTGGATTATAATTGCGTAAGTGACCGGGACGGACGGTCCAGCGGAGGGCTATTTCTAAGTGCCATATGAAATATTATGACACCATTTTGCCACAGGCTAGTTATGCCTTTTATTTGAGTACTAGTGATTTTGGGGTCACGTTTCTACGAATCATGACCTTGTGCTATCACACGGGCTGATCAGCATGTGATAGTACGTCCGTCGGAGGATGATCCTAATCTAAATTATTATATCATTTTTGATATTCATAGAATAAATGATTTATCAACTGTTTCCGTTTTGGAATAATGGTAAAGTACGGTTTGATTCAGATTTTGATTTATGCTGATACTTACGTTGTTGCTAAATATCAAAGGTGGTATTAGTATATGAATGATGTTGACTTCAGTATGGAATGTTGTGAGCATCAAAGTTCGTATTAATATCTAATTTGATATGACAACAAAATAAGTATTAATCTCAAGAGTTCGGTTTTGAGTAAAGTTTATGATTCAATCCATAATCATTGTTTCATGTTATTGTGGTTTACGATATTTCCGTAAACACTGTTTTACGAGTTTTATTCTCGTTATGATTCAAAGTATTGCTGAAGCACGTCGCTGGAAAATATAAAAAGGGTTTTTGAATACAATTAAGGAATCAATTCTGGGGTTCCACTACTAAAATTTTATGATTCAGCAATTATGATTTTTAAATGTTCTGCGCTGATGCAGATGTCGATTTTATATCAAAACGACCCTATATATGTTATAATTAACTTGCTGAGCATTTCTTTCGCTCATACCTGCCTGTTTTTAAATTTAACCTCCAGTGAGGATTAGCTTGCGCTACTTAGCTGCGAAATTCGAGGAAGCAAAGAAGAAGCTCTTGGAAGGTGGTTGGTCCAGGGTTTGCGGACTAGTGTAAGTTTTATTGTGTAAAGTTATTTATATTAGATTATATTATAGTTGTATATTTTATTTGGGCCTAGTATACTTCATTTCGAAGTTATACTAGTGGGTTTAGTTTTGAGTTGGAATTTATTGAAAAGAGATTTAAAAGAAAGTGAGAAAAATTATTTGTGGAATTTGGAATTCTTGTTTCTAGAACTGTAACCTTAAAAGATCTTGGAGTAGTTTGGGGTCATTTATGATAATTATCTTCCGCTGGCATTTATTTATTGATTTAACAGGTTAATTTGGATTGAAGTTTTATAGTGACGACCAAATCCTCTGACCCCGGATTTGGGGGCGTGACAGGTTGGTATCAGAGCTGAGGTTATAGTAAACTAGAAACGAGAGTGTGTAGGAGTGTGTATAGCTATGTGAGGACGTTTGAGCTCATATCGAGTTCCTGTTGGACTATTGGATATAGTACCAACGAGTAAGTTAAGATGAGGCGTATTCGTTTGAGATGGTTGTGCTGAGCTGGATGGAACTCCTGGCAGTTGCAAAACTTCTATTGTGGAACCTTTTGAGGCTACTACGTTTTGACGACGATGGAGATTATCGATATCCTTGGAACGTGAAGAAATGTCTAGAAGTGAATGACAAGTCAACAGAAGAGTTCAGATAGAAGATAAGTATTAAGACTTTGGCAATACCTTCTATTTCTATAATTCCTTTTGACATCTCTCAAAAAAAGAAGTAATTGTTAGAGGAGATATTCCCTACCACTCATTTTCAATCATAATTGTGTTTTAAATGTGCCGGAGTCTGTCATGAAGCCTATTTTTTCCGGTTTTGATAGCTCTGTCAAGTTATGATAATTTAATTCCACTTTTCTTATTTGGTGGATAGTTTCTTGGTGATGTGACACCAGTTGCTCATTTGGTGCCAAAATTTTGTTCTCTGGATTCTATTCCTTCAGAAATATCAGCTTTGAAATCTTTTCAGTTTATTCATTTGATTTTGAATTCCTTTGATATTCTTTTATTCTGACTGAGATGAACAACCTTAACTATAAGGGACGCAAGGTATACCTGTCTGTGTGATAGGAGTTGGATGGGACGCCATCACTTGTGTGTGTTGTGAATACATGAAGGTTAACAACCTTTAGTAGTGTCTTAATTTGGACACGCAATACCAAGTTCGTTTGATCATATTGATCTCTCAGTTATTCTTTTATTTCAACAATATTTTTCTCAAATTCAGATTTTGGTTCCGTTATGGTATCAAATTCTCTTCTTTTTGAAATTTCATGATTTTTATCATCTCAAATATTCAAAGGTATGCCAATAAGATTAAGCTGAGTTATCTTTGTCAAGTCAAAGCAAGGTTATGTGATGGAACTACCAAGAGCAGCAGTGGACTGCGATGCTGTTATAATATTAGTGGCGTATAGCGAAGTCAATCGATTTCTTTATTTCTCTCTATATCTCTTTTTCTTTTCTTCCCTCTATCTTTCTCTCTATTCTTCTTTCTCGCAATCAGTAAACGATTCTATTGAGGAATTGGTCAAAAGAGGTGAATGGAACAGTGGTGCACGGTAAAGCTCCTATAAAAGTTTTATTATACAAAGAATACAAGATTTATTTGAGATTATGGAAAATTGAGGTTATTTGAAAATGGAAAGTTGGTTAGAAAACCCTTAGTGCTTTCTTCTGCTGATTCCGAGGACGGAATCCTTATAAGGAGGGTAGATTGTAATATCCCATATTTTCAGATATTATTTTTATAATTATTTGGAATTGTTTATGTGATTATTATGGGAATTTTGGTGAATTATCTGATGATTGATATTTATATTTGGGTGTGTATATGTGATAAAGTGTAAGTATTTTTGATTTTGAATATGTTCAGATTAAAATATAGATAATTGGGGTATTTTCTGGTAATTTAGGGATCGTTTCCGTTTTTCAAAAATCAAACGGACCGGGACCCCACCGGGATGTTAAACCCCACAAAATCTGTGTTTTTTTATTTTTATAAAATTATACGTGTTTCAAATATCCCGTATTGTTGTATTTTTGAAGTATTCGCGAATTTTAGGAAATTTCGATATAAATTTTATATTTTATCGCTTTTAAAATTATTCCCCATAATTATTATTTTTGGGCCTAATTATTTTGATTAGGGGATAAAAACACCCTAAATTGATTTGGGGGTATAATTTCCTGTAAATATAAATAGCTGCAAAAATATATTTATTTTATTGGTTTTTATTAAAAAATTCAGAAAATAGAAGGAAATCAAGAACATTGTTCTTGGGGGTATAATCTTGTTCTTGACACAAATCAAATGATTCCCGGAGATTTACAAATCGGTTTGGGACGTTCTGATTATCAAATTGAAGCTCTAATCGAGCCCGTTCCGTTGATACCAATATCTCGATCTAAGGTTGAGTATTGTAAAATTTCGATTTTTGGGTTATAATCTTCGAATCTAGGTGTTTGATTTTATGGTTGTTTTGATTGATTCTGATGTTATAACCACGTTCACCATGTTAATTAGAATCGATTTATGCTAATTGTTTATCTGTTTTAGTCTCGAATTGATTAAGCGAGTTTTGGTGTTTATTATTATTGGTTTTCAGTTTCTGGATTATTGTTAGATTGGTTGTTAATTTCGATCATAGCAATAGGTTGTAAATGTTTCCAGGGTCATTTTCGTGTATGGAGCGTTGAATTTGGATTACGAATTGCTGCGTTCGATCTCGGCCGGAAACCTTGAGCTATGGCCGGTGTTCATGGCATTTTCTCGCCGGAATTAACGAACTATAGTTCGTTTGTAATGGTTTTTCGTGAGTCTGATTAACTGAGATGGTTTCGAATCGATTAGGACGATAAACACAGCTTTGTCGTGTGTTTTCGGTCGGGAACTGTAGTCGCCGGGAAACCCCCTGTTGGCCGGAATCTGGGTATCCCCAGAAACCGATGGGTTGTTCTTGGCAACCCGGGGTTGTTCTTAGTGACCCGTTTGGTCGACCCATTCGACCCAGGTTTGATCTTCCCTTTCCCCAAAACCAAAACAGAAAACTGTTTATAAATTTCTGATTTAAAAATAATTCAAAAATCCTATTCTAATTCTAAAAATCTATATTTAATTCTGAAAAATTAATTTTAATTCTAAAATAAATCTTAATTAATTACTTAATTAATTTTAGTTGATAATTAATTATTTAATTAGTCAATTAATTTAAATAATAATTGATTAATTAATTTAATTAGTTATTAATTAATTTTAATTGATTATTTAATTAGATTTAATTATTTAAAATTGATTTAAAAATTCTGAAAAATAGTTTCGGGCTTTAAAATATTATTTTAAATTATTTTAAAAGCTCGATAATTCTTATAAAATTATTTTAGGGTGTTTGAACCCTATTATTTTATTATTAAATGATTCGGAAGCCCATTTTAATTTCGAAAAATGTTCAAAAATTCATAATAAATCAACCGTTCGTCCGTTTAATACGAAACGAACGCGTATAGACTCAGAAAAATATTCTGCTTTCATTAAAAATACTTTCGAGACCCAAATCTTTTTTGTTTCGAAAGGTCGTTTATTTTACGAATCATTCTAAGTCGATTATTCATCGATAAATCATATTTTTGACCTGATTTCCGTTTTAAACGTATCGAGTCGACCCTTTTGACGAACCGAGTCTTATGTGATATGAATTATGTGATATATGAGTTATGTGCTTATGTGCTATGTGAATTACGTGTATATGTGGGTCATAAGTCTTGTGTTTGACTGTTTTTCTTGTGTGTGGGCTATCGTATGGGTAGACGATAGGCTTTTGACGCGTAGTTCGTCGAGTGGTTATCGATTAGACAATTAAAATTCTATATTTTAATTATAGATGTGGATCATTCGAGTTGATCAGGACAAGACGTTGGATAAAGAATGAGATGGAATGGTATTGGATCTCTGGCTTCTAGCAATCGCAGGAGCAGCATATCAGTCAAGTGTTGAAAAGCAGGACGGAGATGTCTTGAGACAGAATGTCAGAATAGATGCGTGTTTGCGAGTGTGACTAACTGCTAAAAACCCAAAGGCAAGTACACTAACCTCACTTATCATTCAAGTGACGTTTAATTCGATTCATATTATGCAAGTACCCCTGACTTCACTTATCATTCAAGTGACGTTTATTTCGAATTATATTATGCAAGTATTGCTTTCCATATTCTCAGTTTAGAATGGATAAATGTTTTACATATCGCTAAATTAAATGATTCTGTTTACGCAAGTACCCTCTGCTATTCTATGTTCAGAATAGTCAAGTGATTTTACTTATCCAATTATTGGATTTATAAATGTTTTGGATTTTGAGAAAAGTGATTTGGTTGCGAATATTCCTACCCAAGAATTGGGGGAATAAAATTATTTCGGGTGTCGAGTATCATGACCCCATTTCAATAAAAGGTTTTAAGATTGGATTATAATTGCGTAAGTGACCGGGACGGACGGTCCAGCGGAGGGCTATTTCTAAGTGCCATATGAAATATTATGACACCATTTTGCCACAGGCTAGTTATGCCTTTTATTTGAGTACTAGTGATTTTGGGGTCACGTTTCTACGAATCATGACCTTGTGCTATCACACGGGCTGATCAGCATGTGATAGTACGTCCGTCGGAGGATGATCCTAATCTAAATTATTATATCATTTTTGATATTCATAGAATAAATGATTTATCAACTGTTTCCGTTTTGGAATAATGGTAAAGTACGGTTTGATTCAGATTTTGATTTATGCTGATACTTACGTTGTTGCTAAATATCAAAGGTGGTATTAGTATAGATGAATGATGTTGACTTCAGTATGGAATGTTGTGAGCATCAAAGTTCGTATTAATATCTAATTTGATATGACAACAAAATAAGTATTAATCTCAAGAGTTCGGTTTTGAGTAAAGTTTATGATTCAATCCATAATCATTGTTTCATGTTATTGTGGTTTACGATATTTCCGTAAACACTGTTTTACGAGTTTTATTCTCGTTATGATTCAAAGTATTGCTGAAGCACGTCGCTGGAAAATATAAAAAGGGTTTTTGAATACAATTAAGGAATCAATTCTGGGGTTCCACTACTAAAATTTTATGATTCAGCAATTATGATTTTTAAATGTTCTGCGCTGATGCATATGTCGATTTTATATCAAAACGACCCTATATATGTTATAATTAACTTGCTGAGCATTTCTTTCGCTCATACTTGCCTGTTTTTAAATTTAACCTCCAGTGAGGATTAGCTTGCGCTACTTAGCTGCGAAATTCGAGGAAGCAAAGAAGAAGCTCTTGGAAGGTGGTTGGTCCAGGGTTTGCGGACTAGTGTAAGTTTTATTGTGTAAAGTTATTTATATTAGATTATATTATAGTTGTATATTTTATTTGGGCCTAGTATACTTCATTTCGAAGTTATACTAGTGGGTTTAGTTTTGAGTTGGAATTTATTGAAAAGAGATTTAAAAGAAAGTGAGAAAAATTATTTGTGGAATTTGGAATTCTTGTTTCTAGAACTGTAACCTTAAAAGATCTTGGAGTAGTTTGGGGTCATTTATGATAATTATCTTCCGCTGGCATTTATTTATTGATTTAACAGGTTAATTTGGATTGAAGTTTTATAGTGACGACCAAATCCTCTGACCCCGGATTTGGGGGCGTGACAATAGCCCCCAAAGCAACTGAATTTTACATTTGTAGGTGTTTATGGGAGTCCACCAAGGATTGGATGTCTACTTGTTGACTCTGCACCAGTGTGGTGAGAGCATGCACTTGAGCTGTGAGCTGATCATTTGATGTTTGCAGTGTGGAGACTTGTTGTTGAAGTGCTTGAATTTGAAGATTTTTTGAAGTAGATGCAGTGATGAGAGCTTGATATAAAGATAACAGTAGATGGTCCAAATGTAACTTGCACAACTTTCTGAATTTCATCCATGACTAGAGGTGAAGGAGTGTATCTTGCAGTGTGTATTTGATCCAACTTCCACCTTGTGTCACTGGATTTAGTGATGTGATCTTGAACTACCTTGTGCAAGGCTACGAAGGATTCTTTGAGTTGATTTACACTCTTTTCAATTCCACTGAGATCATACCTTGACATTTGCTCTGAGAAGGTTTTGAATTGGTTTTTGATTTCAGTTTGAGAGGGGATGATTTCATCCATCTTTTCCCTTATCATCCTCCTGATTTTGTCCTCATGACCAGACAGCTTGACTTCAAGAGCTTTACCAAAGAAGTGAAAAGCTTTGAGTTGAGCTTTGTACACCTCTTTAATTGCATCATACACCTCTTGTGGAGTCAAGGCCTTTGCATTGCTTCCAAGAATTGTAACATACTCATCCCTGAATCTGGCCAAGATTTGATCTATTTCCAACACAAAATCCTGAGAGAGCCATGCATCCACATTACCATCATGTTCTTCATCATTCACAATCTTCTCCTTCTATTTTTCAATATCTTCATTGCAAGTGAGCATGATGGCCTGATAGTCTTGATTGCTCATATCAGAAGTGAATAGATGCTGAGAGATGTTTGCCAGTCCAGAAATATGTTCAACTAGAAGATCATCAATGGATGTAGGTTGAGAACCAGACTCTTGCAGCCATTGTGATAGGATGTGAGGTTGTTGATGTTGTGAAGTTGAGGGTTCAGAAACACCTGTGACTGAAGTCACAGTTTGACTCACTGATTGCTCTGTGGTTTCGACAATGTGTTGTTCTCCACTTGTAGTGGGAACCTCCAATTGAATTGGAGGGGATTTGACTGGGTTACTGTCATGTATACCAGCCTCAAACCCTTGTGTGTCTTGCACCACACTGTCACCTGAATGTGCTATACTTGCCTCCCCTATGACAGAATCATTAACAATTGTACTCCTATCATCAACTGCCAAAATAATTTCTGCTAGAGTTTTGAGGGGAGTTGTTCCTACATGAGGAACCTCCAATTGAATTGGAGAGGATTTAGATAGCTCCCCCTCAGGAGTACTACCCTCAAACCTTATAGTCTGTGAAGACTGATTTGCACATGAAGGTGCATTTAGTATCTCCATGGGGTCTTCAGTAAAAACTGATGAACCCCCCATGGTTTTGATGGTGTCATCAAAGTCTACCCCAGCTAGTAGCCTCTCACCATCTAAATGAAGTGTCTGGGTGGTGAACATGGTTTCTTGAGCCAAGTCACTTGAGTGAGCTTGTACTTGAGAATTGAATTCAAGTGTTGTAGGTAGAGAAGAAATTTGAGATATGAGAGAGTGTTGCTTAGCTGTGAGTGTTGGCAGCTCCCCCTGAATAGATGAGGGTGCTTCAAAAGATGTGCCCTTACTGTGTGTGTCATCCTTATTTCTCCTACCATACACTTGAATTGCTTCATGTGCAGGCTGTGCAGACTCTTTACATGGTGTATTGGGATGAATGCTCTTTTCAATAGATATACCATGTTGAGAGGATGCATCTAGAGTCTGTTTAGTCCCCATTGTTACAACTGCACCCTGTTGGGAGGATACATAAGTGGCTTGAGTGGTCAGCTCAGATTTCTTACTTCTTTTGTATCTTTTGACCAAAGGTGACTCAGCTTCTGCTTGATCCTCACC
Organism: Apium graveolens; assembly: GCF_009905375.1. Classification (NCBI taxonomy): domain Eukaryota; kingdom Viridiplantae; phylum Streptophyta; class Magnoliopsida; order Apiales; family Apiaceae; genus Apium; species Apium graveolens. Next base: position 292,891,055 of record NC_133651.1, read on the forward strand.
GCTCTCAGTTATAAGTATTGTTCTAAAAAGTGAAAATCGGCATTGTTCAGTAGAGTAACCTTTCAGTGATTAATCGGATAATCGGTGATTAATCGGATTGATTAATCGGAGCGTTAATCGGGCGTGTTTAATAAAATATAAAAATAATTAATTTATTAAACTAAAAATATTAATTTAAGAAAAAAATGGAGTGATTAATCGGATTATAAAATCGAATCGGCAGAGCATGTTGAAACGATTAATCGGGTGATTAATCGGTAAAATCGATGATTTTTAGAACAGAGGTTATAACTGCTAAAGTTACCCCCTTTCTCTTCTTTTTACTCACCTCATCCTTTTGAGAAGATGAAGTGGTTGGTTGCCTAGCTTCTACAAATTTTTAAGGAACCGGCTCAACATGGGTAGGTTCTTGTGGGTGTGCCTGTGTTTGTACTTCTACAAGCTCAGGAACCATTGTTGTACTGGGTTGACTTGCACTTGTTCTCATGTCTGCCATATGATAAGGATAGGTCTTTAATTTTTCAATCATGAAAGGTGTTAATTTAAGACCCACAAGTATCTTATTTTTAGTAATAAGTGATCCAAATAGAATTTTGGACAGTTGTTTACAATTGCCAATTAATGACCTATCTACTCCTTCAAGCATATGTATGTAATTAACTTTATGGTTTAAAGCAGACATGATAAGTCCAGGAAGGAAGATTTCTTTACCTCTTGACTCCAATGGCATTATCAACCTGGTGCTTAGCTCCTCCAATATGTAGAGTCCTACATTGATTTATTTGTTGTGAGTCATGGAGTAGACCAGCTTCTGAACAATACTGGATATGTTGTCAAATCCTGACTTCCTGCAAGTGAAAGCCCTTATCACTGAGTCAAACAAGAAGGACCACTCTCTCCTTAAGTTCTTCTTGTTCATGCTTTCCAAGTTGATCTTCTCAGAATAGTTGATAAAGTCCATGAATTAATAGAGCTCATCCTGAGTTGGGATCCCTACTAACTTGTCAGTTGGAATGTTCAAGGCCAAGTTCATGTCAGCTTCAGTTATTTCCACCTGTTGTCCTTTGATTTGACAGTAGACAACCAAGCTTGAAGATTGATCTTCATGAATAACTGTCATAGCTACAGCTGAGTTCCAGAAGTCACTCAATACATCCAGATACAGAACTGGGTTAGTTATAAGAGCTCCAACAAAATAGGTTTCAGATAAGAACTTGACAAAGCTTTTGAAAGCTCCAAGAGCTTGATTGGCATCTAGAAAAGCAAGGAAATTGGTCTCCTTTGGGATGAAGGGTGCAATAGTGGTTGCTGCCATTGATATAAGTATGAAATTTAGTGGGTAAAAGAAATTTGTGAGAAAGGAGGAAAAACGAGAGAGAAATCGGTTTTGGATTGAAAGCTAGGTTACTTGAGATCACGAAAGTTGTAAGTATGTATATGTATCGAGAAGTCTGGGTATTTATAGTAAAAGCAAGTGACTTGTCGAGAACTCAAAAATAGACGTTTGGAATTTGTCTATCGAGAAGTCATTTTAAGAAATAAAAAACATATCGAGAAGTCATTTTAAATTACTCTTATAGAGAACTAAAAATTGACTTATCGAGATGTCAAATAAATACCCAGTTTGTCCAAAAATGGACTGAATTAATTCTAACTTTTATTTGAATAAATTCAAAATAAAATTAGAATAAATTTGCCAAAAGTATGTTACCAAAATAATTTATTAAGTTAAATTATTTCAGTTCTGAGTTATTGAGAAGGCTAAAAATTATACTTGTAGAGAGCTCTGTGAATTAACACTACTAGAGAACTCTACAAGGACTTATCGATAAGTCATATTAAAGCCTATCGAGAAGTCACTCGAGAAGTCAGTAAATGACTTATCGAGAACTTAGTTCTCTATATAACTTTGGATTACTAAAATTCTGCCTTGTGTTAATTTTACATATTAAAGATGTAAATTAATAACTGGGCAGTTTACTTAGAATATGAAAAATTCCAAGTTAAATTTTGGATTTTGAAAAATAAATATGCAGAGATTTCTGAAATATTTATAATTCATATTTCAGTTAATTTCTAATTAAATCAAATAAAGGTTGATTTATTAGAAATTGATCTGCTGCAAAACATTAGCTGGGTTCTTGCCTTAGGATGAAGAATTAAGCATTCCAATTTCACCTATAAGTCTAGTGAAAGTTGCTTCATCCAAAGGTTTAGTAAAAATGTCAGCCAATTGTTTTTCTGTTGGAACAAAAATGAGCTCAATGGTACCATTTGTAGCATGTTCTCTAATAAAATGGTACCTTACATCAATGTGTTTTATTCTAGAATGATTAACTGGATTAGCTACTATAGATATAGCACTAGTATTGTCATACATGATAGGAATTTTGTGTAACACTAGGCCATAATCCATTAGCTGATTTCTAATCCAAAGCACTTGAGCAAAACAACTTCCTGCAGCTATGTATTCATCCTCTGTTGTAGAAGTTGATACAGATTGTTGTTTCTTGCTATACCAGGATACAAGTCTTTGTCCAAGAAATTGACAGCTTCCACTAGTACTCTTTTTGTCAACCTTGCATCCAGCAAAATCTGCATCTGTGTTACCAACAACTTCAAAACCAGTTCCCTTAGGATACCACAATTCCAAGTTTGGAGTACCCTTCAAGTATCTGAAAATCCTCTTTACAGCCATCAAATGTGATTCTTTTGGATTGGCTTGAAATCTTGCATATAGACATGTAGCAAACATGATGTCGGGTCTACTTGCAGTTAAGTAAAGCAATGATCCAATCATTCCTCTATAGCTTGAAATATCTACACTCTTGCCCTTTTTATCTTCATCCAGCTTTGTTGCAGTAGACATAGGTGTAAATGCAGGTGAACAATCAACCATACCAAACTTTTTCAATAGATCCTTAACATATTTAGTTTGGCTGATTAAGATCCCGTCACTTTTTTTGACTAACTTGAAGTCCAAGAAAGTAACTCAGTTCCCCCATCATACTTATTTCATATTCACTTTGCATAAGCTTGGAGAATCTTTGGCAAAGCTTCTCATTTATAGAACCAAAGATGATATCAATGACATAGATCTGAACTAGGATCATATTTTCACCATGTTTCTTGTAGAAGAGAGTCTTGTCTCTAGTACCTCTAGTAAAACCATGTTTAAGTAGGAATTCTGACAATGTATCATACCAAGCTCTAGGTACCTGTTTTAGTCCATATAGATCATTGAGTAATTTGTACACAAAATTTAGAAATTTTGGATCTTCAAAGCCAGGTGGTTGTTGCACATAAACCTCTTCTTCTAGCTCACCATTTAGGAAGACACTTTTGACATCCATTTGATACACTTTAAAATTTAAATGTGCAGCAAATGCTAGAAAAATCTTTATCGCTTCAAGTCTTGCAACTGGGGCAAAAGTTTCATCATAATCAATTCCTTCTTCTTGTGAGCAGCCTTTTGCAACCAACCTTGCCTTGTTTCTGGTAACTACACCATTTTTATCCATCTTGTTCCTGAACACCCATTTTGTTCTAACTATACTTCTATTCTTTGGTACAGGAATCAGTTCCCAAACTTTGTTTCTTTCAAACCGATTCAGCTCTTCCTGCATGGCAGATATCCAATCAGGATCCAGTAGAGCTTCATCAATTTTCTTAGGCTCTACTTGAGACAGAAAATATGCATGTAAGCACTCATTAGCAGTTGCACTTCTAGTCCTCACACCAGCAGTAGGATCACCAATAATTGCTTCTCTATTATGACTTCTATCCCACTTTCTTGTATGAGTTTGTTGACTTGTGCCTTCATCATTTTCTTCATTATTGGTATGACTGCTAGATCTTTCTTTTCTTTCTCCCCCTGAGTTTGTGTATCAAATTCAGGTGTTTGAGATGAGCTTCCATTTCCATGATTTTCTTGTTAAGTAGGCTCTTCATTTGTCATCTGTTGTGCATCAACTTCATCTTCCCCATCAGAATCACTATCAATGTTGAGGTTTTCAAATACAAGAGCTTCAGCCTCATTATCATCAAGGCATTTCAAGCCTGTACACATGTCATCATCAAAAGTCACATATGTGCTTTCCATAACCTTCTTTTGATCAGTCACATAAACTTTGTAGGTTGTTCTTTTTAATGAATATCCCAAAAAAATTGCTTCAAAAACCTTTGAGTCAAATTTTCTCACATATACAGAGTTGTCTTTCAGAATGTAACACTTGTTTCCAAATATATGAAGATGCTTCACAGTACGCTTTCTCTTAGACATGATTGAGTAAGGTGATTTGCCATGAGCCTTGTTAATGAGATATATGTTTTGATATAGCATGCAGTGTTAACAGCTTCTTCCCAAAGACTTGTTGGCAGCTTGGTATCTTGCAGCATGGTTCTAGTAGCTTCAACCAATGTTCTGTTCTTTCTTTCAACTACTCCATTTTGTTGAGGTGTTCTAGCAACTGAGAATTCTTGAACAATACCCTTGATTTTGCAGAATTCACTCAATGTTGCATTTCTGAAATCTGTTATATTATCACTTCTCAATCTTTTTACACAATTGTGATCTTCATCCTGTTTTTCTATCTTCTTGATGTGCTCAATTATGATGTGTGGAGTTTGATCTTTAGAGTGCATGAACTCTACCCAAGTGTATCTTGAGAAATCATCCACCATCACAAGTGCATATTTATTCCTTGAAATAGATAAGATATTTACTGGCCCAAACAAGTCCATGTGAATGAGCTGCAATGGTGCACTTATAAAATTCACAGTTTTTGAATTGTGACTAGATCTTTTCATTTTTCCTTTCTGACAAGATTTATAAAATTTAACTTGAGCAAACTCCAGTTTAGGCATGCCTCTTACCAATTCCTTTTTGACCAATGTGTTGATTGCCTTGAAATTCAGGTAGGACAACTATTTATGCCAAAACTTGCTTTGTTCTTCTGATGCCTTGTGTAGAAGCAACAAATTCCATCCCTATTTGTTGAGTCCAAGTATGCAACAAACAAGCTTCCTTTTCTTGCTCCTTTTAGAGCAACTTCTCCGATTTTCTTGCTGATAAAAGTGCATTCTTCTTTGTTGAATAAAACTTCAAAACATTTGTCTGCAAATTGACTAACACTTAGAAGATTTACTTCAAGACCATCTACCAGTGCTACATCATCAATGACAATATTTTTAGAAACAATCTTGCCATATCCCATTGCGAATCCTTTGTTGTTGTCTCCAAATGTCACTAAAGGGCCATCCTTCTCCTCAAACTGTGATAGCAGGGCCTTATCACCTGTCTTATGCCTCGAACATCCACTCTCTATGATCCAAATGACTTTCTTCACTTTGCCCTGCACACAATGAGTTTTAAGTGTGTTTAGCAACCCAAGCAGCGTTGGGTACTTTCTTTTTGTTAATTGATTGAGCAGAAGTAGAATGAGTAGTTTCAGATAAAATGGAATTCATTAACAATTATGCATTTTCCCTTTCTGTTGTAGACCCAATTTTTGTTTCTTTGAGGTCTACTCTCAGTTTGTGGCAACTTTTCATCACTTTCAAGTTGCAAGAAATGCAGTCAAACTTGTTACAGAAGGAGTAGGGATCATTTGTATTTGCTTCATTATATTTGCAGGCTCCTTCAGTTGGCTTGCTAACTGTCTTTTTACAAAGGTGAGTTAGGTGATTCACAGAGCCACATTTTTTACACTTCTTTCTTGGAGCATTTACAACATAAGCAAAATTATTGTTTTTATTTATCCCAAATTTTCCATTTTTATTTTTCTTCTTTTTTCTTGCATCTTCAGTCTTGGTTTCTTTGACAGGTGTCTTGGAACTTTGTTTATCCATGAGCTTTTCTCCAGTATTGGAAGATTGAGTTGATTATGCAGTTTTCTTTTCTTTGTCCTTATCAGTAATTTCTTGCTTGATAATCAGCTCTTCTTCATTGAAGTTAACTTCACATGCCATGAACATTGGTGATACAACCTTTTTCAGCATAGCTGGAACATTTTCATTAGCTGTTATTTTTCCTTTGTCACCTATCTCTTTCTTCTTGCTGTTCAAGGTATCATAGTCAAGACCAATATAAATATTTGCACATGGTTTGTTTTTCACATGGTATTGTCCAACTAACTCAGATGCATTTTTGAAGCACTTCAACTTCACCTCATTTCTTTCAAGCTTCTCCCTTAGCACTGCTTCAATTTTATTTGCACACTTGAGCTTGTTCTTTAGATAAGCATTTTCTTATTTTATAGCTTCAAGCTCCACCAACAACAATTTAGTTTCTTGCTTCTCATTTTCAAGCTTTTCATTTATCTTTGTCAGTCTGTTAACTTCTTCATTAGCAGCAACCATGCTTGTGTGAATGTGAAACATTTTTGTGCTCATCTTCTCTACAGTTTCCTTATATTGACTCACATTTAAATCAATGGTGGTAAGAGTCGGTACCTGTGATTTAGATGAGGATGATTCTCCTTGCTCCAAGGCCATGCGTGCATAATTTCCAAATTTTTCATCTTCATCATTTTCAGAATCATCCCAACTCTTTCCCTCTGCAATATAAGCTTTGCTTTGTTGTTTCTTTAGAAGAGCTTCATACTTTGCTTCCAGTTCAAGATGAGCTTTATCTTTCTTTGCTTTCTTGGGTTTCCTGCATTTTGTAGAAAAATGGCCTAATTCATCACAGTTGTAGCACCTTATCTTAGATCTGTCAACAGATGCAGTTTTATAATCTTGCTAACAGAAGTGTACTTCCCTTTATCTTTCCAACTGTTATCTTTGTTGAAAGACTATCCTTTACCCTTGAAGTATCTTGGCTTCTTTACTCTAATGTTAGAGAATTTTCTAGCCAAATAGGCCACTGATTGATCTAGCTCATCCAGTTAATCAAGAGTGTAGAACTCATCTTTTTCCAATTCCAGAATGACTTGTTCCTGTGAATCATTTGTTCTTTGCTCATTTGTTGAGGCAACTGGAGTTTGAGATCTTGGCTCATCGTTAGATGTTTGGATTTCATTGACAATTAAAGCACTTGAGCCATTTACAACATGTCCTTGACCAGATCTCAATAATTTCCTTTTAATCATTTCTAGTTCATATATTTTAAGAATTCCATATATAACTTCCAGTGTTATTCTGCTCAAGTCTCTCCCTTCCCTGATTGCTGAGATTTTCTGTTCCAAATGATCAGGGAGAGTAAGCAAGAACTTCAAGTTCACTTCTTCAGCTTCATAGTATTTGTCATGGAGCTGCAAGTCATTTATCATCTTATTGAACCTTTTAAACACATCAGTTATACTTTCTTTTGGCATGGCCATGAAACCCTCATACTGTGAAATCAGTATCCTTCTTTGATTAGATATAACTTCCTCAGTTCCTTCACAGAGTATTTCAATCTTTTCCCAGATTTGCTTGGCAGTGTCACAGTTGACAATGTTGTTGTACATCATATTATCAAGTGACTCTATCAATATCAATTGCAAGCCACTATCTAGGGAAACTTTCTCCTTTTCAGGCTCAGTGTACTCAGAAGGGTCTTTTGGAGCATAATTAGCTGGAATGACTATATCACCATCTGTTGATTCTTCAACTCTAACCATAGGAGTGAAAGGCCCATTTTTTAGAATCTGAATATATAGTGGATTAGCCATCCTGATAAACAACAACATTTTCTTTTTCCAAAGAGTGTAGTTAGCTTTGTCAAAAGTAAGAATTTTGATGCTACTGATTTTCTGTGTATTCATTCTTCCAAGATCTTGAATCTATTTACTTTCAGATTTTGCTCTGATACCACTTGTTAGGTAATGAATTACACACAGAGGGGGGTGAATGTGTTTTTATATTTTTGTGCTTTTCTTGAATTGTTTTTGGATGAACAAAGTAAATCAAATCTTGTAGTGAAATGTGTTAATACAGAAATTAAACATGCAATTATAAAGAACACAGATCTTTCAAAACTCACTTAATTTTATATTAAAATTAATAATGTTTTACTATAAAATTTTTAGGCTCTTTGTTGATAAAGAGCTTAGCTTCTATCTTGAGAGAATACAAGATTTCTGATCTGAATTGTTACTTCTAACTAAAGGACCAGTGTCAACTTTATAATTTAGTTAACTGCTGGTTTACATAGTGTACAATAAGACATGCTATTAACTTTAGTAAACTGTCACTTATCATTTCTATTTTAAGAAAAGTGTATCTTCTATTTCTGGCTTAGCATATCTTAGCATCCGGTGTTTACTTTGATCTTCCTTTGTCAGTTGATCTTTACCCTTGATCTTGCACACTCTTCAAGCTGCTTTTTATAGACTTGTCAATCCAGCTGGTTGGATTGTTTGTTGATTGTAAATCTTGGATATTGAACTGGTCTGCAATTTTGTACTTTGAGATTTTACCTCGAGATCTTCATTTTGGTCTATAGAGAACTTGACATCTCGCTAAGTATATTGGCTTATCGAGATCTCTAATACTCCATAGTTAATTTGACTTGTAGAGGTCTCTGAGTTTTCTATAAGAGAATTTGGCTTGTCGAGATCTCTAGTCTTCATTTCTTCATTTTAACTTATCGATATCTCTGAGTTCTTTAGTGGTTTATTGACTTTTCGATAACTCAGAGTTCTCTAGTCAAATTTGACTTATCGATAACTCAGAGTTCTCTAGTAAATTTTGGCTTATCGATATCTCTGAGTTCTCTAGTGGAATTTGACTTATCGATAACTCAGATTTCTCTAATGAATGTTGACTTGTCGATAACTCTGAGTTCTCTAGTGAAGAAATGACTTGTCGATATCTCCAATATTCATGTCTTCAATTTGGCTTGTCGATATCTCTGTGAGTTCTCTATAAGCTTTTCCAGACTTCTCGATAAGTCATTTTGAGTTCTCGAGTGACTTCTCTATAACACTAAATTTGTGACTTGTAGAGATCTTTGACTTAGAATATTCTTATCCAAACAGATTTATTCAATCCCAAGCTTCTTCATAATTTTTCTGAGACATGATCTTCTTGATCTTCTTCGAGATAGAATCCTTAGGCTTGATACTGTTTAAACAAAAAGACTCCAATATGCTCTTTTATATTTTTACAGACTTTAAATATTACAAGTACAAATGCAAACTAAGATTACAATACAACTTACTTAGGATTGTCAATTTGACTTAGTCTTGTTTAAAGTACAGGCATGTCTTGCATAATACTTTTTTAAAAAATACACATAGAATTATCAATAAAACTATATCGTTCAATCAGTAATATTATCTTTTTCATATATCTTTTATAGAATTACTGTTAATCGATTAAGTAATTAACATGCTAAAATAATATTTTTTAAGGTTCCAACATAATGAAGACATTATATTTGTACCCTCAATAAAATAATAATTTCGTTATAATAACGTTTCCCTCCTTACCAAAGCTATCACTTTAAATAAGTTTAAATGTTCTAAATAGTTATGAACATATACGTCTACTTATATAATTATTATGAAGTTATATTATTTTAAAGTTTTAAATTAACAAAATTCAAAATTGAATTCAAATTTTTTTTAAAAATTATATAATATTAAAAAAAAATATGTGCGATCCGTGCATCGGGTTTTAAGCTAGTTTATGATAATATTCAAATATATTTATTTTTAACTTGTCAACCTCTTCTAGTTTTTTTAATTCAACATGTATTAGTTACTTAAAAATATAATATATATTTAAAGCAAAAAATTGAGTTGCTATTATTAATTATAAATGGGGCTCAAAATTTATCTAGTTTGCTAACAAATGTTAAATTTTTCATTAGGTCTAAGTTAATTTTTTGGATCTAAGTTTATTATGTTTATGCATTTTAATATTTGACACACATGATTATATATATATATATATATATGTATATTCAATATAAGGTATATAGTGAGAATAGAGGAGGACACAAAAATAGTTAAAATTTATAAGCCAATTGATCTATTTGTATTGTGATATGGATTTGAATAATAATTTACCTATTTTCCTTTTTAATTTAAGTAACTTAAATTTTTTTGTAGTTCAAATATTTATTCAAATTTAATATATATTAAAAATATATCTCTTTGCAATCTTTCATATATAAAAAAAGTGATATTTTATATTTATATGTTCTAGGATTTTTAGCACATTAGCATACTTTATTTTATATTTTATTTAGTCAAAATAGTCTATATTTATAAGTCAAATGATGATATGGATTTGAATAAAAAAAATTCTAATTGAATAAAGAATTTCTATTTTTCTTTTAAGTTAACTTACTTAAATTTTATGTAGTCAATATTTTATACAAATTGAATATATTGATATATAGCTCATTGTGATATTTCTAACTAACTAATTATAAGTAAATTATTCATTTGTAACTTTATATTTTAGCAAGAAATCTTAATAGGTGAACAAAATACATAAAATAAAAGATACAAAAGAAAGTATGTGAAGTAATTTATATTTTTATAAGCCAACTTATAGTTTAATCATTCATTTGTAGTCCATGTGCATATTTTGGAAATTTTAAAATAAGTAATTTAAAACTTAATATGAACAAGTGACTTAAGTAAGTATTTAAATAATTTTACTTATAACAGAGAATTTTATATATCCAAAATAAATAATTTCTAAATATAATTATTAATTTATGAGTAACATGTGCATTTTTTGGAGATTTTAAAATAAGTAATTTATAACTTAAAATGAACAAGTAACTTAAATAAGTATTTAGATAATTTTACTTATAACACATATTTTATATACCCCAAAATAAATAATTTCTAAATATAATTACTAATTTATGAGTTACATGTGCATATTTAAGAGATTTTAAAATAAGTAACTTATAACTTAAAATGACAAGTGACTTAAATAAGTATTTGGATAATTTTTACTTATAACACAAAATTTTATATACCCAAAAATAAATCATTTTTAAATATAATTATTAATTTATGAGTTACAAAGTATAGAGTTTGAAATTGCTTTAATTCTATTATAGAGTTTTTAGAATAATTATATGTTAATAATTTTAAAATTGCTTATAGACTAGTTAATAAATGTTTTATTTTCAAAACAAATATCTTACCCTTTCATATTTTACCTATCTTTGAACCGTCATTGTCTACTTAAATTCAAGACTATATTTCTATTTTTCTGACACCTTGGTTACCTTCTTATATCTTAACCTAGCACTACCTATGTGTTATCAATCTTGTACGATATAGACATTATTATATATTGAATATATAACTAATTCACAAGAATATTTCTAATTCTTAAATCACATAAGCATATAAGAATTAAAAATTAAATTAGAAGAAGGGTTTGAGAAAAGAAACAGAGATTGGATTTAATCTCAAAGTCCAGAAAACTGTCTTCTTAAAGCAGTTTCGTCCCGCACCATCCGTGTTTAGTGACCTGCTTCCCAGGATAAAACGAGATACTATTATAATCAATAAATTAAAAATACTCTCAGCGAACTTGAACTGAGCCTGAGAACTATCACCAGAATATTTGGAAAATTTAAGACTGAAGAGACCGAGAATTAAAAAGACGACTCTTATTTTCTCGACTTAATAAAACTGGTGCCCTAAGACCCTATATATAAAGAGAGGCTTGAAAGGATTTGTATTTATTTTCGATGTGGTGCATGGTATTTATAAGAAAAACCAAGGAATAGGTTTGTGCTACTCTCGATGTGGTATAAAACCCACTTTTCACATTAAAAGGTCATACTTTGGAACATCAGTTCTCATTCACCTTTTACTCATTTTGAGCATGTAAATATGCGTTGGAATCTCCTCGGAGAGGAGAATACATTCCAATAAATACAAACTACTAACACATAATGTGTATCACTCGTATAGAGTCTCAAAATAATTTACAACTTAGACTAAAATAATAAGTTTGTCCAACAATCCCTCATAAATGAGATTGATGGTCCAGTAGCACGCACCACATAGACAGACAGACGCGAAGCTTGACTTGGTGATAGTTCTGGCGGTCAGATATAGCATACGCTAGGTAAATAATGCTCCTTGAACCTTTACTCGAATGAGTATACCGACTTTACTAGTAGATAGTATGACGCGATGTCCTTGAACTGTTCAACCGTTTGTGTAAACGATGATATACTTATCACTATATCTTTCCTGATTCATTCAGTTCTCATGATTATGTCCATTTTGGCCCTGGAACATCGTCCTGGTTCTGAAAGAATTTCTAAAGAATTGTTCTTTGCAATTCTCCTTTGAAGCGGCCCTACTTCTCTCTTACATAGGTGATCTTTATCTTATAGATTAATCTGTGTTTGCTCAACCGAATATTATATATTCAAACTTGAAATCCTTGTATTCGTCAAAGATCATTAAAAGCATAAATCTTAACCTCGTACCTCATGGGTCTCACTATTTCATCATCATAAAAATAGGCCGGGATTACCCCCATAGTGATTTGGTCATCATGATTTAGTTGTCCCATTGAACCAAGTTCTTGGGATCTCCAGTCAGCAAGGTTGGGAGTCCACCTTGACGCCGTTAAGCAATAGGCAATGCCCATTCCTCTCGATGATTTTACAACTATCTCTTGGTCTAAAACTAGATTCCCTTGGCTTAAGCAGACTCGCTCAGTTTAACCATCTGGTTAGTGGATCCAAACATTATCATTTGACTTTACATAGTCAATCGTGATAATTCTCGTTGAGAATAGTTGTTTAATGGTATCATGTCATCATCATAGATGTGAGACATACCATTGCATACACAATAATGTGATCTCCCAATTGGTAAATTGATTACACAATATATGCATAATGAAGACATGTTTCCCTTGTCATTTAGGAATATCCTTATAAGTGGCTATTCAGCCTTTTAACTGCATTTATTTATGCACCAGACTCATATTGCATCATGAATCGAGCTAAGTTTAGGATTTCCATGACACGACTGCTAAGTGTGAAATATATTCTCTAATGACTTTTAAGTTATTAAAGTCAAATATCTAATTTACATACTATATTCACATAGTACAATTAGATATCTTTCGTATTGCAGTCCAAGCTCACGAGCACATATCATACACCTTAAATCCCATTGCAATCACTTCCAAGTGACCAATTTCCATTGTACTCGTGCATCTACTCAGTTTACCAACTGTGTAGCCTATGTCTGATTTTGTACAATTTTAAAAAGTACAACAGACTTGCAATCCTTCATGAGAGAACTTTGTTCATCTAAGCTTGGATAAATACAAATCCATTCTAGCTATGACAACTTCAGCTTTGTTGATCTCTTCAAGATTCACATCACCAACATGTGAGATGTATCACCTAAGACTTTTAAAGTCACGAAGATTGCAATCTTCAAATCAAAACCTTTTAATCTCATCAAGATTTTAAGAGATGATCCTCTTGCCATTGCTTCTCGTAATGATCAGATCACTCACATGCAATCAATTATGACTTGCATATCATGTGTAAATAACACATGCACACTTGTCAATTCTCTAATTTTGAATCAGTTTGACGTCTCATATTGACATATTTCACATTTATGAAATAACTTTACCAGTTATTACTAGAGGCTTCCACTTGTTATTGATGTTACCAGCTTTTCGGTTCCCCAAAACTAGCAATTTCAGTTTGCATCATTGCCGAGTTTAAGCGTCCTTAAATTGGCGATCCTTATTCACATAGTAACCAATTTTGAGCGTCCTCAAAATGGCAACCATGTCGTTTATTTGAAGCCATTGCTTATCACAACAATATCAAATTTAATATGCTATTATTTTGTGTCTCTGTTGTTCCATTCAACATGATCACCGAAAATACAGACTTTCTACACTTGCTTTATCTAAAGCAATACCGAGGTTCACATTAATAGATATTTCTCCAAATATCTATTTAGAAAGACTGTCTCAATGTTCATTGATGCACTTTTAAATTTCACAATACGATAATTTTAGTATCATCTTAATGAACCTTATTCTCAAAACTAGAGAATATTTCATAAAGTATATAAGGTCATCACTTTTGACTGTAATATTATATTATCAGTCTGACCTTTTACTTCCTTCCGACACACATATATTTTTCCAATTTGAAAATTCATTTGGGTCCTAATGCTTCTATCTCGTAAGAAGATCTATATATTTTTAAACAAGATCCTGTCAAATAGAATCACTCTCTTTATTTCTTAACATCCTTTCCTCCACAAATGACATAGAGAAAACATACATCCATTTTCTAGTACACGTGCTAGAAAATCTTGATTTATTGACTTCTCAATAATAGTCACATTTTCTCTTGATATATTCACTTATCAAGGAATTATACGAGAAGTGCATTGCTTCTATTAAACTTACAGGTTTACCTTCAAGCAAATTATCAAGACATCCAGGACTAGAAATTACCCAAGTCTTTTGCTCTCTACAGGTTCATCCTCACATTCGTCCAATATCTCATAAATTCATTTAGATGACTTTTAGATCTACTAGGAACTGATAACTTATCGCATAAGCATTCACAAACTCTGTAATAGTATTCTTACGGATCTCACAAATTATATTCATATATCGGATATTATTAGATTCAACCATTATCTATGTATCCATCCAAAATATCTCAATTGATTTTGGATCTCATGTTACCAATAGAGGTATTGGTATCAAGTTTCGAGATATCCCCACATTTTAATTATTTTTAATAATGTTTCATTACATTTCACTATTCATAGAAAATTCAATACTTTTCTATTCTAGATACCCCCATAATTTTAATATCTTACAGAATGTCAGAAAACATTCTAAACCTAATAGGAAATTTAATTATTTCCTTCCGTGGTATCTTGTTTAAGGAACGATTAGCCCTTCGTAACTAATATCCTCAAATTCAGTGATATTCTAAGCAGATCACAATCATTTTGCATCTCCCTCAGTCATTACTTCTCGTAATGATCAGATCACTCACATTCAATCAATTATGACTTGCGTATCATGTGTAAATAACACATGTAAACTTGTCAATTCTCTAATTTTGAATCAGTTTGACGTCTCTTATTGACATATTTCATATTTATGAAATAACTTTACCAGTTATTACTCAAGGCTTCCACTTGTTATTGATGTTACTAGCTTTTAGGTTCCAAAAAACTAGCAATTTCAGTTTGCATCATTGCTCCTTAAATTGGCAATCCTTATTCACATAGTAACCAATTTTGAGCGTCCTCAAAATGGCAACCATGTCGTTTATTTGAAGCCATTTCTTATCACAGCAATATAAAATTTAATATGCTATTATTTCGTGTCCATGTTGTTCCATTCAACATGATCACCGAAAATACAGACTTTCTATACTTGCTTTATCTAGAGCAATACCGAGGTTCACATAAATAGATATTTCTCCCAATATCTATTTAGAAAGACTGTCTCAATGTTCATTGATGCACTTTTAAATTTCACAATACGATAATTTTAGTATCATCTTTTTTTTTGCCAGCAGTATCATCTTAATAAACCTTATTCTCAAAACTCGAGAATATTTCATAAAGTATATAAGGTCATCACTTTTGACTGTAATATTATATTATCAGTCTGACCTTTTACTTCCTTCCGACACACATATAATTTCCCAATTTGAAAATTCATTTGGGTCCTAATGCTTCTATCTCGTAAGAAGATCTATATATTTTTAAACAAGATTCTATCAAACAGAATCACTCTCTTTATTTCTAAACATCCTTTCCCCCACAAAAGACATAGAGAAAACATACATCCATTTTCTTGTACACATGCTAGAAAATCTTGATTTATTGACTTCTCAATAATAGTCACATTTTCTCTTGATATATTCACTTATCAATGAATTATACGAGAAGCGCATTGCTTCTATTAAACTTACAGGTTTACCTTAAAGCAAATTATCAAGACATCCGGGTGTAGCAATTACCCAAGTCTTTTGCTCTCTACAGGTTCATCCTCACATTCATCCAATAACTCGTAAATTCATTTAGATGACTTTTAATTACAGATCTACTAGGAACTGCTAACTTATCGCATAAGCATTCCTAAACTTTGTAATAGTATTCTTACAGATCTCACAAATTACATTCATATATCGGATATTATTAGACTCAACCATTATCTATGTATCCATCCAAAATATCTCAATTGATTTTGGATCTCATGTTACCAATAGAGGTATTGGTATCAAGTTTCGAGATACCCCCACATTTCAATTATTTTTAATAATGTTTCATTACATTCCACTATTCATAGAAAATTCAATATTTTTCTATTCTAGATACCCCCATAATTTTAATATCTTACAGAATGTCAGAAAACATTCTAAAACTAATAGAAAATTTAATTATTTCCTTATGTGGTATCTTGTTTAAGGAACGATTAGCCCTTCGTAACTAATATCCTCAAATTCAGTGATATTCTAAGCTGATCACAATCATTTTGCATCTCCCTCAGAGCACAACTCAAGCTTGTATCTACTCCATTTATTTAATACGGGTAAGGTGCAACGACATCATGAATATTCACGTTGCAAACAGAATTCACCCGGTGATTATTCATTATTAGATTTATTCACTACCATTTTAATTACCTGTATTAAGTTAGTTTTACCCTTGAGCCTATAGAGCATACATCTCTCTATTTAGCTTCAATATTGACTCGATTACGAGGACGAGTGACAATTATTTTACTATCAAACCAGAAAGTAAACCCATATCGTGTCACTACCTCTCATCAGAGCAGATTTTACGTCATTCATTAAAACCTATAAGGTTTTAATATCATGTTTAAAAGAACTTTCCGTAGTTCTTGTCATTAGAAATTCAATTTTTTAATTTCTCTTAAAGTTTTACATGGTTCACACGAACCTACATTTCTGGCTCACCTACTAGTACAGCCATAAGAGGCCAAAGAAAGAACATAAATTTTCAATAAACCCACATTCAGTGATCCCTGATCAACTGATGCGTTAGGGTTAATAACTTTTTCGGATTCTCTCCGAAGTTCAGCATAAATAGCTGATATCAATATTCTCCATATTAAGTATCACATGGATCATTATAATAGGCTCGTGTGTCACTGCCGCAGCAGACTGACACCAACACGTGAAATTACTATTTAACTGGAAGAAAAATCCAACCAAAAAAATATAATTTCTGTTCCGACCCATAACCTGTTCTCCAGGCCCATTATGTTATTTAATGTGGAGAATCCCGAGGACTTCTAAATCTGGTTCACTTTAGCTGCACAACGCGTCACATTGTTTAACAACAAACATATTACTTCATAATAATTAGTGCAACACAAGTGAAAATACTAGAATAAAATTTTACAGTAAAACTATTGTTAACTAACGAGACATATTACATAATAAAACAACTTATGCCTCCTTTAATAGCTTTCCAAAGTCTCCAATAGACTAAAAGCATTTTGTTAAAAAATAAATCTATTAAAATAAGATGTTAAGAAATACATAGTTTGCATCACTTTTATTGTCACAAACCTCTGCTTGTAGTCTATTTTCTCCAAATAAATAGATACGCAGTAAGGCCTCTATTTATCCAATATTATAAGTTTGTGATATAACTCCATTATTAAAGATTAAACAATAATAATTGATGCTTACTCATCACTCAACAATGATTGAAAATTAATCATCAAATAATCAAGTTCCATCTTGAAGGGTCACATCTATGTAGCCATATTATTTAATTGCGTAGCAATATCATGTTATGAAATTGCAAACACGCATGGAAACTATAGCATATATGATTCTTGTATCAGTATACTAATAATTCTGAAATCCATTCAGAATTAAGAAACTCTAGCTCATATATATATTATCAATCATCATGCTAATTAAACAAAACATAATAAGCTATCCATTAATAGCGAAAATATGGACAAAATATAAATTTGGGTTTAATCTAACAATTTATAATGATTAACCCGAGAAACAGGAATCACCAAATATGTCCACTTGAATATAAGTTGATCATAAATCAATAACCACTAAAGCATCAATAGGCTTATAAGAAAACCAATTATCCAGCAACTTTGTGCTTACTTTTGCCTCGTACCTGTTATGCTTAAATAAATCACCACTTAAAATCAAATTTATATTAATTTCAAGCACATGACAATAAGTGATCAAAGAAATTAACGCACTCAATTTAATTTAATTAATGAGGCAAATAATGGCCACTTATATATCCATAAATACAGTCACCATTTAGAGCCTATCAGTGATAAGTATAAGGCCGTGATCCAATTTAAACAATCAAATTGACTTTTACGTCTACTCACAAGAAAGTATGAATATCGAAGAAAATTGCTTTAAGATTGTTATCAATCTTGTACGATATAGACATTATTATATATATTGAATATATAACTAATTCACAAGAACTTTGCTAATTCTTAAATCACATAATCATATAAGAATTAACAATTAAATTTGGAGAAGGGTTTGAGAAAACAAACATAGATTGGATTTAATCTCGAGTCCAGAAAACTGTCTCCTTAAAGCAGTTTCGCCTCGCACCATCCGTGTTTAGCAAACTGCTTCCCAGGATAAAACGAGATACTAGTATAATCAATAAATCGAAAATACTCTCAGCGAACTTGAACTGAGCCCGAGAACTATGACCGAAATATTTGGAAAATTTAAGACCGAAGAGACTGAGAATTAAAGAGACGACTCTTATTTAAAATTGGTGCCCTAAGACTCTATACATAAAGAGAGGCTTGAAAGGATTTATATTTTTTTTCGATGTGGTACATGGTATTTATAAGAAAAACCAAGGAATAGGTTTGTGCTACTCTCGATGTGGTACAAAACTCACTTTTCACATTAAAAGGTCACACTTTGGAACATCAGTTCTCATTCACCTTTTACTCATTTTGAGCGTGTAAATATGCGTTGGAATCCCCTTGAAGAGGAGAATACATTCCAATAAATACAAACCACTAACACATAATGTGTATCACTCGTATAGTGTCTCAAAATAATTTACAACTTAGACTAAAATACTAAGTTTGTTCAACACTATATACATCTCAATTCAGGGTTAATATGGATTGTACTTCAGATCTGTAAGTACTTCTTCCTTTTTTTCACTTGATAACACTGTAATATTACTTTTCTTAATCAATATGAGTTTCTCTGTTATAATGTTTTCATAAACTACATCCAGAGACAAAGGTTAGATGACCGGAGAAGAATTACCACCTCTTTAAAGTTCTGAAACAGAAGCTAATGAAATTTTTGTTAATAAAAATGATTATACTTCTGAGGGTGATGAGATTTTATCAAAAGATCATATAAGGAGTCAATATTATTAGATTTTATGAAGAATAACTTTTTATTTTTTTATTAATATTATTAGATTTGCTTATGTGCCATGTCCACACATGGCGGAGGCATTATGTGAAGTTTTGATGGAGACTTTTTTGGAGTGGAATGTTGATGGTAAACTCTCTACTTTAACGGTTAATAATTGTACTACAAATGATGCAATGATCAATCTTTTGTTAGATGAATTTGGAAGTGATCAAATTTGGTTAAAGCACTTTTTCATGTACGGTGTGCGGCTCATATTCTTAATTTGGCAGTGAGGAAGGCTTAGATGTTGTTTAGATTCAATTGAAAAACTTAGAAATAGTGTAGCTTATTGGACGAATATTCCAAAGAGAGAGGAGAAATTTGAAGAAGCTACACGTTAATTAAGAATTAAATGTGCTAAAAAAATTATCTCTTAATTGTCCCACAAGATGGAACTCCACCTACTTGATGCTTGAAACGGCCATACCATATAAGAATGTCTTTAGTCATTTGAAACTCAAAGAGTCTCACTATGAATCTTGTCCAAGTGATGAAGAGTGGGACTTGGCTAAAGATATATGTGCAAGATTGGAAATATTTTATAAGGCTACTTTGTTATTTAGTGGAACTAACTTTCCAACAACAAATTTATTTTCCCGCATGTGTGTGATATCAAGCTTATACTAGATGATTGGTCTCTTTGTGGAAATATTGTGGTGAAAACTATGGCGAATAAAATGATTGACAAATACAAAAAGTATTGGGATGATTCCCATACTTTTTTAGCGGTTGTGGTTGTGTTGGATCCAAGATATAAGGTCACACTAATTAAAAACTACTACATGAAGCTTCACGGGAAACATGGCCTTGAAATGGTGGAAAAGGTTAAGAACCATTGTTGTGATTTGCTTACCATATACGAAAGTAAATTGAAGAAGAAAATTGATGTTGAGCCTACTATATCATCGAGATCTCCTCCCACCTACTTGAGTAGAGGAGTATATCATTCTTTAAGTGATTATGAGGTATTTCTTGATCAAGAGAAAAAAGGAAAAACTTCATATGTGAAGTCAGAATTGGATAATTATTTGGAGGAAGAGCAATTGCCTAGAAGAAGTGAGGAGTTTGATATATTAGCATGGTGGAAAACAAATGGCTTAAAGTATACAACTTTACAAGCCATAGCTAAAGATGTATTGGTTGTCCCCATGTCTACAGTGGCATCCGAAAGTACTTTTAGTACAAGTGGTCAAGTGTTGAGCAATAGAAAAAATAGCCTTAGTCCAAAAACTTTGGAGTCATTAATGTGTTCTCAAAGTTGGCTAACAGCTATGGAGGGAGAAGGTAATATGTCATCATTTATTTTTATTACAATTTCTATTTGAATTAGTTTTTATTATGATTATGATATATATAATGATAATTTTATTTTATTTTATTTATAAAATAGATGTTCTCACAATTGATGATGAGGATTCTGATGGTGAAGAATGCATAACAGAGGACTACAATGCATAAATTTATGGTATTATATTTTCACATTCTCTGTTGCAAGTCTTTCATGTACTATTCTTTAATAAATTTTATATATCTATTGCACGAGAGATGGTGTGCAGGAGCAAACAAGTTTTTGAGATGTTCAACTTTTGGTCTGGATTCAAGAAAAAATATATTATTGTATTGGTGATTAATTGAAGTTTTAGTTTGTTTTAATCATATGACCATATTTATTAAGTAGTAAATTTTGGAGCAAGTATTTTTAAATTTTGTTTTTATATTATTATTTCAGTGATAAGCTAGACCTGATTTTTAATGTTATCCTATTCCAAATTGTTGACCTGGGAACATGTATATCATTTATCTTATTTCTAAAGTTCCGATGTTGTGAAAAAAATGCAAGACAACTTTAATGAGTTACTACTTATCATATTTTACATACTTTTATAGGTGTCTAGTTATTCCTGAGAATTGATTATAAATTATATTATTTATTTTACAATTATATATCATTTGGCAGGCTCCGCTTTTATTTATGTAGTATTGATCTTGTACTAGTAATTTAATAAAAAATGTTTAATATATCAAATTGTAAAATCCAAAAAATTTCTTGATACATATTTAATATATATTTAAGATTAAAATTATGATTAAAAAATTCCCCGAATCCCCACGAGGATCCCCATTCCCCGTTTGGGGAGGGGATGGGGAGAAAAATAATCTTCGATGGGTATCGGGGCGAGTTCGGGGTTTGTATTTATAAACGGGGACGGGGGGGAGGGAATACCACTCCCCGGCCCGAACTCACCCGATGACCATCACTACAAACAAGCGTTCGTATATATAATAAATTTTGTAAATTGTTCAGACTCATTTTTTTAATATTAACGAACCAAATAATTGTTTGTTTCCTAATTTTCCAAACATATAAAAAGATGCTCCCGCTCTCTCATTTTATATAAGTTACTTTTTTTGACATTCCAAAAGAATAAACATGACATTTCTAATATTTTTTTAAAATTTTCAAAGCCACACATTCATATAATAAACTTACTTTAACATCCGCTTTCATTTCATATATTTGTGTTCCACGTTGAAGTCAAGCATTAATTTTTTTAAATACATACTAGTCAAACAAGCTGATACATAATGTGACGCATGAGTAGTAATTGATTCAAGTTAGTCCCACTTGAATATTTGAATTAAAAAATCTTTATAGGGAATTAAATAACATTACTAATATAGCCCGTATTTTGCATATGCGAATTTCTTGTTATGTACAATATAAATTTTAAAAAATTATTATTAGTTTAAGCTTTAAGTTTGCACCTTCATATAATTTTTTGAGACACTTTGTGAAACTGTACAAATATCAAAATCAATGTGGTTCAATTCAATGGAGGTGCTCACCTAAAGATGTGGCAGCATGATAGTTAACTATATCATTTTCATAGACAATTGTTTTAGTATTAAGGGAGCTTTATTTAAAAATTAAAAGAATGAGAAGTTAGATAACTATAATGGTGACTTCTCCCTTTAACATTCGATTTTTCTCATCTTAATACATCAAGTTGTTTGAAACATTATAATTTCAGAAAATGGAAGCATAATATCATAAATTCTACTCGAAGAAAATACAAATAATTGCCTAACCTAATTTGCAGTTAAAATCTGATATATTATACAGAAAAGACTACCAAATTCGCTGCTTCAATATGTAAAAAACCGCTACAGAAATCTGCTAAAAATATGCAGAAAAATGCTACAAGTTTGTTGTAGAAAACTGCAAATATAACTGCTGAAATTGTTTTTAACATCGAGTGCTGAGATTGCTTTCATGATTTGTATCAAAGCCCTTTCTAAACTTAAATCAGTTGTTGCGTACTCCTAAAGATGTTTGAAGTTTTAATATTCAAAGAACATGAAACTATGTTAGGATTTTACTATATTTGTTAGAATTTAAATTTTTTTCACATGTAATAGTCAAAACTGGAAACTTTTAAATGCATAATAAAAGGTGGCTTCACGTATAACATGGACGAGTCAGCGTACAATTTATATAACAGAGCTAAAGTCCTGGAATTAAGGTAGGCAACAAGTTTACATTAAGGTGAAGATTTTCAAATATTATAGCAGTGGTCTCATGTTCATATCGGTAGTGCACTAGAGCTAGCTAAATAAAAAAGTGGCTAATACTGCATGTGGGTGTTGCATGGTTCCAATACTTGTGGATGGTACATATTCTCAAGGCATAAAATAAGGTAGGTTAAGTTGAAATTTCATGTGAAAGGATGACCAGAAAATAAAGAACTAAATAACTGGTGATGTAAGAGCTGGTGTATGTGTTTGTTTATAACCTATAAATAGCATATTTCCAGAGTATTTGTATATCATCAAAGTTTGTAAAACACAAGTAATAGAGTTGAGAGAAAAAAAAGAGCAAAAACTTCATGTCTCTGAAGAGTGAAAAAAAGAAAGGCTGTAGCCTTGTGTGTGAAATATAAGTTGTAACTTTGTTTTGTATGAAATAAAAGTATTGTGTTTGTTTCATATCAAAGTTATATCATATATATATATGATATATATAACGGGTCTTTTGAAATTTGAAAAATTAAGCTAGCAAAGTTCATTGCGTTTCCAACAAGTGGTATCAGAGCTGGAACACTACAAGACTGAAGAAAATTTAGCGAATATTTTCACCAAGCCATTAAAGCCAGATGTATTTTATAAAGTGAAAAATAAGCTTGGAAGAGACAATTATTCAATAGAATCATTAATCATTAAATTGATTATCCATTAAAATTAAACAACTAAAGATATGTATTAAACGTTGATAACCTGATGAGTTAGTTGGAAGAGGCCGAGTAATGTCAACTCCAGCCTGTCTTTTCCGAGACAACGTTAGCAGATTCTCATGAACGACAGGAAGAGGAAAAATTCCTTAAATTAGGAAAAAATATAAATTATGAAACACTTAGTATGCGTTAGTGATACGTTATTCAAAATATCAATAAAATATATAAACTGAAACCCAAAAAAGAAAAGAAATAAGACACATGTGTCCTACCATTGACTGATAGTACAAAAATATAAAACACTTAATATTGACTGATAGTAGAAGATAGTGTCAGACCTGATGTTCTTGGTTGCTGCGTCAGTATAGTCATGCGAAAGGAATTATCACATGTCAATGCCTCTACATGTGATGGATTTTTTTTATTTGCTGAAGTACGATCTGCAGAAAATTAGGATAAAAATGTGTATTCAGATGAAAAATAAAAATGTTTAATCCAGAGTATAACATGACAAAATGGTATTGTGTATGGTTGTAAAATTGGAGATGAGAAACAACATACCTATATTCGTTTGTTGGAAAATTTTATGATCTATGTTCTCAGCCAGTGTGGATTGATGTGTTGAGTTATGATTAACTATTGTATTCTGAAATGCATTAGTTGCTCGTTGTTTGGATACTATAAAAAGAAAAGTAATACAAACTTGAGTAAGAAACATCTAAAAAAGTGTCGATAAATACAAAGATGGATTAATAACAAACCATGATATGCGGATGAATGAGATGATGGTTCAAGCGATTCACATTTACGATCTTGAAAAATAACAAATAATTTCGTGACCGGATATTCAACATTAACATCATAAAAGACAATTATTATGTAATAACTTAATAACTCTGTTCATCATAAATCAAAGAAGAATGTGACTGCAATTATGATGGAAGACTTGAAACATTTGGCATCTATGAATAAAGGGCTTATTTCCATGATTGAATGTGGTAACAGTGATTTTGAATTTTAAATTTATGGTTATGGTTATTCAGGAAGTTATATGAAGCATCAGGCATGTAAACTTTAATTTAAGAACACGGATCAATATGTTAGTATGGATAGTTCGACAACATACAACTAAAGTACAGTGTATATATCTAATTGCGTTGGCCCATTTTACCATCAGATGCTCCAATATAGTTTTTTGGACCAAAAAGTATATTATATGGAAGTTAGTAATGGAAAGAAGGGCAGTTTTTATAATTTGGAAAACCTAGTGCTAGTAAGGTTTAAGAGTATTTTAATTGATATTGATATTGATATGTTAGATATATTTGATAATGTCATGTGTAATATGATTCGTGTTTAGTTTTCAGATCTTACATTACATGACAAATCAATACTCAACTGGAAATCAACACTTATACTGAAGACATAACTTAAGATATCAGAACTTAAGTTATCAAAACTTAAGGTTTAGAAGATATTTATCAGGAGATAATATAAGGACTTAAGATGACTTTCAGATAAGGCAGGCAGCTGATTGAAAGGAAAGAAGATCGAGACTAAGACAGAAAGAATTGTGCATGAAGAAGGAATTCTATGAAGAATAGAATACTTGGAAGAAAAGATAACTAGTTAATATATTTTAGGAAGCAGAATTATATTCCATATCGATTAGAAGATTATCTTGTAACTGTGTAGTATATAAACACAGACATAGAGTTTACACTATAAGTGTTACGATTATCGAAGTTATTATTCTTTGTAACTCTAGCAGCTCTCGTGATAATTTGTTCATCACTGAGAGGGGACAGTTCCATATTGTAACAGAGTTTATTGTGTTAAATAAAATCTGTATTCTGTTACTTAAGTTCTTATATTCGATTTGATTGTGCTAAACACTGTATTCAACTCCCTTCTGCAGTGTGTGTGACCTAACAAGTGGTATCAGAGCCTTCTGTTAACACACAAACAGTTTAAGATCCAAAATCAATCATGTCTGAAGAAGAAACTCCAACCAAGCCCACCAAAACTGAAGAACCTCCAAAAACTGTAACTCATAGTCAATATGAGACTATAAGAGTTCCCATGTTGAAACCTTCTGAGTATTCCATATGGAAAGTGAAGATGACTATGTTTCTGGAAGCTACAGATCCAAAATATCTCGACAGGATTTATGAAGGACCACATATGCCAACCAAACTCTCTGTGAAAGTTGCAGGACAGCCAGCAAAGTCTGTACCAAAGGAGAAAATTGATTACACTGCTGAAGATATCTCATCGATTGCAAATGATGCAAAGGTAAGACACTTGCTGCATAGTGCCATTGATAATGTAATGTCAAACATGGTAATTAACTGCAAGACTGCAAAAGAGATATGTGATGCTTTGGAAAAAAGGTATCAGGGAACTGATTCTATCAAGAAGAACAGGAAGACAATACTCACTCAAGAGTATGCGCACTTTGACTCAAAGCCTGATGAGTCATTGACTGATTTATATGACAGATTTGTCAAACTCTTGAATGATTTATCACTAGTTGACAAAGAGTATGATATTGAAGATTCAAATCTTAAGTTCATTGAAAGCTCTTCCTGAAAGATGGGATTTGAAGGCAACAATAATAAGAGACAACTATAATCTTGATGAAACAACTCTTGACAAAATTTATGGGATGCTCAAGACTCATGAACTTGAGATGGAACAAAGAAGCAAGAGGAATGGAAGAAAATCAAGAACAGTTGCCTTTGTGACTGAGGAGGAAAGTCCTAAAGTAGCTGCCTCAAGAAAAGGCAAGGAAAAAGCTCATCACAAAGTCTGATACTGAGTCATCAAGTTCTGATAGTGATGATGACTCAGAAACTGAAAGTATACCTGAGATGGACCATGATGAGGAGATGATGAAGCTGTATGCTCTTATGGTGAAAGGGATCACAAAAATTGCGTACAGAAAATTCAGGAGAGGAAAGAAGTTTTCCAGGAAAGGTGCAAGTTCTGAAAAGAAAGGTTTCAGAAAATCTGAAGGCAAAGGAGGAAAGTTTGACAGAGGAGATTACTCAAATGTTAAATGCTACAACTATGGTGAGAAAGGCCACATATCTCCAGATTGCAGAAAAGGGAAAAGTGACAAAGGAAAGGCTCTTGTCTCAAAGAAGAAAAGCTGGTCAGATGCTTCAGATTCTGAGGATGAGGAAAACTATGCCTTGATGGCAAATGCTGATATCAGTTCTGACATTGCTGACTTAAAGGTACCTCAAACTACTTATGCCTTTCATACTGATGCTATTACTGAGTTGAGAAGATATCTTAAAACCATGTTCATTAGTTATAAAGATCAAACGTTAACATGTGAAAGATTAACTTCTGAAAATCTTGCTTATAAAAAGAGGAATGATTATTTAGAAAAAGAGTTAGTCATGTTCCATCAAACTCAGAAAGATAAAGATGATGCCTTTTATGTTAGGGATGAAGTGTTAAAAATGAATGAATCTCTAAAAACTGAGTTAGAAAAGGAAAGAGAGATTATCAGGACTTGGACTAACTCTGGTAAAGCAACTCGGGATATTCTTAGTAGTGGAAGTTGGAAAGAGGGCTTAGGTTATAGAGATGATTAGAACAGTAAGGGAACTGTAGAAACTGAGCCTATAGTTGTTAAACAAAAACCAAAGGTAAATCCTGTTAAGTTTGTAACTTCAAAGTCTGATATTGATAAATTAGAAGTTAAGGAGAAAGTAACTTCTGACAAACCTAAACTGGATAAGCCAACCGAAGTTAACATAGGCTTAATGACTAAGAAGCAGCTTAAGCATAAGCTGAAAGATGTTAAGAATGTAAAAAAGGTAAAGCCACCTAGGAAAAATAGGAATGGAAAGGAAGGTGTGAACAAAAGTAACAATTATAAGCCTGTTCCTAATGCTCCTAGAAAAACATGTCATAACTGTGGAAACTCTAACCATCTGGCTTCTTTTTGCAGGAAGAATAAGAATATAAACTCCTTACCTTCAAAATCAGGAGTTAAGAGTCAGTTTGTTAGATATAAGCCACAAAATCCTTGTTTTCATTGTGGTAGTTTATGGCATTCTATTTATACTTGTAAGGAATATCATAGTTTGTACTAT
The DNA here is from genome assembly GCF_009905375.1 of Apium graveolens. Classification (NCBI taxonomy): domain Eukaryota; kingdom Viridiplantae; phylum Streptophyta; class Magnoliopsida; order Apiales; family Apiaceae; genus Apium; species Apium graveolens. Next base: position 292,918,813 of record NC_133651.1, read on the forward strand.
GATTATTATCAAATAAAACCTTCTGTAAAGAAAGTAAGCATTATTCCTTCTAGTGTAAGTTCTGATGCAAAGTCTGATATTGTAAATTCTGATAATAAAATTGTTAACATAAACTCTGATGCTAAATCCGCTGCAAATGTTAACAAACTTAAAAAGGCCAAAGGATCCAAGCAAGTCTGGGTCCTTAAAACTAATCATTAGTGGTCTTTGTGATTGCAGGGCAACAGGAAGAACATCCTAGTTCTGGACAGTGGATGTTCAGGACATATGACTGGAAATAAAGCCCTGCTATCAGACTTTGTGGAGAAAGCTGACCCAGGTGTTTCTTATGGAGATGGCAATATTGGAAAAACCCTGGGATATGGTAATATCAATCTTGGGAATGTCATCATTGAAAAAGTAGCTCTGGTCTCAGGACTTAAACACAATCTGCTGAGTGTGAGTCAAATCTGTGACATAGGTTATCATGTGGATTTCTTTGAAGAACACTGTGAAGTTATAAGCAAATCTACAGGCAAAGTTGTTCTGAAAGGATACAGGCATGGTAACATTTATGAAGCCAAGCTTTCAACAAGTACTGATGGTTCTGCAATCTGTTTGTTGAGTAGAGCATCAATTGTAGAAAGCTGGAATTGGCACAAGAAACTCTCTCATTTAAATTTTAACAAAATAAATGAACTAGTCAAGAAAGATCTTGTGAGAGGATTGCCAAAATCAGTATTTGCTCCTGATGGCCTTTGTGATTCATGTCAGAAGGCAAAATAAAGAAAATCTTCATTCAAGAGCAATACTGAATCATCAATTCTTGAGCCTTATCACCTACTACATGTTGATCTATTTGGTCCAGTTAATGTCATGTCTATTGCAAAGAAGAAATATGCTATGGTCATAGTGGATGAGTTCACCGGATACACATGGGTGTATTTCTTGCACACAAAAAGTGAAACTGCATCTATCTTGATTGATCATGTCAAGCAACTGGATAAATTGGTCAAAGATTTTGTGAAGATCATAAGGAGTGATAATGGCACTGAGTTCAAGAATTTGATCATGGAAGAGTTCTGCAAAGACCATGGAATAAAGCAGGAATTTTCTGCTCCTGGAACTCCACAACAAAATGGAATTGTTGAAAGAAAGAATAGAACTCTTATTGAAGTTGCACGAACTATGCTTGATGAAGCAAAGTTGCCAACCTACTTTTGGGCTGAAGCTGTGCAGACTGCTTGTTTTACTCAGAATGCAACACTTATTAACAAGCATGGAAAAACACCATACGAGATGGTGAAGAAAAAGAAGCCAAATTTGAAGTATTTTCATGTATTTGGATGCAAGTGTTTTGTTCTTAAGACTCATCCCGAACAGCTATCCAAATTTGATCTAAAAGCTGATGAAGGAATTTTTGTTGGATATCCACTTTCGACAAAAGCCTTCAGAGTCTACAATTTAAGAACAAGGGTTGTCTTGGAATCTATCAATGTCTCTTTTGATGATAAGAAGATTCCTGGACTTGAAGATTTCAATGATCATAATCAGCTGAGATTCGAGAATGAAGTTTTAAATTCTGATTCTGAAAATCCTGATACTGCAAACTCTGATGGATTAAACTCTGATATTATTGAAACTGTGGTGACTACGCCTAAGGAAAATGCACCTGTGCAGGGGGAGCATACTGAAGATCCAACCACATCTCAAGAAGCATCATAACCTACAACAGGCTCTTCAAGTTCTGATGGGCCAAGTTGTGATAATTCTGGAAAACTCAAATAATTAAGGATCCAACTCAGAGAGCATAATTTCAGGGGGACCATCAGAAAATGTTGATGAAGACAGCATGGATCATGGGGGAGCATCCAGTTCTAGAGAAAACCTTCCATCTGTAAGAAAGTGGACTAAAGCACATACACATGACTTAATTATTGGGAATCCTGATGCAGGTGTGAGAACTAGAACAGCTACATCAAATGAATGTATTTATCATTCTTTTCTCTCTCAGACTGAACCAAAGAAAGTGGAAGAAGCACTTCAAGATGCTGATTGGGTGCAAGCAATGCAAGAAGAGTTAAATGAATTTGAAAAAAATAAAGTCTGGACCCTAGTGCCAAGACCAAGGAACAAATCAGTTGTTGGTACAAAGTGGGTGTTCAGAAACAAAACTGACAGTGATGGCATAATTACAAGGAACAAAGCTAGGCTGGTTGCAAAAGGATACTCTCAACATGAGGGAATTGATTATGATGACACATTTGCACCAGTTGCTAGATTGGAAGCTGCCAACTTCTTGGAGGCAGATTGGTTTCTTGGTTTAGCAAGAAACAGAAGTCAATTTCCACAACAACTGCAGAAGCAGAATACATTGCTGCAGGAAGCTGTTGTGCACTGGTTCTTTGGATGAAGAATCAGTTACTGGATTATGGGTTAGAATTTTCTAAAATCCCTATTTACTGTGATAATCAAAGTGCAATTGCTATGACAGGTAATCCAGTTCAGCACTCAATGACAAAGCACATCAGCATTAGGTACCATTTCATAAGAGAACATGTGGATGAAGGTACAGTGGAATTGCATTTTGTTCCCACAGATCAACAACTAGCAGATATCTTCACAAAACCATTGTGTGAAACTACTTTTACAAGATTGGTAAATGAACTTGGAATGGTTTCAGGTTCTTTCTCTAAATCTGCTTAGTTTATGTTCTGATACATCAGACTTTATGATCAGTATTTATAGATATTACTATCTTTGTGTATTTTGTGCTTAAATTGAAAATTGCTAAAGTGTTGATTGTTGTCTGATGTGAATTTCTAAACTCTAATAGTGATATGAATATTTCTGTGATTATTCCATCCAATGAGGATAACTGTGCTAGATGATGATCTAGTAGTCTTTAATATACTAAAGATCCCATTTTTGAAGTAATTGTTTATGTGGAAATCTTTTAACACAAGCATATTTTGATATTGAGCTTAGTTAAGTTTACTTTGTGTATCTTATTACTAAGTCAAAAACTAGAATAGTGCTTCTTATCTGTTAAGTTCTGATGTTAGTAAATCTGGTGAATGTACTAAGTGCTGATAAGCCTCACTTATCAAAAGAAAAAGAAAAGAAATAAAAATCAGGTACTCCTTTGAGATCTAGAGTAAAAATATGGAAGGGAAGACCCAAGTGCATTGCTGGTATTAAGTAATATGCATTAGAAAAGCAAAATAAAATTTTCTTGGTGACTTTTCACACTCTATGATTACTGGAGAAATACTCTGATAACAGCATACATTCTAATAAGCAGTCGTGACTCACTTACACTGAGAAATCACTGTAAAATGGAATTTCAAAAGATGCATAAAATGAGCACAAAACAGTTGAGGTGGACTCATGCATGAACTCATTCTAAAGTAGACTTCAAAATAATGACAGATTTTAAGTAAAGTTCTTAGTTATGCCTATTTCTAAGATGTACTAAAGTGAATCAGACTTTACTCTTTGTCTGATATTTAGCTTAATGCACACACTTACACTCCATATGAATGATGAAAATTATTGTGGTGATAAATGTTATTTTAGATGAACAGTTTATGTGTCAGGTTGCATAAATTCTGAGGACAAGTTCTGATGGAAGTTCTGATGATTAAGTTCTGATGAAACCATATCAGTATTTGTGTGAAGAATTACAGGAATTCACATTCACTTTTCGAGTTAAGGAGTCATATTCTGATGACTTTTAAATCCTGATAATAATCAAGTTTTGATGCTGTCGTGACAGTATTTATTTACTTGGTTTATTTTTGGTCATTACTTGAACGATAATATTTTTACAGAATATTGGTTAATGTGAGATAAAACAGTCATAATCATTGTGGCTTAGTGGTTAACATGTATGTCCTGAAAAACTGCATGTGCACGATAATTATTGCTTATTTTATGTGCCCATTAACTCTCGTTCTTACCGTTTACTGACTGTTCAAATGGTGCCAGGTGTAAAGTGTATCCCATGCTTCAAAAATATGACTGTTGAGTAACGGAGTATATATATGAGAGATAAAAGATTTTCTAATCTTTTACTTACTTTTTTATTCTAAATCTCTTTTACTTTCTCTCTCTCTCTCTCTCTCTCTCTCTCTCTCTCTTTCTTTTATTTTCTGAAGCTGTTTTTCTCTCAGGATTTTTTACAAACACTTTGCAAACATTCTCTTATTCACTTAATTTCTTACAGAGATGACACCAAAAGAAATAATTTTTGATGGAGCTAAGTTTGTTCCTAATAACTTCTCTGCTATTCTTAGCAAGTCAGAAGCCCCATCAGAACTTCACTTCATTCAGGACTTTCTTGCTAGTTCTGATATTGGGTACGCTCTGACCGAACCTGAAGCAGTCTCTGGTACTCAAGTACTGGAGTTCTGGAGAAGCGGAGTATATGATGATGGTAGTGCTCAAGGGTCCCCCGGTATTATTTTTTCATCAGGGGAGGATGAGTATGTTGTGACATTGGCTACAGTCCGACAAACACTGCAGCTGCCTGCGAACTGTGTTTATTCTACTGTTGAAGAGGTAGTTCTTCAAAACATGATGGCCAGTCTGGGGTATGAGAGGACATTGGAAAAGCTGGGTCAGTTGAAGAGATCTTTCATAAGGAGGGAATGGAGTTTCTTCTTTGACTGCATAACCAAGGCTTTTGCAAACAAATGCTCTAATTTTGATGCAATCCCCATATTCAACCAACAAATCAGGTATGCTCTCATAAATCAAACTGATTTTGACTATGCAAGTGCTGTCTTAAGTTTTATTGGGGATAGAATGACAGAAGATAGAAATACTGTTTATTTTGCTAGATTCTGTCAGCTTATCTATAGTTTTTGTTGTGATAATAAGCCCCAATCTGCTAGTGAATTAATTTCATCATTCAGACTAGCTAAAAGAGCTTTTAATGACTTATTATCTACTGATAATAAGAAGGTTGTGTTAAGACCCCTCCTAGTTCCTTTATCTGTCAAACAAGCCTTAATAACCTACGATCCAGTTAAATATACTGAAGTATAAATAGATGTTCAACCATCAGAACCTCATCCATCAGCACCTACCACCTCTACACAAACACCTCAAACTTCTCAACCTTCAGATCCTACAGTGTAGCCTTCATCTTCCAAACCCAAGAGGACTAAGAAAGTACCTCAGACTCAACAGAAGAGAAGGAGAATTATTCTGCAAGATGAATCAGATGTTGAGGAACAGGTTCCAATATCTAAACCTGTTATTCTAGAAGCTGAGAATGTTTCTTCTCAGAAAGATACTGTCACTGGGAGTTCTAGGCCCCTCAAAAGGCTTAGAAAATTAAATTCTGATGATAAAACTCCTACAGTGTCTCCACCTTTGAGGAAATTAAAGAAACAGAGAGCTCATAGGGACATAGTTGAGACAGATTCAGATGTAGTGGAAGCAGCTAAGGAAGGGGATCAGGAATCTCTGATCTCAACAGAACCAGTTATTATTGAATTACTTCCTTATGCACAGATATAAACTGCACAACCAGAAACTGCTCAAGCTAAAATGCCTACACCTCTTATGTCACCTATAGTTAATCCAGTACATATTGAAGAACCAGGAACAAGTGCTGAAATTGATATTCATAACCTGATTGTGCCTGCGGTTTTGTACTTGGAAGCTCCACCAATTCAACTCACTCCACCAACAACATCACTTTTGAATATTGATCAGAACCTGGCTGCAGATCAGAATTTAGAGGAAAATGTTGAAGCCTCTATAGCCTCACATACTGCTATTTTATCAGAGGATGCTGATACTGCAGGATCTACAAGTTCTGATGCTGCTAATGAAGAAACTACTGGTGAAGCTGCTGAAAATTTAGATGCTGATGCAACTGGTCCATCAGGACATGCACCTCAACAAACTGTTCATAAAGCTGATTTAGTCAAGAAGTTTTTTACAAGGGAAACACCAGTACCTTGGAGTGAAACTCCTAGAGGAAAGGAGTGGACTAAAGAATGGAACTCAGTTAGTTTTGTTCCTTCTGAAAAGATTCTTGCTGAGCATCTTGCAAAAGTTGATGAAATGCTGATAAATGATGATTTCAAGGCACAACTGAGAGTTACTGCATTGAGTACAAGGCACCTTCAAGGTCAACACTCAATAATTCATCAAGGTGAACAAAATTCAGGAAGCTCTAATCCAGCAAGATATGAATGTGAAACTTGAAAAGAACAGATTTTTCAAGCCAGCCTTTGATAAAATTGCCTACATTGAGAAAACTCAGGAGAAGCAACAAGCTCAAATTGAAGAAATTCTGCAGAATCAGGCTTCTCACCAAAGTCAACCTAATGAGATCCAATCCTCAGTGAAATTGCTTGTCTCTCTTCTATTATCTGCTGATGCCAAAAAGGGGGAGAAAGTGATTAAGTCCAAATGCAAATCTATTCAGGCACTAAAAGGAAAGGATGATGGAAATGATGATCAGGGAAACTCTAATAAGGGTAGAGGTCAAGGCAAAAGACTTTCGTCAAGTAAATCTAGAATTACAAGTCAAGGAACAAGTTCTGATATTGGGAGAAGAATAAGTTCTGATACTGGTAAAAGGATAAGTTCTGGTGGATATCTAGAACTTGATGAAGAAATTTCAAAGCAGTTATTTCTTAAAGAAAATCCAGGAATGGACTTTGAGAGTCTAAAGGAAGAAGAAGCTAGACTCAAAACAGAAGGCGTCAAGACAAAATCTGAAGCTTCTGTTGTTGAAAAGAAATTTCCAAAACCCAAGGGTATTGTGATAAAGGAAAGAACAAGTTCTGAGGCAACCAAGGCCAAATCACAAATCGAAATTGATCCAAGGTCCAAGGGCAAAGAAAAAGTTGATGAACCTGTAAAGGTTTATATGCCAGTTATGGATGAAGAAATAATTGATGATGAAGCAGATGCTAATCTTACTCTGATGCATAAGAAGATTTTTCAAACAACCTCTGACATGGCTCATGTTGTTCAGAGTCAAGATTTAGTAAGTTCTGATATGACAGTGAAGCAAGCAACCTCTGACATAGCTCAAGTTGGCTTGATATCAGAAGATAGGAAACCTCTGACATTGCTCATGTTAAACCTTCAAAGATACTCCTACCAGGATTCACCAAAGCTAAACAGACTCAATCTTTGAAGACTGCAACAGGTGGTTTTGAAGCCAGAGTTGTTACAGGAAAGGAAGCAAGAGATAAATCTGGGTTGGGTAGTTCTGATGAAAGAAGAGTACATAACACTACCAATGATCCAACTTCCTTAAGTGAACCAGGTGTTGGAGCAACTCCTGAAAGATTGAATCGACTTGAATCTGTACAAATGGTTTACCATACCTTCTTGAAAGAACATATCTTGTTATATTTTATGACAGATGGAAGGGTATACCAGATTAAGAAAAATGCTATACCACTGAAGTATTTTGAAGAACTGGAACATGTTCTATACCTACTTCAAGTGAAAGACAGATTAACAGATAGTGATGCAGGGTATTTAAAGTCTCAAATTCAAAGACAGAAGAAGCTTTATTCTGTAAAGTCTGACAGCACATACTGTCCCAAGTACAGAGATCACAAGGGTGATATTGTCGATATGAAGCCTAACTCTACTAGGATTATAACTACTTTTCTGGGTTATAAGGCTGTGGAATTCAATCTAGAGTCTGACAAGGCATATTTGATAAGACTAGATCAGGAGATAAGAAAAGCTAAGATAAATGATCTCAGAGCATCTATTTTTCAAACTGGAGAAGATACAGCTGAATTGATAAATGCTAAAAGGAGGAAAGTCAATGACCTTGAATATGCAGAGAGATGTTTGTTGAAGAACTATCTCAGGACAACTCCTGATATCAAAGAGATCAGAAGAAATTGAAAGTTGAAGCCAAGTCAAAGATCTACAACTACTTAAATTCTGAATTTTATACAGACTGAAGCGGTTATCAAAAGTTAAAGATGGTAAAGCTGAAAGGACTGTAAGTTGTAGTTATCTAGTCAAATAGTCTTGCATTTGTACTTAATGTTTTTGACATCATCAAATATCTGTTGAACTTGTATATTATGCTAATTTACAAGTTGGGGGAGATTGATAGATATATTTGATAATGTCATGTGTAATATGATTCGTGTTTAATTTTCAGATCTTACATTACAGGACAAATCAATACTCAACTGGAAATTAGCATTTATACTGAAGACAGAACTTAAGATATCAAAACTTAAATTATCAGAACTTAAGGTTCAGAAGATATTTATCAGGAGATAATATCAGGACTTAAGATGACTTTCAGATAAGGCATGCAGCTGATTGAAAGGAAAGAAGATCGAGACTAAGACAGAAAGAATTGTGCATGAAGAAGGAATTCTATGAAGAATAGAATACTTGGAAGAAAAGATAACTAGTTGATATATTTTAGGAAGCAGAATTATATTCCATATCGATTAGAAGATTATCTTGTAACTGTGTAGTATATAAACACAGGCATAGAGTTTACACTATAAGTGTTATGATTATCGAAGTTATTATTCTTTGTAACTCTAGCAGCTCTCGTGATAATTTATTCATCACTGAGAGAGGACAGTTCCATATTTTAACAGAGTTTATTGTGTTAAATAAAATCTGTATTCTGTTACTTAAGTTCTTATATTCGATTTGATTGTGTTAAACACTGTATTCAACCCCCTTCTATAGTGTGTGTGACCTAACATGATATTGATATTGACATTGATAAATCTTAAATTTAATCATAATAGCGGGATTTGAAGCTTGACTTTACGAGTAGTTATCTAATTATCTATACTCTTTTGGTCGTTAAAAAAAAGTTTATAAGAACATATGCACTGCACTTCCGTTTTACTTGATTTAGGGGCTTCTGATGGAGAGAGAGTGATGCAACCATTCTTTTTCAAAGCCATCAATTATTGACGGAGCAACAATTCATTAATAGAAATTTTAATAATCAATGGAGTAGCTGATGGGTAGCAATTGATGGGGCCTACCTGATTTTTGCAAACTATGCTTGCCAACGTCTTTCACAACAGCCATCCAACATATATATATTCCAACATATATATATTGACAACACTGTCTAAAAGTTATGTATATTTCAATATTGCTTTCAAGGATACTCCCTCGGTCCCGATATACAAGTCTCTTTGACTTTTTACGCGTATTTTTAGGTGAATAAAAAGAATAGCTCCCTTGGGACGGAGGTAGTATTATTCGTGAGACCATTAAATAATTTAGTTGAATTTAAATATATAATATTTAATCTATATTAATAAGTAAGATAATTAATATTACATAATTATTTATTTAATGAATAGTAATTGATGAATTGATGTAATTATATAAGTGTATAAAAATATTAGAGAAAAATTCATTTTGCGTGAATAATAACCAACGGCATTTGTTTAATTGATGAATTGAGGCCCATCGAGTGCATATGCTCTAAAATGTGTAAGCAACTCTTTCCATATTGGCCACCATATCAAGCAAAACAAGCTAACAACACAACAGAGTCAAGTGACAAGTATTGCATCCACCTACATATATAAACCAAAAAAGTGCAAGTTTTTGCGGCTTTCCTATTCTCGAATCCAACCTTTCACATCACACTTTAAACCCTAGTCTCTCTCTCTCTCTCTCTCTCTCTCTCTCTCATGGAGGCACGAAAACCAACGCAACAGGAATTCACAGTGGCTTCACTATCTCACTTCTCATCATCTTCTTCACCTCCCAATTTATCTCCTGTCATTCGTTTCCGCTCCGACTCCGGATTATCGGAGCTCCGATTCGAGCAAGGCTCCGAAACTATCAGTTTCAATCTCCAAACATCTCAGGTTAACTTTTCATGATTAATATTTTTTATTCTTATGTGTTGTTTTTAATAATAAGGCAGTAAACACGTGAAGTTTATGATTAATTTTTGTTTTGTGTTCAGGTCTTTAAATTAGGCCCAACGGAGTCCATATGCGTATGTGAAGGTTCAGAAACTGACAATGAGGTGTGGAATTTAAGTGCATTGGTTGTTTTCTTCGTTTCGAGATTTAATTTTGTTGTGCACATTTGTGTTTTGTTTGTAGTAGTATGTGTGGAGTTTTAATTATTGTTAAGTAGTCAATGTGAACTTTCCTAACAAGGTAACAACTATTAAATGTTGAAATTTTGATGCATTATAATCTCTGATTTTGGAAAAAGGATCGTTCCTTTCTTAGTAAAAGATGCTTACCTTTCTAATGATACTTATATTGTAGTCTTAAGTAAAATGTTATAGAAATGAATAATTTTAGTTAAAAAGTGTGAGTGGACATGAGATTTGAGAGTCAAAAAGTAGCAATTATCGGCAAGTTCTAACCTAGAAACGAAGCAAACTTCAAATGTAGAAACTCACTCATTTATGGAGACTAACCAAAATTTTCTTATATACTAGAACAATATCCCAATTGCGGCCGTCTGACTTCCCCACAATTTTAATCATTCTCTCTCCCGCGTCCCTTTTCTATGCTCTTCACATTAATTGAGACGGTGTATGTATAGCTTCTGGAGTTAATTAATAATAGTAGTTTTTTTAAACTATGCGCTTGACAAATAAAACATTCACTAATAATTTTCTTCGGTTCTTGTGGATGAAAATGGTGAAAACTTGGCACAAGATTTTGCTAACTTATGTTTCAACTTTATCAATGCTAGTTGATTCATGTCCTCTGACATACTTCTAGTATGTTTTGAGACTCCATCTACCATTATATTGATTAGTATTTCAAGCAGCAACATATTGTTTAAGAGAATATATATAGTGAATTACTAGATTTATTTTTTGTGTTTCGCTAGTTGTGGTTTTAAATTTATTTTTTGTGAGTTTCGGCTTCCTCTTTAATGAAGTCATTGTGTAGCCATGTTACAGTAATTGTTGTCTATCAGTTAACGTCTTCCTTTTGATTCAGACAATCTATTCTAGGGGGATTAACATTCAGTTCAAAAATGAGGAGGAATCTAGAAACTTCCATTATGCATTTAAGGAGTGCAAGAAGGAGGCTATCACTCAAGGTGCTAAATTGATATTTATTTTAAATTTATATGAAAATGATAATCCGCCTCTCATTTAAATTAACCTGCCTTTTATATTGTTTTTCAATATCTTGTATACAAATTTTCAATTATCGGTGAGCAATGTTGATGGTACGATAAAAACAAGCCTTTCTTTGTGTTATGCGAAAATAGTCTATCCCAAGAGATAGGAGCTTTTAATTGACTGAAGCTTTTGTATCAGTTCACAATTACAACAAGGTATTTAAAAGCATTATACACTGGATCGCAAACTCAGACCATAAGATTGTGTATCAAAAGAAGTACAATTATTTTCTATAATTGAGCATGAATGTACCTAACTCGTGGTTGTTTTTTGTTCCCAGCATCAAAGTTACCTAATGGGACAACGTTGGATTCTAAAAGCAAGTTTGATAATAAAATAGAGGCATCTTCTGCAAAAATGTATTTCCATTACTATGGGCAATTACTGCATCAACAAAATATGCTGCAGGACTATGTGAGAACAGGTTATAACACCAAAATACAAATTGCTACTCCAGTGTTGTCCGTCTTCATGCTAGTTTAAGATATTTTCATGAAATGCTCATTCTGCATGTAGTGCAAGAGTCCCCCCCCCACCCTCCACCCACAACACACACACACACATTTTTAAAATTTGGATTTTCCTAGTTGAGGATTGCGATGTCTCTTAATTCTCTTAATTCGACTAATACCATTGATGTACTGATGTACTTTCACATTGACGCTGCACCACAATTGTTTGTTTCAGGTTCTTATTATGCTGCAGTGATTGAGAATCGTGCTGATTTTGCCGGTCGAGTAGTGGTTGATGTTGGCGCTGGTAGTGGCATTTTATCATTATTCGCCGCTCAGGTACCTTGGTTGTAAGCATGATCAATTGTGAACTTGAGAAGAAGTATCTATATTCCTCATTAGTAATGATCTTATTTTTCTTTGTGTCTTCTATCTATCTTAACACCATTTAATCAGGCTGGTGCAAAACATGTTTATGCTGTAGAGGCATCTGAGATGGCAGAATATGCTCGCAAGCTGATTGCTGGAAACCCGTTATTGAGTCAGAAAATTACAGTGGGTCATCAGTTTCCGTACAAGAACCCTAGTTGGATAGTTTTGGGCTATTATCTCATTTGTTGATGGTATTACAGGTAGTGAAGGGTAAAGTAGAAGATGTCGAGTTGCCTGAGAAAGCAGATATTCTGATATCTGAGCCAATGGGTAAGCTGAGGTTCTACATCTTTCCGGAGATAAACATTTAAGACGATGCTATATTTTTAACTCAATTAGCTTTGGAATACAAGCGGATCAAGTTTGTCATTTTTCAATTTAGTAATTAGATGTATAATGATTTCAAACTCTTGACAGTGCTTTTAGTGTCAAAATGAGGTTTATATGCACAGAGTACTTAAATTCAAGTTAACATCAGAATGATGTTGCTTCTTACGAACAACTCAACTCTCATATACTCTACAGTATAAATTGCCTTGCAACCTTTCTTACTAGTTCTGGACTTATGGTAGAAGGTGAAACTGCTGAGTTGAGCTTAATATATAGTTATCTTTTCATTATAATGTATTAAGAAATCTATTTGTGTTGAGTGATAGATAATGTAATCTGTTAGGCAATGCTTATTAGGGAGGATTTTAACGAGAGATAACGTTTCCTGGGATTCTAGTCCCATCACTATCATTCTGTGATTGGAACATAGTTGCTGTTTTGGAGTGCTGATGTTCGAGTAGTGGCATAGCAAATTTACTATAGGAGGACTACTATTAGTATATGCGTTTTTGTTTGGAGTATTATGATTCGGTGAGATGAATATATAATTTCCTGTTATCTCTAACAGTAGAATTTGGTATTAACAGGGTTCTAAATATGATTTAATATTGTTAAAAAAGGTATTAAATTGCATAGAGTGTAACCAAGTAGTAGTAGTTAAGTACTTTGTCTACTTGTTGTAGGAACCTTATTAATTAATGAAAGGATGCTCGAGTCCTACGTGATTGCAAGAGATCGGTTTCTTGTTCCTAACGGAAAAATGTTTCCTACATTGGGGAGGTGAGTTAACTTATAATCCCTTTTCCTAGTGAAGAGTCATATTTGCAGCTTAGATGTTTATGATGATCCGTGTCTGTTTATTAGATTATATTACATGAAGAAAAGAAAAGGCTTTTACTGTTTATTTATTTTGCGATCCCAATATTTGGAACAATTCTTATTTTTATTCAATGAATTTTTTTTTTTTGTTATTTAATTAAACATGCACACGCCGGCAGTCGAACTCTTGACCTCCCGCAAGGGGGACAAGAGCTCAATTACTGCACCAACCCTTTGTTGGCCTCAATGAAAAAAATTCTTTTTATATTAGTTGAATGAATTTACAGACTCCCCTTCAGCATATATTGCTTGTTCTGGTTGGTCAAAAGTTGATTGACTTGTATACACTTTTAAATTCAAAGTTGATATAAGTTTCTTTTTTAATTTAGCCATTACAGTTATGTTCACAGTGAACTATATATCGAAAAACTTTATTGCTAAAATTGCTGCTGCAAATTTATAAAGAAGTTGCACTAGTTATGAATTTGGAAATGAGTTGGATCGAGTTTAATGGTAAAAAATGGTCATCTTCTTTGGAATGGAAGGATAATAGTTTTAGAACAGTAGCTAAAGGGAAGTTTAAACTGTTGCTTAATATTATGCTTTGTGTAAGAGCTTTGCAAATTCTTTTTTCTTTGTTTAGTATATTAAAGCATTTGCATAGTTCGTTTTCTCCTAACCAAGCCATTCACTAAAATGTTGAGATCAACTTGATTAACAGCTTCACGTGCAAACACTTAGATGTTGACTAAAATTTTAAGATCAAAATTATTACTTGTACACACTTGGAATTTTGTTGTAACTATTTTTAATGTTTATTTTTTTATTAATAGATACACTTAGAGATGTTAAATTTTTCTTGTCAGTTTTAGGGAGGGAGGGGGGGGGGGGGGTGTCCTAATTGTTGCTGTTGTGCAGCTCCTGTAGTATGTTTTATAGTTTTACTTTCTTAATGAAATTTCTGCTATTGTAGAATACACATGGCGCCTTTTAGTGACGAATACTTGTACACTGAAATCGCAAATAAGGTTAGCAAAATGTATTAATTTCATTCTAACACAACTGATTGATTTTTGTTTTTGGGTCAATACGATGCTCAGCCTGCTTTATAACAGGGATAGTTCTTATTAATGTTTCTCTTGGAGCCAGTCCTATTTTCCTGCATGTGTTTGTATGTGGGCATGATTAAATTTTATTTTCACCCAAGATAGTGAAAAGTTTGAGTTGCTGGTTATCTCGTCATATACCTGATGGGGACAAGAGATTAATTGTGAATACAAGATTATGCAATAGCGGGTTGGGAAATTCAAAATAACTGTGTTGCAAGCTTACTAAGAGGATTTAAGTATCAAACAATACTTATTAGTTGTCGGGAAATGTTTTGGGGTATAAGGTAAAAGTAGTGTCCTTGCACAAACCTTAATGCGGGAACTAAATTTTGCTTGCAGTTCTTTGCTTATTTGTATATCTTTTGTGTCGAGTCTAAAATTAGAGTTTGTACTTTTCAAATCACAGGTACTGGCCGAAGTAGAAATGTGTTATGTTGACATGCATTTCTTCATTTCTTATAATTGTAATTCATGAAAAACAAAATTTTAGTATTGAAATTGGATCTCTTAGAAGTCGTCTTACGGTTACTCTTCTCTTTCAGGCTCTGTTTTGGCAGCAACATAATTATTACGGGGTTGATCTGACAGCTTTACATGGAACTGCATTTCAGGGATACTTCTCTCAGGTCAATTTTTGCTAATATGTATATGTGCGTGTGCGTGCGGCGCTCATAGGTTACTACAATATCGTTTTGGTCAAAATGCGATCATCTAATGTATGGATCATTTTATTAACGTGAGTTCCGTGCTTTCTTCACTCCCTTACATCCAGTTTTTATTTTTTTTATACAGCCTGTGGTGGATGCTTTTGATCCTAGGCTACTGGCCGCTCCTGCAGTATCACATGTGATAAACTTCACAACTGTAAAGGTATTGGTTAAAGTGGTAGTTCTATTTGTGATGGCTGCTGCTGTACAAGTTCTACTTCTGCAAAAGTGCATTTTAGATGCTTTTGGGTTATAGGAACTTTCGGTGTTTCTTCATCAGCAAGTACCTTACATAATAATCATATGTAAACATGAAAATTTTATGCCTGGATCATGTTTTTTCACTGTAGTCTTGTTAAGTATCTTATGTTCCGAAAGTAGATCTTTATCCTGCATTGGTTTAAAAGAAGTTTTTCAACTCACTTGTTCAGCAGTTGTGTTCACAAACAATGTATACCAGCATAGAGGGCTAAGCAGGATGTAGTGCTTTCCCTGACAAATATGCTCTAGGCCTTTATCTGAGCTAATATAATATTTGCCTATATTAACTAATATTTAATCATGAACAACGTAGAGAATACTATTTCCTTCATGAAAATGGTTGTTAAATGATGTCTGGCCTAAACAACCGAGCTATACATTGGATCCATCTTGTTCACTTTGTTGAACATATTTATGATCTTAATAATCTAAATATTTCCTTAAATGTATTGGTTTCCTCCTAAAATCATAAGTCAATGGTGCAGAAAAGCTCTTATGATGTTCAGGTTTGTTGGATAAAGGGATGGAGTGCGATGATAAAAAAATCGAATCAGTTATGCAGTTTGTGTTTGCCGTTTTCAATACAAACATACCCCAAAAGAAAAACTTGAAGGCAATAGTTGAACAAAGTTGCTTGTTTATTAGAAAATTTGTAGTGCTCAACGCGCGAGTATAGCATTATACCATGAAAGTATCCATCTATTGTTGTAATTATCTGATTTGGGTGGTATTAGCTGTCCAATGTTGTTTATGTTTGATCACTATAATTGAAATAAATTTTGCTTACCTGCTTCTTTTCTTTTCCATCTTACAGGAGGAAGATTTATATGAAATTAATGTCCCCTTAAAATTTACATCAACTGTGGGTACCAGGATTCATGGAATGGCTTGCTGGTTTGATGTATTGTTTGATGGAAGGTTCTCTACATGATTAACAGTTATGTTTGTTCTTAATGTCATTGACTTCAGAAAGTTGTGTTCCCTTACATGTTTGATTTACAGCACAGTGCAGAGGTGGCTGACCACTGCTCCTGGTGCACCTACAACCCACTGGTACCAACTACGCTGTGTTCTTTCTCAACCACTTTTCGTCATGCCCGGACAAGAGATAGTGGGTCATCTTCACATGATTGCTCATAGCGCTCAGAGTTACACAATTAACTTAACTATGTCAGGTTGGTGTTGCCTGTATTTGCTGATTATATATTGTATAACTACTGATCATATCTAAACATGTAGCGGAATCTCTTTCATTAGTTAAAATGTGGGGTCCTGGTGCTGAACAAGGAGGAATTCTGCATACATCATCTTGCAAGTTTGATCTTAAAGAGCCTTATTATCGGATGTCTCAACCACAAGCCTATTCGTTGACACAAGATCAGCAACCGCATCAGTTATTGCAATCAGAGGTATTAACTAGTGCTGTCATTATGACTTAATACATGCTCTTGGTGCTGATGTAGTCCTCAAAAATCAGTTTCTTTTGCTGTTAAATCAAAATAGAGAATTGATAATTTCTTGGGCGTGTTTCCTTCTACTGACTACTAGTGGAGTAGGAACATTACTATTTAATATTTGTGTTGTAAAAACTATAAACTACCTATTAATTTTCGAGGGAGACGTTATGGAAAACCATAATGAGTTAGAATCATCAATATGGACGCTTTCTGATTCACGTATGACGTACCTATGATTTATTTTGTGCAATTATAGAGAAACTTACAAAATCTTAGGGAACTTGGAAGGGTCAAGTTTGTCAGTGTGTCCAAAGATTCATGCGTGGGTTTTTGTCGTTGCTTAGGGGCTTATTGGAAAATAGAATATGGTTTATGAATACTCGGGAATATATCCTTGGTAGGTGTATGAACTTGTTTGCCAATTGGAAACTTTTCCTGGTGTTTTGTGTGTGTGTGTGTGTGGGGGGGGGGTTATAATCTTTTAACTTCCATCGTTTTTCCATGGGAAGATGAAGCTGGTAATAGTTACTCTTGTCCCTTGGCAGGATATACATATACAATCCCGGGATGATGAAGTATCAGAATTTATGCAACAGCCAAAGAAAGATCCTGTTTCTGACACCATTGATAGAGTTATGTAGGCGTATATATGAAATCATAAATTGTGCAAGGATGTTGATGGTTATTCCGTAGGTTTGGAGTTGCGTGGGTTTCCTGCTTTGCTTTAAAAGCAGTCCTATCCAATGCTAGCTGTTACTTGCATCTCTTAAAGAGTGAACTTCCCTTGCTGGCTAATTGGAGTACAGTTTTTCTGTATAATGCCTCATGATTCTGAAAGTCAGTCAGGTCAATTATTTATAGATCGGTTTTGTTCCGTTTTTTTACAGAAAAATGAAAAGAAAAGAGAGCCTTTAATATTTAGTGACAGTAAATTTAACTTAAGATTAGTGGCTGCTTGTCCTGATTAAGGATTCTTGTTAGATCCCTAAACCCTTTAGGAACTGCTAAAACATTGTTTCTTTTATATTTGGGCAAGTATCTTCTCTTTTCGTGGCCAAAAACCTACTTGGTCATTGTACAATATAATTGAACATTAAATTTGAGAGTGGACTGTGATACCCTCCCTCCCCCCCCCCCTCCTCTCAAATAAATGATTACTTCTATTCTATATTCCTCGGAGTAATTGTTGTTAAACTTTTGTGATTATGGTTTTTACAATCCATTTCTTGTAAGTGGGAGTGTTGTGAATATTTCACACTGTTATAATGTTCTGATGGTTGTATATTACGTTGATAGGAACTAGGAAGCACGACCTATTAATACAATTTGAAACTTTTCGAAACTGGAATCCTGACCGAGACCAAACACTCCTCTTCTTGTTTAATGCATCATGCTTAACCATGATTTTGTGCATACATAAACAAATTTAGACTGCAAATTGCAGTCCCGTACGAGGTCATTGATATGTTGCATTGATGAGATCCATTGTTTTTTTCTTGGAAAATAAATTTTTATTGCACTTTTAAGGTACAACACCAGGGGCATACCTTGCAATTAACAAGAAATTTGCTATAAAACCATGAGAAGTCATGAAAGCCTTCTTAGGCTAAATTATATATATATATATATATATATATATATATATATATATATATAAATATGCGATTAAGTATCAAAGTGATTATTAACTAAATGTCATATATCAGTTTAATCATGTAAGGGTTATTATTTAAATCACTAAGGTCATAATAACAGATAACTCAAAAGATGTGCTCGAGATTTTTATTTTTATTTTTATGGAGTTTTATACATTTTTCATAAATTCTATTACAACCAAATAAAAATTTATAAATTCTTAGTATTTTAGATGATATAGTGAGATTTTTAAAATTGTATCTAATTATTTTTATTAAAATAAAAAAAGAACTGCAAAATTAAAAATAAATAGTAGATAAAATTTAAGAAATCTCATATTTTATAATTCGTACTTTTTTCATTTGGTTGTAATATAATTCAAGAAAAATGTACAGAACTCCATAAAAATAATTTTTAATTCTTAAGCACATATTTTGAGGTATCTATTTGATATTTATTAAAAATTTAGTGATTCAGATGATAAACTGTTAAGTTAAGTTTAGTTTGATGGTTAAACTTATATATTGCATTCAGTTGAGTGACCAGTTTGATATTGAATCTATAAATATGAACTAATATATATATATACATCATTTCCCGATCAAAACTATGAGTACAAATTTATAGCGGAAGCGTACCATAATCGAAAGAGGTTTGATGATCTTGAGAGAAAGCGAAGAGCTTGAGTTTAGGGTGATTTAATCTTCACTATTCTTGGATGGGGTGTGTGTATTTTCTGAATATTCACTACTAGAAAATCAGCATTAGACATCGCACATTAGACATCAGTCAGAAAAGTCGCTGATATTAAAAGCCATTTTTACATCACATAAAAAAAAGTGATGTCTTTTTGGTATGTTTACATCAGCTTTTGAGTAAAGTGATGTCTAAGTTGTTCTTTTAAAAACTACGTCACATCAGTTAACATATAAACCGATGTCCAATTTTTTTTAACATCGGTTGACATAATAACCGATATCTAAGCTCAATTTTAAAAAATTAGAGCCCGCTGCTTCTCCCTTTTGCTCCCCGCCCTTAGCCAAATTTTTTCCCCCCTTAGTATATTTCCCCATCCCGCCTATTCACTCATTCACTTTAATAACATTATAACATAAAATTAAAAATAAATCAAAATCAAAACAAAAACAAAAAATTACAATCTCCACAAAAACAAAAACAAAAACTCATTCAGTCATTGCCCCTTTCTCTCTCGACTGCTAAACCTAGAACTCTCAAATATATGCTTACTGTCTTTCCCCCCTTTCCGATTAGACCTTGAATCTCCAATTAAACCTCTCAATTTCTTCAACTCATCTCTTAATTTCTTACTGTCTTTCTTTCAAATATTTTTTTTTCTCATCTGTTTCAATTTTTGTGACAGATTCGAAGATTAAGGAGTTAAGTGTGTTCATTGAAGTTTAAGGTGAGGAGTAGAGTTTCTTGGAGCTAAATCTGGTAGCTAAGGGTTTATTAAAGCTTAAATCTCGGAGCTAATTAAGTTGGATTTTGGTCTTGGAGTTTGTTGCTGTGTTTTTTGGGATTTTGGAGCTTGCTTTGTTAGGTATATTCTTCTTTACATATCTATTTATATATGTTTGGGCTGCATTTTGTGTAGTTGTATGTATGCATGTGAAATTAAAATGTGTAGTTGTTGCATGTGTAGTTGTATGTGTAGTTAAAATACGGATTTACATGTAATAACAAGTGCTTGTATATATTTGTGTTTGTGTTGTTTGTAAATATATTTGTGTTTAGTCTGTTTACTAATTCATATTATAATCTTAAAATCATGTATTCAGATATTCTTAGTTTTCCTAGGCAGAATAATTCAGTTTGTGTCAGTGTCGAAAAGATGCTACACGGCCATTAAGAGTTCAAATGTAGTATATTGCATTTTGGGCAGTAGGTTTCTTTTGGTTACAAATTTGCTTAGAGTAATCTCCAGTTTCTGGTTGTGATATATCATATATGAAATTATATTTAAATATGCAGCATTGTCTTTGATTTTTAACATAACTGTGATTACAACTTTGCAGATTACAGATGTTGAAAATTTGATAGTAGCACCAATATCAAAAGCATCAACTAGGCAAAGAGTTGGAAGGGCAGGAAGAGTACGTCCTGGAAAATGTTATAGGTGCTGAACTGAGAAGTTCTCATTTTATTGACAATAGTTTCTTTTTAGGAGTTGTGCCTATTATTATTATCTATTCTAAATATCAAGAAGATTTTAATGGTTTAGGTGTGATACTCTGTCCAAATTCTGCCTACTGTGTGTACAGTTTGAAGTGAATTAGATCTTGAAAAACAGGGCGTGATATGAGTTGATAATTTTCATAGATTGATGGGTGAATATCTTCCATAGCATCTCTCCTGGTTTGAATTAGGGGTTACCTGTGTAGGCCGAGTCTTGAATAATTTCTCCCTTTATATCATCCAACTAGACTTAATGAATAAAATACTAGTCGGTAGGTGTTTATTATATGTAATTTCAGCTTTGATTGATCATTCTAGGTTTTAACAGCTCGATAACTCATGATTATGATATTACACTTTCATATGTATATGCATGTCTTTATCTTTCTACTTTTTGAGCTTATCTCTGGCACTGGATATCTCTGTTGTTTTTTATTGCAATTATGTCCAAGTTCCACCTCTTTGGTGTTTTTGTTATTGAAAATGGATGGTTGAATTTAATTATAATTCATCTTCGGCATTCTTCTCAAATATCACTGCATGAGTTCTTGTTCGTAAATTTATTAAGTTTTTGTTTTGATTTTGCTGGAGAGCAAGACTTTGTTGAATAATACTAATTTAAGCTATAAGATATTAGGCTCTACACAGAGGAGTATTACGTCAATGAATTGTCTACAGAGGGGATTCCAGAGATTCAGAGAACAAGTCTTGTTTCCTCTGTAATTGATGATGATGCCAAACTTACTTCACCAGCTGGTTTCCAAATAGCTTAAATTCCATTAGTATGTTGCAGTATATCTTTCTTTTAAAAAATTGAATAATTTTATCTTTCTTCCTGAGCACACACACATGAGATGCCTGGTATAATTTATGCACTTCTCTCTGTTATCCAAGTGCAAAACCACCTACCTAGCCATATAGTAAACATAATTTATACTGATTTCATGATTTCTAGTACTCAGAATATTTAACTTTATGTAGGAACCAATGTTCTCAAAAATGATCTTAGCTTCAGATGAGCTTGGATGTTCCGAGGAGATCTTAACAATTGCTGTTGTCCTTTCCATACAGGTAGACTCTCCCCTATATCATAATCTTTTTGGAATTCTTCATATTTGATCTAGCTGTTTGCATAACATAGAAATATGAACATCTTGAGTTGAATGATACAATAATTGTATGATAAGTTACATTCTAAGAGTTCTCTAATCAATTGTATATATATAGTCTACACTGGATCTTCAGAATTCTGCAAATATTTGAGATGCTTAAGATATTACTAATAAATCAATGTGAGGCTGCAGATAGTAGCCAAGCTGCGATTCTATACACTGGCCTATATTTAGTCGCATTTGGGGCTGGTGGACTAAAAGCGGCGCTTCCTTCCTTGGGAGCAGACCAGTTTGATGAGTCAGACCCTGAAGAGTCTAATACCCTTTCTAGTTTCTTTAACTGGTTCCTATTTTTTGTTGTTACTGGGGCTATCTTTGGTGTCACTTTCTTGGTCTGGATTAGTGAAAATGAAGGCTGGAACTGGGGATTTGGGGTGTCTACTTTTGCAGTAGCAATCGCAATCTTGTGCATGGGAAGATCACTCTACAGGAACAATGTCCCAAAAGGAAGCCCACTCAGTCGAATAATGCAGGTGTGCACCATTTTGTACAATTACACAGGATGTATGCATGGTCATTGTAATTGCAGATAGATATACTTTGATGTCCATTATTTTGATGGGGCTAATTCATGACTTCAAATGCTTTTTTCTAAAACTAGGTATTTGTGGCTGCAATTAGAAACCGTAATCTTTCACTGCCAGAAAACGCAGTAGGATTCCACGAGGTTCATGATAAACAATCTGAGACTCTTCACAGAACAAATCAATTCAGGTGCCTACTCTTATTTATCTTAGCTAGCTAGTGGAGATTCTTAGTGTTCGGAAAATTTAATCTCTCTATATTGCAGGTTCTTGGATCACGCAGCAATTATTGTGACTACAGATTCATCTACTGTTAACAATCCGGGACCCTGGAAAATGTGTACTGTGACACAAGTCGAGGAAACAAAAATTTTAATTCGGATGCTCTCGATAATTTTAAGCACTATCTTCATGAATACATGTTTGGCTCAACTCCAAACTTTCAGCATTCAACAGAGTAATACGATGGACAGAAATCTTCTTGGTTTTCAAGTCCCTGGATCTTCAATCCCTGACATTCCACTAGTGTTTATGTTTATATTGATCCCAATATATGATCGTGTCTGTGTTCCAATTCTCCGAAAGTTCACAGGGATTCCCACTGGAGTCACAAACCTCCAAAGAATAGGAGTTGGACTCGTTCTCTCAGCCATTTCTATGGCTGTGGCAGGAATAGTAGAGACACACCGTAAATCTGTTGCTGTCGAGTACAACATGGTTGATTCTGCAGAGCCTTTGCCTATGACTGTGTTCTGGTTAGGTTTCCAATATGCAATATTTGGAATGGCTGATATGTTTACATTGTGAATAGTCTAGTAAAGCTCATGTTTTTAAAAAAAAAACTTCTGTTGCAGTCTATCTGGGTATCGTCCAGGGGATCACAGAAAGAGCTAGATGAAGCAAAGATGAGATTTGCTGCTGCCGAGGTTTCATCTCAACTCATGTTTAATTTATATAGAGCTTCAGCTGGTTTAGCAGCTGTTAAATTTTAGAAGAGCTTCAGCTGGTTTAGCAGATGTATTTCTGTTTGGGATGAACTATGTAAATGATCGATGGTGGATGTCTAGTACTTGCTTTTGCAGTTATGTAGTTTGTTTGGATTATGAAGTTTGGTTGGTGGTGGATATATGTACGTAATTGGTATAATCTATGGTAAATCAATGAATGTATGTTTGTTTTTGCGTTTGTTTTGGTTTGGTTAGTTTTGGAATGGTAAAATGGCAGTTGGTATGTTTTTGGATGACTCTTGTTTGGGTTTTGGGCATTTGATTGAAACAGGGGATTCATGAATAAAAAAATAAACAAACATCACTTCATGAACAAAATAACTGATGTAAAATGTAGTCAAATAAGATATTTCATACAATAAACTGATGTCATAAACAGGCACATATATCAGCTCACAAGAAATGACTGATGTAAAACAATATAATAGATATCACATTTTGAAAGAACTGATGTTAAACACACACAAAGACATCGGTTTCATTAAAAAAAGAAAGGTACGACATCGTTTCTAATAAAAGGCTGATGTAATATGTTAAGTTACACATCAGTTTAACAAGTTTTTCGATGTTAATGTATCATATTGCTTTATATGTGATAAGTTTAAAATGATATACATGACATATGAATGAATAACTGAAACTATAGTGAAGGTATACATTGAAGAAAAATACATCACATTGTTAAGAAAAACGATGTCTAAACTGTGTATAGACATCGGCTAATAAGCGATGTGTAATGCACCTACCTTTCTCATCGCATGCAAAAACATCGCTTGGATTTTAAATAGACATCGGCTAATAAGCGATGTTTATTGACAAATTTCTAGTAGTGATTATGAGAAAAACGTAACATTCTGTTCTAACATAAGGTTCAGTATATAGAGGGAATAATGGTGTTGTGTTATAAAAACCTAGTACTTTAGTATTTAATGCTAGGGTTGGTGAGTTTCGAGCTTTAATAACTGCTCTTGCGTTCGTAACTATCGGCCGTTGCAAGATGCCTACGTATTTCTGTGTTGTAGAGAATCAAGCCAAAAATATAGTTTTAGGTTGAGGGGTAGAGCCCTTTATATAGAGGTGAGTCTAGGTTAAACTTCTGTTGGGAGACTTGATTTTTAAAATTGTATCTAATTATTTTTATTAAAATAAAAAAAGAACTGCAAAATTAAAAATAAATAGTAGATAAAATTTAAGAAATCTCATATTTTATAATTCATACTTTTTTCATTTGGTTGTAATAAAATTCAAGAAAAATATACAGAACTCCATAAAAATAATTTTTAATTCTTAAGCACATATTTTGAGGTATCTATTTGATATTTATTAAAAATTTAGTGATTCAGATGATACCCTGTTAAGTTAAGTTTAGTTTGATGGTTAAACTTATATATGGCGTTCAGTTGAGTGACCAGTTTGATATTGAATCTATAAATATGAACTAATATATATATATATATATATATATATATCATTTCCCGATCAAAATTATGAGTACAAATTTATAGCGGAAGCGTACCATAATCGAAAGAGGTTTGATGATCTTGAGAGAAAGCGAAGAGCTTGAGTTTAGGGTGATTTAATCTTCACTATTCTTGGATGGGGTGTGTGTATTTTCTTAATATTATGAGAAAAACGTAACGTTCTGTTCTAACATAAGGTTCATTATATAGAGGGAATAATGGTGTTGTGTTATAAAAACCTAGTACTTTAGTATTTAATGCTAGGGTTGGTGAGTTTCGAGCTTTAATAACTGCTCTTGCGGTCGTAACTATCGGCCGTTGCAAGATGCCTACGTATTTCTGTGTTGTAGAGAATCAAGCCAAAAATGTAGTTTTAGGTTGAGGGGTAGAGCCCTTTATATAGAGGTGAGTCTAGGGTTAAACTTCTCTTGGGAGACTTGGTGGACAAGTCTCCAACTTAGATGGTGATTAGGAATCCTATTGAGGAAGGAGTTCCAGAATCTTCTGTGTAGGACTTTGAGTCCGTTTTGAACACATGTCTCTGCTCTTCCA
This sequence comes from Apium graveolens, assembly GCF_009905375.1. Lineage (NCBI taxonomy): Eukaryota > Viridiplantae > Streptophyta > Magnoliopsida > Apiales > Apiaceae > Apium > Apium graveolens. Next base: position 292,944,063 of record NC_133651.1, read on the forward strand.
GCCGTATTGGGCCTAGTCCGTGAACAGCTTGTGTTCGTGGACCTTGAAGACCTCATCTAGTGGGCCTCGTCTACATGGTCGTCTTGAGTCTGCTATAAGTTCGGATCAGACAGGTCTGTATTGGACTTTTAGACATGAAGCCCAAGTGTAATTAGTGCGACATTTAATGTGTCTTTAGGATGTATTTTCCATCCATATCATTTGCCCCCCCAACTTCCGTGAATACTTCTCGAGTTTTCGTGTAAGTTATAATGGTCTATTCGCGACTCGGGGTACTTTTGGCACTTCTCGGGTATCGGCTCTTCATGGGTATCGGCCCTTCATGGGTATCACCGCGTTATCGTAAAGTGTGGAGCGACCTACACGTTTACAACGGCTTATTAGTGTGAGCATACACACTTAAGGCCCTCGTAGGGGCTATTTGAATGGTGTTCAACACTAAACGGTCTTAATCGGGACTATAAAGCGAGCGTTTATCACCCCTTAACCTTCGTCAAGGTTAATTATAAGGTGAAAGCTGCTAATTGGCCCTCATCGGGGCTAATCGACCCTAATCGGGGCTAATTTCCATGTACAGGTTGCTAATTAGGCTTAAAAGAGCCTAATTTTAAGCTATAATGCACTAATTGGTCTTAATCGAGGCTAATCTGCCCTAATTGGGGCTAATTAAGACGAATCAGTATGCATAAGGCACTAATTATCCTTAATTCACACTAATTATAAGAGTGAACGGGTTAAACGACCCTAATCTGGGCTAATTTCATCATACAAATCACTAATTATCCCTAATTTGGGTTAATTACGCTTAATATACACTAATCGATCCTAATCTGGGCTTAATTTCACTAATCGGCCCTAATGTGGGTTTAATCTTAAAATCCTGAAAATTTAAAAAAATTTAAAATTTTTCTGATTTTTTTTTTTCATTTTTTTCGATTTTTTTTCAAAATTTTGGAGGGGGGCATCGGGGTTGAGCAGAACCTCCTGGGGCACAAGGCTCTGCTCGGCCTCATGCCCCCAATTGTGGGTTACTCGGCCACTTTGGAGGAGACCCTCCTGGTCGGCCACGTCCTGGTTGGCCATTTCTTGGTTGGCCTGAAGGTGGGTGCCCAGGGGTTCCTGCCCCTCACTTTTTTTGAACTTCTCATTAAGAGTTCTAAGTTTCTACATACCTTACCATGCTCTTGTTGTCCTTGATTGTCCATAGAATTAATTTCAAGGTTGCCTTTGAGTTTCTCAGGGCTCTGCTATGGCTGTTCCAGCGAATGTTCTATACTTATCCTGGTGGACGTTCTGTACTCGTTCTTGCTGAACGCTCTGTGTTCCACTGAACTTTCCCTTGTAGGAAGTCTTGTACTCCATTAAATTTGTCTAAACTTCCCTTGTAGGACGTTACGCACTTCAACCAACTCGTTCTCGTAGACGTTCTAGTCTTCACGAAACTTGGTTATGTTGGGAGTTATCCTTTTCAAGAAATCTCAAGGAGGCCTCTGGAGCAACTTTTGAGGGCCTCAAGGCTCTCCTACAAGAGCTTTTAGTGAGTAAAAAGACCTTAACTTGTTGGCTGGTAGGCCAAGGCCACTACGGAGGTAAGTTGTGGCCGTCATGGCTCTGCTACGAAGGCTCCTGGTAGGCCAAAAGGCCTCAACATGTTGGCTGGTCGGCCGGGGCTTCCCCGCATGTAAGTTATGGTCGTCATGGATCTGATACGGAGGCTCCTGGTAGGCCAAAAGGCCTCCATTTATTTCCTGGTCGGCCGGAGCTTCCCCGCATGGAAGTTCTGGCCATCATGGCTCTGATACAGAGGCTCTTGGTAGGCCAAAAGGCCTCCATTTGTTGCCTGGTCGGCCGGAGCTTCCCCGCATGGAAGTTGTGGTCGTCATGGCTCTGATACGGAGGCTCCTGGTAGGCCAAAAGGCCTCTATTTGTTGCATAGTCGGCCGGAGCTTCCCCGCATGGAAGTTGTGGCCGTCATGGCTCTGATACGGAGGCTCCTGGTAGGCCAAAAGACCCCTATTTTTTGCCTGGTCGGCCGGAGCTTCCCTGCATGGAAGTTGTGGCTGTCATGGCTCTGATACGGAGGCTCCTAGTAGGCCAAAAGGCCTCCATTTGTTTCCTGGTCATCCAGAGCTTCCCCGCATAGAAATCGTGGCCGTCATGGCTCTGGTATGGCCGACCGGGAGTGGTCTTAATCTTTACCAGTTTTGCTAATCATGGTGATTAACATAATCGTTCCTTAATTAAGGTTAATGACTTGTATTTAGTTTCAGCCAGGCTTTTTTTGGAAGACTGATACGATAAGCGGTGTCCTGTATCGCTTTTCTCATTTATTATGTCGTCTTTTATTGCCTTTTGATCGTTTTTCCTCACCATTTTCGGTGTTCTTTTAACGAGGTACCTGCTACCGCGAACCAGGCAGACTTATGACCTGATATAGCAGGTGACCTTTTTCCTATAAAAGAAGATGAGAAGCGCTCATTTTCATTCACACCTTCATTTCTCAAATTCTCAAATTCTCTCAAGCTCTTAACTTTCTTCAAGCTCTTCAAGAATGTCAGGAGGACAAGGCCCTGTCAAGTCCTCTTTCTCTGAGAAGGAAGCTCTACATAAGAGGGCTACTCTTTGCTCCCTCCAAGGTATAACTCTTGTCTCCTCCTTCTCAATTAACCGTTGTTGGAACAGTTTGAAGAGTATGTTGGATGAAAGGGCAGACGAGTACCCTAGTACTGTCCATTTTGATGCATTCCATCACCGAAGTACGCTTCGTGAGAAGGATGTCGAGGTGATTAAGTCGACTTACTCCTGGCCCGACTGCTTAAGGGTTCGTAGAGCTAAGCCAAGTGAGAGGGTTTGTAATCTTTTCCACCAAAGGCTGTTTGTGTTCAAGGCGACCCTTAATTCCGGGCTAAGGTTCCCTCTGCACCCATTCATTCTGAGGCTTCTAGCTGTACTCAAGATCCATCCATGCCAGCTTTACCCTAACGGGCGGTCTTTCATCATTCTATTCATAGTGAGATGCCATGACTTAGGCATCCCTTTGAGTGTGACGATGTTCCGTAGTATCTTCATGATGAAGGCTTCTCCTATGACTCGTCCTGGTTGGGTAGTGATTCAACACAGAGCCCACATCCCTCAAATAGTGAACACCAGTTCCCTCAATGACTCAAACCACAATTGGAACAAGAAGTTTGTGGTTGTTGAGTGGAAGGATGGAGACTGGGGGGCATACTTCAGACATGACTTTAGTAACCCAGTTGATAGTTCCCACTTCATTCTCAACCTTTCTGATGCCGAGCTTCATGCCCGAGACCTCCTTATTGACAACGACGGGAGGACCCCTTCTTGGGAGTTCGTGACAGAAGTCAAGCTTGTCGAGGCTGGCCTTAGCTGCCTTTCTATAGAGGGTATTTATCCTTGTTTTCCCTTACTTTGTGCAAGTTTATTCTTACATCTGTTTCTTTTCTTCTTGTTTCAGCTGCTAAGGCTCTTGATGCCAAAGAGCGATGCTGTTACGGGCAAGATGGCCAGAGATGCCATCAAGAAGGCCAACCATATTCCTAAGATCCCTGCCTTCCTCGAGGCGTCAAGATCTGTCCAGAAGAGGACCAAGGATTTTGACGGGAATGCCAGGATCCCTTTCGAGCACATATGGGATATTTATTCCAACGACTCTGTTCTCGGCAACCCGGCTCTTGCTCTCGAGTGGTCGAAAAACTGCATTACTCCTCCTGACCTCTTATCCGTCTCTTCTGATGAGAAACTCCTCGAGGCTGAGATGCTGGGAGCTCAAGCCCTCTATCAGGTATGTTTTTCCTTGTGTAAATTTTTGCTTAAGTTCTCTTTTTCTTAGAACTTGGAAAATATTATAGGGATCACTCCTTGGGGGCTCGGCCCTTTTTACTCAAACTCATATTTTCTTTGTCAGGCCAATACTTATTTCGCGGTGTCCTCTACTCAAGCTATCAAAATGAGAAGTGACTACAATGCATTGCAGGCTTCTATGAAGTAGATGACTATCTCCTCGGGGGAGTGGAAGTCTAGGGCTCATAAGGTGGAGGAAAAGCTCGCCATCATGGAGAAGAAATATTTTAGCTCGGAGGAGACGAGGAAGAAGGAATGGAAAGACCTCGAGGCTGCTTATCACAGATCCAATAGGTTCACCACAATGATGGACGAGCACGATGACGAGATGCGCCCTGTTAACCTGGCAATATGTTGGAATAGGGGAATCAAAGACGCTCAAGGTATATGGCCGGATATGGTTGATCCAAGCCTTCTAGCTTGCCCCTGGCAGCTTCCTGTTATGGACCTATCTGGGAAACCTTCCGGATCTGTGCCCTCGACTCCTTGCATGAGGCCCCAGTCGAGCTCCAGTCACTCGGGTTCCGGTTCTGGCTCTAAAGGTAAAGTCCCCTCTGGTAGCCCCAAGTCCAGGGCAGCCCTTCGAGGGAAGATGAGGGAGCTGATTCCAGAGAGCAGTGGTTCTTCTTCTGAGGAAGGGTCGGACGTCGAGGGGGATGATTCCTCTGATGAGTGAATGATGTGGCCTTGCATGGTTTTGAGTGCCGTATGTGGCTTTAATTTTTAGATCTTGTTTATCTGAACGTTATTGGTTTGTAACCTATCGGTCCCTCGGGACTTTGACTTATGATCCTTCGAGATCTTTATTTATGCAATTTGTTTGATTTTATTTCATGCTTGTCTTTTATTTTCGGTATTTGGTCCTTTGGGACTTGCATTCTTTGGATGCTCGTACTTAAATAAATTGGTAGACAAGATTATAGAAATAAACTTGCATAAATAGAAAATATCTCTAAGAAACGGGTTCAACCCTTACATAAGATGGTTTTGTCGACCTTATTTAAAAACTTCATACTAAGTACTAGGAACATGTAGTGAATATCCTAAACATAATAAGCCTTCAGGTTTGAAGCATGCCAAGTACGTGGCACTTCATCACCATTCAGGGTCTCTAACTTGTTGGATCCTCGTCCCAGGTCTTCCTGACCTTATAAGGTCCTTCCCAGTTAGGGGCTAGCTTTTCTCTCTCCCTTATGCATGATGCCTCAATCTTCGGGTTAAAGAACCTTTTTCTAACCCATCTATTGTAGTAGGGGGAGGCTCTTCGTTGATGCTCTGTATTGCGGGCGTTGGCCTCATCCCTAACCTCATCAATGAGATTGAGGGCGAGCCTCAGGCCTTTTTTGTTGGTCTCTGGCTCGTAAGCTTCGATCCTAGGGGATCCATGAGTGATCTCAAGGGGCACCACTGCCTCGACTCCGTAAGCCAGCATGAATGGGGTAGCTTCAGTTGTCACTTTACAGGTGGTACGATATGCCCATAGTATAGCAAGGAACTCATCCACCCAAGTGTTTCTCGAGCATTCCACCCTCTTCTTAAGTCCATCAAGGATAATTCTGTTAGCAACTTCCGCTTTCCCGTTTGCCTGAGGATGTGCAACCGAGGTGAAGCGAAGTTCTATGCTGTTATCGTCGCAGTACTCTCTAAACTCTGTATTATCAAATTGTCTCCCATTATCCGTGACAAGGATGCGTGGGATTCCATACCGGCATATCACATTCTCCCAAAAGAATTGGGCAATTTGTTTGATAGTTATCTTGGCTAGTGCCTTAGCTTCAATCCACTTTGTAAAGTAGTCTATTGCCACCACAATGAACTTCCTCTCTCCCGATGCTACAGGAAATGGTCCAAGTATGTCCATTCCCCACATTTCAAAAGGGATGGGTATGCTGATCGATGTAAGACTCTCTAGGGGCTGCCATACTATTGGAGCATGCCTCTGGCACCCGTCACATTTTTTCATATAAGCCTTTGCATCAGCTAGCATAGTTGGCCAGTAGAACCCCAATCTAGTTATCTTGTGAGCGAGGGCCCTGCCCCCCAAGTGTTGTCCACAAATCCCTTCATGGGCTTCTTTGAGTGCATCCTCTGCTTCAAGAGGTCTTAAGCATTTTAAGTACGGAATAACAAAGGACCTTTTATAAAGAATGCCTTCAATCAATGAGTATCTCAATGCTCTAATCGATAGCTTACGTTCCTCTTGGGCATCGTCGGGGAGCCACCCCATTTTTAAGTGGGTTTTGATCGGGTATATCCAACAGTTTTCCACACAAACTGGTGCTATCAGATTTATGACATGAATTGTAGGGTTCTTCAAGACTTGAAAGTAAATACTTCTTGGATAGTTCTCAATTTCAGACGAGGCGAACTAAGATAAGGCATATGCCATAGTGTTCTCCTCTCTTGGAACATGTTCTGCGTACCATTCATCGAACTGGGTCAGTATTCCCTTTACGACTCTCAGGTACTTGGCCATAGTATCATCCTTGGCCTTAAACTCCCCATTAACTTGAGCAACTACAAGTCTCGAGTCTCCATAGACTTTCAAGTTTTTGGCCCTCACGGCTCTAGCCAAGCCTAAGCCAGCTATCAATGCTTCATATTCTGTTTCGTTGTTCATAGTTGGAAAATCCAACTTCAAAGCATACTCAATCATAAATCCATCAGGGCTTTGCAATACTAGGCCTGCGCCACTAGATTTTATTTTGGACGCTCCGTCAAAATAGAGAACCCAATATTCTTTCAGAGTTGTTTCTTCATCCTTCTCTCCTTCTTCTGGGGTTACTATCTCTTGCCCCCTGACTTCTTGGTCGTTAATAATACATTCGACCACGAAGTCTGCTAAGGCCTGAGCCTTGAAGGCCGTTCGAGGCTTATACTTGATATCAAATTCTCCTAACTCAATTGCCCACTTAATGAGCCTTCCACTAGCCTTCGGGCTATGAAGAATGTTCCTCAAGGGTTGGTCCGACAGGACTTCAATCTTGTGAGCCTGGAAGTATGGTCTCAATTTCCTCGAGGATGTGATGAGAGCATGCGCGAACTTCTCTGTGGTGGAGTAATTCAACTCTGCTCCATGGAGCACCTTGCTTACATAGTATACAGGCTTTTGGTGCTTCTGCTCTTCCTTCATGAAGACCGCACTCACAGCTTGTTTAGACACCGCGAGGTACAAATAGAGAGTGTCCTTCGGACTTGGTTTGGCCAATAACGGGGCTTCAGTCATGTACTTCTTCAGCTGTTCAAAGGCCTCTTGGCTCTCAGCTGTCCATTCAAAGTCCTTCACCTTCTTAAGGGTTTTGAAAAAGGGCAGGCATTTATCTCTAGACTTGGAGATGAACCTCTCTAGAGCTGCAATTCTTCCTGTCAGCTTCTGAATGCCCTTGATGGAGCGTGGTGGCTCAATGTCCAGACCCAACGCCAAAAGCACACTTGGCTGGGTTTAACATCATCTTGTGGTATCTCAACACTTCAAATGCTTCTCTCAGGTGGCTAATATGATCAGAGTTGCTTAGGCTTTTGACTAACATGTCATCAACATATACCTCCATGGTCTTCCCAATTAGATGGGAAAATATCTTGTTTACCAGTCTTTGGTAAGTAGCTCCTACATTCTTAAGTCCAAAAGCCATAACAAGATAGCAAAATACACCAAAGTCAGTTATGAAAGATACCTTGTGGGTGCCATCCCTATGCATTCTAATTTGATTATAACCACTGAAGCCATTCATAAAGCTTAGCATCTCGTGTCCAGCAGTGGCATCTATCAGGGTATCAATTCTTGGTAGGGGTAACAGTCCTTGGGACAAGCATCATTCAAGTCAGTGAAGTCAATGCACATCCTCCACTTTCCATTGGCCTTCTTAACCATTACAGGGTTAGCCAACCATTCAGGGAATTGCACTTCCTCAATAAATCCAGCTTCTAAAAGCTTCTCGACCTCCTGCTTAATGGCTTCCAGCCTATCAGGGGCATAAGTTCTCTTATTTTGCTTTACACCCTTACGAGTTGGATCAACGTTGAACCTATGAGTTATAAGGTTTGGGTCAATCCCAGGCATAACAGCTGCTGTCCAAGCAAATACATCATTGTTTTCTTGGAGGAAAGTTATCAATCGGCCCTTCAAGGGCTTGTCCAGAGATGCCCCAATGTACGTGACCTTCTCCGGGTCTAAGGGATCTAAGGGAATTGGGACCAAGTCCTCGGCTGGCTTCCCTCGTAGTTCGTTATTTTCTCGGACATCCATGTCTTCTATGGGGAGGACCTGCCCCCCAGTTCCATCGGGCCTAAGTGCTGCAACATAGCAACTGCGGGCCATTTTCTGATCTCCTCTCGCTTCTATAACACCATTCCTAATTGGGAACTTCAGTACCATGTGGTAGGTTGAGGGCACAGCCTTAAAAGCATGGATCCCTGTTCTACCCATAACAGAATTGTTCCTCTAGGCTACCTTGACAACCTGGAAGTTCAACATCTGCGTGGCCTCCCTGGGCTCCTCCCTGATAGTTACGAAAAGTTGTATTGCTCCTTTGACTTTGCATTCCACAAGGTTAAACTCGTAGATGGGTGCGTCAGATGGAGTTAGATGAGAATCATTGTAGCCCATCCTTATGAATTTGTCATGGAACAGAATGTCCACGGATGCTCCATTGTCCACTAGGACCCTCATAACAGAATAATTTCCAATTATCGGAGTGATAACCAGAGGATCATCCTGAGGAAATTTCAAACGTTCAAGGTCTGGGTCACCAAATTCAAGCGTCATCTCCGACTTAGAACGCTTAGATGGCTCTCCAACTATGCTCATTACTTCTCTTGCATAAGCTTTTCAGGAGTTCCTTGTAGTACCAGCTGTTGTAGGTCCTCCTGAGATCATATTGATTACTAGCCCTCGGGGCTGTGAGTTGCGATATCTGTTGTTACCTCTCCGATCGTCATCTCTTCGATCATTATCTCTCTTTTGGCCTCCGGCCTCTTTACCCTTGGTGAAACGTCTAAAATTTCCCCTTCAGATCAGATACTCAATCTCATCCTTGAGTTGCCTACAATCGTTCCGAAATCTTTGTGAAACCTGCAGTACCGGCTCTTGTCTCTTTTCTCGGGGTCTCCCCTTAGTGGCTTCGGCCATTTAAAGTCCTTATCCTTTTCAATTTCCATAAGGATTTGGCTTCTTGGTGCGTTCAACCTCGCATACTCAGCAAACCTTAGCTGCTGATTCTTCTTAGAAGAGGAGGAGTCAGAGCTTTTATCAATTTGTGGATACTTGTCCTTAGCGTCGTACTCCTGATCCGTCTTTCTCTTCTTGTTTCCAGTAGGTTCATTGTTCAAAGCTGTCTTCTTCATACTCCCATCCACCTTGACATACTTTCCGGCTCTATCCTGGAGCTGTAGCATACTTTTGGGAGGGCGCTTAGCCAGGGACATCTTAAAGAACTCGTCTCTAGTCCCTTGCTGTAGAGCTATCATAGCTACCTTATCATCAAGATCAGGGACCTTTAAAGCCTCCATCGTAAATCAATTCAGATACTCTCTCAGGGACTCCTTTGCCCCTTAGATTATGCCCATGAGAGAAGCTGAACTCTTCTCGTGCACTCTGCCACTTATGAATTGCTTGATAAAACTTGACTCAAGTCCTTAAAGGATCCAATAGAATTTGGGGGCAGATGACTGTACCACCTTTGAGCCATACCCGATAGGGTTTGAGGGAAGGCCCGACACTTAATAGCGTCATTCACGGGCTGTAGCAACGGGGCATTAGAGATCGTCCTAACATGATTAGCAGGGTCTCCAGTACCATCTTATGCTTTGATGGTGAGCATCTTGAACTTCCTTGAGATGTGATCATTCATTATCTCATCAGTGAATGGTGGGTTTGGATCATCAGTATCTCCTAGGGGCATAAAATTACTTGGATAGGCCCTTGGGGCAACTTCCCTTCTTGGTATTGGACCATCCAGGTGTATGATTGGGGGAGGACCTCTCCGTCTTGGAGAAAGTGGGAGTCTTGAAGTCAGTTGTGTCTCTAGGTCACGCTTCAGCCTTTGGATCTCAGCTTCATGAGCCCTGATCCTCTCTTGAACATCTTGGGGATTCGTCCCTTGAGTGCTCCTGGAGTGTTGTTCAGTATCAGCCATCGGCTCTTTGCCAGCATGCCTCCTTCTTAGAGCGACATCATCATCCGATGATTCGGAGTCTCTTTCAGTATAAGGTCCAGAGAATTCATGATCCTCCGGAATAGGAGCCAAGCCACGTATGTATTTGGGCGTCCTCCCTTGTGCTTCACTCTTATTAGAGTATCCACTCCCTCCAACTTCGAGGTATAGAGGCATCCCGTAAGGGGGTCAGTAGTCACAATTGTCAAGTACTTATAGCCAAGGGGTTGAGAGTTCACAGGTGCATGCAGCTGCTGAAGTTGGGGATTCGTCCCTTGAGGAGCCGGGGGATTCATCCCTAGTGGCTGAGCCTCAGTTGCCCCTACCAGGGTTCCTCCTTGGGTGGAGGCATAAGTTGAGTGTGGTGGTACTTCCACCATTGATGCGATTGCTCGCGATAGGACAAGATTATTTGTCCCACTAGTATTTTTGCTCCGTGTGTTCACCATGGTTCTTGTAAGTTTCCCACAGACGGTGCCAAATGTTGTGGAATAAAAACCTGAGTACTTTAATATTTAATTTTAGGGTCGGTGAGCTTCGAGCTTTAATGGCTACTCTTGCGTTCGGGACTATCGGTTCTTGCAAGATGCCTACGTATCTCTGTGTTGTAGAGAATTAAGCCAAAAACGTAGTTCTAGGTTGAGGGGTAAAGCCCTTTATATAGAGGTGAGTCTAGGGTTAGACTTCTGTTAAAAGACTTGGTGGACAAGTCTCCAAATTAGATGGTGATTAGGAGTCCTATTGAGGAAGGAGTTACAGAACCTTATGTGTAGGACTTTGAGTCCGTTTAGAACACATGTCTCTGCTCTTCCAGCCGTATTGGGCCTAGTCCGTGAATAACTTGTGTTCGGGGACCTTGACGACCTCAACTAGTGGGCCTCGTCTACATGGGCCGTTTTGAGTCTGCCATGAGTTCGGACCAGACAGGTATATATTGGACTTTTAGACAAGAAGCCCAAGTATAATTAATGCGACATTTAATGTGTCTTTAAGATGTATTTTCCATCCATATCAAATGGGATCAACCCTAATAGGCTAAACCAATAACCGTCCATCAAAGTTCTGTGTTTTGTTACTTAAGCCATTATATATATCCAAATAGATATATATATTGGATGTATTATTTAAATATATATTAAGTGATATTTATAAATTTAACTATTAATTAGGCTCAAGTCTTATTTTAAATGATTATAATAATATCCAATGGGTCATAAATAATGGATTGGATCCCGTCGAATCCAACATTCTCCACTTGGCCAATGGCCAATACATCATCGCCATACATATAACAAGACTTTCATTATTGAGCTTTACATCCCATAAGACAGACTAAATCTTATATCGTACAAGAATAAAATTAAAGGTAGTATCATACTCATATACAAATATGAAGTCGTCCTCCAGTTACAATCCAAGTATAATAATAAAACCTAACAGAGATATCAGCCTAAAGTCATGAACAACATAATATATCATAAATAATAGAAAAATCAATATGACATACTGTAAATGTTTATTCTATAAGCTTCAGATGTCCACAAATTAGAAGTAACAAACTGAATGCTTTGTCCAAAAACCATAACATAAAGTGATCACACCACCAGTGTCTTACAATAAAATTCATATCAATAAGAAAGATTATCAATCAAACCCATGCTAGTAACATGTTCTCGAAAGAGATTGGATGGTAAACCTTTTGTCATTGGATCCGCCAACATAGCAAATATACTAATTTTCTCAATGGACACTTGTTGTTTTTGAACCCTTTCTTGCACTAGAAGATACTTTATATCTATGTATTTTATCGCATCACTTGTCTTGTAGTCTTTAGAAAAGGAAACAACATCATTATTATTGCAATAAATTTTCAACAGTCTAGAAAAAGTAACGATTATTTTGAGATTCATGATAAAATTTCTCAATCATAGAGCTTGCTTTGTCGCCTTATAGTAAGCCACAAATTCAGCTTCCATAGTAGAAGAGGTATGCAACGATTGCTTAGCGCTTTTCCATGATATAGCTCCTTTAGAAAGCATAAAAACATAAAATGGAGTGGATTTTAACTCAACCTTATACTCAACATAATCGGAATCGGAATAAGAAACAACCTCAAGATTATCCGTCTTTCGATATGTGAGCATACAATCTTTTGTACCTTGCAAAGACCGCATGACCGTTTTAACAACCTTCTAATGATCTGCACTTGGATTTATTTGGTACCGCCCTAGTATTTCAACAATACATGCTATGTATGGATGTGTGCATACATGAGCATACATAAGACTCCCAACTGCCGAAGCATAAGGAATATACTCCATTTGATCTAACTCCGGCGGATTTTTAGGACATTGTTTCAAGCCAAATTTGTCACACTTGACAACATGAGCAACGGGTAGGGAACAATTTTTGCGTGTTAAAACGTTTGAAAACTTTATCGATATAAGCTCTCTGTGATAAACCCAAAACTCTCTTAGATCTAATTCTATGAATTTTAATGCCCAAGACATAAGATGCTTCCCTCAGATCCTTCGTATTAAAATTCTTATGAAGAAAACTATTTGTCTCGTGCATTAAATTCATATCACTACTAGAGAGGAGGATATCATCTACATATAGTACTAAAATAATGTACTTGCTCCCACTCACTTTTAGATCTATGTATTGGTCCATAAAATTTTCTTTAAACCAAATTTTTCAATCACGTCTTCAAATTTAATAAACCATTCTCTAGATGTTTGCCTTGACCCATATATGAATCTCTTCGACCGATATTTCATGTGTTCCTTGCCTTTAACTACAAAACCTTCCGGTTGTGACATGTAGACATCCTCGTGCAAGTCACCATTAAGAAAAACAGTAATATGTTGGGGTGTACCCGACATTTTGTATTGAGGAACTATGTCACATTTTCACAAAAATAAGGCAAATGGACCTGGATTCTGTCCAGATTCAGTGAATTTTCCATAATACTCTCCTCCTCTGGCAGATCTAACAACCTTAATATCTGAAGTAAGTTGTTTCTCAACTTTTACTTTATAAATTTTAAAAACATCAAGTGCTTCTGATTTTTCATGCAAAAGCTAAATGTAGCAGTAACGTGAGTAGTCATCAATAAAAGTAATAAAATACTTATGACCACCTATATCTGGAGAATATGACCCACCAATGTTTGTGTGGATTATCTCCAAGCATTTAGTGCTACGAGTTGCACCTCATTTGTTTGTTTTTATAAATTTTTCTTTAATACATTTATACATGTGTCAAAATCCTAGAAATCTAAAGGATGGAGAATTTCCACTTTAACAAGTATTTCCATTCGACTTTTAGATATGTGACCAAGTCGTTCATGCCACAATATTGGAGGAATTCTCATTACTCTTTTTTCGCTTTTTAGAAACAGTCGCAACTTCATCTTGTGCATTCATTGAAATTAAGGATTCACTAAAATAAGCATTCAAACATAATCTGTAAATGTTTCCCTCTAACAGTTTAGAGCCAATATACTAAGAATAAATTAATAAAAAAAATAGAGAAAATCCTTTATTTTACTATATAATAAATATCCATAAGAGTTTAACTTTGAAACAAAAATAAGGTTTCTAGAAATAATATGAACATAAAAAGTATCAGCTAAATCCAAATTGAAACCACTTTTCAACATAAGTCAGAAAGTTTCTACAACTTCAATTTGGGCTTTTTTTCATTTCCAACGAGCAAATACAGGTTTCCTTCATTTAGCTTCATCACGGAAAGCAATCATTTTCTTATCTAACCACTCATGAAATTTAGAATACTCTTTTCTTTTGTGTCATTTAGCTCTACAGGAGTTACATTTAGGACCTCCAAAATTCTTTGTGCTAGAACTTTGCCCCTTGTCTTTCGCGGCATCTGCATCAATTCCCTTTTTCTTTATGCCAAATTTCTTTCCTTTCCCCTTAATCACAACATGAGCACTTTCTACCTTCTTAGACTTAAAGAATTCTTCTTCTTGAACGTACATAGAAATCAACTTGTTAGGTAATGAATACAGTACAGAGGAGGGTGAATGTGTTTTGGATTATTTTTAAGCTTTTTGAACTATTATGGATGGTGAACAAAGTAATCTAACTTGTAGAGATAATATGTTTTAACAGAAATAATAAAACATGCACATGAACACACTATCTTCAAAACTCACTTAATTTTATATTAAAATCAAGTATGCATTGCTACAAATTTCTGGGTTCTTTGTTGATAAAGAACTCAGCTTCTTTCTTGAGAGAGAGTTACAAGATTTTTAGATCTATTTGTTACACTTAAAACAAAGCATCCAGTGTTTACTTTATAGAACAGTAAACACAGGTTTTACACAGCATGCAATAGCATGTACTAAACCCTACTTTAAGTATAATGGCTTATCGAGATCTCTTATTATTCTATAGTTGTTTTGACTTATCGAAGTCTCTGAGTTCTCTATAAGAGAATTTGGCTTGTCAAGATCTCTGAATTTCTGCATGTAGAAAAGACTTGTCGATATCTCTGAAATCTCTATAGGCATATTGACTTATCGATATATCTGAGATCTCTAATGAGAATTTGACTTGTCGATATCTCCAATCTTTACATCTTCAATTTGACTTGTCGATATCTCCAATCTCCAATAAGCTATTTTTGACTTGTCGATAAGTCATTCCGGAGTTCTCGAATGACTTCTCTATAAGACTTAATCTGTGAATTATAGATTTCTTGACTTGAATGTTTTTCTCAAAACAGATTTATTCAACTCCAAGCTTCTTCACATTGTCTTTGAGGCATGATCTTCATGATATTCTCTAGAGTTTATTCTTAGGCTTTAGACTATTTACTGAAAAATACCTCAGTCTAATCAATTTACACTTTTACAGACTTAAGTAATACAATACAAAATGCAAACTTAGATTATCATACAATTTACTTAGGTCTGTCAATTTGACTTAGTCTTGTTATGGTACAGGCATGTCCAGCACAACACAACTCATTCATCTTCCACTTCTCTTTTTGCGTATTGTAGTTGATCTTAAAAGGACCAAATTGTGCAGGAAGAGAAGTCATTATGAAGTGAACGAGAAAACCTTTAGATCTTTGCATGTCCATGTCGTTTAATTGAGAAGCTATATCATTCATTTTCATTATATGATCACGAACACCACTTGAACCATTATAATTGAGAGTGACCATTTTTGAGATTATTGTAATGGCTTGAGCCTTAGTGGATGCCTTGAACTGTTCCTCAATATATTAGCTAGGTACTCCTTTGCATTATCAGATTCAGGGATTGCTCCTCGAATTGCACTAGTAATAGAGCCCTTAAGAATCATCAAGGAAACACGGTTGCTATGCTCCCATTTTGCATGATCGGTCTTTTGCTCACTAGAGCTTTTAACCATAATGGTAGTAGGTTTCACAACCCTTAATTCATAATCAAGGGTAGTAATTCCCAACATAAGATCAGTATGCTCTTTCCACTTCTTAAAATTAGAGCTACTCGATGGTTCAATGTGCGAAAAGTAGTTGGTAAGTGAAGCAGGACCAAAACCTGAATCAAGGTTAGTCATAATCATGCATAAAAGTACAATTAATTTAATTCACATGATGAAAAATAATTAGTTCAACAAATAATACATAAGCTAAATAAACTGAGGGATAAATAGCTAATCTAAATAGAAAAAATAAAATACATAAAATTTTCCTTCCATTAAAATTAATAAAATATTAATATCTTCCGTTGGGCCGATTATTAATATTAAATTAATTTATTATTAAGCATAAGATTATAAAAAACTAAAATATTAAATTATATTACTGTTGAGCAGAAAATAATTTAAATACTACACATTGAATTTTAAAATTCTGTTTATAAAGTCAAAATATAGATCTTCCGTTGGCACGATTTATATACATTTATTTGTACACATACATTATGTGATTTATCATTCTCTTAAAAATTAAAGTAAAAGATGTTCGTAGGTCCTTCTAAAACTTTAATAATCAAGAAATCACTACATTAGCCCATAAATTAAATTTAAAATTAACATTCATAAGGGACTAATATTAATTAAAGACATAAGTATCCCTTTAAAAATATAAGTAATATAAACTCAAGTCGGGTCGGGTCGATTTGGGCAAATGTCTCGGCATTTCGCGTACGCGAGATGACATGGTGAGGAATTTTACTGCTGGTTTAATTAAAATATTTGACCTGCCCGAGGATCAGTATTTACTGATGCTGAATAAATACTGATATGGACATCAGGATTTGCTAAGGCTGAATAAATCCTGATATAATTTTTGGAAAAGATATACACAACTTACAGACTTGTGAAAACCCTAATTGGTACATTCTCTCTCTTTTCTCTCCTCATCATATAGTATCTATGCATAAGTTTTTTGAATGAACTGAGTTACATGTCGCTGTTGAGCATTCCATGACTGTGGACGCTATGCATTGCTCTGTGTTATTTTATCATGTAAGTGATATTACTGCAATTCAACACAACGTAAGTTGGACAATAATCTCTTCAAGAACAGTCTAGTCTTCTCGAGCGCTAGGCGACTCAACTATTTATTGGTTCTTTCGGACTTTGATAAAGCTTCTTTTAGAGCTAAATGTTTCTCTCTTTCCTTATCAATTTAGTCTCTGATTATATCTTATTTCTGCCTTCGTGTTTTGTTTTATTAGTTGGTTTATTATCTGTTCTTGTTAAATCCTGATATATAACTGCTTATTGTTGCACGATTTGTTTATTTAATCCCAACAATTACAAAATCAACAGTGTACTGCAATAAAAAAAGTTAACATTGTTAGTTTTTAGATGGTCTAGAAGGTTAATTCGGTATTTTAACATATAAAATCCACGTTTTATCTAATTTATAATAATAATACACTAATTTGTGAAATACTCCCAGAGGGGGTGGATAGGTATTATGACAAATTAGTATTGATTTTTAAAGTACCAATTATTTATCAAAATGTCGAGACAACTTACTGTTAAGTTTAAATATGTGTTGTTAACAAGCTAACAAAGAAAAACAATGCAGAAAAATAATAACAGCAAGTAAACAACACACAAGAATTTTAGTAGGGTTCGACCCCTATGTTTAATGGTCTACTTCATGGTACCTTACCAATTTGGTAAGAGTACATATATTATTAATCACTGAAATGATACGATTATTGAATTATATATCTCCCATTTTACCTTGTTCCCTTTTCCCTTGTTCTTGCTAACAGTTGTTCCCTTGAGTAAAATGCCTCATAAGCCCTATAATAACCCAGGTAAATCTTTCTCTGATAATCTAATTTTCTAAACCCTTGTTATCCAAGCCAAACTACTCCTCAACAACAACTAAACCTTGAACAATACTATAAAATGAAAATTACAACTTAATCTTTGAACTCAATATATATATATACATGTATATGTATGCATGTATGTTTGTATGTATATATGTATGTATGTATATATGTATGTATGTATGTATGTATGTATGTATGTATGTATGTATGTATGTATGTATGTATGTATGTATATATGTATAAATTTTGTTAGAGCTCGCCAGAAAAGAATTTCAATGAATACACGTTGTATTTCTCTCACATAATTTTGTTCATACTCGAGGATCAGTTTTAAAAAGAGTATACTTAAAATGTATTTATAGACTGAGTTAACTTTCAAATCGACTAACAATACTCCATGATATTGACATGTTCTCACGTTAGTTTGTTTTATTTGAACGTTAATATAATCTAAAATACATTTGAACTAAAGATAAGATAGAGTTAAAAATACTTTGAAAGTCTATCTTTAGTTCATTTTGAAAAAAAAAATTAGGGAAGATTGTGTAGATAAAAACATTTAGTAAACAACTTCCCAAATAATAGGACATGATTTTAAAACAACTATATGAATAAGATGAGCTCTAATATTTATATAACATGTACATGCATATATTAGGGTCCTTAGAGCATCTCCAATGGTTGGCACCCTTGAACGGATTCCAACTTTACCACATAGTAAAATATATTATTTTTAATAATTTCTCTCTTCCATATCAATTTGGCACTCTTTTTACACAAAACACTCCAATGGTTGGCACCCTTAAATGCCAATTTCACTAAAATTACAAAAACAATATGTGTAATACAAATAAATTAGAAATATAATAAATTACTCATTATTGGAATCACAAATGAAATTGTCATAATAGTTTATTCACCACTGGAACAACAAATGAAGTTGACATCCTACTTTATGGGATACCAACTTTTGGTACCCCAAGTTGGCACCCCGTGTCACCTCATTTGGCATCCCATGGCATCCCAACAACTCCAATGGAGTGCTGACAAGGGTGCCAAGCCACATGGCGTTGGCACCCCTCTTGGCACCCACCATTGGAGTTGTTCTTAGAGCAAGTCTAATGCATACTTATATTTAGTCTTATAGTTATAATATAAGATTAAAATCATAAAACTCAACTTCGATGCATAGCTATACATGGTTGGATGGATAAATTCATAAATGGATACTTAGTCCTATATATAGGACCAAAGATGGCTTTATCCATTCTTGACACATTATCAATCTATATATTTATATAAAGGAAAATCTCACATGACATTTGGGAATATGACGTGGGGTGCTTCAAACTCATCATTCTATTTTTCTTAATTTTTGAAGGGCATTTGTCATTTTATAAATGGCTTGTAAATAAATTATATAATGAATGAACGGTCCAGCTAATAATAATTTCAAAGAATTCAAAAGGTCAGATGATTAATTATATATAACTCCCAACTCTTGATCTCCTACTCTTGCTCACCAGTATATAAATAAGCAAAGGATGTCTCATTTTGCCATACCTCTTCCACACATGTTATCAGGTTTGTATATATAATTTCTTAATGTTGTTTTTGCATTTCATGTCGTAGTGCTTTTTATTAATTTGAATCTTTGAATTTGAATTACGAGTTAGTTGTACAGATGTATATATTTACAAGCAGGTTGCAGGAGGCCAATAGTAAGCTAATAAGTTAGTTTATTTTTCTGATTTTCATTGAGTATACTTTGTTTTCTATAGGCCAATCTTCTTAAAACTATATTTTTTCCCGGCAAAAGCTTGATTCTTGCGACTCACTAGAATTCTTTTGATTTTGATTTTAAGAGCTGGAAGCTGGTATATAAGCTCGATATGTAGCTATAAAATTGTTGTCTTGGTTTGTGTTTCACTTTGTTCCCTTTGTTCCCTAAATAATATATGATTTTTACTCTTAATCGATCCTTAATCTTGTGTTGTCTACAATAATATAATATAATAAAATAGAGTTGCGGGGCAAGTACATCAATTACTTTCATTCTCTAAACCGACTTTTGTGATCCAATAATTGTAATGTGTATATATTATTACCTTTGCAAGTAGTCTGTTATATAGAATCACAAGGTTTGGCATAAATTGATCATTTTATTGGACCACCTTTTTTATGGTTACCTGTCATTGAGCTGATTTATCATGTAATTATTAATCTATTTTCTACCAATGAACAATAAAAAGTGACCAAAATTTGCATTCAGTGAGTATAATTAACGGGTTATATACACAAATAAACTCCTATATGAGGATTATTAAGTTTACAAAGCACATCTTATTAAAAATTTATTCGATAAATCCTTATATTACAACACATGATACTGACATTTGAAGTTGATGATTTTCGTTCGACACAGAGTCCTTATTGGCGTGTCCTTCACAAATGTCAAGGCAAAGAAAAATAAATGTAAAATATTAAACTTGCTTTGCCTAAAATAACCACTTAGAATTTAAAGTTAACGCAAGGCCGAAACTCTTATATTCTAAATTCATTTCAAGCATGCAGTTAAAAATTGAGAACATATTGCTAAAAAAAAGTGCTTGAACTACTACTGAAATTTCACGAGCATCTTATCAATAAATAATAAATAATTTTGAATAACATCTTTCACGTCGGTATATTTCCAAAACTACTCATACAACCTCGTATCGATAAAGCAATATTTTCCATATAATTTATATAAAATTTCCAAACTTTCTTTATTATATAGTTCCGCCTCTAAACCTACACATTTATAATTTTTGTAAAATATTCAATAATTCAAGTTACTCATATAATTATTCATCTAGAGTTACAAGATTGTTCCATAATTTGGTAACTTAAAAAATATTCTAGGAAAATAAATATATATTGGTATCCCTAATTTGAGCCTACAATTCAAGAAATAATAATGATTAATGATGCATTGTTATTATTATTATCCCTAATTATATATATATATATAATATTAATATAAAGATAGTTAAACATATTTTTAGTAATTATATACTTATAAATTTATATACTTGAATCCATTTCAGTTTTTAAGAAATAATTTTTCACCGCGCGAAGCGCGGTTTTTAACTAGTTAAATAATAATAGAGTACCAAGAGATCCACTTTAAATTAAAGTGATGACTATAGTCATTTTACATCTATCACCGGACTTGCTCTTACAAAACCAATCCTATAAATTTTCTGAACAACCACGGTTTGTCTTTATTGCGAGAAAATTCTCAGCTTACTATCAGTTTGTGATAGGTTGTTGTTAAACTATTAATTTGCTGATAAAATAATTTTATTGATTTCTGCCAAAATAATCTAGTACAACGCAATTTTTATATATCAGCATGTTCTAAATATCTATCGGTTTGCTGTCATTGTGATCATTAAAATCTCATGAGTATAAATTTGTTTATAATTAATTATTACTAAAAATTAAAAAAATCTAATTAACAAATAATTTTGAAATTTTTTTAGATACCAAAGAAAATATAACAAATAAATCAATAACATGCATGCATATTTTTTTTAAAAGATATCAAACGAGTCATGTCGAGTGCGGGTGTGTATGATCCACATAAGAGTGTGAATTTTTTTAAAGAAATTTATGCATATAAATGTACTTACATAGTTTTTTGATATATATTTTGTTGTATTTATATTTTGTAAAAAGATGTGAGCTTTAAATGTTAAATGATCAATTTAGCCTTCTAAATCATGCTAAATTTAACTATGTTATATTTTTTACAGTAGTACACCAATTGCAATGATGTGATAAGTAGTGATATACAATAAACTTCAGGTACAAAAAGTGCGACGTTAGTATACGAATTGCACTGATACGTCGATACGGGTGTCCTTACAATACAATACGTAGATGCGCATATCCTTACAGATGAATTTTTATATTAAAGAATTTAAATATCATTTTTTTAATTCCCCCTGACCACCATTTGAACATATTTCCCAATACGACAAAATAATGTTGTAGTGATACCTGCAGTCACTCATGTACCTCCCATCCATATTAGAACACATCTCATTTCAAATCTCTTCACTCCTAATTTTGAATTAAATATACGACAACAAAAGAGAATAGTTCAGAGAAAAAAGAGAAAAAAATAGATGATGATTCATTTATTTAAGAGAATAAATATATGTGCCCATTTCCATTCGTCTACTCCTTCACCGTCTCCGGCGACTCCAGCGACAGGTTCTTTGTCTCCGGCGACGGTGGTTCTATCTAATCAAGTTGTTAAAAATGATGTTGAGTAGCGTAAAATTGAATACAACACGCCATATAACCCGCCTATGATGATTACAACACCTGCTCCGCCCAGTTTCATAATGAAAAAGATTGAATCTAGCACTTATGTTCACAAATTTAAAGTCTTAACATGCCTATGTATCAAATTGATGGATGTAGGGACTACGATATTAAGCCGATGGGTAGAGATTGCAGTCGGGTCAGATCGGGTAGGGATTGCAGTCGGGTCAGATCGGGTCGGGTATTGCAGAATTCATATCCAAACCCGAAAATTATATCCAAACCCGAAAATTATATCCATACCCGAACCTGACCCGAACCCGAAAAATACCCGAAAATGAATACCCGAACCCGATCTATCGAATTTTTGATCGGATTCGGGTAGACCCAAAATTCGAATTTTTTTTGAATTAGATATTCATACCCGAACCCTAAATCCGAACCCCAGCCTGAACCCGAAATCTGAAAATTTATATAATTATTGATATTGCAAGTGCTTCGGATCGAACACACAACTTACGGAGAAAGAGTTTTAACGTGTTATCTTCAACCACTCCACCACATCATTAATTATGTTATTATAATTATATATAATATTTAATATATCAACTTAATTGAAACCTGTTATGCCCAAATATGGACATGGGCTCTAAACAGACCCATTACCTGAATTATTTATAATATTTGGCTTAATAAACAAGTCCAAGAATATGGAGGAGTTCTCGTAATTTGTATATGAAATAAGACCGTGTACCGCATATTGACCAAGACTTTACTAGATGACACGTGAGAATATGTAAAGAAGGATAGTCATGTCCATCTCGTACTAGAAGATGACACATGCCCATCTCTTACTAGGAGGTGAGTCCTTCCCTCCTCATACTAGGAGGTGAGTCCTGCCCTCCTCTAACCACGAGGTGAGTCATGTCCGCCTCTCCAGCATGAAGAGGGTCATGTCCGCCTCTCCAGCATGAAGAGGGTCATGTCCACCTCTCCATCGAGAAGGGAGTCCCGTCCACATCTCAACAAGACTGGACTCCTATCCACCTCTTCATCAGGAATGGAGTCTTTTCCACCTCTCAACGAGACATGGGTGATGTTCACATCTCAACAAGAGAGGAGTCATGTTCTCATACTATTAAGATGGGGGTCCTCTCCTCATATCATGCATGTCCTCATATTACTAGGATGGGTGGTCTACCACCATATAACCATAAGAGGCAGCATGTCCACATATTATCAAAATGGAGTCATGTCCACCTCTCAATAAGAGAGGAGTCTTCTCCCCACATTATAAAGAGACTTGAAGAGACCAGTGGTAGTATAAACTCACGTGCAAGCTGAACAAAAAATATAATTACAACAACTTATGACTATATGATTCTACGGGGCACATCATAGAGTCCTTGCAACACTATATCATACTTGGAAGGGCCTCATCAAGGTCAACAATACTTACATATTTCTGGGTCCATATCACATGACTAGACTCTAAGGGGTCGCATGTGAGGGCTCTAAGTGTTCTCATGCCTCACCAACGAGATATCTTCGCCTAATGTCATGACAGCCTATTACAGCCTAATTGAGCTTGGGCTATGGAATAATATGGGCTTATTACGAACTATCCAATGATCAACGAACCTGGGCTTTGATGGACCGGGCCAAACCCTAGCCCTTCTAGATAATTTGTTCTCCAAGAACTACGTGTAGCTTGAACCCCTATAAAAGGGTACGTAGGCCTCTTATTTATGGATGATCAATAGTTTGAAATAAGAAAGAATAAACACTATTCCTCTGGCATTCAAGAATCATCGAACAAGATTAGCTATAACATCCATCAGTTTTCATCCCGTGTTCTTCGCGTTCTTCATGAAAATAACCTCAAATCAACATAATTTGCTCTGTGATTCCAACAACCTCTGAATTCGTGTTGTTACGAATTTCTCCCAACAACAATACCCAATTTTTAGATTTATCACTAAAAGATGTTTTGTTAACCTTATAAACTTTATCACTCGTTTAAATGATTGAATAACTATATTTCATTAAACTTTATAATTAGTTAATTTTTAACGTAAATATAAAAATATATGTTCTAAAAATTATATAATAATACATATAATGTATATTATATAAATAATATATATATAATATCATAATGTGTAATATATAAAAGTATAATATATATTATTAATAATATATATGCATATAATTCGGGTTTTTTTCGGATTTCGGTTTTGGATAGAGTTTCGGATTTTGGATCGGTATACTTAATATCCAAATCCAAATTCAAAAATTTTCGGGTTTAAAAATTAAATCCATATCCAAATACAAAAAATCGGGTTCGGTAAATCCAAAATTTCGGGCTTCGGATCGGATATCCGTCGGATAGGATTATTTTGCCATCCCTACCGAGGGGATGACCTAGTAAATATTTTTTTATTATCAGAAGAAATTCAGAGTAAGGTGAGTTGGTAAAACTCTTTCGGGTTAAAAATAAATTTAAATCCAATATTTTGGTTAGATAAAATCTAGTTGAGTTGGAATAAATTTCATTAAGTACCGATTACAAGCAAATTATTCTTTCGATCTTAAACATATTTAAAATAAAGGACGAGAAACAAAATTATATTTTTTTTATTTTAATACTCAAGTATTTCTTATTGCGTATGGTTATTGTTTTTTAATCTATATATATGTTATATATAATTTAAACAAAAATCCAAATCAAGTTAAAAATTATATTTTTTCTTAGTAATCAAGTATTTCTTATTTCATACTATTATTATTTTTATTAGTTAATTATAATATACAGATAATTTATTTATTGTTCACATATGCTCAATTTATATAATTTTATAAAAAAAATAGAAAATAATCTATATGGATGCTGCGAAGCATGACTTTGTTGATTAGTTTTATATACATTTTTAAATCTCAAAATTTCCAAAATTAAGTCGGATATTATTATCAATATTTTTTTTAATCATGTATAGGCTGCCCCAGTGAAAAACATTGTGACAATTTTGGAGGTATATACCATTTTCCTCGCCTACCAATATCACCTAATATATCAAGAAAAATAACTTATTTAATACATTATAAAATAATCTGTCTATTATATTCGCAATCTCACCTCCGAAATAAATACTTATTTTATAATAATAAATTTGAAACAAAAAATTATAACTTAATTTTTTTATATTACGATTTAAAACAAAAAATTATAAAATAAATAGATTTATAATTAAATATTAATATTTATTATAAATATGTAAATTTATATTAAATGTACATAAATATAAAAAAACAGTGAGTTTCTTCACTTTCTGCATTCAATTTTAATGGATTTACAATTCCATTTCAAATTCTAAATACTTAGTGGTGAGTGACTGATTTTCGTTGTCCTTCGTCATGTCGAAAATCCATATCATTTCTTGTGAATTTTTAAAGTGGGCAATCGATATTAGGGATGATTTTGCAAGAAATTTAAAAAATTTCTAATAGTTCTAGTGTTCTACCATATTGAGATCAAAGGTTGTGAAAAATCATTTTGGTAGATATTTTCATGCAAGGGTTGATGCTTACCATCATTATTATTTGGTAATCATCATCAATGGTCTTAGGTTTGGGTATGACACGATTATTAATTACCCTTACTTTCGGTTATTCAAGTAATATTAAAGAGAATAATGCATCTCGATTTAGGTAAGTCCGATGTGAATAAAGCCATAGGTTAAGATTTGTCTATACCTTTTTTTTATTTTTGCTATCAAATTTTTATTTATTTGAAATTACTATACTTCTTATATATTGTACACATCCATACACAAGTTGGAGGTCTTTCGAGAAACAGTCTCTTCATTCTCCTAAATGAGGGAAATGTTGCGTATATTTTAACCTCCCCAGACCCTGCCCTAAGTGGGATATATATTTGGTTTGGTTTGGTTTAGGCATAGGGTTAATAGTGTATTTATAGTACAAACGTTGTGATGTGGTTGGTCAATCACATCACACCCGGATTGAGAAATTTTAACCGTGAGTCATTAATTTTGTAAAAAAATTGCATTCATGTTAATTGTCGGTTCACATGTTTATTAAGTTCGTCTCCAAAATCAAGATATATGATGGTGGTTATTCGTCGAAAAAGTCATCAATGGTTGGTTGTGATTAATTGAGGGATGCAATTATAGAGTGTTTGGTGATGGCTTACAAAATTCTTCACTTCTAACACATCACAATATGTTTACGTATATCTGTTTATAAGAAATCAAGTCAAATATATTTTTTTGAAGAACTAAAAGGTCAAATATGCTAGGTTTCTTGCCCTTAGGCCCACCAAGAAGAGCCTACTACGATGAAGCTTAATTACAACGTTTTAGTTACAAACAAAGGATGAACTTCATGAAAATGACGCATCCTCCGTGTTGCTTGCTATCTTTCTTAATCGTAAACAAACATGACTTACTTAAAATAAGTGATAAACCGGTAATGAATTATAAATTTATAAAATCGTTCTTACATTTTTAATAACATAGTGCAACATAAATATTCAAAATTATATAAGTTAATGATAAACAAATAAACAAAATATATAATAGTATATTTTACATTTGTTGATGAAAACTAATGAATTTTACATGACAATAAACTGGGAACCTAATGGAAATTATAAATTTTGGGTTAAATATCAAGTAAGTCACTAATTAAGATAAAATATTTTAAAAAGTCTTTAATTGCCATTATAACTCGTCTTAGTCCCTAACGTCATAAAAAACAAAATGTTAGAGTCAAAGATTAAGTTAACAGTCAAACATCTGAATGGGCAGAGATTCCTGATGTGGAGGGCAGAGATTTGGCAACAACTATATTTTAACTCAGCTATATATAAGATGTATGTGGAACCCTAAATATGTATGTCTCCAATTAGGGTTCTTCATCTCTTTATACTATAACTTAAAAATATTACATGTAACACTTCAATTAGTGGTAGTAAAAGCTTCTGGAGGTAGCCCGCAAGGGTTGACTCAGTTGTTTAAAGAGGGGATAATTATTCTCTTGGTCACAGGTTCGAATTCCACGGGAGGAGAATTTATGATTATGCCTCATGAGCCAGAGCTTGTCGCTTAAATGCGGTTTACCTTGGTTCACGTGGTTTGCAGGCTATTGCGTGAGCCTGTGAGATTTACCCAGTGTGCACCCGAAGGGTAGCGGCTGAGGGTTCCCTACGATAAAAAAAAGCTTCTGGAGGTATTTAATTATAAAAAACCCATGTCTACAAGGTCGGGAACATCGTCTCGAGGCTCATCATCACGATATATATGTGCTTGTGGTTTAAGAGCAAAAATGTAAACTTCTTGGTCTTTGAATAATCCTGAAAGAAGGTTCTATACCTACAGCCAAAGCCGAGTAAGTTAGTAGTTAGTTTAAAGAATAATTGATATCATAGTAAAATGTTTAACATCTATATGTTGCAAAATATGCAGGAAATCCGATGTGCTTATCTTGAGTGGTGTGATGATGAATGTGAAGGTAGACATGGTGAGATAATTACGCGCTTGAATAATAGACGTATCTACTTGGAAGAGAAGATTGGACTACTTGAAGATAATATTATGCAACTTCAGCCACAGAGGAAAAAAGAGCTAGGAAGAGACATTTACAAAAATGTATGAAGTTTAGTTGCCGTGTCATTGTTCTTTTCATGGCGATGATGGTGATCATGATACAGAGGACTGTTAAAGGCAAGGGCTGGAATTATCTTATGTAGACTACTTTTAATTGCTTTTCATGGTTATGTAGTAATGTAGTATGTAGTATGTGATATGTAATATTAAAAAAGTAATGTAATGCAATGCAAGAATACGCTATGGAATAAAATTAAAAATCTTGTTTGCAAAAACTTGTTGGCATTGTAACATAATCTTGTTTTTTAAAAAAGCAGTCAACAATCACTACACCATATATGGGCTATTGCAACCCCAAAAAAGTGTAGTAAAAGATACCAAATATGTTACAATAGAGGTTTTTGCAACATTTTTACTAAAATTCGGCGTTGCATTTACTGCCGTTGCAATAGAAACCTATAGCAACATTTTTTGGACTCATTGCACCATTTAAATGTATCACAATAACTCGCTTTATTGCAACATTTTTGCCAGTTTTAGCAACATATTGATGGTGTTGCAATAAAATACTGCAACACTTTCCTGTAACATTTTGGAGTCTAATGTGTTACAAAAGCCAATTTATTGTAACATTTTTATGTAACACTTTTTCCCTATTGGCATAATTTATCATTTTTAGCAACATTTTACTGCAACACTTATGTTCCTATTGTAATACTTTTAATAGTTTTAGCAACATTGTAGTGCAACACTTGTGTTCATATTGTAATGCTTTTTAATAGTTTTAGCAACATTAATTTGCAACACTTTTTATTACTCTAAGTTGCAATATCCTGTTTGAAATGTCAAAAACCATCCCAAAATCACATAAACCTGATTTCACATTTCTTGCAAATATAACAAAGTACAAGTCAATAAAGCCCAAACAAAGTTGGCTTATACCACAAGATCATCTTGCATCTAGCAAGTAATAAATCCAAAGTCGAAATACATAATCAACATACACATCATAAATCTAGATAAAGCTAATTAGTCTTTCATGTCTAAGTAGCAACATACCAATAGTATGTATATTTTAAATATAAGTACAGATAGGATATTTCTTTTTAGGAACTCATCAAAGTTTGTAATTTCTGCAGAGAATTTCAAGCCTTGCTGCTTTGTAGGCAACGAAAGATTCTCGTTAATCATCGTATTCTGATGGAACAAACTAATGTGCCCCCACTGCACAAACTCTTATGTTCCATACCACTGAGTCCTCTTTGTATTCACTTCTTCCCTACTGCAATAGTCCTTCGAATGGCCAAATTGATTAGGAATGCCACGACAGTCAAGTTGCACAGAAGGAAACATCTCTATCACCATTCTGAAATAGAAAGTAAGACAAGATCTTTCACATATAAGTTTCTGAGTTCTCAGGACTCTTTAGTCAACTATATTTATACAGGAAGCAGCCCTATAATTGATAAAGGTATAATCTTAATTTAACAATTCATACAGCATAAATCAGCTCTATACATGTAACCTGAGGTGATTTGGTCAAATAATATTATATCTTAGCTGGCACCCGTCAATAAATTTTGACATTAGTACTGTTGTTTAGATCAATATAATATACAGTTTCAATGACATTTTAAAACAACACAGAACAATAATTAGGTATTGAAAGAATTATACTACTTAAGTAGGACTCTAATCTCTAAAGTCTAGACGATCTGAGTACGTCTTTCTAGGGTATTCTCTGTTTCACCTAATGTTTTTCATTCTGAGAGTTAATAATTAGATAGAAAAAAACATAGTTCTCCATATGTCTAGTACAATTACTTGAGCATTCGTATCACATAGCCTCTTTTTCCTTCTTCCTTACTATTCAAAAAGAATTCCCGCTTAACAGCATCACAACTGAGCTCGTACATGACAGCTGCATCTCTGCCGTCCAAGTCGAGTTTCTGTAATTTTATATCCACTCTTCTCGCTCCGTATTCATCTCTTTGATCATGCAGAGACATGCTGATACTACTTCAAGTATTCTGACAATTCAAAGTTCTACTAAGACTACTCGAACTCCTCGGAGAAGTCACAACTAGCTTTTGGTACACAATATAATTAGGAAACTTTAACACTTTATCAAATATGACGCCCGTCTCTTTACCAAGTCTCAACCTTAAACATGCACGGTGTGATCCCTATATTTGTATCATTACCATTGAAATTCGTTGGACAAAGATAACTAGAAAAACTAAGAAAACAACTTACCACTTACCCCTTTTGATTCCTCATAAAAAATTCTGTCAAGCCCGCTGGTCAAATCTTTAAATTTGGCTTTATCAAAGGACTTTCTGATGAAAATTAAGCAATCAGCTCGACTACCAGGCCTGCACCTGATATTAATCTTCTCCATAGAAATTTATTGCTTCTATGATGGATACTTTCCTACAGAGAAACCAAAAAATAATTATAAAATAAAATTTAGAGGGCAAGAGGTACGCTAACTGCAGGCCCAAGTTTAGGTTCAAGAACTAGGCAAAAAAAATGCACAGAAAACATACACACGCATACAAACTTTCAACAGGTCACTAACCTCTACATAAGTTGGAGCTGCAATACGTCTGGATGGTTCATTCAGTGGACTATAATAATCAATTTTTTTATGTCCAGTCGAAGAGATATTCTCCTTCAAGATAAATTAAAAACAGAAGACCCCTTCTAGATCAACATATTTCAACGTCCAGAGAAATATGTCACAAAAAATAGTCTTAAGCGTTATCATGTTCTGTGTTACCCAACACTGGACAAAAAAAACTATGATCAGGTCCAAATTATCTCTGCAGTGATTTGTCAAGGCAATTTCAGAATTCTGGTATTACACTAAAAAAGACTTTATTTTTAATGCACAGTTGTCAAATTACTTTGCATTGAGTCTGTCTCTCTGAACTTAACTCCCTCCATGATATAAATCATGTTTATTCTAGGCATGATGCAGAAGCAATCTGATGAATTTGGAATACAATCTACTCGAACACTGTTTAAGTAGCAGTACCAAAACAAGATGATAGTTACTAGTTACCATTAAGCTATATACTAAAAATGAATGTCAATACAAGCGTTTAGTTGAAGGCACATACAAAAGCTGCAAATTTAAGAAAAATGCTTTAAAATAAGCATTTTGTTGAAAATTGCATCTCGTCCAAACATAAGAGCATGGTATAATCTTAGAATAACAAATCTACTAGTGCTAGAATGAGCCATATTATTGACTTTAACATATGGACTATAGTTTACAAGTCAAGATCAAATTCCGAACAGTAGAGCAAAAAGATAATATTACCTGGATTGGGTTTTCTGCAATCAATATTCCATCAATACCACCGCCAATTACACGACCATCCGGACCTGCTAGTGAGACGCTTAATCTGCCAGTCCTTTTAAAACTGCCATTCTCAGAGACTGTAAATGAGCCCGTTAAGGATAAGATCTCAAATCGACCCTGCAAATTCATAGAACCTTATTCCATTTTATCTATAAATTGTTGACAAAGTTAATGTGAAAACATGCACATATTAGCTTAGAAATATGTACAATATGCTAGAAAAGAGAAAATCAGTTATCAGGGGGAATAACATAATCATATTTTAGAAAATAGAGAGAGATCAAATGCTGTAAATATAGAGATGTCTCCCCTAGTCAGAAATCAAAGTAGAAACAACTCTTCTATACTAATTTGTAGCTCCACAAGTTCATCACTTCATATTAGTAGCAACATTAGTGTACATGAACACTTTTTCTCTTTGTATCTGCAATCTCATTCAGTAAATTCAGTACATACTGAATTTACTGAAACAAAAGATTAAAATACAAATGAGCAAGAGATATCATAAGATCTCTTTCAACAGAAGTGTTGTAGGCTTGTTGTAGCTCTTCTCTCTGATGATAGATAATAAAAGTACTTTGATATTAAGCCCTATATAGTAAAAAATATATATTTTATCTACTGTATTAATATTTCTTATCTACTTCAAGCCTTGGAATTATAAAAGTATGGTAAGACAAATAAATCTCTATATGTAATATCTAAAGTTTACAGAACTGAAAAGAACCTGTTACTTCGGTAACACCGTTAGTTCTCCAAAATCTAGTCAATGTTGCAAGTGATAAAGCACACTTCAACGCTTCAACCTAATTCCAAATCAACAACATCAAATGTCAATCACGTGCCTTACTAATAAAAAGTAGTAAATTATAAAAACATACAGTGAACTTAAACAATTTTCTCACCAAAAAATTCGCAGTAGTGACACTATAATCATACTTCCCAGCTCTCTTCGACCACACAATAAGTATAGCTTGTGAACTCGTGAGAAACGTGAGTGCTAGTGTAACAACCGTTCAATTACATTCCAATCACACAAACACAAACAACAAATACACAAGTTTAAAAATCAAACATACTGACATAACCAAATCAATTAAATTTTATTTATAATTCATCAATTAGTTAGCATTACTCACTTGAGCTTCCACTTCGATTTATCGCCAATTTTCCCATCCGATTTCGACAAAATATTGTCCATAACTGCTGAAATCGACATATAAATCTTCGATAAACAACAAATTAAACTCGTACAATTACTCATATATTAGCAGCATATAATCAAAAAATTTTATTGTCTTGGACCAAAACTATATCTTAATTCCACTAATTCCAACAATTGAAAAATTCTACTAATCAAATATATAATCAAAAACTTTCACTTGTATACATATATAATCAAAAATTAAGAACACATATTAAGAGCTTTAATCCAATATATAATCAAAAACTTTCACTTGTATACATATATAATCAAAAATAGATGGGTAATCTACCTCTAACTGAAACTTGAATTGAATATCCACTCGAATTCGCTCAAATTAATTCTAGATTTTGGGGATTTACTGTAATCGACTTTAGTTAATCGACTTTATGGAACAAAGAAATTTACAAGGGATGAGTGACATAGATGATTGATTCAGATGGGTGAGAGATGGCTGAGATAGATGAGCGAGAGAGATGGGTGAGAAAGAGACGGTCGAGGGAAAGATGAGCGGCTGAGAGAGAGGTGCGATATAGAGATATGTGGTTTTCTAAAATAAAATTTATTTTGAGTAAACAAATATTTGGGGGAAATTATTATCCCGCTCCTTGAAAAATTTCAATTGCCGCCTAAAAGTTTTAGTCAATTGTATTAAAAATGTAGCATGTATTGTAACACTTTTTTAAAAGTATTGCAATTGTTTGAAATTATGAAAATAAACTTTTCATTTGCAACGCTTTCATATTTTTTGTAGCACTTTTTAAAAGTGTTGCAATATACTAGTAACTTTCGTGGCTATAGTAACACTTTTTGCAACACAAATGTATATAGGGCTTGCAATAGGTCATATAGTAGTGAACATTAACAAGTAGCACCAAAAAGAGAAATATATATGTCTCAAAATTACCAACAAACTAGCTAAACCAAGTTCTAGGTGTAACACACATACCATTATAATGTACCCAAAATAAAGACCATTAAAGTTACCAAAAAGGAGACTTTTAAATGCGTCTCATACTACTAATACTACAGATCCTGCCCAGTCTTCATCAAGGTTAAGTGTAGTGTCTGGAGTGTTTGAAAACTTGAAACTTGTCTTTATAATAATATTTTGCTCCTCCTTACTGTTGTTCCTCCAACTTGTCCTTCATGTTGGCCTTCATCTTCATCTAAGTCTTTATCTTCAATTGATTTATCATCTTCAGTTAATGCATCATCCTCTGTATGAATTACAGTTTCAACTAGATGACTTGGTTGACCTGTTGCAACATTCTTGACTTGAGGTGTTCCTGCACTTGGAGTGACATTAGGTTAGTGATTTAATTTCATAAAACCTGGTGTTGGCATGAATATGTTCCTAAAACCAGAGGTCCTCAAAAGGATCAAGTGGTTTAAGTCTTTCCTTGGAAGCCCTTCTCTCATTCTTCTTATTCTCTGCAAATTTTATAAATGTTCTATCTCCAGCCTTTTCAGTCACATTTTCTTATGCATCCAAAAGAGCCTTTCAAGCCTACTAATTTGAAAACTTCTTTCCGCCACTTGTTTTTCCTTACTTAAATTAGTACACAACTTCTCCTTTGCATCTTCAGTTGATGCAACAATTGTTGGTTATTTAATTATAGTTCCAGGTAGGCATTTCCTTTTAAGTGACACTTTTTGTCTTCTTATAGCATCATCCTGGAAGTATTTTTCAGAAGAATCATCTTCTTTACTTTCATTGTAGTCAAACTGATGTTCCTGATATTGATCATGTTGCTCTTCATTTACATTTTTAATATGAATGTGATTCTCTTTGAAGGTTGGGAACATGGTTCTCTTATGGCCAGGTTTCTTACAGATGCCACAATGCATCTTTTTCTCACCAGTCAATTTTTTCAACCCAGAAATAGATGTAGTTTTAACTTGGCTTTTATTCTGACTTCCACCCTCCCAATTCTCTCTTCTCATTAACCTCTTGGGCCTCCTCTCAACTTCTTAGGCATATCAGGAGGAAGCATATATTCCCCATCAGTTATCAATGAATTCCCACAAATTTTTACATCTTAGAGCTTTCACAATTATGCTACAAGTCTTCAAGTACATTTTTTTAGAGTAATTGTGGCTTACATGTGTTGTGGATGATGTCTTATATCATGAATGGCTGCCACTGCATGCTCACATGAAATTCTAGTTAAATTAAATGCTCTGCAATTACATTTTCTGGCATCCAAATCAACAGTAATGCTCCTGGTTCCTTGTCTGACCATGTACAGATTTCCCCCATCCGATGTAGCAGTCCACATTATTGAACTTTTAACAGCAACATCTAGTTTTTTCTTGATTCTATGGAAATTTGACAATTTGTGTTTAACAATTCTTCCCTCTTGGACCTTTTTCTGGACATTATCATAAAATGGATCTCGTCCAACATTTTCAAAAGAGGCATATACATGCCAGAAGAATTAACCATCAGTAAAATAAAACTGTAAGACTTGCTCCTTGTCAAAAAAAATGTGTATTTCATACCTTTAATTAATTATCCAAGCATTGAAACACTCTGACATATTATTTTCTACATTGTTTGCATAAGCATTTGTCTAAAAATTTGCCTTTGTCCAGCTTTTTGGATCAAATTTGCTTAATTGGTCATGAGCAGTTTTGGACATTCTTTGAATTGCTTTCATTGCCTTGTCATGAGCTGCTGGATATGTTGCACATGCTGCAAACCAAATTGCCTTCATTAAAACATCTGATGGAAACCTTTTTCTGAAGTTAGTATACAAATGCCTTGTGCATAGTCTATGTTCAACTCTAGGAAAGTGCTCTCTCATTGCATTTTCATATCCATGTAAACAGTAGTATATACAAGATTATTACATGCATAAGTGTAAATATAGAGTGATATTTTTTATTGGATCTAGAAATACCTTTTGCTGATCAATGACTATGGTCAAGCCACTGCCATTACTAAGGTTAAGGTCCTTGTTAAATAGTTGAATAAACCACCTCCAGTTGCATGTGCTTTCCGATTTAATAACTCCATGTGCTTTTGGGAACATCTGGTTGTTCCCGTCTCTACCTACATCACTTATCATTTGACCCCATAGATAGTTTTCAAAAAACAACCATCAAGTCCTAGAAATGGCCTACACCCAGCTTTTCAGCCAGTTTTCAAAGCATGATAACAAATGTACATCCTCTTAAATTTATTTTCAGATTCATCGGTGACCTTGGATGTCCTTATATCATCCCTATTATTTGGATTATTCTTAAGAATTTCGAACCCAAAATCCCAAACCTTTTCATCATGTTGATTTAATGTATCATACACACCCTATACATCAGCTTTTCTCATTCTAGAACATTTTATTCTAAACACCTCAACTTCTAACTCTTCCCAAGTAACTTGCATCATGTCTTTCACCTTCCATTGGGGATTTTGCCTAATTCTATCACCATATAGATGTGCTAAGTACTTCACAGAGATCAAGGTATTATAATATGGTTTTTTACATTGATGATCATCTAAACAGGTTTCACTTGCATTGCCTCCTCATATGGTAACTTGCTACACCATAAATAAAAACTACACCTACCTTCACAACCAACTTTACACCTATTGTGATCTATTAGTCCTAAAGTATCGTAGAAGGGGGGGGTTGAATACGATACCTATAATCTTTCTCCATTCATTATAAGTTCTTCGTTATAAGTACTGAATCAAAATAGACACAAAACAATTCGATAAATATATTGTTTTTATTAATATAAACCTTGAGGTTGCTACAATCTAATCAATGAATTGATTAGCTACAATAAATTCAGCAGCACAACTTTATGTTTACAAGTTTAATAAATGAAATCTTTAATGGAGCTCCCGTAAAAACACTTTATGTTAGCTGAAGAAGATTACCAAATGAAATGAATTCATTTCCTGCTTTGTAGACTTCAATTTTCATTGGATAATTGTATCCACATATTCCTTTGAATTTCTACATTTGTAATCAACAATAATACAACCTAGTTACTTGCGACCTTTGTTTGTAGTGTAGAGAAGTAGTTACTTGCGACCTTGATCTGCAGTGTCTAGTTACTTGCGGCCCTAAGGAGCAAGTAATTGCCTTAGCTAAATTATAACTTTGTGACTTACTTGCGACCTAGCTTCACCTACATATTGCTTTAACAAATTTCACAATTTGTTAGTTACTTGCTACCAGGTAAAAAAGAGTAGCATTTTCCTTAGCCAATTTTCCCATAACAAGTTACTTGCGACCTGTCTTTCTCTGTTGGCAAGTTAGTTGCGACCAGGAAGTAAAGAAGGATATTTGCCCTAGTCATTTTCCATTGTGAAAGTTACTTGCGATCTTATCTCCTAGTGCCAAGTTACTTGCGACCTAGGAGAGGGAAAGGTTCTTACCTTAGACATTTTTCAACCTGCAAGTTACTTGCGACCTGGTCCACTCCTGTGGTGTGTTACTTGCGACCAGGAAGGCCAAGTGGAAAAGCTTTGACTTAGAAAAATTCCTGCCTCTAATAACTGTATCAATAATTAATGTTTCTTCTGTACTGAATTAAACCCTTTCTGATATGCTGATGTTTGGTGTACTGGTCTGGTTCACAAACAACTAGCATTAACTGATTTAATTTAATTTCCTTGACAATTCTGAACTGATACATCTTGGTTGAATATTCATTGCTTCAATCACTGAACCCTTGAACTTTAATACTTCAAATCAAATCATTTCACTAATACTGCAAGTCTTTTGAATCTTATTCTTCATGGAGGCTTGAACATATTAATGAACTTCTTCCCATGACCTGGTTATGAACTTAGAGCATTAATTTCATCTTTTGATTCTTTGTATATATCCACTCTTCATCTTCAGGGTTCCTGTGCTTCATAATTTAATATTGTTTATTTATTTATGTTTCATGTTGAGTTATAATTCCTCGTTTACATATTACGTTACATTATGCTTTATACGATCATTCTTTATAAAGTGAATGACCCTCATTTCTCTGATGCCATACTCTCTAACCACTTTCCTAAATTCCTTAATACAAGCAAACTTCGTTTCTACATCCCACTTTACGACATGATCTTTATCTCCCCATATTTGATTATTAGAGTTCAACAAGTAAATCCCTATGACTGACAATAAGAAAAAGTATAACCTCAAAACAAATAAAGATATTAAATACATTCTGGATTACATATTCAATCCCAGATTTCTTAAATTACAAATTACAAAGAAGTGTTCCTCTAGCCTGAGCAGATAATATAAGTCTTCTTTGTCTTTGTCTTCTTGAGCTTCTTGCCTTGACTATCTTCTCCTTCTTGAGTGGATTGAGTCTGAGCAGACTTTCTCTTGGTAGCTTTCTTTCTAGGATCCGTTGATTTTGTTGAGTCTGGGAGAGATGATCCTTTACTTCTATCCAGAAGGTCATTCAGTCTAGCTTGGGCCAAATCATGAGCTTTTATTTCAAGTGCATTAATGGGAGGTGGATTATTCATTTTATTAAGCATCAACTGGAGACACCTGATTTTAGAGCACTTAGGAATAAGTTCAAACATCATGGTAGATCTTTTTGCCATTATGAAGACTGTTATCCTTTTAGGATGTCCTCATACTCTTTTGATGTCGTTGATCGATTCTTCTTCCACTACCTCATCAAGTATCTTTATGATTGAAATCAAAGAAATCTTGTCCTTCTTATATGTGGAGATTTTTACATCCATCAAGGCTTGATATATTGCTTCTGATCCACTTATTCAGAAATCATTGATCTTAATCTTTATTTTATTAATATCAAAGACTATATCCATTTCACTATCAGTGCTAATGATAGGTTCACTATCATTTAGAAGATTAATTTATGGCTCTCCACTTATTAACATTGTCTTATGATAAGCTCTGTTAACTTTCTTCAATCCTTCTCTGAATCCCTGATCATCTTATCATTGAGCCTGTAAGCATATAGAACTTCAGCATCTTTCAAGTCTGCTTCTAATCTCCTGACTCTTGGTGCCTCCAGTTTTGATCTTTTGCTCCTGAGTTGACTTTCTAGGAAAGTGAGTTGTAGAAAATGAATGGATCTTAGATGTTGATCAACATGGTGATATTTTGCATTCTGCCATCTGCAAATACTTTAATCACAAATGGATAAAGAAATTTTTGAGAAGACACATCCATCATCATCTTCCGAAGCTTTTCTCTGAAATATTTATTCTCATTCAATTTCAACCATGAAATCTTTGATGCAAGGACAAACAGTTAAACTATGTTTAGTTTCTTCAAGACACTTGTGGAGATCTTCATTTGTAGTCCATCAATATGATTAACAGTGATTTTCCATCCATTCTTTAGAATATTCACCGTGGTACCAGTGATTACCCTAACCAACGGATCATAGAACTCATGAATATTAGAATAATCCACTTTGTGCTTCTCCATAATATTTAGAAGATTCCTGTTGCCAGGGTCTAACTTATGATAGCTTTCAGGTTCATCCATTTTCCTTTTTATCTCATCCCATTCCCTTCCTTTCCTGTCTCTGGCTTCCTTTCTCTGGATTGCTCTTTGTACTCTAGCTCTTGATCTTTTAATCTGTCCTTGAATTTCTTCATAAGATCGGTTAAATTTCTCCGACAATCCAAAGAATAAACAGTCATCCGAGAAGGCATCTTCATCTTCATATTCCTTTGAGTCACAATGACTTTGCTCAGGTGATCTTTTTTTGATGTTGATTGCTCCCTCTGAGTTGAAGAACTCTTCTCAGCAGCATGTCTTAATTTCAATAACACCCTTTCATCAATCCTCTCTTCTTTTTCTTCCTTTTTTTTCTTGAAGCTCATCTCCAAACTCATCATATCCAGAATTAGCTGCTTGAAAAGCATCTTGAATTAAGTTCATACCAGCAACTACTTTTTCCTGCTCCACCCATTTCTCCCCCTCAATTATGTTATCCTTCAGATCTGGGGTTGATTGAGCAGGCAAGATCAAGATAGGGATCTCTTGAGCAGATGGTTCTGAGATAGACACTTGCTTGCTGACTGAGGTCTTTGGCCCAATACTAGCAAGAGCTATTTCAGTAGAGACAGGGATTGGCGCTTGCTTTCTAACTGAGATCTTTGGCTCAATATTGGCAATTGCCTTTCCCTTTCCTGAGTGAGAGAGAGATTGCTCCACGAATTCCCGTAAACTAGCAAATGATGCTTGTTGAAGTTCAAGTTATTTGGAAAGACGTGCAATCTGGTGATCCCTGACAGACAATTCATTCTTGAGATATAGATCCTTGAGAGCCAGTTGTTCTTTGAGATAGCTATCTTTAAATGCTAACTTCTCTTCAAGTTAATATTTTGTTATGTATTGTGACATATCTATAGGTGTTGTTTGGGAGGTAGGTGTCTCACGGACTTCTCGCAGTGTATCACTCAACACTTTGTCACTCGGTTTAGGGATTTGTGTTTCACTCACCCTCACGGATACACTCCGCTCATAGCTCCGAGATCCAGAAGATGTACCTATAGGAAGCATTTGAGCCATCCTTAAGAAGGTCAGCAGTGGTGCAATGGGAGTTCGCGATTCCCAATCCTTGTTCAAGACAAGTTGTATATCATCCTGAGATAACTGGTCCAGAGTTGGAATCTCTGGGAGGATCACTGAGGCCGTCATAATTGGCATCTGTTCCTCAGCTTCCTCTAGTGTCGATGAAGACACTTTCCCCGTAGGATCACCAGGTGAATCTGGTTCAGCCAATGGGTTGCCGATCCAAACCTATGTCGGATCCCTTTTCCGCATATGCATCCAGAGTTTTTAGACCTGGGGAGGTAAGTGATGTGTTAGATTTGGCAGCGATTACAGCACTCTCTCCTAACACATGTGAAGGCAGTTGATTCATTGAAGGACCTCGAACAGGATATTCTAACTGTTATATGGTTGAATTCCCTATTTTCGTCAATACATCCTCGCCAAATAACGCTCTTCTGATTGACACATGTAAAGCTTCAAGAGCTTGAAGATTTGAGAGTGTTTTGACTCATTACAGGATGATGTGGCCGACGGGCGAATTTCAATAGACCAACCTTGTTGAGAAGATGGATCCAGTAATTGTTTATGTGCCTTTTTAGCCACTATATCCGTTTGGGAAGATATATGGGAGGTTATAGTTGTCTCAGTGGGGATACTGCTTTGCTTCGTTGGAGACAGAGTTGTGGGTTCACTCAAAGTACCTTCCTTATTTGCTGCATCGTGTGCAGTTTCTCCCTCTATACTCATAGGATCCTTATACGCCAGGGTTAGGCTAAGAGAGTTTGAAATGTGTTTATGGGCTCTAGAGGGTGGTTATGAATTTGTGGAAATACAAACTCACTGCCTCCTGATTATAATTGCTCTCGGGCAAGTTGTGTGTGAAAGTCACCAAGATTAAGTGAATCAGTATCAAGTAAATTATCGAATGTAGTGCTCATAGAAGATTCATTCAGACCTGTAAAGTCTGGCCTGTAGACATTTGTCTCTGATTAGTTGGGCTCAGCCTTCTTCTTGGTGTTCAGCAGCTTCAGGTTGAGAAACCTCTTCTGACTGTTCAGCAATTACAGGTTCTTGGTCAACATCCATTTGTTGAGCGTCAGGATTAGGCTGAGGATCTGCCTCATGTTCAGCCTCTGCTTCTGCATCATCCTCATTCACAACATCAGGGTTTTGGTTATCAGGTTCTTGAGCATCTTCAGACTCAGAGACGGGTTCTTGAGCAATAGAGTCAAAATATTCTTGCATGAAGTCTGTCACATGAATGGTGTGATATCCCGTATTTTTCAGAATTATTATTATTATTATTTGAATATGTTTATGTGAATTTCTGATTTGGAAGGAATAAAATTGTGAATATTTTAATTCTATTTGATGTGTTCGTTTCATTAAATGGTAATGTGCGAAGTGCTAAGTGTTGTATCGGTCCTTGTTAATTTCTGAAAAATATTTATTTAAATGTATTATTTTCAAAAATTATTTGAAAGCCGTTTATCGGTAAAAAATTGAGTGTATTTTCAAGTCTTTGGGATCGAGTGGATATTTTACTCGCCTCAATATTTTATGTGTGTCAGAAATATTATTTGGTATTTTACCCGTCTTCACCCGGGCATAGGGTGAAGTTTAAAAATATAAAAAAATATTTTACGGCTATTTTGGTACGTGTTAAATGAATTATTATGTATTTAATATTATTTAAAAATGTGTCTTTCCATGAGTTAACATGCGGTGAATTTGTATGCGGTCCTGTAAGGACCAGAGTATTTTTCGGATGCTCGTTACGTGTTTAAAATGCATTTATATGAGATTATATGCGGTCTGGACGCGTGTTTATTAGCATTTTTATCGAGGTACTGATTTTATCTCGTTTTATGTACGTTTGTATGCATTTTATTTGCATTCGGGGTTTTCTGTTAATTTAG
The DNA here is from genome assembly GCF_009905375.1 of Apium graveolens. Classification (NCBI taxonomy): domain Eukaryota; kingdom Viridiplantae; phylum Streptophyta; class Magnoliopsida; order Apiales; family Apiaceae; genus Apium; species Apium graveolens. Next base: position 292,985,342 of record NC_133651.1, read on the forward strand.
GAAGTGTTTCGGTTTCTCAAAAATCAAAGAAGCGTGACCCCACCGGGACGTCAAAAACCAGAAATTTCATATTTTTATTTTTATAAAATCATACATATTTCAAATATTCATTATTTTTGCATTTTTGGATTATTCATAATTTTGGGGGAATTTTGACATAAATTTTATATTTATTTGATTTAAAAATTATTCCCCATAATTATTATTTTTGGGCCTAATTATTTCAATTAAGGGATAAAAACACCCTTAATTGATTTTGGGGTATTTATTTTGCTAAATATATAAATAGCTTAAAAACTCATTTTAATTGTCTTTTTTATCAAAAATTCAGAAAATAGGAAAAAAAAAACAGAATTTGGGGGTGTTCTTGAGTTGGGTAATCAAATTCCAAATTGGAAGTGAGTTTGAACTCTAAATTGCAAGTATGAGTAATCGAAATGATCGGGGTGCAATCCTCGACCTGTTTCGATCATCAAATCATCCCGAGGATGGGTAAATTTTATTTCGAATATTTAAGGTTCTTGGTAAAAATTGGGGTATTGATTTCTATTGATTTTTGGATGTTTTTGATGATGCGAATACCTTTAATATGTTCAATATAGTCGATTTGTGCTAAAAAATTATAGGTTGTATCATCGGAAAGGTTAAGTCGGGTTTTTGAATTTGAATTTTTTTCTTTTCGATTTTTCCGGATTGATGTTGGTTGGTTTAATTATTATGATGATAAAAATCGTTTGTACGTAATCTGAGCATCAATTTTATAAGTTAATCGATGATGTTGGTTAAGAAACCAAGAATTTCGCGTTTTCGCTGGAAAATCGCCGATAGGTGGACGGATCTGGAACTCTGTTGTTGGTTCGATGTTGTTAGTGTAATTTCTCTGTTTCTGAGCTCGTATTATTGTAATTTACACTGAAAACCGATTAAAAATGAGTCAATTTGGACCCCAGGTCGAGGCCGCCGGATGAACGATGAATGTCGGCCGAAATCTGCATTTTTCCATATTTCCGGCGACGTGTTCATCATGTCTCCAGTCGTCTCTTTCCCCAAACCCCGCCCCTTGATTCTTCCAACCCCAAAACCGAAGCCAAAAGTCTGTTTGTGTGATTTTTATTTTAAAAATTATTTCAAAATCCTCTTTTAATTTCCAACATTCATTTATAAGTCAAAATTTAATTTGGTTAATTATTTTTAATAATTAACTAAATTATTTTAATTTCAAAAATTATTTTCTTTTATTTTTTTTGAAAATTCAGATTTATTTAATTATTTATAATTTATTTAATTAAATATTTATGATTTAATTAATTGATTAATTCATTTATTCAATTAATTTTATTTATAAATAGTTAAATAAAGTATAATTATTTATAATTAAGCCAAATAATTCCTAAAAAATATTTTGAGCTTTTAAAAGTTATATTTGAGCATTTAATAATTAATTAGTATTATTATTAATTGATTTTTCTTATTTTATTCATAATAAATAGACCGTTCATCCGTTTAATACGAAACGAACGCGTTTAGACTCAGAAAAATATTTCACTTTTATTAAAAATACTTCCGAGACCCAAATTCTTTAATTTCGAAAGGTCGCTTGTTTTGCGAGTCATTCTAAGTCGATTATTGATCGATAAATCATATTTTGGCCCGATTTCAATTCTAAAAGTACTGAGTCAAAGGTTTTAACCAACTGAGCCATATGTGATATGAATTATTTGATACATGGATTATCTGATTACGTGCTATGTAAATTACGTGTGTATGTGGGTTAAGAGTCTTGTGTTTGGCTGTTTTCTTTATGTGTGGTCTATTGTATGGGTAGACGATACGATTTTGACGCGTAATTCGTCGAGTAATTAGCGTTTAGATGATTAAAGTGTTATATTTTAATTATAGAAGTGGATCGCTCGAGACGATCAACAACAGATGTTGGATAAAGAGTGAAATGGAATGGTATTCGATATCAGGCTTCTAACAATTGCAGGAGCAGCATATCAGTGAGTCGTCGAAATAGAAAGACAGTGAATTCACGAGATGCCAGACTGAGATAATTATGTTGTTGTGAATGTGACTAACTGCTAAAAAAACCAAAGGCAAGTTTTCTCCCCTATTCTAAATTCAGATTAGTGAATTACATTATTTATTCGTATACCAGGTGCAAGTATTCCTGAACTTTCTTATAGTATAATTGCAAGTATCCTTACCTTCACTTAAAATTCAAGTGATAATCATTTGAACTCTATTATGCATGCTTCTCTACTATTCTAATTTCAGAATAGTTTATCATTTCACTTATCAAATTGTTTAATCATAATCATGCAAGTATATCTTCCCTATTCTAAGTTCATAATAGCTAAACGTTTTAAATTTCGTCGCAATTACTCTATACAGTGGAACTTTGTGATGAGATTAGCGAATAACTAATTGTTCTAGTTATTTTGCTATCAGTTGATGCAGTTACTCCGGACCATGTGAAATGGGGAGTTAAATTGATAAGGATGTCATTGATATGACTCCTTTAATAAAAAGTTATTTTGTGAATTGGTTATTGGTTAGCGTAGAGGCCGATGCACCGGTACAGCGTGAGCTATTATACGAAAGTGTAATATCTTACAAGGCGAGTATATGCCTTTTTATGGATATCCTATAGGTATGGTATGGCTGTGGGATACCAATACCTATATTTACGGTATGGATGTGGAATACCGATGTTGTTTTATGACTGATCATCAGGAACAACATTGTGCATAATTGTGTTTTGTTAAAAATGTCGCTTAAACATTAAAGCTCATATTAGCTTCTAGTTTTACTCGGATATTGTTGTTGTTGTTCAATTATAAGCTATATACTGCTTTCTGAGTATTTCTTTCGCTCTCCAGTGAGGATTAGCTTGCGGTGTTTAGCTACATAATTCAAGAAAGCAAAGAACAAGCTTTTGGAATATGGTTGGTCCAGGGTTTGTGCAACTAGAGTAAATTCTATTGTATAAAGTTGTTTTTATATATACATATATATATGTATTAGTTATGTTATTAAATCATTGGTCTAGTATACTTCTTTTCGAAGTTATACTAGTGGGTTAAGTTTTGAGTCTTGGAATTTGTGAAAATAGTTTGAAAAGAAAGTGAAAAAATATTTATGGAATTTGGAATTCTTATTTCTAGAACTATAACCTTAAAAGATCTTGGATTAGTTTGGGGTCATAGATGTTAAATATTCAATTGTTGGCATTTATTTATTGATTTAACAGGTTAATTTGGATTGAGGTTTTATAGTGACGACCAAATCCTCTGACCCCGGATTTGGGGGCGTTACAGGTTGGTATTAGAGCCGAGGTTATAGTAACCTAGAAACAAGAGTGTGTAAGAGTGTGTATAGTTATTTAAGGACGCCAGAGCTCATATCGAGTTCATGTTGGACTATTGGATATAGTATCAGCAATTAAGTTAAGATAGGCGTGTTAGTTTGAGTTGGTTGTACTGAGCTGGATAAGACTCTTGGCAGCTGCAAAACGTCTATTGTGGAATCTTTCGAGGGTACTACGAGTCGACGATGATGTAAAATATCGATAACCTCATAATGTGGAGAAGAGTTTTAAAACGGATGACGAGTCAACATAAGAGTTCAAATAGAAGGTAAGTATTAAGACCTTGGCAATACCTTCTCTTTCTATAACTTCTTTTGACATCTCTCAAAAAGATGTATCTATTAGAGGATATATTCCTTAACACTCATTTTTAAACATTTTTGTGTTTTAAATGTGCCAGAGGCTGTCATGATGTCTATTTTCAGGTTTTGATAGCTCTGTCGGGTTATGATATATGAACTTCCACTTTTCTTGTATAGTGGATAGCTTTATTGTTGATATGACACCACATGGCCATTTTGTGTCAGAATCTTGTTTTCTGGATTTTATTTTTCCCCATAAATATCAGCTTTGAAACCTTTTCAGTTTTGATCTGAGGATTGCCTTAACAAGTCATTCATTAGGGATACTCTATTATCCATCTAATTTTGAATTCTTTTCATATTCTTTTACTCTGAATGAGATGAACAACCTTATTTATAAAAGACGCCAGGACTCTGTGTCTGTGTGATAAGAGTTAGAGGGGTCGCCATCACTGGTGTATTCTGCATTACAAAAAGGCTAATTACCTTCACTTGTAAGTGTCTAAACTAAGGCACACAACATAAGTTCATTTTGTCATATTGATCTCTTAGTTATTCTTTCATTTAAACAAAACTTTCTCACAAATTCAGATTTTGGTCACCACAATGATGGGACACCCATTATGATATGAAATTATTTTCTCTTTGAAATTCTATGATTTTATTATCTCAAATATACGAAAGTATGCCAATCAAGTTGGGCTGAGTTATCCTGGTCAAGGCAAAATAAGGCTATGTGATGGGATTACCAATAGCGGCAGTGGACTGCAGTGCGATTAAAATATCAGTGGCATATAACGAAGTCATTTTGTTTCTTTACTTCTCTCTCTATTTATCTATATCTCTATTTCTTGTTCTTTCTCTTCATCTTCCTCTCTATTCTTCTTTCTCTATATCAGTAAAAGTGATTATATTGAGAAGTTGGTCAAATTAATAGTGTAAAGTGAAGCTTCTGTGATTATCGGGTCATACAAAAAATCCAAGTTATTTGGAATTTTGAGAAAAGGGTTGCGTATGCAAGACTGGAAAGTTCGCCAGAAGATCCCTAGTGCTCTCTTCTGCTGATTCTGGGGACGGAATCCTTATATGAGGGTAGATTGTGATATCCCATATATTTCAGAATTATTATTATTATTATTATTATTATTATTTAAATATGTTTATGTGATTCTCTGATTTGGAAGAAATAAAATTATGGATATTTTATTCCTATTTGATGTATTCGTTTCATTAAATGGTAATGTGCGAATTGCTAAGTGTTATATCGGTCCTTGTTAATTTCTGAAAATATTTATTTAAATATATTATTTTCAAAATTTATTTGAAAGCCGATCATTTTATCGATATTGGTAAAAAATTGAGTGTATTTTCAAGTCTTGGGGATCGAGTGGATATTTTACTCGCCTCAATATTTTATCAGTATCAGAAATATTATTTGGTATTTTACCTGTGTTCACCCGGGCATATGGTGAGGTTTAAAAATATTAAAAATAATATTTTACGGCTATTTTGTTACATGCTAAAAGAATTATTATATGTTTAATATTATTTAAAAATGTGTCTTGCCATGAGTTAACATGCAGTGAATTTGTATGTGGTCCTATAAGGACCAGGGTATTTTTCGGATGCTCGTTATGTGTTTAAAATACATTTATATGAGATTATACGTGACCTGAACGCGTATTTATTAGCGTTTTTATCGAGGTACTGATTTTATCTCGTTTTATTCGCGTTTGCATGCATTTTATGTGCATTCGGGGTTTTCTGTTAATTTAGGAAGTGTTTCGGTTTCTCAAAAATCAACGAACCGGGACCCCACCGGGACGTCAAAGGCCACAAAATTCATCTTTTATTTTTATAAAATCATACATATTTTAAATATTCGTTATTTTTGAATTTTTGGATTATTCATAATTTTTGGAGAATTTTGGCATAAATTTTATATTTATTTGATTTAAAAATTATTCCCCACAATTATTATTTTTGGTCCTAATTATTTTAATTAAGGGATAAAAATACCCTTAATTGATTTTGGGGTATTTATTTTTCTAAAAATATAAATAGCTGAAAAACTCATTTTATTATTCATTTTTTTTATCAAAAATTCAGAAAATAGAAAAAAAAAACAGAATTTGGGGGTGTTCTAAACAGAATTTGGGGGTGTTCTTGAGCTGGGGAATCAAATTCCAATTTGGAAGTGTTTTTGAACTCTAAATCGCAAGTATGAGTAATCAAAATGATCGGGGTGCAATCCTCTACCTGTTTCGATCATCAAATCATCACGAGGATGGGTAAATTTTATTTCGAATATTTAAGGTTCTTGGTCAAAATTGGGGTTTTGATTTATATTGATTGTTGGATTTTTTTTTATGATGAGAATAACTTTATTATGTTCAATATAGTCGATGAGTGCTAAAAATTTATAGGTTGTATCATCAGAAAGGTTAAGTCGGGTTTTTCAATTTGATTGTTTTTCTTTTCGATTTTTCTGGATTGTTCTTGGTTGGTTTAATTATTATGATGATAAAAATCATTTGTATGTAATCTGAACATCAATTTTATATGTTAATCGATGATGTTGGTTAGGAAACCGAGAATTTCACGTTTTCGCTGGAAAACCGTCGATAGGTGGCCGAATCTTGAACTCTGTTGTTAGTTGGATGTTGTTAGTGTAATTTATGTGTTTATGGGCTCGTATTATTGTAATTTGCACTGAAAACCGATTGAAAACGAGTTGATTTGGACCCTAAACGAGTTCATTTATAAGTCAAAATTTAATTTGGTTAATTATTTTTAATAATTAACTAAATTATTTTTATTCCAAAAATTATTTTATTTTATTATTTTTGAAAATCCAGATTTATTTTAATTACTTATTTATGATTTAATTAATTGATTAATTCATTTATTCAATTAATTTTATTTATAAATAGTTAAATAAAGTTTAATTATTTATAATTAAGCCAAATAATTCCTAAAAATTATTTTGAGCTTTTAAAAATATAATTGAGTATTTAATAATCAATTAATATTATTATTAATTGATCTTTCTTATTTTATTCATAATAAATAGACCGTTCATCCGTTTAATACGAAACGAACGCGTTTAGACTCAGAAAAATATTCCACTTTCATTAAAAATACTTTCAAGACCTAAATTCTTTTGTTTCGAAAGGTCGCTTGTTTTGCGAGTCATTATAAGTCAATTATTGATCGATAAATCATATTTTTGGCCCGATTTCAATTCTAAAAGTACCGAGTCAAATGTTTTGACCAACTGAGTCATATGTGATATGAATTATATGATACGTGGATTATCTGATTACATTTTATGTAAATTACGTGCGTGCGTGGGTCAAGAGTCTTGTGTTTGGCTATTTTCTTTATGTGTGGGCTATCGTATGGGTAGACGATATGGTTTTGACGCGTAGTTCGTCGAGTAATTAGCGTTTAGATGATTAAAGTATTATCTTTTAATTATAGATGTGGATTGATCGAGACAATCAGCACTAGATGTTGGATAAAGAGTGAAATGGAATGGTATTGGATATCAGGCTTCTAACATCGCAGGAGTTGCATATCAGTGAGTCGTCGAAATAGAAACAGAGTGAATTCATGAGATGCCAGACTGAGATAATTGTGTTGTTGCGAGTGTGACTAACTGCTAAAAAAACCAAAGGCAAGTTTTCTCCCCCCTTTTAAATTCAGAATAGTGAATTACATTATTTATTCATATACCAGGTGCAAGTATTCCTGAACTTTCTTATAGTATAATTGCAAGTATCCTTACCTTCACTTAACATTCAAGTGATATTCATTTTGAACTCTATTAAGCAAGCTTCTATACTATTCTAATTTTAGAATAATTTATCATTTCACTTATCAGATTGTTTAATCATAATCATGCCAGAATATCTTCCCTGTTCTAAGTTCAGAATAGCTAAAAGTTTTAAATTTTGCCGCAATTACTCTATACAGTGGAACTTTGTGATGAGATTAGCAAATAACTAATTGTTATAGTTGTTTCGCCATCAGTTGACGCGGTTACTCCGGACCATGTGAAATGGAGAGTTAAATTGATAAGGATGTCATTAATACGACTCATTTAATAAAAAAATATTTTGTGAATTGGTTACTGGTTAGCATAAGAGGCCGATGCACCGGTCCAACGTGAGCTATTATACGAAAGTGTAATATCTTGCAAGGCGAGTATATGTCTTTTTGTGGATATCCTATAGGTATGGTATGGTTGCGGGATACCGATACCTATATTTACAGTATAGATGCGGGATACCGGTGCTGTTTCATGACTGATCATCAGGAACAACATAGTGCATAATTGTGTTTTGTTAAAAATGTCGCTTAAACATTAAAGTTCATTTTAGCTTCTGGTTTTACTCGGATATTATTGTTGTTGTTCAATTATAAGCTATATACTGCTTGCTGAGCATTTCTTTCGTTCATACTTGCCTGTTGTTAAATTTAACCTCTAGTGAGGATTAGCTTGCGTTGTTTAGCTGCATAATTCAAGAAAGCAAAGAAGAAACTTTTGGAATATGGTTGGTCCAGGGTTTAAGCAACTAGAGTAAGTTCTATTGTATAAAGTTATGTTTATATGTATGTATTAGTTATGTTATTAAATCGTTGGTCAGGTATGCTTCTTTTTGAAGTTATACTAGTGGGTTAAGTTTTGAGTTTGGGAATTTGTGAAAAGAGTTTGAAAAGAAAGTGAAAAATAATTTATGGAATTTGGAATTCTTGTTTCTAGAACTGTAACCTTAAAAGATCTTGGATTAGTTTGGGGTCATAGATGTTAAATATTCAATTGTTGGCATTTATTTATTGATTTAACAGGTTAATTTGGATTGAGGTTTTATAGTGACGACCAAATCCTCTGACCCCAGATTTGGGGGCGTTACAAATGGGGTTATTGTTAGAATATGGATTTTGTCTAAACAGTTTACCCGCCATCTTTGAGGACAAGACTTGACAGTTTTCCATGTTATCATTGAGAACCATTTCTTTCTGAGCTTCTATGATCTTGCCATTTAGAACAATATGAAGAAACCTGACATATATGATGTGATCTTGTTTTAGAGCTTGGTTTTCCAGGATTTCCTTCATGAACAAACTCCCAAAGTTAATTCGAAGATTATTCGCAATAGCCACTCCAACTTCCCTCATGAAGTGTGTTATCTCATGAAATCCACTAGTCTTGGGAGACAAGCAGAATGATAGAATATTAAAGTACAAATTTTAGGGTTTAGTAAGATGACTCTTGTTGAAGTGTTTGGGAAGAGTGTCATTTGGCATTATGTTGTTGATGGCTCTAAAGAAGTTAGTCAGTTCCACCTTCTCTAATAATGGATCAAAATTATCTCGAGAAAGTTGTAGATGTTCATTGAAATCATCCTCCGTGATTTGTATTATTTCATTACCAATGAAAAATGATAACCCTAGCCTTTCATCATCTGATGTGTCCTCAGTTGTACTGTGAATGTATCTGAGGAGCTCAACATTTAATTGTACATTATTAACTAAAGCATAGTGCACAATCGAGTCCTCGTTTAGAAAATGAATCCAATTTTCAAAATAGCCTGTGAGATCTGGATTACAATTTCTAACCAAGACATAATTTGTTTTAGGTATCTTAATATTATCCGCCATTTTAATTAAAAAATGAGAATAAAATTTTGACCATAAAACAAATTTATCGTGCACTTAAATTAATAACTCGATACTAAATATAACACAAAAATGTACGCGAAACAAATATGCAATAATAAAATAATAGAGAGCAAATAAATAGAATAATCAATTAATCCTAATCCAAATAGTGCCTTAAGTTCACGAACCACATATTGAGATCTCCAAATTTAACCAATGAAATAACAAGATTTTACAGTCAAATAAAAGAGAATGATTTGGGCTTCACAAATCTATACTTTATAGAAAATTTGGCAGAGTTTTTGGAATATTTTAATCGATTAAAAATATGGTGCTCTCCCTTTTTTCCCTTACTTGCGACTGTGTGAGTATTTGTGTGTATATATAATAGATATGTACTGAAATACTAAATATATACACACATATAAGCAATCAAAAATTATAAGGGAGTTACTTGCGACTTGTACTACACAGGGGTCACAAGTAACCTATGTAACAGCTGAAAAATAACTAAGTAGTTACTTGCGACCACAGTGAGGTTAAGGTCGCAAGTAACAAGATAGAAACTAACAAAGCTGGTTTACTTAGCTACTATACAGAGGGGAAGGTCGCAACTAACTGAGGTCGCAAGTAAATCAACTTAGAAAATACTAAGTAGTTACTTGCGACTATGTATAAGAGAAATCAAGTGTACTTACTTGTGACCTTTCTCACTCTGCGAACAAACACAAGTACAACAATTTTTAAGTACTTACTTGTGACTTGTATCACCCTGTGGTCGCAAGTAACCCTTGTACTTAGAAAGAATTTGTGCCACAATTGTTGTTTTGATTTTATTAAATTTATCAATCTTTTTACAGAAAGACATGAATTAATAAATTCAAAACAAACAAAGTGCTGCAAAAAAATATCAATTGAATGAATTCTTTAAGTATTGAATTATTTTAAATCCATTTATTGATAATTCATAATTTTATTCATAATTATAAAATTATTATCATTGACTTGATAATATTATATTTTTATGAAGTAAATTATGCCGCTACTTACCAATTAACTTTAATGAACCTCTTTAAATATTAAATAATTTAAAGTCCACTAAAATTATTAAATCACAACTTTAATTTTTTTAAGATTGAAGCTTTTATCATTGGATTGATAAAGTCTCAATTAATTAAATCAAAATTATGCTACAATATTTTACTCATAACTTAACCAATTTTGATTAAATTATTTTTAAATAATTTATCAATATAAGTGTGCTAAAATATTTATCAGTTAGATACAAGCACACAAATATTTGAAATACGAGAAATAAATGATGATTGATAAATTCACATGTCCTTAAAATATTGACATTAAATAACAAGTGAAATTATTTAAGGCAAATTGCAGTAATTGACTTCTAATTTATTAATTAGAAAGATCTAACATCCCAACTTCACTAACTAGCTTAGAGAAAGTATTTTTATCAAGTGGTTTTGTGAAGATGTCTGCAATTTAATCCTTCGTAGGGTACAAAATGTAATTCCACGGTGCCATTAGTGACATGCTCTCTGATGAAGTGATACCTGATATCAATATGCTTTGTTCTTGAGTGCTGAACTGGGTTGTTTGAGATTGTTATGACACTTGTATTGCCACAAAATATTGGAATCTTTGACATCAACAAACAATAATCCCAGAGTTAGTTCCTCATCCACAAGATTTGAGCACAACAACTTCCAGCAGCTATATATTCAGCTTCAGCCGTTGATGTGGATACTGAGTGCCGCTTCTTGCTATGTCAGGATACCAACCTTCTTCCAAGAAACTGACAGCTTCCTAAAGTACTTTTCCGATCAATCTTACAACCTGCAAAATCTGAATCTGTATAGCCAACTAGGTTAACATCTATACCTTTAGCGTACAAATGCCAAGATTTAGAGTCCGCTTAAGATACCTAAAATCCTCTTAAAAACTATAAGATAAGACTCTTTAGGGTCAACTTGAAATTTAGCACATAAGCATGTTACAAACATAATATATGGCCTACTTGTTGTAAGATAAAGTAATGAGCCTATCATACCTCTATAGCTTGTGATGTCAACTTTCTTACCAGTTTTGTCCTGATCAAGCTTAGAGGCTGTTGGTATGGGGTCTTTGTCGGAGTTGAATCTTCCATATTGTACTTCTTTAGAAGCTCTTTATGTACTTGTGTTGCCCAGTAAAGATACATCTGTTTAAGGGGGGTTGGATACAATTGTATAAATGTTTCGAACAAGTATAAAAATATAACAGTTCTTTATATTTCTGATAAAAACTGTTACAAACTCTCTCAAGAAATACTGATATTCTTGAGAGCTGCTAGGTTGTACAATGCTCGAGTTGATCACTATGTGATGACCTAAACTGTGTTTATAGAATACACAGCTGCTACAAATCAGTCTAGAATGTGCATTATTAATTACTAACAGAAAATGATTCATATCTCTAACTCAATATACAAAGTCCTATCACTCAGAACGAACATATATCCATCCCTCAAAATAAGGAACGGACTTAATCTTTGTAACAGACTGTCTTCAGATACTGATGTTCTGCAGATACTGATGATGCATCAAATCCTGATGGCACATCAAATCCTGATGACATCCGAAACAGTCAGATCATGAGCTTCTCCTGATCATTGAGAATCAGCACGTAACAATCTCCCCCAATTTATGCTTAATGTAATGAAGCACAAATTCCATTCTCAATGATGCCAAAACCAATTACAAAATGTACAAGGAATAAGGCTTACTTCAGTATCCTAAGATAACTGGCAGTTGTTTCCAGAAACTTGTTTAACCTTTCTTCCTCCTTGTCTTGAAGGACTTTGACAAGCTTTTACTTTAACTTCTCTTCAGTATCTTCTCCAAGCTGATAAATAGCTGATCTTAATTTAGAAATCTAACTCTTAGTTATTTCAAGATCATTAATCAACATAAAGCTTAAGCTGACATCTTTATGATCACGATTGAAAGATAACTGAGGATTGTTGAGAAAAACTTTCAGAACTGCAGCTCCCTTTTCCATCTTCATTTCTTGACCAGTATAAGTTTTGTACACATGAACATAATCACCATTGTATTTGTCTTCTTTGTTCATGACTATTCTTCTGATACTCTCAAGTATCATAGAAGACCAGTTTCTGGTGATATTATCCTCAACTCTAAGAAGATAGTGAATATATTTCAACTCTGTCACAGTCTTCATCAAGAGTTGCTGCAATGTAAAGCTTTTCACTTTACCATCTCTCAAAAAGTACAGAATCTCCTCTCTGACATCATTATCATTTATCTTTCTATATACAATCTTCACAGCTTCAACTTTCTCAAGATGTGAAGGAGTAATTCTCTCACCAAGATTGTCAGTCTGAATATTTGTGTCAAGTAAATTAGACCTCAGAGTCTCCATTCCAGAATGACCAGTACCTCCTCTAGTACAAGTGTTGATAACCTTTAGATTTTCATTATGTTCCACCCAAGAAGGCTTCTTGATGGACTTATCAATATCCTCCTATTCTGAAATAGAATCCCTAAGTCCTGCTGACACAAATTCAATATGCTTGAATCCTCTAGGATAACTGAATGAATAGATATCTTTCCATCTTTTATCCTTCTTGCTGAGAGGAGCATACCCCGTAGATAAATCATGAATCTTCCCTTTTTATTTCTGCCATAGCTCTCTCCTTGAATTCAGAATTCTTTGCATATAGTCACTACATGCTTGATCAGCTCTCCTTCTGTCAGTTCTTTCTTGTTCATCAACCTCTGAATTATGAGAAACAACTGTTGTATTAAGAACTGATTCATCCAATACTTTGATCACCTTCTCATCAGTATCAAAGTCAGCTTTCAGAATCACAGCATCAGGATCTGCCTTTTTCTCAGGATTTGTGTCTGCTTCAAGAGACATATTTGCATTAGTTACATCAACTTTAACAATGTCAGCGGTTGATTTCTTCTTCCTGCGGACAATCATTTCTTCAGTATCCTCAGCTTCTTTTTTTACATCATTAACTTGTACAGGAACAAAACCTTCTCTGAATAGAACATTCAGAAATGCAGAATCAATTGCAGAACCTCGACTTGAATTAGAAATTCTTCCTCTTCCTCTTCTTCCTATGGCTCTTGTAGTTCTTCCACCTCCTTTTCTTCTTCCTTTAGAGGTGTTTGCTTCAGTTTCAATTTAAGCTAATAACTCCTTTTGTTGCATAACTGCTTCTGCAGTTGTTAGATCAGGAAATTCTTCAGTTATCAACCCAAGAGCACTTCTGGCATTCTTTTGCTCAAATCTCTTATCCTTGTAGTACAGAACAATCTCTTCACCTGTTTCCTTATGTCTGTAAGGAAAGAATAATCCTTTAGCATCTGTTATGTTAGAGATTGTAACATCACCAGTTTCAGGAGCATCAGCATTGGTCTTGTGCTTAACTTTATGAGCACCAGTAGACTTTCCTTGTCCTGAACCAGATCTTCTAGAATGTTGAGGTTGTTGAGCAACAGGAGCAATTTGAACATTAGCGACTGGATTCTTATCACCATCATCATCAGTATCTTTATCTTTCAACTGAATAGAAGAGAAAGCATAACATCCAGTTTATCAGCCATTGAAGAAACTTTATCTTCCAAGGAAGAAAATCGAGTATCCATGCTTTGTTGAGATTGAACCATGGCTTTAACAGCCTTCTTCACACTTATGAGTTCAGCTGAAGTAAGTGGCTTAATCATAAATGCATCAATCTTGTTCTGTAAATTAGCATGAGATGTTTTCATATCAGCGAGTTTAGAGAGAATTCCTTTCACAAAGATGGTATAAGCCTTGAGATGTTATTTAAGGTCAGGGTTTTGAAGTCCATTATATGCCCTGTGAACATGTTGCATACCAGCAGCTGAGGATATAGAAGTATGTGCATCTCTCCATGCAAAATCCCATTCAACCTTTCGAAAATGCTCAGTATCAGCATTGTAATAAGAGGGATCAACATTGAAATGTGAAGAAGAACTAACATTTGACTTCTTAGATGCATCAATAGCAGTCTTCAGCTGAGCTGTGTCAGGATCATCAGGATCACTGTCTTCAACAGAATCAGAGCAAGACAGACCCTCGAAAGAATTTGTAGAGCTCGACATAATTTCTTTGCCTTTAAGAGGATCCTTAGCAAGAATTATATATTTCTGATTAGATCCTAAAATATAAAACAATGTAACACATAAATCTCTCTTTTCTTTTCAAGTGATCATATCACTTCTCATACAATATATTACTTTGAAGAGTAATATGTTTCTCACATAAGAAAGTTTATAAGTAAAGAAAAACTTATAAAATTCTTTTCTCAAATCTACCTCTCCTTTTGCCAATACAGGAGACTGGCACTCAAAATTTGTTTTTCTCACATAATATTTTCACACAATCTCACAGAAAGGCATAATCACACATTTTGCAAAGAAATAAGAGATGGCTGAGAGGAGTAGTATGCTTGTCATATAAATAGAGGTAACCTGAAATAAGAGACTATTTATAATCATACAAACATTGAGAACAACCGAGGAAAATAAGCAATAACTGAAAGTGAGTCCTCAAGTGGCAGTGATGACAGTGGAGGAACAAACAATGCATCAGGATGTTTTGACAAACTAGCTAGCAGCAATAAATCATCAGTAGGAGCTACTTGAATTAACAGTTGGTCAGCATCATGATTTGTTGTAATACCAGGATATGATTTGTCAGGAGAATGCACTATACCAGCATCAGTACTTTGAACTGATGGTTCTTGTGGGGCCGAAGGAATATGAGCTGCTTCAGCAATCATTGGTGAAGGTTCTTGTGTACTCTCCTCGAACATCATATCATTAATAACTGCATCCACCTTTGACAATACATCCTGATGAGCCTTCTTTTCTTGCAACAGTTGTTCAGAATCAGCAAGAAGATCACCTTAAGCAAAATTAACAATCATGTGTGCAGCCTCTTTGTCTGCATCTTCCCTTTGAGAAGATGGTTCTTGTGGGACTGGATGTAACTCAGTTGCTAAGTCCCTTTGAGACTTAGGTTCTTGTGGAGTGACATCCATAGCAGAGGACTGATTCTTTTTCTTCTTTCTGATGTACCTAACCACATCTTCAGCTTTTCTTTTCTGCATACTCTTGGCAGTGTTCTTGGGCTCGGCAGTTTCTTTGTTCACTGGAACCTTTTTGATCAGAGCACTAGCATCAGTAGTTGGCTCCTTAGTTCCAGTTGTGTCAATAGAAGTCATCAGGAATTACAACTGTTGATTTCTTTGTCTTCATCCTTGGCCCAATGGGCATCTGATCATCAGAGTTAGAATCATCTTGCATGATCAGCCTTCTTTTTCGAACTGGAAAACATTATTCTTTCTTCTCACTCTCACTCAGTGAGGCCTGTTGAGCTCTCTGTTTAGATTGAACAGATTTCTTAACCAGCCTTTTCTTTAGTACAACTGATGTCTTTTGGGAGACATCAGAGGAGGCTAATTTAGGAGTTGGATTGGAGTTCTGTTTGGTAGAAGGAATGCTTGGGTAAGAAACAAGATGGGTAGTGTCTTGTTCCACAGCATCAGGAAATTTAACAGAGGTGCCAACATTAGGATTTACAGGCATTTATGAAGGAGTAGGTCTATTTCTCAATAGAAATTGCCTGACCTCCTGAGGCAGGAAGGGAAGTCCTGAAAACTTATTATTTTCATCTCTTTTGATATGATCAGTGATGGCCTTCTCAGAAATTTGAAATAAAGGAAGCAATTCATCATTATCAAATTCAGCATTAGGGTATAGAAAATTAAAAATCAGTTGAAGAAATCTAGTATACCCTATTATACCCGATGCATATGTTCTACTAACAATTATGAATTGAATAATGGTGTTACCATTTTCAAAATTACCAGAATAGAGAAGAGAATACCCAATTTTCAGAGAAGTGGATGGAAGAGCATCAAAATTTGTTGTCTTATTCAAGAAACATCTGCTGATGCAATCAAAGAAGAAATTACATTCTCTCTTTAGCTTTGTTCTTGTCAATTTCCCAATTGTTGTGATGTCACCTTTGTAGTTCAGGGTTCTGAGCATATCAAACAGCTGCTCAGTTGTATAATTGTCAGGAGCACCATCACAGGCAGGCAATCTTAGTGCTTGAACGAGAATATCAGCATCAACCTCATCCCTGTGTCCCTTAAATTCAAAAGAAAAACCAGTATTTGGTGCATTAACTAGAGTTATATCCTATATCTGCATTACATCCCTGTATGATACCTTAGTAGGATTTGTGAGAGCATATCCAATTGGACATTGGAGTAAGAAATCCTGTATAGCATGAAAAGATTGAGGAAACTGCTGATTTGTAAGTGGGGGCAAGTAGTTGTTGGTTCCAAAAGTGTTGCCATGAATAATAGTGGTTTGACTGAAGAGGGGTGAAAGCTCAGAAGATGACATGATGTTTGTAGGTGTTGAGGAAAGATGTTCGTTAGATGTGAATAGTGAGGCTGTGTGTATGATAATATGTGTCATAGAGGTTCTTGTGTAAATATAAGTTTGCAAAGCTTAGTTGTATGTAACACACTTGGAGAAGGAAGCTTGGTGAATTAGACTTCTGATAGAGGATAATTACTGAAAAATTGGAGTGGAAAGTGGAGTAATATGCGAAATTAGCAACAAAGAATGCACTGCTCTTGTAGTAAATCGTTGTGTGACTTTGTTCAACAGTTTATCCACTTTTAAAAAATAATTAAGAAGATAATCGCTTTTTCATCATTAAACAATTCAGAAATCATTTTTCAATAATATTCTAAATTAAAATAAGTTGACCTATCATCAGTATTTGGTACCTCTTATCTGTCAGGATTTGACGTCGTCAAGATTTATCGATTCAAATTCATCAGTGTTTGTCAAAACAACTCAAGCTTATAAGAAAACCACAATTTTAATCTCAAGAATCATCAAAAGATAGATGTTAATAGTGATGTAGAGATTAATAGGCTACAATAAAGAACGAATACATGCATACGCAACTAAAGAGCATAGATTAGGTCTTATAGGCAAAATAAACAAAATTTCATTAATAATTCAAGAGAGTACATTTCATGAAATTTTAATTACATGCATAGGTGATTACAAGAAAATCCTAGTCTAATAGAAGAACATGATGATTTTTATTAGTTCCTCATACTCTCTATGAAAAGCACAGCAAGACGAATGATATGTTCTTGCTGACGAAGAACTTCTCATCTTTCTTCCTCCAGACGATCGAGATGGAGATGATAATCCATCTCAAAGAACAGGAGATCTGTCAGAATCTCCTATGGAACCGAGTTCCACACTTCATTGGGAATGGCAGTAATGTGCCATTTCTGCTGCCAGTCTTCACAGCTGAACTCCACATTGAAGTTTTCATAGTTCAAGAACATGTTGCAGGGAACCATTTTTGTGACAGAGAAGAAGAAATATGAGAAATGAAAGTGAAAAGGGTGTTTTTTGTATAGGAAAAGATGATTTGACTGAATGAGAATGATGATTTAAATAACCGAGATAGAGAAGGAATATCAAAGGACTAGGAGACTGATCAATTACTAAGTGTAGAGTTAACTTAATGATTTAACCAAAAGATGTCTTATTAAGGCGCGTCTCCCTGGACTGATTGCAATGATGACAATGATATATATTCATACATGCACATTTAGCAAATAAATTCACTTAATTCATCATGCATATGATAAAATACATCAAATATTCCCAGTTTAATATCTTGAACAACATTTAGGACATATCAGGATTTGATCAATATACATCAGGATTTGATCAAATATAAATTTAAAAGAATTTATCTGTCCCAACTAACCATACCAAGTTCATTGACAAGCTTTGTAAATGTTGCTTCAGGTAATGGCTTCGTGAAGATATCAGCCTGCTGCTGATCAGTAAGAACAAAATGAAGCTCAATCGTTCCTTCCATGACATGCTCTCTTATAAAGTGATATCTGATGTTGATATGTTTAGTAAGAGAGTATTGCACTGGTTTTCCTGTCATAGCAATAGCACTTTGATTATCACAATAAATAGGAATTTTAGAAAATGATAATCCCTAGTCCATGAGTTGATTTCTCGTCCATAACAACTGAGCACAGCAACTCCCAACTGTAATTTATTCAGCCTCAACAGTCAAAGCAGAAATAGATTTCTGCTTCTTACTGAACCATGAGACTAATCTGCCTCCCAAAAACTGACAGCTCCCAGATGTACTCTTTCTGTCTATCTTGCAGCCAGCAAAGTCAGCGTCTAAATAACCACATAATTCAAAATCAGCTTCCCTTGCATACCAGAGACCAAGTGATACAGTACCCTTGAGGTATCTGAAAATTCTCTTTACAGCAATAAGATGTGGCTCCCTTGGATTTGCCTGAAATCGTGCACACAAACAGGTGGCAAACATAATGTCTGGCCTACTAGTCGTTAGGTACAAAAGAGAACCAATTATACCTCTGTAATTTGAGACATCAACTGTTGTACTTTTATGAGGATCAAGCTTTGTAGCAGTTGCCATTGGAGTAGTTGTTGTTGCACTATCTTGCATATTAAACCTTTTCAGCAGATTCTTTGTGTACTTTGACTAATTAATGTAGATACCATCATCAGTCTGTTCAATTTGCAATCCCAAGAAGTAACTCATCTCTCCCATCATGCTCATTTGATATCTTGATTGCATCAACTTTGAGAACTTATCACACAGTTTTTTATTAGTTGATCCAAAAATGATATCATCCACATAAATTTGAACTAAAAACAAATATTTACCTTGATTTAGATAAAATAAAGTTTTATCTATTGTACCTCTTTTGAATTCACTTTCCAGCAGAAACTGAGCAAGAATCTCATACCATTCCCTAGGTGCTTGCTTTAGTCCATAGAGTGCTTTGTCAAGTCTGTAAACATAATCCGGATGTTTAGGATCCAGAAAACCTGGTGGCTATTCAACATAGACTTCCTCTTCAAGTTCTCCATTGAGAAATGCACTCTTGCCATCCATCTGAAAGACTTTAAATTTCTTGTGTGTAACATATGCCAAGAAAATTTTGATTGCTTCCAGCCTAGCAACAGGAGAAAATGTTTCATCATAGTTAATACCTTCATGTTGAGAATATCCTTTAGCCACCAATCTTGCCTTGTTTCTGATGATTGTTTCATCAGAATCAGTCTTATTTCTGAAGACCCCTTTGTGTCTACAATTGACCTATTTTTAGGTATAGGCACCAGCTTCCACACTTCATTTCTTTCGAACTCATTCAACTCTTCTTGCATAGCCATGACCCAATTTGTATCCTTGAGTGCATCTTCTACTTTCTTTGGCTCTTCTTTGAAAGTAGATTGTGATATAAACATTCATTTTGAGTTGGACTCCTTGTCTTTACACCTTCATCAGGATTTCCAATGATCAGATCAGGAGTGTGATCTTTAGTCCATTTTTTGGCACTGGGAAGTGTCCTTCTGGAGCTAGATGTTCCCCCTGAATTGTATGCCTTATCAAATGCATTTGAGGCTCCCCCCTGAATTTGTGTTGTTATCTCCTGATGAAGTTTTGGGACTTAAATCATGTCCATCTGATATTGAATCAGCATTGGATTCTGAACGACTGGATTGAGAAGAACCTTGAGTTGATTCTTCAGTGTTATTACCATCAACTGAACCTTGCTGTTACTCTCCTTCAATATGTGCAGGTTCATTAGTACAATGATTATCTTTAGAATGTGAAGGAGTATCAGGATTTGGATCATCAGGATTTGACAGTTCATTAGAGTTTGATCCAGATTCCAACAATGCATTTTCATTTGCAAAGATTAGACTTTCATGAGAGTCTTCTTCAAAACCAGGAATCTTCTTATCATCAAAAGATACATTTATGGAGATAACTACAGTATTTGTTCTCAGATTGAAAACTCTGTATGCTCTTGATGGTGAGTATCCAACAAAGATTCCTTCATCAGCTTTTGATTCAAACTTTCCTATCTGATCAGTATGAGTTCTCAAAACAAAGCACTTACATCCAAATACATGAAGATGTATGAGGCTGGGCTTCTTTTCTTTCAACATCTGATAAGGAGTAACACCATGTATGTTTATCAGTGTGATATTCTGAGTATAACATGTTGTGTTTACTGCTTCAGCCTAGAAGTAAGTGGGTAGTTTTGCTTCTTCCACCAGAGTCCTGCCAGATTCAATCAAGGTTATGTTCTTCCTCTCAACAACACCATTTTTTTGAGATGTACCAGGAGCTGAGAATTGTTGTTGTATGCTTTGTACTTGCAGACTTCCTCCATTTTTGAGTTCTTGAACTCAGTGCCATTATCACTTCTCAGAATTTTCACTTTATGGGTGGATCCATTTTTAATTTACCTTATGTGATCTAGAAGAATTTCTGGAGTTTCATCCTTCTTGTGTAGAAAATAAACCCAAGTATATCTAGTGAAATCATCAACAATTACAAATGTGTACCTTTTCTTGTTGATGGACATTATGTTCACTAGTCCAAAGAGATCCAAGTGTAACATGTAATATGGCTCATAAATAGAGAATTTTGTTTTTCTTTTGAAAAATACTCTTCTTTGTTTGGACTTTTGGCAATCATCATAAAGACCATCAAATGAGTATAGCATATTTGGTAATCCTCTTACTAGCTTCTTCTTGGCAAGTTCACTGATTGAATTGAAGTTGAGATGTGAGAGCTTCTTGTGCCAGTTCCAGCTCTCATCTACTGATGCCTTTGAGATAAGGCAAGTAGCTTCTTTCTCAAGACTTTCATACAGCCTTGCTTCATATATGTTTCCATGTCTGTATCCTATCAAGATAATTTTCTTTGACTTGTTATGAACAACTTCACAGTGTGAGTTATAGAATACCACATGATAACCTTTGTCAATGATTTGACTGATGCTGAGAAGATTGTGCTTCAGCCCTTCCACCAGAGCTACATTATCTATTATTATCTTTCCAATTATCAAGATTTCATATCCCAGAGTGTGTCCTACATTTCCATCTCCATAAGATACATCTGGGTCAACCTTCTTCTCAAATTCTGACAGCAGGGATTTATTTCCAGTCATGTGTCATGAACATCCACTATCCAAGACAAGAGTATTTTTCTTGTTACCTTGTAGTCAGAGGAATTATTAATTAGAAGGATTTTTAAGGACTCATACTTGTTAGGCCCTCTTTTTGGACAACTTAAGCCTTTGTGAGTCAGGAATACTTCTGACGGTTTTTTTTGTCAGGATTTGTCTTGTCAAAAGCAGATTTAGTAGAACTAGAAGAATTGGACACACAAGCAACTTTATTAAATTTAGGCAAAGGTTCATAATAGTTGCGATACAGCTTATAATAGGAACTACAAGTATAAATCTAATGCCAACTACTACCACAATGAAAATAAGGATTTTATGGTTTATAAAATACTGATCTACCCCTAACATCAGACTCAGGAATAGCAGTTTTCATTTTCTTACTCCTCATGCAATCAATAGCAAGATGATTAGTATTACCACAGTTAAAACAAGTTTTTCTAGGAGCATTGGGAACAAACTTATAACTAGAATCCATCCTCATATAATTTCTTTTTCAATTGTCTTTTAGACAAAAGTCCTATGTTCTTTTCTTCATTAACAGTCTTAATGGTTTTCTTGTTTTCCTTTCTTTGAGATTTATCACTTACTGATTTTTCTTGGGATGTTGATGTTGAACCCTTTTCATAGATGTATTTGGGTTTATCAGCTTCCAAAGAGATAAACTTAACAGGAGTCTTAAGGGTAGTCTTATTCTCAGTCTCAACATCATTAATTTCATCTACATAACCAAGACATTCTTTCCAGTTTTTCTAAGAGATCATCTCATGAACCTTTTTGCCTGAAACAGTCCAGGCATTAAGAGTTTTTCTCTCATTTTCTAATTCATTTTCTAACATACTGTACTTAGCTTCTAGTACCTTAACTGTATATTTAGCTTTCTCACATTCTTTCTGAATCTCAATCTAATTTACTAAGTCAGACTCCAACTGATCATTCCTAGATTTTAACATTTCATTTTCAGTTAACAGTCTATTGTTCTCTAGAATCTTATTTTTAAAATTCCCATGGAGAGACTTAAGAATTGATTTCAGTTCAGATATATCTTCAGTATCAAAAGAGAATAAGGGAGTTGATACCTTAGAATCAGAGGAAGCAAGATCATCAAAGCTAGCCATCAGTGCATAACATGTATCTTTATTCAGAATCAGAGGAGTCCATCCAATTCTTACTTGATGTAATCAGGGCTTTGTTCTTCCCTTTGTCATGCTTTATCTTCTTGCACTCTGTAGCAAAGTGACCAGATTCATCATAGTTATAACACTTGATTTCCGACATGTCTACTTTTCCAGTTATAGAGTCCTTTCCATCTCTTCTTCCAGTTGACTTCCTTTCCCCTCCAGTGAACTTCTTCCTGAAGCTTCTATTCTTCTGAGACTTCTGGAATTGCATTATCTTAAAGCCCTTAACCAGCAATGCAGCCATTTACATGACATCATAATCTGTCACGTTCTCATCAATTTCAGAAACAGTATCATTATCAGGATTTGATGATGAATCATCAGTATCTGATTCTGGCAGATTGTTCTTTTTCCTTGCAACTTCAACAGACCTTTCTTTGAAAGCTTTATCATTCACTTTCAAAGCAACTGATTTTCCTTTACTGCTTTTTCTCTCCTTCCTTTGCTGGACTTCCAAGTCATGAGTTCTCAGCATGCCATAGACTTCATCCAGAGTGATTATTTCCAAATCATACTGATATCGTATGATTGAAGTCTGAGTCTCCCATTCCTCATTCAAGACTCTCAGAAACTTAGTGTTTGAATCCTCTCGATCATACACCTTTCCTACCAAAGACAGATTATTGAGCAGGGTGAGAAATCTGTCATAGATGTCGGTGAGACTTTCATCAGGCTTGGCCTCAAACTGTTCATATTATTGAATCAGAAAAGCTCTTCTGTTCTTCTTGATGGCCATGGTTCCTTGACATTGAGTTTCAAGAGCATCCTAGATCTCCTTTCCATTATTGTAGGCTATAACCCTGTTTGACATCACAGAATCAAGACTGTTATGCAAAATGTTTCTTACCTTTGCATCTTTCAGCACAACTACTTTCTCTTCTGGTGTCCACTCATTCTTCTCCTTCAACCGATAGAGTTCAGCAATAGTAGGAGTTGCAGGCACCAGTTTTGTTGGCATGTAGGGTCCATCATTAATTACGTCGAGATAGTCTGGATCTGTAGCCTCCAGGTGCATGAGCATCTTAACCTTCTCTGTAGGATTATTCAGTCTTTTCAGAATGGGGATTTTAATACTTTCATACTTGTTCAGAGACATGTTTAGATCACTTCTGATTGTAAATTTATCAGTGAGCTCTGATACCAATTGTTGCCTAGTAAAGATACAATTGTTTAAGGGGGTTGGATACAATTGTATAAATGTTTCGAACAAGTATAAAAATATAACAATTCTTTATATTTCTGATAAAAATGGTTACGAACTCTCTCAAGAAATACTGATATTCTTGAGAGCTGCTAGGTCGTACAATGCTCGAGTTGATCACTATGTGATGACCTAAACTGTATTTATATAATACACAGCTGCTACAAATCAGTCTAGGATATGCATTATCAATTACTAACAGAAAATGATACATATCTCTAACTGAATATACAAAGTCCTATCACTCAGAACGAACATATATCCATCCCTCAAAATAAGGAACAGATTAAATCTTCACAACAGACTGTCTTCATATACTGATGTTCTACGGATACTGATGATGCATCAAATCCTGATGGCACATCAAATCCTGATGACATCCAAAACAGTCAGATCCTGAGCTTCTTCTGATCATTGAGAATTAGCACGTAACAACTTGGATTGACAGATGAATATGCCATCTTTCCTTTAACTCACTTGTAATCCAAGAAAGTAGTTCAACTCTCCCATCATGCTCATTCCATACTTACTCTGCATTAGCTTAGAAAATCTCTTGCAAAGATCATCATTAGTAGATCCAAATATAATGTCATCAACATATACTTGAACTAATATCATACCAGATTTATGCATTTTATGAAATAGAGTTTTATCTATAACACCTCTAGTAAAACTATTTTCAAGTAAAAACTCAGAGAGAGTGTCATACCATGTCATTTGCGCTTGATTAAGACCATGGAGAGCTTTGAATAAAAAGTATACAAAGTCATCCAGATTTGGATCTTCAAAACCTGGAGGTTGTACCACATACACTTCTTCTTCTAGCTCCCCATTCAGGAATGCACTTTTCACATCCATTTGATAAACTTTGTAATCTCAATGTGCTGCGAATGCCAAAAACATCTTGATTGCCTCAAGTCTAGCTATTGGTGCATAGGTTTCATCATTATCTATACCCTCTTCTTGAGAGTAACCTTTAGCTACCAGTATGGCCTTGTTTCTCGTTACAATGCCATCTTCATCTAACTTGTTTCTGAATACCCACTTAGTGCCTATTACTGACTTGTCCTTTGGTCGGGGTACCAGCTTCCATACCTTCTGCCTCTCAAACTAATTGAGTTCTTCTTGCATAGATATAACCCAATCTGGATCTTCAAATGCCTCATCCACTTTCTTAGGTTCCATTTCTGAGAGAAACCCTGAAAAGTGACCCTCATTCTGTGTGGCATGTCTAGTTCTCACTCTTGTGTCAGGATCACCAATGATCAGTTCAAAGGGATAATCTCTGTTCCAGACTCTTTGTCGAGGCAGATAAGATCTTGATGTTTCCCCTTGTTCAGCATGATGTTGAGTGTGAATTGTAGATCCTCTTCTTGCCCCCCTGAGTTGCTGCCACCATGACTTGATGATTCTGATCTTTGAGTGGTAGTTCTTGAAGGGGTTCCTATATGATTATCATAATCATTGTTTCCACCATTACCACCACTTGATTCAGGGTCAGCATCGCCATGTTCTATAGGTATAACACTAACAAACTCAAGTTCTTCTACATCCAAAGGATCATCTGAAAGATTTTCAAATTCTAGAGATTCAGAATCCTTTTTTCTTTGCAGGCTTGCCAACTTGGTGTCGTCGAACGTTACATTCAGGCTTTCAATCACCTTCTGATTAGTCATCACATAAACCATGTAAGCTTTAGATTCCAGAAAATAGCCAAGAAATATGCCTTCTTCCACATTAGCATCAAACTTTCCCAGATGCTCATTTCCTTCCTTTAGCACAAAACATTTAGCTCCAAACACATGAAAGTATTTTAGTGTTGGTTTCTTGTCAACCATAATCTTATAAGGATTCTTTTCATGATCTTTATTAATCAGGGTACGATTTTGAGTGTAACACGCTGTGTTGACAGCTTCAGCCCAGAAGTATGTAGGAAGCCTTGATTCACTTAGCATAGTCCTTGCTGCTTCAACCAAGGTTCGGTTCTTCCTTTCTACTACTCCATTTTGTTGAGAAGTTCTTGGGGTTGAGTACTGTCTCGAAATACCTTTCTCTGTACAGAATTCATTTAAAAATGCATTCTTGAACTCTGTCCCATTATCTGATCTGATCTTTCTGACATGTAATTTCACTTTCATCTCAATCTTCTTTATATAATCAACTATCATATGTGCTGCTTCATCCTTAGATTGCAAGAACAACAACCATGTATACTTAAAGTAATCATCAACTATCACTAAAGCATATCTTTTCCTTGATAGTGATAACACATTCACTGGACCAAATAAATCCATGTGAATTAACTGAAGAGGTTCGGTTATACTTGTCATTTCCTTGCTTCTGTGTGATACTTTCTTTGACTTCCATCTGGATTAACTGAAGAGGTTCAAAATTTCCTTGACAATTCTGAACTGATACATCTTGGTTGAATATTCATTACTTCAATCACTGAACCCTTGATCTTTAATACTTCAAATCAAATCATTTCACTGATACTGCAAGTCTTTTGACATCTTATTCTTCATGGAGGCTGAACACATTAATGAACTTCTTTCCATGACCTGGTTATGGACTTAGAGCATTAATTCCATCTTTTGATTCTTTGTATATATCCAGTCTTCGTCTTCAGGGTTCCTGTGCTTCATAATTTAATATTGTTTATCTGTTTCTGTTTCATGTTGAGTTATAATTCCTCGATTACATATTATGTTATATTATGCTTTATACGATCATTCTTTATAAAGTGTATGGCCCTCCTTTCTCTGATGTCATACTCTCTAACCACTTTCCTAAATTCCTCAATACAAGCAAACTTCATTCCTACATCCCACTTTACAACATGATCTTTATCTGCATCAAGATTTCTTTGCTTTCTCTTCCTATTCTGCCCAGGAGGTATTCCTACATACAATTACTTCAGGTTTTCATCTTCACCTGACGAATCATCTAACCTAAGTTCATCACTATTGTACTCAGACTCCTCACTATCACAATTATATTCTTTTCTTAATTTTCTAGCAGATATAAGCTCATCATCAAATGCATAATCACTATCATACTTCGCATCACTCAAAAACTCTTCATCACAGTCACAATCGGAATCTGCACTGTCATCATCACTAAATATTCACCCTCCCTATCAACCACACTACCCCCAGCCTCATCATCCTTACCCAAAGAGATATGATATATAACTTGGAGTTTTTTTTACGATCAGCAAACAAGGTAATCATTTCTTACTACAAGTACGACCATCACACTTTAAATACAAGAAATCATACTTGCTAGCACATTAGTGTCAACATCAATAATGTCAACACGTTCATCACTGTACAAAATTTTCCCTTTATTCGAACTAAATTCACCATGACGATGCTCGTAAATCAAAACCCTACACATTCTGCAAATTAAGTGTACATAATGTAATCAACATAGACAAATATAATCATATATACTCATACAACCATCATTTAAATTAAAAATATCTGGAAAATTAAGAAATTTCAAAACAAGAACACCACATAAGAACAATAAATACATAATTACATACAAACGAATATATTGAGAACAAACCTTATGCGACTTATAGATGTTGTCTTAGAACCGTTATAATTAATCGCTTTACTGAAGAACTGAAATTATGGTTTTGTTTCCCCGTTTGTACGCCTTTGAAATAAATCAATTTTTACTGCTTTTTTATTTTTAACCTGTTACTCCACATCAGTTATGTCAAATACCCTCGACACGTATCCAACTAAGCGCCATACTATAACTGGAAACATGACAAATTTCGTTAAGTCTGACTAATGTTTTGTTCTTTTTAAAGAATTTAGGGACTAAGACAAGTTAAAATGACAATTAAGAATTCATTTGTGTTATGAAAATAACTATAATATAACTAGCTCAAAGAGTATAAGAAAGAGGGAGAAGAAAGAATTGTATTATCATTTTGTTGTATCTCTCAATCTTACACAAATGGCTCTATATATAGGCCTGTAAATTTAAGTTACAAAGATAGTGAAAAGCCAAAAGGTTTGGCTATTAATGAAGGAATACAAAAGGTTGGAAAACACAAGAGTCATCCAAACTATACATAACACTCCCCCTTGGATGATACGTACTTACATCATGCCTCGTTAAAACCTTTACTAGGAAAAACCGGGTAGGAAAAACCCTAGTGAAGGAAAAAGAGTACATGTGTTGTACATAGTTTAAAATGATGTCTACCCCTCATTTTAACATAACTATAAGATGTCTTAAAATTTGCGCATTCCAATCTTGTGTACTAACTTCTCAAAAGAAGATGTTGGAAGTGCTTTTGTAAACAAATCTGCTGGATTTTCACATGAGCGAATTTGACAAACATTAATATCTCCCCTCTGCTGAAGTTCGTGAGTGAAGAAGAATTTTGGATCAATGTGCTTTGTTCGATCTCCTTTAATGTAGCCTTCCTTGGTCTGAGTGATACATGCTTCATTATCTTCGAAAAGAACAGTAGGGGTTCCTTTATTAACTGAAAGACAAAGACCACATGATTCTCGAATATGATGGACTAGAGATCTTAACCATACACACTCTCGACTTGTTTCATGAATTGCTAACAACTCAGCATGATTCGAAGAAGTTGCTGCAAGAGTCTGTTTTGTAGATCGCCAAGATATTGCAGTCTCGCCATATGTGAAATATAACCTTTTTGTGATATTCCTTTGTGTGGATCCGACCGATATCCTGCATCTGCATAACCAACTAATTTCCACTCTTGAGTCTTTAGAATAAAATAAACCCATATCCATTGTTCCTCGAAGATATCTAAATATTTGTTTCACACCAGTCCAATGTCTTCGAGTTGGAGCAGAACTATGTCTTGCCAAAAGGTTAAGTGAAAATACAATATCAGGACGTGTACAATTGGCAAGATACATTAGTGCACCAATGGCACTAAGATATGGTACTTCAGGACCAAGAAGTTCTTCTCCCTTTTCTCTTGGGCGGAATGGATCCTTATTTTTTCTAATGATCGTACAACCATGGGTGTACTCACAGGATATGCCTTATCCATAATAAATCGTTTAAGAATCTTTTCAATATATGAAGACTGGTGGACAAAAATTCCCTTAGATAAATGTTCAACTTGAAAACCAAGGCAGAGTTTTGTTTTACCCAAGTCCTTCATTTCAAACTCTCTTTTCAAATATTCAATCATTTCATGAAGTTCATCTGGGGTTCCAATGATGTTTAAATCATCAACATATACTGCAATGATAGTAAGCCCCAATTTTTTCCTTTTAATAAAAACACATGGACATATTACATTATTAGTGTATCCATCTTTCAAAAGATATTCACTGAGACGATTGTACCACATACGACCCGACTGTTTCAATCCGTATAA
Organism: Apium graveolens; assembly: GCF_009905375.1. Lineage (NCBI taxonomy): Eukaryota > Viridiplantae > Streptophyta > Magnoliopsida > Apiales > Apiaceae > Apium > Apium graveolens. Next base: position 293,014,600 of record NC_133651.1, read on the forward strand.
TGATCGCTGTAATTTAATTGAGTAAATCTCTCGGGATCTTGAACTATATGCTTCAGGCATTTTTAATCCATCAGGGATCTTCATGTAAATGTCACTATTGAGTGACCCATATAAATAGGCAGTCACAACATCCATTAAATTCATTCGGAGCCCTTCTAGAATTGACAAACTTATTAAAAATCTGAATGTTGTTGCATCCATTACCGGGGAATAAGTTTCTTCGTAATCGATTCATGGTCTTTGTGAGAAGCCTTGAGCAATAAGGCGTGCCTTGTATCTCATAATTTCATTTTTCTCATTTCTTTTACGCACAAATACCCATCTATATCCAACGGGTTTTACACCTGCAGGTGTTTGGACAATAGGTCCAAAAACTTGGCGTTTTTCAAGTGATTTCAGTTCGGCTTCAATAGCTTCTTTCCACTTTGGCCAATCATTTCTTCTTTTACATTCATAGATCGATCTAGGCTCACGATCCTCGATTCCTCAGAAATGTCAAGTGCAGCTGCATATGCAAATATATCATACATGACAATTTCTTTTCTGTTCCACCTCTTTCCTGAAATTACATAATTTATCGAGATCTCTTCAATGTCAACAATTTCAGGTGTTTAATCATCCTTAGAAGACGTCTCTTCAGTGATCAATTTTGTTATGTCATTTGATGTACCAACTTCCTTATCAAGTTTCCTTATTTTTCTTGGAGTTTTATCCTTGGATCCAATAGGTCTACCACGCTTCTGGCGTGCTTTAGACTCATTTGCTAGCATGATTTTCTTATCTTCTTCAGAAAGTTTAATTTTACAAGGAACATTAACAGCCGGTATATGTGACTTTGTCACATTCTTGACATCAGTAAATGTATCAGGCAATCTATTTGCGACTTCTTGTAGGTGGATAATCTTTTGAATTTCAAGTTCACATTGATTTGTACGAGGATCAAAATGAGACAGGGATGCTGCATTCCATAAAATTTCTTGCTTTTCTTTTTCAAATTTTATCTTATCTCCCCCTAATGCAGGAAAAACTGTCTCATCAAATTGACAATCGGCAAACCTTGCCTTAAATAAATCACCAATCACGGGCTCCAAATATTTAATAATTGAGGGAGATTCAAACCCAACATATACCCCTGATCTTCTTTGGGGTCCCATTTTTGTTCGTTGGGGAGGGGATATCGGAACATAAACTACACACCCAAAAACTCTTAAATGAGAGATATTCGGTTATGTACCATTTACAAGTTGCACAGGGGAATATTGATGATAAGAGGTCGGTCGTAATTGAACTATAGAAGCCGCATGTAAAATCGCATGTCCCCAAGTAGAATTTGCTAAATTTGTTTTCATAAGTAAAGGTCTAGCAATCAGTTGTAGCCTTTTGATGAAAGATTCGGCCAGACCATTTTGAGTGTGTACGTGGGCAACAGAATGTTCCACTTCAATCCCAATTGATATACAATAATCATTAAAAGATTAGGATGTAAATTCCCCTGCATTGTCCAATCTTATTTTTTTTATATTATGATCAGGGAATTGTGCTCTTAACCGAATTATTTGAGCAAGGAGTCGTACAAAAGCAACGTTATGAGTGGACAATAAACTAACATGCGACCATCGTGTAGATGCATCAATGAGTACCATAAAGTACTGAAATGGCCCACTAGATGGGGTAATTGGTCCACATATATCTCCTTGTATTCACTCCAAAAAGTTTGGGCATTCAATTGAAACTTTCACAGGAGATGGTCTAGTTATCAATTTTCCTTGAAAATAAGCAATACAAGGGACATCTTTAGATGAAGGAACAATTTTGTTCTTGATAGGTTGTCCATTTGAGTTTTCTATAATTCTTCGCATCATTGTTGAACCCGGATGGCCTAAACGATCATGCCACATCATAAAATTAGTTGGGTCCTCTAATTTTTTGTTCACCACCATATATGATTCAACTGGATTTATAAAGGTGTAATACAATCCACATTTATATGAGGGGAGCTTTTCAATTAACTGCTTTACCCCTGAGACAACTGATGTGATATATAAAAATTATTCATCATTTGCATTTGTTGTCTCGATGTGATATCCATTTTTACGTATATCTTTGAAACTCAATAGGTTTCTTTTTGATTTGGTGGAAAACATTGAATCATCAATAGTAAGTCGTGTTCCATTAGGTAACACTATATTTGCTCTTCCAGAGCCATCAATAAGATTTGATGCACCAGATATGGTGTTCATATTAGCTTTAGCTAACTTTAGATGTGAAAAATATTTTTGATTTTTTAGAATTGTGTGTGTTGTTGCACTATCTGCTAAGCAAAGTGATTCCTCATCTTTTATGACATATGGTGAGAGGCTGTTGGACATGTTCTTCATACAAAAATAAAGCAAAATTAGAAATAAAACATCTCATAACTTTCCATAGATTTGAAATTAAGCAACATCTTAAAAACCCAGACAAAAGAGAGTTTATAGTTCATCCGTAAATACATAAACATTTAGGCCTTTTATTTAATTGGAATCATCACCGCCAAATTTGGCCACCTCCATATTTCCATCTTCAAAGAAATCAGACACTTCCATGTGAGTAGAGTTGAGTGGATCAATTTGATTATCTCCATCAAGGTGAGTTTCAAGCTGGGAAAGACCCAGAGGATCATGTTGCTCAGTAAAATTAGTCTCAACACCTTTTAAAGAAGCTTGGTAGAGATCAACAAGGTGTTTGGAGGTACAGCATATTTTACTCCAGTGTCCTTTCATTTCACAACGATGACAAATGTTTTCAACCCTTTGACCCATCATATTTCCCTTAGGCTTTTCCTCATTCTTTGTCCACTTCTGGTGGTGAGGCTTCTTTTTAAAATTTGAGAAGTTTCGATATTTATGACCTCGATCATGCCCAAAACCACGTCCATGGGCATGTCCACGACCTCGTCCAAAACCACGTCCTCGTCCTCGTCCACGTCCAAAATCATTATTAGTAACAGCATTCACTTTAGGGAATGGTGTTGAACCAGTTGAACGAGCTTGATGATTTTTCATCAAAAGTTCATTATTTTGCTCAGTAAGAAGCAAGACAGAAATAAGTTCAGAATATTTCGTGAACCCCGTTCACGATATTGCTGCTGCGAAAGCATATTGTTGGCATGAAAAGTGGAATAAGTCTTTTCCAGAATATCTTTATCGGTTACATTTTCACCCCATAGTTTCAGTTGAGAAGTGATTTTGAACATTGCTGAATTATACTCGCTTACGCTTTTATAATCTTGCAAGCGTAAGTGTAGCCAATCATAGCGAGCCTTAGGGAGTATCACAGTTTTTTGATGATCATATCTCTCTTTTAGATCATTCCAAAGGTTTAATGGATCCTTAACAGTCAAGTATTCAGTTTTCAAGCCTTCATGAAGGTGATGTCTAAGGAATATCATGGCTTTTGCCTTTTCTTGCTCAGTTTTCACATTTCCTTCCCTTATGGTGTCTCCAAGACCCATAGCATTAAGGTGGATTTCAGCATCAAGAATTCACGTTAAATGATTATTGTCGGTGATATCAAGTGTGTTGAATTCAAGTTTCGTGAGATTTGACATTTTTCTTACTACAAAATATAATTAAGATAAATATTAATTCACGAAAACAAACAAATATAATCAAGAAAACACATTCAAACACGCACTATATGCACAAATTAATAAAAATTTGACAACTATATGCGTGTATAAGTTAAACAAATAAACATGCGTGTCAATTATGAAGCATAAAGTATAATGCATGGCAAAAGCTACGTATAAAATATATTATGCATGAAGTATAAAAATTTGAATACGCCTAAATATAATGCAATAATTTGTTTGCGACAAGATTGGAAATAAAAGCGATAGAAAACATAGTTATCACATACACAAAACCACTAACAGTTAATATACAAATATTTGAACAAATTATGATACCCTATGCTTACTCTATGCTTACTGTTTTTAATAAGATATATTTTCCTACTTATATATTTTTGTAATCATTACATTAGTGCTAGTGCCTACATAAGCTAGCATGTCAAGTCAAAATAATCTACTGGGTCCATTAACTAGACTAACGAAACTCAATATATCATGTCATTAGCCGCGATTAGAATACTTGTAGCCATGCTTTCATTTAAATTTAGAGAAATAAAGATAAGCATCCGGGATTAAAAATTATTAATAACAAACATGACCTAAATATTATTAAATCCCAAATAAAAGTAAATGTCTCATTTTAGCTATAATGTCATTAAACATCTAAATATCCAAAACCATGCCTACAAATTGTACCTAAACATGCTACTAAATATATATAATTTAAAATAACATTATGATAGAAGCCAAAAATACATGAAGCACTATTATAAATAATTATAAATGTATGTGAACA